>NC_090809.1:16712633-17371799 GCF_036512215.1 Solanum lycopersicum | reverse complement strand
TACATCTTTTATTTTGTGATCTGGATTCCAACATAAAATATGCAAAACATTTTTGTGAACATCCGTAAAGACCTTTGCTATGAAGTCTGTTTTCCCTCACAACCATTCCTACCTATTTTAAAGGTCAAACAAGCCCCTAAGCGCGCATACCTCCTATTTCTATGATTTTTGTGTTCCATAGCACACAATTTTTTTGGTGTTCCGGAATTTTACATTAAAATGCCAAAATTTTTTGGTAATCCATAAAGATTTTTTCTATTCATCCTTTTGGACCTCACGGCCAGTCAAACCAATTTTAAAGGTCAAACAAGCCCCGAAGCACACATACTCCCTATTTTGACAATTTTTGTGTGTTATTGCACACAATTTCTTCGCGATCCGGATTTTGATGTCAAAAGTACCTAAATTTTTTGTGGACGTTCTTCAAGACCTTGACTATGAATCTTGGTGTCCATAATGGCCATTCTAACCCATTTTCAAGGTCAAACAGCCTCGAAGCGCGCATACCCCCTATTTCGACGATTTTAGTGTCCTATAGTACACCTTTCTTTTGGTAATCTGGATTCCGACGTAAAAAATGAAAAATATTTTTTTGAACATCTGGAAAGACCTTTGCTATGCATTCTCTTGGACTTCACAGCCAGTCCTACCAGTTTTCAAGGTCAAACGAGCCCCGAAGCACAGATAACCCTCATTTCGATGATTTCTTGTGCGATAGCACACCATTTTGTTGATAATTCAGATTCCGACATCCAAAATGCCAAAATTTTTGTGGATGTACTTCATGACCTTTTCTATGCAACCGGTTTTCCCTCACATGCAGTTCTACCCATTTTAAAGGTAAAACAAGCTCCAAAGAGCACATACCACTTATTTCAACGATTTCTGTGTGCTATAACACAACATTTTTTTGACGATTCAACTTACGACATAAAAAATGCCAAGCATATAAAAATCATCAAAATGGTGGTATATGCTCCTCGGGGCTAGTTTGACCTTGAAAATGGGTAGGACTTTCCATGAGGGACAACCAGGTCCATAGACAAAGTCTTCATGGGCGTCTACAAAATTTTGTGTCATTTTTGACATTTTAATCTGGATCACGATAAAAATGGTGTGCTATATAGAACATCAAAATCGTCGAAATAGGGAGTATGCGCGCTTTAGGAATCATTTGACTTTAAAAATAGGACGGACTTGCCGTGACGGACAATCATCTTCATAGCAAACATGTTGACGGATGTCTATAAAAAAGTTTGGCATTTTTGATGTCATAATCGAGATCACCAAAAAAATTGTGTGCAATAGCGCACGAAAATCATCGAAACGTGGGGTATGCTAGCTTCGTAGATTGTTTGAAATTAAAAATGGTTAAGAATGGACATGATGGACAACCCGATGCAAAAATCAAGGTCTTGACGAATGTCCACAAAAAAATTCAGAATTTTTTATAACGAATTCCGGATCACTAAAAAAATGGTATGCTATACACGAAAATTGTAAAAATGGGGGGGGGGTATATGCGCTTCAGTGCTTGTTTGATCATTAAAATTGGTTGGACTGACCGTGAGGAAAAACTAGATGCAAAGACAAGGTCTTGAAAAACCATATGTGCTTCAATGCTTGTTTGATCATTATATCCGAGCTCGTTTGGCTTTGGAAATGAGTCGTACATTCCGTGAGGGAAAACCCGCTGCATAGCCAAGGTCTTGACGAACATCCACAAAAAAATTTGCATTTTGGACATCAGAATCCGAATAACAAAAAAAATGGTGTGCCATAGCATACTCAAATCGTCGGAATAGGAGAATGCATGCTTTGGGGCTCGTTTGACATTAAAAATTTGTTGGGCAGGCCATGAGGTCCAACCTGATGCATTGTTGAGATATTGACGGATGTCCACTAAAAATTTAGGCATTTTTGACGGTAGAATCCGGATCGACAAAAAATTAGTATGGTATAACACACAAAACACATCGAAATAGGGGGGTATGCGCGCTTTAAGGTTTGTTTTACAATAAAAATGATTTGTACTGTCTGTGAGGGACAACCAGCTGTAAAACCAAGGTCTTGATAGAAGTTCACAAAAATTTTTGATGCTTTGTACGTCAAAATTTGGATCACCAAAAAAATGTTGTTCTATAGCACACAATGATTCATACAAATGATCATGATGGACGTCCACAACAAATTTCGATATTTTGGATGTCATAGTCCGGATCAGCAAAGATTTGGTGTGCTATAGCACACAAAAATCGTCTAAATGGGGGTTAGTGCACTTCATGCTCGTTTAACCGTGAAAATGAGTCGGACTAAAGACCAATAGGATGCATAGCCAAGGTCTTGACGGAAGTCCACAAAAAAATTTGGTATTTTTGCGCTGGTATCCGGATCACAAAAAAATGGTGTGCTATAGTACAAAAAACCATCGAAATAGTGGGGTATGCTCGCTTTGGGGCTTTTTTAACCTGAAAAATGGGTAGGAGTGTGTGTGATCAACAACCATCTGTAAATCAAAGTTCTTGAAGGACGTCCACAAAAAATTTCGGCTTTTATGACGTCAAAATCTGGATAACTAGAAAAATGGTGTGCTATAGCACCCGAAAATCATCGAATTGAGGGGTATACACTCTTTAGGGCTTCTTTCTCCTTGAAAATTGGTCGGACTGGCTATGAGGGACAACATGCTGCATAGCTAAGGTCTTGACAGACGTCCATCAAACATTTCGGCATTTTGGCTGCATAATCCGGATCACCAAAAAATATGTATGCTATAGCACATAAAAATTATCGTAATGGGGGGTATGAGTGCTTTGGGGATCTTTTAGTCTTGAAAATGGGTCGGACTGGTCATGAGGACCAACCGGATGCATAGTCACTCTCATGACGGATGACCACATAAATTTTGGTATTTTGCCAATGTAGTTTCGATCACCAAAAAAATTGTGTTCTATAACACACAATTTTTTTAAATGGGCGGGTATGCTCGATTTAGGGCTCGTTTGATTTTAAAACGGGTCGGACTGTACGTGAGAGCTAATCAGCTGCAAAGCCAAGGTCTTGACGGATGTCCACAAAATTTGACATTTTTGACGTTGAAATCCGAATCCCTAATAAAACAGTGTGCTATAGCACACAAAAATTGCCGAAATAAAGGGCATGTATGCTTCAGGGCTTGTTTAACCTTTAAAAATAAATTGGACTGGCTGTTAGGGCCAAGTGGCTGCAAATCCAAGGTTTTGATGGACGTCAACAAAAATCTTTAGCATTTTTGATGTCGTAATCTGGATAACCAAAAAAATGTTGTGCTATACAACATAAAAAATCATAGAAATGAGGGGCATCAGCGCTTCGGGGATCTTTTGACCTTCAAAATGAGTTGTACTGGTCGTGAGGGACAATAAGTTGCATGGTCAAAGTATTGACGGACGTCCACAAAAACTTTTTTGGCCTTTTTGACTTCATAATCCGTATCACCAAAAAAAGTATGTGCTTTAGCGCGCGAAAATCATTGAATAGGGGTATGCACGCTTCGGGGCTCGTTTGACCATGAAAATGGATGCAATAATCGTGAGGGACATCAAGATTCATAGCCAAGGTCGCGGATGTCCAAAAAAATTCAGAATTTTCTATGTGGAAATTCGAATAACTAACATAATTGGTGTGCTACAGCACACGCTAATCATCGAAATGGGGGTTATGCGCGATTCATGGATCGTTTGACCTTTAAATTTGTAGGATTGTCCGTGTGGAAAAACCGGATGGATACCTAAGGCGTGGACGGATGTCCACAAATTATTTTTGGCATTTTTAATGTCAAAATTCGGATCAACAACAAAATGGTGTGTTATACCACACGAAAATTGTCGAAATTGGGGGCATTTGCGCTTTGGAGCTCATTTGACCTTGAAAACGGGTCGGACTGCCTTTGAAGGCCAATCGGCTACATTGACAAGGTCTTGTTGGACGTCCAAAGATTCAGATTTTGGAGGCCGGAATCCGGATCACCAAAAAATGCTGTGCTAGTGTACAAATATTGTCAAAATGGGGGGTATGTGCGCTTCAGGGATCGTTTGACCTTATAAATAGGTTAGAATTTCAATGAGGGATAACCTGTTGTAGTGACAAAGTTTTTATGGATTTCCAAAAAAACTTTTGCATTTTTGACATCGTAATCTTCATCACGATAAAAATGGTGTGTTACAGCATACGAAAATCGTCAAAATAGAGGGTATGCAAACTTTAGAACTCGTTTGACATTAAAAATGGGTTGGATTGTCCGTGAAGGAAATTCAGCTGCCAAGACACGGTCTTGACAAACGTACACAAAAACATTTGGCATATTTTATGTCAAAATTCAGATCACCAAAAAAAGGTGTGCTACAGCACACGAAAATAGTAGAAATATGCGCGCATGGGGTTCGTTTGACCTTAAAATTGGTAAGACTGGCTGTGAGGGAAAACCAGCTGCATAGCCAAGGTCTTGATGGACATCCACAAAAAAAATTTGCATCTTGGACGTCAGAATTTGAATTACCAAAAAAATGGTGTGCTATAACATGAAAATCATCGAAATAGGGTATGCGCGCTTTGGGGCTCGTTTCACCTTGAAAACGGGTCAAACTATCCGTGTGGGGGAACCAACTACATGTCCAAGGTCGTGACGGATGTCAATAAAAATATTCGTCCTTTCTTACATCGGAATCTGGATCAAGAAAACATGGTGTGCTATAGTACAGGAAAATCATCAAAATGGGAGGTATGCGCGCTTCGTGGCTGGTTTGATCTATAAAATTAGCCGGATTATCCATGAAGGGAAACCGGATGGATATCAAAGATTCATGACGGACCTCCACAAAAAAGTTTGACATTTTTATGGCGGAATATGGATCACCAAAAAAATAGTGTGCTATAGCAGACAAAAATCATCGAAATGGGGAGTATGTTCTCTTCAAGGCTTGTTTGACATCAAAAATGTGACGGAGAACCGGATGCACAAACGAGGTCTTCACAGACGTTTACAAAAAAATTTGGTATTTTTGAGGTGGAAATACGAATAACCAAAAAATGATGTTCTATAGCACACGAAAATCTTCAAAATGGGGGGCATGCATTCTTCGGGGCTCGTTTGACCTTAAAAATGGGTTGGACTGGACTTAAGGGCCAAGAAGCTGCAAAGCCAAGGTGTTGACGGACCTCCACTAAAAGTTTTGGCATTTTTGGTTCCTTAATCTAGTCACCAACAAAATGGTGTGCTATAGCACACGAAAATCGTAGATATGAGGGGCATACGAGCTTCAGGGCTCGTTTGACCATGAAATGGTTGGATTGGCCGTGAGGTACAATAGGTTGCATGGACAAGGTCTTGAGAGACGTCAACAAAAAATTTCGGTATTTTTGATGTCGAAATATTGATCACCAAAAATATGTTGTGTTATAGCACACGAAAATCATCGAAATGGAAGGTATTCTTGCTTCGGAGCTCGTTTGACACTAAAATTGGGTCGGAATGTCCTTGAGGAAAAATGGACTGCATAGCCAAGGTTATGACTGAGGTCCAAAATTTTTTTTGACATTTTTGACATCGAAATCTGGATCACCAAATAATTGGTGTGCTGTAGCACACGAAAATAATAGAAATGGGGTTATGCGGGCTTCGGGGCTTGTTTGACCTTGAAAATGGTAGGACTATCGTAATGTCCAACAGGTTGCGTAGCAAAGGTCTTGATAGACGTCTACAAATATTTTAGGCATTTTTACATCGAATCCAGATCGTCAAAAATATAATGTGCTATAGCACACGAAAATCGTTATAATGAATTGCATGCGCGCTTCGAAACTCCTTTTACCTTTAAAATGGGCTGTACTTGGTATGAGGGGCAATGAATGCATAGAGAAGGTCTTTATGTACGTCCACAAGAGACTTTATGAATTTTTGATGTTGGAATCTTAATCACCAAATAAATGGTGTGCTATGGCGCATTAAATTAGTCGAAATGAGTGGTATGCGTGCTTTGGAACACGTTTGACCTTTAAAATGGGTTGGACTTGTCGTGAGGGCCAACAGACTGCATAGCCAAGGTCTTGAATGACGTCAACATAAAATATTGGTATTTTGGACTTTGCAATCTGGATCACAAAAAAATGTGCTATAGCACAAGATAATCATCGAAATATGGCGTATACACACTTTGGGCTCGTTTGACTTGGAAAATGGTTCGGACTGTCCTGAGGTCCAATCGACTGCATAGCCAAGGTCTTGAAGGACCTCCACACAAACTTTTGGCTTTTTTTAAATCAGAATCCGGATCAGTGAAAAAATAGTGTGTTATTGCACATGTAAATCATCGAAATTGTGGGTATGCACACTTCGCAACCCGTTTGACCTTGAAAATGGGTCATACTGGCAGTGAGGGCCAACCGACTGCATAGCCACGGTCATGAATGACGTCTACAAAACATTCAATATTTTTTACATTAAAATCCGGATCACCAAAAAATGGTGTGCTATAGCTTATGAAAATCATAGAAATAGGGGGTATACGCGCTTCGAGGCTCGTTTGACCTTAAAAATGGGTCGGACTGGCCTTGAGGGCCAACCATTTTTATAGAAAAAAATTTCAGCATTTTTGACGTTGGAATCCGGATTACCAAAAAAAATATGTGTATTAGCACATGAAAAATCATTGAAAAGGGGGGTATGCGCGCTTCGGGGCTCCTTTAACTTTTAAAATGGGTCGGACAGGCCATGAGAGTCAACCAGATTCATAGATAAGGTTTTAACGGACGTCTACATATCATTTTAGCATTTTTGACGTTTGAATCCGGATCAACCAAAAAAATGTTGTGATATAGCACACAAAAATTGTCGAAATGGGGTGTATGCGCGCTTCGGGCCTCGTTTGACCTTGAATATGCATCGGACTAGCCATAAGGTCCAACTTGGCAGCATTGCCAAGCTATTGAAGGACGTTACAAAAAATATAACAATTTTTGACGTGGCAATTCGGATGGGTGGTATGCACGCTTGAGGGCTCCTTTTACCTTGAAAAAGGATTAAATAGGCCGTGAGGGACAAGAGACTGAATAGCCATGGTCTTGACGTCCGTCACAAAAAATCTGTGGAATTTTTTATGTCGTAATCTGGATCACCTAAAAATTATTTCCTATAGCACATGAAACTTATACAAATGAGGAGCATGCGCGCTTCATGGCTCGTTTGTGTAAAACCATGAAAATTCAAGACATGGCGTAAATCCTAACATAGGTTCCATGGGATCTAAGTACTATTTTTAAGTCCATTCTAAATAATTTAGGTCATTTAGGAAGTTTAAGAACCAAAATGTCCAAGAACTTCCATGACGTCCCGATGTTTGGTTCAAAAGGGTACTAGTATGTCTTAGTCTATTTAACAAGCTTTTAAGAGTAAAAAATGTATGGAAAATGGTAAAAAGGTAGCTAATAGGTGTTTGAATTATTTCATGGTCAAAACATCCGGGTACGACTCCCCATGGACAAACCAAAGCCCTTTGAGGAGAACCCTTGCGTTTGAAGCAACACTGCCTGGGCATTGAGCATCGGCGGGATCACCTACACTCTGTGTGTGTACTGACAGAGCTTCGATGCCACCGTAGTTCCATACTTAGCCAATTTGAGGAAGGACCTCTCTTGCACAGTCTCTTAACTCATCGATTGAGTACAGAATGGAGGTGTGAGGGTCTGTAGATTCACAAACGGCCCGTCAGCGGGGTTTCGTCTGTGAAGGGTGAGTTTTCTGAACGTTTTTAAATTAATTCATTTAATTAATTAGGTGTTTTAAGGTTTATTTATTGATTAAGGGGAGACTAATTATCTAACTTAAATCCCATATAAAAGCCCCAACCCCACTTAAATTATTAGAACTCAAACACAAAATCATTTCATTCGTTCTTCTTTCTCTCTCTACTTGAACTCACCATTCAAGCCTAGCAAGGATAAGGGTTTGGGGGCTGGAAAAGGAAAAATTCACCATCAAATTGTTATCAAACGTTAATGTATGGGATCTAATTCACCTTTCAGACTCTTTCCTCAAAGGGTTCCTTCAAATGGATTTCAAAAGTTGAGTTCTCATATGGGTTTCATCCAATTACGAAATTGAAGTTATGCATAGAGTAGTTTATTATTTATTTAGGTTATATTGAATATGTTAACATGTAATTTAACTTGATTATGGTATTTGTTAATGGTTTTTTCTAAATTGAAGAACATGATCCTCAATCCCTAACCCTAGGTTGTGATCTTGACCTATATTGAATTGTGATCATTCAATTGTCTTGTTTATTGATTAGATTACTTTCCTATTGTGTTATTATGAATAGATTAAGATTAGCTATAGCCCGATCATGTTGTATATTGATATGTGATTTAGGTTATGAAGTATATTGTGATGCATTTGGCTTTGGTATCTTAATAGTTGTCATAGTATGATGATTTTACTCCCCTAATTCGGTTGAGTTATGGGTTGATGGTATGACCTTGATGATGAACTATGAGGAAGAATTGGTAAGTCTTAGAATATGTATCTTTACTTCCAATTGTGATTAATTGTGGTTAAGTTGTGATGTTACATTGGAGTATATGTTATACTAGGATGATAGGGTGGTATGAGGTTGAATTGAAATGTCTTGTTTATGTTGTGAGGTTCATTAAGGTTTATGTGATATATGGATGGTGAAAACTATCAATGTGCCTTGATATGCTATGAAGTACTAATGTGTTAACCTCACTTACATGAATTGTGATGAAAGTACTTATACTCATACAATTCTTATTGAGCTATTGATGATGATGATTATACAAGGGATACACAATATAACTTAAACTAATCTATGATTGAAAATTAAAGGCTTAAATACATTTAAAAAATGGACTCTAGCTTAGAAGCGAGTGAACTACTTTTAGGAGAGTCAGTTCCAACACAGGGATGGTAGGAACACTATATTACTCTTGATATTGGAGACTATAATGCATGGCGCGTAAAGTGGGTCCCAACTATATCTCCTAGTTCTTTAACTATGTTTCCTCCATAGTAATACTAGCTAGTAGAACCATCTAGTTGCTTGGTTTCATATCTTGGTACTACCTTGGCAGGTAGTTTGCTTTCTTTCGGTATAGGGTTTTATGACACCGGATTCCACACTAGCTCATGTGGTCTATATCGGTTACGTAGAGATGTTCCCAAAAGGTAAAATGAATTAACGGACTTAAACTCTAACTTGGATAACCTAAGAGGTATAGCTTAGTTTAGGTAGGGGTATGGGACTCTACCTAAACATTGCACTAGTTAGCCTTGAGGGGATTCTTAGGAGGATGTTCTTATATATGTTTATGTTATGATTATATATGATATGTACATGATGACCTTGGCACATTGTTAATAATATATATTGATTAGTTCACTTATGAGCATGCCTTGGGTTATAATGTTAATATAAGATGAAATGTAAATCTAAATGTTATGTTATGTGAAGTTGGACATTGGTTATTGTTTCTTGTTGAGGCTAATTGATTGAGTGACGTTATGGGGTCTTGCTTGGTCATTACACCTGTTGACTTAACAAGGATTCATGACTATTTGTCTTGATTATCATGATATTAATGACTCTTATTCATTCCGGTGAAGTTATTCCTTGATGATAGGTTGTAGTAAATCATAGTTTCAATTATAATGGAGTACGTATTACTTTTTGAGGTAATAAGCATGTTTGGTTGGTTGATATGACTTGTATGGCTTTGTATTAGGTTCTTAAAAGGTTAAAATGGATGTTTTGACAAAAAGTTCCTTTTTAGCATGTTTTGCTTTGTGCATGAGGTCTCATACTTACTATTTTAGCATTTTTTTCTTTGCGCATGAGGTCTCATACTTAGTACATATGGAGTACTAACACCATTTTCTTCCCTTTTCTCAAACATTTTAGGTTCCGATCATTGAAGAGTTTGGAAGGAGACATTGGAATCTTCATTTCATCGAAGTAGGGTAGGTCCTCAACTTCCTACGGTAATGAAACTATCTAGCTTATGGTCTTGTTAAATACTCTTTCGTTTATTTCCATTCAATTGAGTACTATGCTTTTGTATGACCTATATGTGGTCTTGTTTTATAGATATAAAGTCTATCCCCCTATTATGATAATCGTTTAGATGTTATGATGTGAAAATCTTTGAGACTATTCTTCTATTTTATATATGTGTATGTTCAATAAAAGTAAAAGACTATGTACCCTTCCTATAGGAAGGGTCTATATATACTCGATATGACTATATATTATGTGTATGTAGAGGTCTATATAAACCTCCAAGTAGTTTTAATGAATGTTTTAAATTTTTCCACGTCTTTAACCTATGAATGTAATGACAAGGGACTAAGAGGCTAGTCTTAGTCGTTGATAAGGATGACGAAGTCGGTTATGTCTAGGGTGTAAGCCCAGATGTAACAGTTTGACCTTGAAATGAATTGGACTTGTTGTGAGGGCCAATAGGATTCATGGCCAAAGTCTTGACGGACGTCCACAAAAATTTGACATTTTTGAGGTCAGAATCCGTATCACCAAAAAATTGGTATGTTATAGGACACGAAAATCGTCAAAATGGGAGGGGGGTATGCGTGCTTCAGGGATCGTTTAGCCTTGAAAATGGGTAGGACTTCCTATGAGGGACAATTGGCTACATAGCAAAGGTCTTGACGGACGTCCACAAAAACTTTTAGCATTTATGACGTTGGAATCCTAATCACCAAAAAAATGGTTCAGTATAGCACACGAAAATCATAAAAATACGGGGTATGCGTTCTTCGAAGCTTGTTTGACCTTAAAAATGGGTCGTACTGGCCGTGAAAGCCAACCGAAATAGAAAAGGTCTTGAAGGACGAACAAAAGATATTTTGGCATTTTTGATGTATGAATGTGGATCACCAAAAAAATATTGTGCCAAATCACACTAAAATAATCAAAATGGGGGGGGGGGGGTAAGTGCGCTACTAAGCTCGTTTGACCTTTAAAACTGGTTGGACTAGACGTGAGAGCCAACCGGTTGCATAGACAAGGTCTTGAAGGATGTCTGTAAAAAATTTAGGCATTTTTGACGTCGTAATCTGGATCACAATAAAAATGGTGTGTTATAGCACACAAAAATTGGTGAAATAGCGGGTATGCGCGCTTCAGGGATCGTTTGACCTTGAAAAAGGGTTGGACTTGCCCTGAGGGAAAATCGGGTGCATAGACAAGGTCTTGATGGACGTTAAAAAAATTAGTATTTTTGACATCGAAATCTTGATAAAAACAAAATGGTATGCTATAGCACACAAAAATATTCGAAATAAGGGGTATGCTTGCTTCTGGTCGTTTGAACTTAAAAATTGGTGGGACTGGCTGTAAGGGAGAACCAGCTGCAAATTCAAGGTTTTGACGGACGACAACAAAAAACGTTAACATTTTTTATGTCAAAATCTGGATCACAAAAAAAATGATGTGCTATAGCAAACGAAAATCATAGAAATTAGGGGAATCAGCGCTTTGAAGCTTCTTTTACCTTGAAAATGGGTTTGACTAGCCATGAGGGTCAATAGGTCGCCTGGCCAAGGTCTTGATATACGTACACAAAAAGTTTGGGAATTTTTGACGTCATAATCAGTATCACCAAAAAAATAGTGTGCTATAGCCATGAAAACTGTCGAAAAGGGGGTTATGCACGCTTCGGGTCTTGTTGGACCTTAAAATGGGTTTGAACACCCAAAATTTGGAATCCGAACGCGATCGGCATCGTTAACCTATAAGAGGTCACATGCAAGCCTACTCTTAGCTTTCATCACAATCATACAGTTAGATTTGCAAAAAAAATTATACTTTTTAATACTTAATAAAGTGTAAAATAGACTTCATATAATACTGCATAAGAGTGATATCTAATAAGCTCAAACTAAGCAACCATCTATCAATATATAAACAAATGAAATGATGGATCACAATAAAAATAATAATAGTTTGCCAAATCGTCCTTATTACAAACGTTTGAACAAATTTTAGAAATGCAACGCTAGGGACAGCAGCCACTAGCTATATCTAATGTAAAAATCTAAAATAATAAATGTAGCAAACTCAAACTTAAGAGGACCTACCAAAGTTCGGAGATCGCTAGTTCAAACTGATTCGTCAAATCAACAATCATCTCTAGAACCTACGCCTATAAAAATAGTAATAATAGATGGGGTTAGTACACACTTGAACTAAGTATGGGTGTATTCACATAAATACTTAAGGACTATGCATGATCGAGGAATCTCTTCCTAAAGCAACATCTCGTTTATAGAAAGTTAAGTCACTTTACTTTCTTATATCGTTACGTATGATTCATGCTATGAATATGACATGTTCTCATGAAATTAAGGCACACAACTCAGTATCTATATGAACATAAGATCTCACAATCACTAACATAATTTTAGAACAACTCGAACGAAAATTAATAGATTTGCTCCTCTTAGGCCAAGAGGTTTATTCCCAGCCTTAGTTTATTTTCGATCTTTACTTCTTTCGATTTTGTAGTTCATTGATATCCTTTGATCATATTTTTTACTTACAATTGCAATGATTCATTATAGTCTCATACCTACAATGAATCGAGTAACTAATTCACAAGACTAAGAAAATGATTTGGCTACCTTACTCATGAGTAATACTCTTTATTGTTTGTTAAATTAGGCATGAATATATGTATAAGCCAATCTTTATTGGCTATGCCCATTATTTGGTTGTTTACCTATTATATAATATTTGAGGTATATATCCATACTCCAATATTGGCATAAACAACTAACTTATTAAATTTTCATTTATATCAACATTAATGATTGACATTCTTAAGCTCTTGCTTTACTTAGTTCTTTATGAAATTACGTTTCTTCTTTTTTCTTTCTTACTTTTTAAAAAAATCTTTATCATTAAGATCATGTGAGTTAACATGAAATCCAGTGTTTGCCCCACACCGAAAAGGGGTGGTTCACCGATCAAAGTGAACCTAGATCATGTGAGCTAAACATGAAATCAGTGTCTGTCCCACACCGAAAAGAAGTGGTTCACCGGCTAAAGTGAAACAAAGTACAGTTTCTACCCCACCCCAAAAAGAAGTTGTTCACGGATAAAGTGAACCGAATACTTTCTTGAGTATTTAACCTACATAGATCATGTGAGCAAAACAAGAAATACAGTGTTTGCCCCACAACGAAAAGGGGTGGTTCCACCGGCCAAATTGATACCTCATCATACCTAGCTCTCTTAGGTATCCACTGGCTAGTTCCTATGCTTGCAACATAGTTAGAAGAATAGGTGATTATTGGAGACTCTTATCCACCTTAGTTGAGCCTCATCTCATGAGGCTTACATCTGCTGGCACAAGCTCATTGCAAGTCTATCGGTACTTTTCTCAACTTCTTTTTCTTTATACCATTTAGAGTTGACTCAAACATTAAGGAAGTTTGCTTCTAGTTATGAGATTAACTTAACTATTTGCATAATAGGTCATCCCTTTCTTTGCTTTATGAATCTGAACATAAGTTTTACATTATCATCATGGTGCGAGTGAGACTTGCCTAACGGACTCTAGCACACTCTTATGTGACTATTTTTTACATAATCGATTAAGTGTAATTGATACTTGTCTCGCTTATTTTAACACTCTATGCCACGATCGGGGAACATCCCCTAGAAGTAACATGGCGTACTTGACCTCTCAGAGGTCTTATACAAGCCTATAGTTATAACTCATCGCATCGACATAGTAAATTTAGCGAAAAATTTAAAACATTTCATAGCACCTCATATGCTAGAAAAAGAACTTCATATACATATAAACTATAAGACATAGTACATATATAGAATCTAAGTCTCTTTGCCATCTTATACTCAATAACTTTATTATACCTTAAGGAAAAGTCCCTTGGACATAATACAAAACTATACATTACTAAATAGACTTTACAATAAGTACACATGAGGATATCCTTGGACTTAAGGATTCCTTTTCTTGAGCTTGGAAATCACCTATCAAGCTCCTCAATCATAGACCTCCTTTAAGCATCCATAGCCTACAGTTTATGTAAAAATTACAGAAGAATGGGATTAGGACAAGAATGTACTAAGTATGGCAACCATCCAAAACCTTGCATTTAAAAGGGACATTTTCTTTGAAACCATACTTCATGACATTTTGTGTAAATCATTATGAAACCTTTATCAATAGCATATATATAATTTTCATACTTCATAGAAGCACAATCAAAGTCCAAACATCATTGAAAAGAACATACCATGATAGAAATATAATATCACATAGACATAGTTAAATCAAGACCTTCATCATATAGTCAACAAGATCAACATCATGCATAAAGACTCATATTATGCTCATATTCATAACAAGTAGACAATTACTAAAATGTCATGTATAAGGAACACATACATAGTGACATGCATTAGGACACCTTCCTTGAAATTCCTAAGGAGCTACTTGTGCTATGTCTAGATAGGTTCATTACTTCCACCTATCGTAAGTGACCTCTCTTAAGTCATTCTATTTAAGGTCCTAGTCATTAACTTCCATTGTCCATTTTACTTTAGGGAAACTATAGCCTTTATCGACATAGACCATGTGATGCTAAATATAGAATTCAGTGTCATAGAACCCCACACTGATAAAAGAGTGGTCTACTGGCAAAAGTAGAACAAAATATGGCATAGCTTTCTAGGTGGAATCCACTAGCTAGCATCCTATTGTTGAAACATAGTTATGGAACTTGGAGGTACATTTGAAAACCTTCTTTATGCCAAGATTTGGCATTGTAGTTATTCACTTACAAAACCCTATTTATTCCCATTGAGGCATTTTTGTAATCGACCTTATGAGATTTATGGTGACCTACCTTCCTATCATGGGAAGGGAGACACTCATATTCAAGTTCACTCGGTGCTAAGCTAAGTTCCCTTAATTAAAAACCATTATTATATTTTTACTTTGTAAGTCAGAGGATTAGGAGATTCATCCCCTCATATTCTAAACTCATAGGTCATAGATGGAATTTCATCAACCCAAATCATGTAAAAAATCCATTTACATGAACATATCATATGTAAATCATCAACTAGTTTAGGGTACACATGAATACACCATTCAAGGCCCCAATGTTGACTAGATCATCATACATGTGTGTATTTCTATATTTATGTGAGAAAACCTTTCACATAACACATTAAGTCACACAAGTTCATACATACACATCCATACATATAGAAACAAAAACTAGAACTCTCCTATGAAAGTACACATGTGCGATGCATAGGCAAAGTTCATACCCTTGCCCAAACTAGTACACATATTATGTCATCCTAGTCTGGAATACATAAGATAAATCACATACATATATTTACATACGTAGTAGTAGACATTAGTGAATATGAGAACAACCTTGTATTTAGACACCATGACCTACACTATGTGTAATATGCATGTAACTAAGAGTGTGTGTAAATTGACCAACATGATCTCATAATGGCTATCAATAACTTCTTGAGGAAGCCACCCTCTTAGAATACATTATACTTCCAAGAACATACAACACAACATGTAATAGCATAGGAGGCAAGACATTATACACATTATAATCAAGTCTCCTAACTTTTGCTACTTACACTTTCATATAACAGGTAAGGGGATACAAACTATTTTAATACATCAGTGGCATAACCTACACAATACCCTAACATAAATATACGCATGCTCATACAATAACCACACAACCTAGATCACAACTACATAGGAAGATAGGCACAATTATATCATAAGGTGATCATCTAAACTCTAAATCATATATTCATCAATTTTCCTTCAAGGACAAGGTCAACACATATATAATGACAATAAACATTCTTACAAACTCCTCAACCTTTGATCCTCATTGATCAATACACCTTGTCTACCAATAATTCATATATATGGAAGAACTTAAATGTAATTTAATCATATAATAAACCATGTACAAGTCGCTACAAGGTTATACTATAGCATAATACAACACATCAACATACTAGGAAAGTAGAATAACATATATCATTAGCTAATTTTCCTTGCATTGATTTAGATCATATTTAATATATAGTATGAATATAAGGCAGTATCTAAACCTACTTTTAACCACATTGAAATCATGATTACATACCCTCAAGATTAAGGTTACAACATAGGCATTTAGGCTTGTCGGGTTGCTAGAGTATAGGAGAACATACCAATACTACGAACTCTCTAAGGCTTTGATCGCAATTCATATTTTACCAGAAATATACTCATTAGGCAGTAGCTAATTCGGTAGGAAAACAAGAAGAAATCATACTTTATATAACAACAATTATGATCCATCACACACTTAGCTTTTTGACTTTATAGCCTAAAAAATCTAGATCAATTCATGCAATACTTTCTTAGAAAGTTCATTAAGGATTTATAACTATAAAATTCATCCATTATATCACCCTAAAACAGTAGCTACAGAAGGTCATGCATAATCAAAACTCTACACAACTGATCTCACAATTGACTTCAAGGCACCATGTAGAAACATAGGCTATTCATGTTCAAACCTTCACATATTTGTCATAATAAAATGATAATCATCAATTCAACATAATTTCATCTAAACAACGAATATAGAATAACTTCGACGTAGTAGATACATAATTCAATCGATAACAAATCAAGATCATAAGGCCCATGCAAGGCTAAATCCTTTTGGTGATAGAGCATAGGTTTATCATGCAATTGGATTGAAAACTAATTACAAATCAGTATATAATAATAAATACATTCATATTATGCCTCTCAAATAAGTTTAGGAAAGAACCCATGGAAGATTTAAGAAGAAAATGTTTGGTCATATTTTTCTCTTTTGAAATCTTTGAGAAAGGCTCTCTAGATGAGAAGGAAACTAGAGATGAAGATCACCATACCTTTGATTAGTTGAAAACCTCTTTAACTTGATGATTCATCCATAGAAACTTAAATCTGTTCTTGAGCAACACCAACAATGGTGGTTTTAGAGAGAACATTTTTGGAGGGAAAGGTTTATTACGTATGAGAGGATTCTAGAATGAGGTGATCACGTTTTTGATGAATTATATACACCCAAAATTAATTAAATAACCCCTTCATAATCAGCTTAAAATGTGAGGTGAATTTCCCATTCACCCTTTTAATTGGCAGAACACTTGCGCAGGAGAAAGTCGCATAAGGGATGCGCCTTGACAGGGAGTCACAGCCACGATGGATCGTCACAGACCTCCGTCGTTGGCTACAGTTACTTACAAAGGTTCCTCCCTTAAACCTTGGATAATTCTCTCACGACGGGACCCTTTGACGGGGCGTCACAGCCATGACTGGCCGTTGACTGCTCCATCGCCAGGGTCCACCTGGGACAGCCTGCACACTTGTTTTAGGTCCTTCTTTTGGGGCCTCTTGTGAAGCTCTTTGGAAGTCATACCTGGACATTTCCAATGTGATTACGAACCTTATCAATGTATAGACCTTCCACATAAATTTCATCCAAAAAAAACCTATATGATTTCCAAACAGTCTTGGCCCCAACATGACATACGATGAACGTCTTAGGTACTATATTTCGAGTGCTTTGGACGTTCTTGGGCGTTTGACATTGAAACATCATATAAAAACATTAAAAATCACTTTTTAAAACAATTTTAAGACTTACTATTCTCATTTCATACAGATTTAGGGATGCATAGACACATGAGCCACATAAGCGACAACTCGTCGAACGTCTTGGTCGTCCCTTGACGTTCGACTTCAGAATCACCTAAATTTTTTAAACTTTTTTATACTTAATCTAAACCATATAATAAGACATTTTAGGACCTCATAAAATCAGGAAACACCCATAAACACATAGAACCACATATTAGGAATCTAGGTGACTTAGACGTCGAACATCTTAGTCGTCCCTTAATGTTCGACTTCCAATACCTCTAATATTTTATCCACTGCCTATATAATATATTTTTAGCATATTTAGTAAATTGGAACCTTTAGAAAAACATGTTATGCCCTAGACACCTTATCTAATTTTTGGGGTCTTACTATATCCCCCACATGGGAACATTCATCCTCGAATGACACTTAGGGCTCTTTAATCACAACAAGGACTTCAATGCATATAAGAGCAGTTCATAAAATTTAATATATCATCAAATCATTTTAGCACTCAATGCACACAAGCAAGAAAAACCATTAGTCACTCTTTAATGCATCAAACACAAAGGTCCTTTCATGTTCATAGAAGAACATCCTTCTCCTAATCATAACATGATCATTACATCTTAATTTATTACAAGAAAATCTTGAAAAGGTACTCATAGGAAGATCATCACCCATACTAAGTTACTTAAGCACTCAAACTTCAATACACATAAACTCGGGTTAATTGAATCAACAAAGATCTCCATTAGTTAGACCTAGTGTCATAAAGGTCATACTCAATCATACCATACTTAGTGGTGTCTATGGAGGAATTTCCTTCTCCTAAACACACTTACATGTATCATGAGTTTCACACCTTATCAAGTACAAGGTCAAATTCCTCTAAAAATGAGAAATTCTCAACTTTTAACCAAGACATGCTCATGGTTCCTTCCTAGTGAAGTCTAAGTGGTAACTCACACCAAGTACATCACAACAAAATAGGGAGCCAGTACCCAAATTTCTTTTCTTAACATAATACTCACCCTTAAAGTAAGCTTCATTTCGGAAAAATAACACAATTTATAGGCACACACATGGACACTTAGCTAAACATTCTTTCACTTTTAAAGAATGATCCTACAATTATATAGTCCAAATCATAAAAGTCACATAATTTTCAAAATACTCAACGTAATTCATTTTAAAGAGACTCAACTTTTCATTTTAAGCCTAAACAATTTACCGCAAAAGTGACTATGACAAAGTTCCTTATCTCATTTCATAAAGTCAAATTCATAATTAGCATATAAAAATGCAAGCCAATATGAGAAAACGTGGACTTTATCAAAAACTTCCTTTCATGCTCTTTGGAAAATTCAACATGTCTCTAAGATCATGTCAATCAATTAATACCAATCATATAAAGGTCAAGCAATTCACATTTTATGCAAGACTATATTCATGAACAATCATACTAAGACTATTATTTTCCAATTCATGTAAGAATAGAAGGAAAATTTAGAAATTTTTTACAACCTCACTACTAAATCACCATCCTGCACTTAGGGTAAACCCAATAAAGAGTACCTTAACCCAACCTATAGAGGATGTTAACCACACAACCTTCATTTTCATTACTTTAGAGTGATTACTACTTTTGAGGGAATTTTCATTAGTTCAATTTAGCAACATAAGGCATTCTAAACCTTATCATTTTAGTCAAATCATCCTCAACCGTCAATTTTGATCATTCAATTCAATTCACATAAGGTCTTCCTACAATTTAATAGACACTAAGGTCATACATCATTTGAAGAAGACAACAAGGATGTTCAAAACACAATAAGAAGTCTAGAAATAACTCTATGACTCATCATGTCATAAGACTCTAATTCTTTATTTCCAAATAGTAAAACTCCTTTTCATATTAATTAGCATGTTCATATTAATCAATTCTATACATATTTCAACAACATCATATCAAAGGAAAATTTTGTTGGTTGTCCAAGCATGTTTCAATAAGTTGCCTAGTTTTTATAGTGAGCATGCTTCAAATATAAAAAAAATGCACCATATAGACAACTGAGGGGACAAGCATAGCAATATAAGATACAAAGCATTACCAACTCATCCTTCATAAGTATGCATACTATCATCGCTACTAGGATCAAGTCTCTACAAGGGACTCCAATTTACACTAGCAACTTATCAAGTATCTTTAATATACAAAAGGAGACAATGCACACTTTTAATCACCATACATTCCTAGGATATCATGCTTCCATAGGTAGTTATTAAACATTCAAAGTTCAAATCCTAGTATTTGGCTACCATTATACAAAACCATATAGGAATACAACAATATAAGAGAATTCTCTTTAACCACCATAACTTCTAGCAAGCTTTAACTATATCATGATATACATTATTCGACATATCTTGCTATTTCACATAGATTTCATATATTGCCACAATTGGCATCGCATCATTAGTTAAGAGATATTTCATACATAGGAAGGTAAGATAACTAATCATAATCCCCATAGAGTTAACATGTGCAATGATCAAGTAAATCCCCATAACCCTACTAAATCAAGTAACCCAACATGAACTACAATTAGCACCATACTCTACTCATCTTTAACCTTCATGCATGCATAAGTCCATATCTTTAGCACACTAGGCTATATACATGTTTATAAGCATAGAGATCATCACATAAGGACATTTACATTTATCATCATCCATATACATAATATTAACCTCCTAACGTCTCCATTAAGGCAAACTAGTGCAAGACATAGATAGAGTCCCATACACCTACCTAAGTCTAGTTAACCCTTCAAGTCGCCTTAGTTAGTTTATAAATCATCAAATAAGGACATGGTGACCTTCACACATACTCATTAAAACCACAAAATAAAGATATGAATTTAAACTCACCTTTTCCCCCTCAAGTAAAGAGCAATCTCATCCAAGTGATCACATCTAAAATACCATTGGACAAGAAAATATAAGAGAGAGATCTTATAGAGTTAGGTTCTATGGAACAACATGAAAATAATGAAAAAGGAAAACTTTATTGTCTTATAGCCACTTGTACCATTTGATGTTTCGCGACTTACAAGTGATGATACAAGACTCTACTAGCCGTGGCAATATAAGACTTCTTGGACCATAAAGCGCTTTTAGAAACCTCATAATCTGATACCACGTTTCTCACGACCGGGGAGCACCCCCTAGAAGTAACATGGCATACTTGACCTCTCGGAGGTCTTATACAAGCCCATAGTTATCATTCATTGCATTGACATGGTAAATTTAGCGGAAAATTTAAACTTTTCATATCACCTCATATGCTAGAAATTTTACTTCATATACATATAAACTATAAGCCATAATACATATATAGACTCTAAGTCTTTTTGCCCTCTTAGACTCAATAACTTTAGAGTACATTAAGGACAAGGCCCTTATGACATAATAGAAAACTATACATTACTAAATAGACTTTACAATAAGTACACATGAGGACATCCTTTGACTTAAGGATTTCTTTCCTTGAGCTTGGGAAATCACCTATCAAGATCCTCAATCATAGACCTCTTTTAAGCATCAATAACCTACACTTTGTATAAAAAGTAGAGAAGAATGGGATTAGCACAAGAACGTACTAAGTATGGCAACCATGAAAAGGCTTGCATTTAAAAGAAATTTTCTTTGAAATCATACTTCATGACATTTAGAGTAAATCATCATAAAACCTTTATCAATAGCATACATTTAATTTTCATACTTCACAAGAACACAATTAAAGAACAAACATCATACAAAAGCACGTACCGTGATAGAAATATAATATCACATAGACATAGTTAAGTCAAGACCTTCATCATATAGTAAACAAGATCAATGTCATGCATAAAGACTCATATCATGCACATCTTCACAAAAAATAAACAAATATTACAATGTCATGCATAAGGAACACATACATAGTGACATGCATTAGGACACCTTCCTAAAACTACCTAACGAGCTACTTATGGAATGTCTAGATGGGTTCATTGCTTCCACCTATCCTAAGTTACCTCCCATAAATAATTCTATTTAGGTTCCTCCTTATTAACTTCCATTGTCCAATTTACATTGGGGAAACTATAGCCTTAATCGAAATAGACCATGTGATGCTAAACATGGAATCCGGTGTCATAGAACCTTACACCGATAAAGGGTTGTCTACCGGCCAAAGTAGAACCAAATGTTACAAAACTTTCTAGCTGGAATCCACTAGCTAGTATCCTATGGTGGAAGCATATATATGGAACATGGATGTACATGTGAAAACCCTCTTTATGCCAACATTAGGCATTGTAGTTATTCACTTATGGAAACCCGATTTATGCCCATTGATGCATTGTGATTATCCACCTCATGAGATTTATGGTGACCTAACTTCCTACGATGGGAAGGGACACACACTCCTATTCAAATTCCCTCGGTGCTAAGCTAAGTTCCCTTCATTGAAAATCTTTATTATATTTTCACTTTATAAATCATAGGTTTAGAAGAGTCATCCCCTCATATGCTTAACTCGTAGTTCATAGATGGAAGTTCATCAACTTAAATCATATAAAGATTCTATTAACATGAACATATCATATGTAAAGCATCAACTAGTTTAGGGTACACATGAATACACCATTCAAGGGCCCTATGTTGACTAGATCTTCATACATGTGTGTGTATACATATATGTAAGAAAAACCTTTCACATAACACATTAAGTCACACAAATTCATACATACATAGTCATACATATAGATACCAAAACTAGAACTATCCTATCAAGATATACATGTTCAATGCGTAGGCAAAGTCCCATATCCTTGCCCAAACTATTACACCTATCAAGTCATCCTATTACAGAATACATAAAATACTTCACATACATATATTTACATGCATAGTAGTAGACACTAGTGAATATGAAAACAACCTTTTATTTAGACACTATGAACTACACTACTTGTAACATGCATATAAGTGAGAGTGTTTGTACGTTGACCAACATGATCACATAATGGCTATCAATAAATTCATGAGGAAGACTCCCTCTTAGACCACATTATACTTCCAAGAACATACAACACAACACATAATAGTATAGGAGGCAAGACAATATAAACATTATAACCAGGCTCCTGACTTTAGCTATTTACACTTTCATATAAGGGGTACATGTGTAGGGGATACTAACAATTTTAACACATCAATGGAATCACCTATACAATATCCTAACATGAATATACGCATGCTCATACAATAGCCACAAAACCTAGATCACAACTAGATAGGAAGATAGGCACAATTATATCATAAGGTGATCATCTAAATCTCTAAATCATATAACCATAAATTTTCCATCAAGGCCATGGTCAACATATATATAATAACAATAAAGTAAACATTGCCACCATAAGTGGACCATACCACACAATGTCATACAAGGCTTCATCAACATTTATATAAAGAAGTAGAGAAGCAGAAGAGTAGAGGAAATAACCATTCTTACCAACTCCTCAACCTTTGATCCTCATTGATAAATACACCTTGTATACAAAAAATTCATATATATGTTAATACCTAAATGTAATTTAATCATATAAGAAACCATGTACAAGTCGCTACAAGATTATACTATAGCATAATACAACACATCAACATACTAGGAAAGTAGAATAACATAGATCATTAGCTAATTTCCATTGCATTGATTTATATCATATTTCATATATAATATCAGTATTAGGCAGTGTCTAAACCTAAATTTAACCATATTTAAATCATGATTACATACCCTCAAGATTAAGGTTATAACATAGGCATTTAGGCTTGTCGATTTGCTTAAGTATAGTGAATTACCAATACTATGAACTCTCTAAGGCTTTAATCGTCGTTCATACTCTACCAACAATATAAACATTAGGCAATAGCTAATTCGGTAGGAAATCCAGAAGAAACCATAATTTATATAACAACTCAAGATGCATCACACACTTAGCTTGTTAGCGTTATAGACTAAAGGATATAGATCAATTCATGCAAGACTTTCTTAGACTGTTCATTAAGGATTTATACCTGCAAAATTCATCCATTATATCACCCTAAAACATTAGCTACATCAGATCATGAATAATCAATACTCTACACAACTGATCTCACAATTGACTTCAAGGCAACATGTAGAAACATAGGCTTGTCATGTTCAAACCTTCATATATTTATCATAATGAAATGATAATCATCAATTAAACATAAATTCATCTAAATAACAGAATAAACAATCACTTCGATGTAATAGAATCATAATTCAATCGATAACAAATCAAGGTCATAAGACCCATGCAAGGCTAAATCCTTTTGGTGATAGAGAATGGGTACATCATGCAATTGAATTGAAAACCACTTCCAAATCAGTAGATAATAATCAATACATTCATATTATGCCTTTAAAATCAGTTTAGGAAATAACCCATGGAAGATTTAAGAAGAAAATGTTTGGTCATATTTTTCTCTTTTGAAATCTTTTAGAATGGCTCTCTAGATAAAAAGATAACTAGAGATGAAGATCACCATACCTTTGATTAGTTGAAAACCACTTAAACTTGATGATTCATCCATATAAAATTTAATCTGTTCTTGGTCTTCACCAACAATGGTGGTTTTAGAGAGAACTTTTTTGGAGGGAAAGGTTTCTTACGTATTAGAGGATTCTTGAATGGGGTGATCACGTTTTTGATAACTTATAGGCACACAAAACCACTTAAATAACCCATTAATAATCAGTTTAAGACCTGGGGTGAATTTCCCATTCACCCCTTTAATTGGCAGCAGACTTGCGTAGGAGACAGTCCCGCGATTGATGGGCCTTGACAGGGCGTCACAGCCACAACCGACCGTCACAGTCCTCCATCATTGGCTAAAGTTGCTACCCAAGGTTCCTCCCTTCACCCCTGTATAAGTACCTCACGACAGGACCCTTTGACAGGGCGTCACAGCCATGACTGTCCATTGACTGCTTCGTCGCCAAGGTCTACCTGGGACAGCCTGCACACTTGTTTTGGTCATTCTTTTGGGGCCTCTTGTGTGGCTCTTTGAAAGTCGTACCCGGACGTTACTTACGTGATTACGAAAATTAACAAGTTATATACCTTCCACATAAATTTCATACAATATAAACACCTATATGATGTCCAAACAGCCTTGGCCCCTACATGATATACGATTAACGTCTTAGGAGCTATCTTTTGAACGCCTTGGACGTTCTTGGGCGTTTAACCTCCAAACTTCACGGAACATCATATAGCAACATTAAACATAACTTTAAACAACATTAAGACTTATTAGGCTCATTTAATATAGATGTAGGCATGCATAGACACATGAGGCACATAAAGGACTAGTCGTCGAACGTCTTGGTCGTCCCTTGACGTTCGACTTCCAAATAACTTAAAGCTTTGTACACTTACTCTAAACAATATAATAAGACATTTTAGGAACTTATGAAATAATTAAACAACCATAAACACATAGAAGAACATATTAGGCAACTAGGTGACTTAGTCGTCGAGCGTCTTAGTCGTCCCTTAACGTTCAACTTCCAATACCTCTAATATTTTAGATATCACCTATATACTATATTTTAAGCATATTTATAACATTATAAATTTAATATAAACATGTTAGGCTCTTGAAACCTTATCTTATTTTAGCGGTCTTACACTCTACATTAGGTCAATTTCATAACTTATGCTTTTAGTTATTTTATTGCTTACCTTGACTTGTTCAACGTTTATTGGTAGTTTTATGCAGCTCCTTATGAAATTTATAACTATTAATACAATTTATTACGTTCAAAAGTTTATGTTTATAGGGTTTGTTAGGACGTGTCCCATTGATTGCATACCCTATATTATGAGTTCATTGATGTATAGATTAGTATGAATTTAAATGATTTAGAAGTAATATCATTGGACATAGTTTTGTTAGCCAATTTTTTGGCATAAATTATAATTTCACTATATACATGTCATAATATTATCACTAGCCAATTCAATTTCTTCATAAATACATTTTAGTAATATAACATGTTAACAAGCCTACTTTTAACCTTTCATTAACCTATGAAACAATTAAATGAAAAACTTATAGCAATTTCATCTTCTCGAAAACATTTAGTCATTACGACATTTAACGATCATGTAAATAACACAGTAATTATGAGGATCTAACATTTAGCTTTCATTCAATATATGATTCACTAAAACATACACATAATGATCATTTTAAACCACATACAAACAACATGAATTGATAATTACACAATACATACTAGCAGAATCGGAAATCGGGAGAACTAGGGAGATGAACATGCAATTCGTTGGGAACAACCCTAGTTTCGATATTCCTGGGGTCAAAACGTTTGAAAAACCTCTTGTAAAAATAATTCAAAGAAATAAAACCCATACCTTACTGTAGAATTAAATCTACGAAGAACACCTTTCACTTTTTCATCAAACTTTTAAGAACTTCTTTGAAATAGCCTAAGGAGAACTTTTGTTTTTCTTGTGTTTCTTTACTGCTTACAAGTCGTGCGTTTCTTAGTGAATGATCTTTATTCTATGTCTAGGAACTAAATATTTATTATTTTAATTATAACAATTAACTTATTTAATAAATCAATTATCTAATTTACTAAAACGGCCTCCTAAATTTACTAAAACTAGAAGAACACTTGACTTAACCGAAAACTGGAAATTGCTTAGTCGTTCAGGTTTTGACCAATTAAATTAATTAATAAAGTTACCAATTTAATTAATGTAGTGACCTAGGATAATAACTAAAGTACTCCTATGTCACTAAGACCATAACCACCCCTTTTGGACCATCCTAGGTTAGGTAATAGGATGTTTCTTGAGTTATTTTCTAAGTTAGTGTCACCCGGTTAGGTCTTAGGTATTCAGGTGCACTAGTTGGTTTATTTCAGTTAGTCCTAGGTTTGTTAGATAGTTTGTAAGTTAGTTAGATCCTAGAGTTTGTTAGGAAGCTCAGCCCCACATGTCTTGAAACCCACATATGCGCCTGCCCTTAACGCCCTAACTGAAATCTTGCACATGTGCTTGTACATTGGTTGCGCATGTGTTGTAGCTCATTTCTTGCTGTCCCAAGGATCCTCACTATATCGTGGGCACTGCTTACTTTGCATTATCATTTTAAGTGGTCATGTGCTATGGTATCTTTGCTTGACACGTGGATTCCTAGTACCTAATTTGTTAAGTTGAGAATCAATATTTTTTTCTTAGGGTCTTCATTGAAGGTACACTTCTTAAACAATCTTGGATTATATTTTAAATACTTGTGTATACATATAAATTGGCTAACACTTTTAAGCCAATATTCTAATATGCCCAATTCTTGTAAATATTGAGCATTGGGATTCTTATGTACCCCAATATGCATTCTTAAAAAACATACTAGGCTCTTCACTAGACATGTACATTTTCTGGAATGTTACATTATCCCCCCGCCTTAAGAACATTCGTCCCGGAATGACACTACATATCATTTGAATCAAAGAAAGTATTTTAAAAAAAACACATTACCATACTTGAAACTCTACTCTTTGTGAATATCTGATTCACAACTTACTCTTGATGATGCACATTACTGTAAGCTTATCTGAAACTTTCTATATAAGATTGAGGAACGTCCTTCTCAATATTACCTTAACTTCATGCACATCACCCTTATGCAACATATAAATCACGCAAATGCTATACAAAAAGAACAACATGAATGCAAACTCATATAGAGCAAGTATAAAACACACAATTATGGACTTATAACACTAAAATCGCCTAATGCACTAAAATTTAGAATCTCCTTAACGAAATTGGACTAAGGAAGAGTAAACCTATCCTCAAGAACTGGATAAGTAGAGGTAACAGGATCTCATATTGGCCTCATCCTCCCATGTTGCTCCCTCAATAAGTTGGTTCCTTCATAACACCTTCACGATGGGAACCTCCTTGTTACTTCGTTACTTCACTTGGCGATCTAAAATTGCAACAGGAACTTCTTCATAAGAAAGCTTCTCATCGACTCCTAACCCCTCTACAAGTAGAATGGATGCTAGATTGCCTAGACACTTCTTGTTCTAAGTCATTGACTCTGCCTTAGTGGCATAAATACCTCTTAGATAACATCTTATTGGCTTTATCATTGGAAACTATTTGGACCATTTCTCGAGTTGTGCTAGAGGGAATTCAATCTTCGGTCAAGGAGGGATTCATGACACAATTAATTAATAGGCCACTTTCTTAAGCTGGTATGCAGCCAAATCAGTGTTCTCCTTTTCATTAATACCCATAGCAGGCATTTAGAACCTACCATGCACTCACCCCCATGCAAACGACCACACTTACAACACACTCCAACAGTTAGGCTTGAGGAGGAGCTTGGTTTCCCCCAGAAGCTGCTTCTCCCACTTTCCTGCCAGTGTTTCTTCTTATGTTCATGCACACACAAAAGGGAATTTAGATGCTATAATGAAACAAAATGTCAAAGATCTATACGACACTATAAAGAGTAGAAGAAGGGAAGATTTCTAACATAACAAAGTGTCTAAGTCATGATTGTGGTGGACTTCACAACCATAAGTTAGAAACCATGTAATTTGGTTTTTTTGAGCATTATTACCTATGTAATTTAAACTCATGCTCTGATACCAAGTTTTCCACACCAGGATTCTGGAATTCAAACGTGACCGGCGTCATTAACCTCTCATAGGTCGTAGACAAGCCTCTTATTACCTCTCATCACAATCATACAATGAAATATGCGGAAAATTTAGAACTTTTTAATACTTATTGAAGTGTACATAAACGTCATATAATAATGCATAATAGTGATATTCTAATAAGTTCAAACTAATCAGCCATCTATCAATAGATAACACAAATGAAACGATTGATCACAATAATAATAATAGTTTGCCGAATCAGCCTTATTACAAAAGCCTGAACAAATGTCTGAAATAAAATGTTAGGGACAGCAGCCACTAGCTATATGCAATGTAGTAAGCTATAATAATAAATTTAGCATCCTCGAACTCAAGAGGACCTACCAAAGACTAGAGATCGCTAATCCAAACTACTTCGTCGAATCTTAAATCTTCTCTAGAACCTGCGCCTATAAAAATAGTAATAATATATGGGGTTAGTACACACGTGTACTATGTATGGGTGTATGAACATAAACACTTCAATACTATGCATGATCAAGGAAATCTCTTCTTAAAGCAACATGTCGTTTCCTCAAAAATTAAGTCACTTTACTTTCTTAATGTTACTTATGATTCATGCTATTAATATCACATTTTCTCATGTAATTAAGGCACATAAATCATTTTCCATATGAACATAAGACCTCAGAATCATGAACATAAATTTTGAACAACTTAAATTAAAGTTAATAAATTTGCTCATCTTAGGCCGAGAGCTGTAATCCAAGCCTTAGTTTATATTTCAGTCTTTTCTTCTTTATATTGTGTAGTTCAATGATATCCTTTGATCCTATGTTTAACTTACAAGTGCAATGATACATTATAGTCACATATCTACAATGAATCGAGTAAGTAATTTATAAGACTAAGGAAATAATTTGGCTACATTACTCATGAGTTATACTTCTCATTCTTTGTTAAATTGGGCATGAATTTATCTATAAGCGAATCTTTATTGGGTATGCCCATTATTTGGTTGTTTACCTGATACATAATCTTTTAGCCATATATTCATACTCCAATATTGGCATAAACCACTAACTTAATAAAACTTCATTCTTTTCAACATTAATGATTGACATTCTTAAGCTCTTTTTGTACTTAGTTCGCTATGAACTTACGTTTCTTCTTTTTTGTTTCTTACTTTCTTACAGAAATATTTAGCATTAACATCAATAAGGCTAACATGAAATCCAGTGTGTACCCAACACCAAAAAAGGGTAATTCACCGATCAAAGTGAACCTAGATCATGTGAGATAAACATGAAATCCATTGTCTGTACCATATCGAAAAGGGTCTGCCCCACACCGAAAACGAGTGGTTCAACCGGAAAAAGTGAAATTGCATCATACCTAGTTGTCTTAGGTAGAATCCACTAGCTAGTTCCTATGATGGCAACATAGTTCAAAGTCTAGGATATTTTTCTGAGACTTTTATACACCTCAGTGGAGCCTCATCTCATGAGGCTTACATGTGCTGGCACAAGATCATTGATAGTCTATCGATGCTTTGCTCAACTTCTTTTTCTTTATAACTTTTAGAATTGACTTAAACTTTATGGAAGCTTGATTCTTGTTATGAGGTTTACTTAAATCTTTGGATAACCGGTCATCCCTTTCTTTGCCTGATTAATATGAAATTAAGTCTTACATCATCATTATGGTGCGAGTGAGACTTGTCTCACGGACTCTAGCACCCTCTTATGTGAGTAGTTTTGACATATTCAATTTATTGTAATTGAAAATTGAATCACTTCTTTTAACACTATATAATACGTAAATTTTATAACTTAAGATTTTAGTTATTTCATTACTTACCTTAGCTTGGTCAACATTTATTGGTAGTTTTGTTTATTTCTTTGTGAAAGTTATAACTACTGATACAATGTTATTACGTTCACAAGTTTATGTGGATAGGGCTTGTTAGGGCTTGTCCCATTGATTGCATACCCTATGTTATGAGTTCATTGATGTAGAGACTGGTACGACTTTACATGATTTGGAAGTAATATGATTGGACATAGTTTTGTTAGCCAATTTGTTGGCCTAAATCACAATTACACTATATACATGTCATAACATTATCACTAGTCAATTCAATTAGTTCAGAAATACATTATAGTAATTTAGCATGTTAAAAATCCAACTTTTCACCTTTGATTAACCTAAGAAAAAATTCAATGAACAACTTATAATAATTTCATCTTCTCGAACAAAATTAGGCATTACGACATTTAACGTTCATGTAAATAACATCGTAAATATGCGGATCTAACATGTAGGTTTAATTCGACATATGATTCACTAAAACATACACATAATGATCATCTAAAACCACATACAAACAACATGCATCAATAAATACACTATACATACTACAAGAATCGGAAATCGGGAGAACTAGGGAGATGAACATGCAATTCGTTGGGAACAACCCTAGTTTCGATATTCTTGAGGTCAAAACGTTTGAAAAGCCTCTTTTAGAAATAATTCCAATATATAAAACCCATACCTTAATAAAGAATTAAATCTACGAAGATCACCTTGCACTTTTTCACGAAAACTTTTAAGAACTTCTTGAAATAGCCTAAGGAGAACTTTTTCTTTTGTTGCGTTTCTTTACTGATTTAAAGTCGTGCGTTTCTTAGTGAATGACATTTATTCTAGGTCTAGGAACTAAATACTTATTAATTTTACTTATAATAATCAACTTAATTAATTAATCAATTATCTAATTTACTAAAACGGCCCTCCTAAATTTACTAAAACTAGAAGAACACTTCACTTAACCGAAATCTTGAATATGCTTAGTCGTTTAGGTTTTGACCAATTAAACTAATTAATAAAGTTGCTAATTTAATTAATTTATTGACCTAGGATAATTACTAAAGTACCCCTATGTCACTAGGACCATAACCACCCCTTTTGGACCATCCTAGGTTAGGTACTAGGATGTTTCTTGAGTTAGTTACTAGGTTAGTGTCACTCGGTTAGGTCATAGGTTGTCGGGTGCACTAGTTAGTTTATTTCAGTTAGTCCTAAGTTAGTTAGATAGTTTTTAAGTTAGTTAGATCCTAGAGTTTGTTAGGAAGCTCAGCCCCACATGTCTTGAAACCCACATATGCGCCTGCCCCTAACGCCCTAACCACCCTAACTGAAAACTTACACATGTGCTTGCACATTGGTTGCACATCTGTTGTTGCTCATTTCTTGTTGTCCCATGGACCCTCACTATATCTTGGGCACTTTACTCTACATTATAATTTTAAGTGGTCATGTGCTATGGACCTCTGCTTGACACGTGGATTCCTAGTACCTAATGTGTTAATTGAGAATCAATATTTTTAACTTAGGGTCTTCATTACAGTTACAATTCTTAAACAAGCTTGGATTATATTTTAAATACTTGCGTATACATATAAATTGGCTAACACGTTTAAGTTAATATTCTGTAATATGACCAATACTTGTAAATATTGAGCATCAGGATTCTTATGTACACCAATACACATTCTTAAAAAACTTACTAGGCTCTTCACTTGACATGTACATTTTATAGAATGTTACATTATCCCCCCCCCCTTAAGAACATTTGTCCCCGAATAACACTACACATCTTTTGAATCAAAGAGGGTATTTTTGAAAAAAACACTTTAACATACTTGAAGCTCTACTTTTTGTGAATATTTGATTCACAACGTACTCTGGATGATGCACATTACTGTAAGCTTATCTGAAGCTTTATATCTAAGATTGAGGAACTTCCTTCTGAATCTTACCTTAACTCAATTCACATCACCATTATACAACATATAAATCACGCAAATGCTATACCAAAAAAAAACAATATGAATGCAAACTCATATTAACTCATATAGTGCAAGTATAAAACACCCAATTATGGATATAGAACACCAAAATTGCCTAATGCACTAATATTTAGAATCTCATTAATGAAATTGGAATAAGGAACAGTATACCTATCCTCAAGAACTGGATAAGTATGGTTAACGGGATCTCATATTGGCCTCAGCATCCCATATTGCTCCCTCAACAAGTTGGTTCCATCATAACACCTTCACGGTGGGAACATCCTTGTTACTCAGTCACTTCACTTGGCGATATAAAATTTCAAGAGGAACTTCTTCATAAGAAAGATTCTCATCGACTCCTAACCCCTCTACAGGTAGAATGGACACTGGATTGCCTAGACACTTCTTGTTCTGAGTCATTCACTCTGCCTTAGTGGAATAAATACCTCTTAGATAAAATCTTATTGGCTTTATCATTGGGAACTAGTTGGACCATTTCTCGATTTGTGCTAGAGGGAATTCAATCTTGGGTCAAGGAGGGATTAATGACACAATTAACCAACAGGCAACTTCCTTGAGCTGAGATGCAGCCAAATCAGTCTTCTCCTTTTTATTAATACCCATAGAAGGCATTTAGAACCTACCATACACTCACCCCCACCCAAACGGTCACACATACAACACACTCCAACAGTTGGGCTTGAGGAGGAGCTTGGTTTCCCCCATTAGCTGCTTCTCCAACTTTCCTGCCAGTGTTTCTTCTTGTGTTCATGCACACACAAAAGGGAAGTTAGATGCTATATGGACACAAAATGTCAAAGATCTCTACGACACGATAAAGAGTAGAAGAAGGGAAGATTCGTAACATCACAAAGTGTCTAAGACATGATTGTGGTGGACTTCACAACCATAAGTTAGAAACCATGCAATGTGATTGTTTGGAGCTTTAGTTCCTACGTAATTTGAACTCATGCTCTTATACCAAGTTTGTCACACCCGGATTCTGGAACCGAGACCAGCGTCATTAACCTCTCATAGGTCGCAGACAAGCCTCTTATTACCTCTCATCACAATCATACTATTAAATATGCGGAAAATTTATAAATTTTTATTACTTATTGAAGTGTACATAGACTTCATATAATAATGCATAACAGTGACATTCTAATAAGTTCAAACTAATCAACCATCTATCAATAGATTACACAAATGAAACGATTGATCACAATAATAATAATAATAGTTTGCCGAATCGGCCTTATTACAAAAGATTGAACAAATGTCTGAAATAAAATGCTAGGGATAGCAGACACTAGGTATATCTAATGTACTAGCTAGAATAATAAATGTAGCATCCTCGAACTCAAGAGGACCTACCAAGGACTAGAGAACACTAATCCAAACTACTTCGTCGAATCTTCAATCTTCTCTAGTTACTGCGCCTATAAAATAGTAATTATATATGGGGTTAGTACACACTTGTACTAAGTGAGGGTGTATGAACATAAACACTTCAAGACTATGCATGATCAAGGAAAGCTCTTCTAAAAGCAACATGCCGTTTCTTGAAAGTTAAGTCACTTTACTTTCTTAAATCGTTACTTATAATTCATGCTATGATTATGACATGTTCTCATGCAATTAAGGCACACAAATCATTTTATATATGAACATAAGAACTCAGAATCATGAACATAAATTTTGAACAACTCAAATGAAAGTTAATAAATTTGCTCATTTTAGGCCGAGACCTCTATTCCAAGCCTTAGTTTATTTTTCAATATTTTCTTCTTTATATTGTGTAGTTCAATGATATCCTTTGATCCTATGTTTTACTTACAAGTGAAATGATTCATTATAGTCCCATAACTACAATGAATTGAGTAAGTAATTTACAAGACTAAGGAAATAATTTGGCTACCTTACTCATGAGTTATACTTCTCATTCTTTGTTAAATTGGCCATGAATATATGAATACTCCAATCTTTATTGGGTATGCCCATTATTTGTTTGTTTACCTAATACATAATTTTATAGCCATATATTCATGCTCCAATATTGGCATAAACCACTAACTTATTAAAACATCATTATTATCAACATTAATGATTGACATTATTAAGCTCTTGATGTACATAGTTCGCTATGAACTTACGTTTCTTCTTCTTTGTTTCTTACTTTCTTAAGGAAATATTTAGCATTAAGATCATTAGAGCTAACATGAAATCCAGTGTCTGCCCAACACCGAAAAAGCGTGGTTCACCGATCAAAGTGAACCTAGATCATGTGAGATAAAAGTGAAATCCAATGTCTGTACTACACCGAAAAGGGTCTGCCCGACACCAAAAATGGGTGGTTCCACCGGCCAAAGTGAAACGGCATCATACCTAGCTCTCTTAGGTGGAATCCACTGGCTAGTTCCTATGATGGCAACATAGTTCGAAGACTAGGAGATTTTCGAAGACTTTTATCCAACTCGGTGCAGCCTCATCTCAAGAGGCTTACATGTACATGCACAACATCATTGCTAATCTATCGATTCTTTGCTCAACTTCTTTTTCTTTTTAACTTTTAGAGTTGACTCAAACATTATGGAAGCTTGCTTCTAGTTATGAGGTTTACTTAAATCATTGGATAACCGGTCATCCCTTTATTTGCCTAATGAATATGAACTTAAGTCTTACATTATCATCATGGTGCGAGTGAGACTTGTCTCACGGACTCTAGCTCCCTCTTATGTGAGTATTTTTGACATAATCAATTAATTGTAATTGAAACTTGTATCACTTCTTTTAACACTATATATTAGGTCAATTTTATAACATAAGCTCACTTAACAATTTTAGGTCTACGACAACACTAAATCTGGACAACGCTTATAAAGTGTTGCCTAAAATACTTTTCGGGACGTTTTTAAAGTGTAGCCAAAGATTTTGACTTTTAGTTACACTAATATTAGCAACACTTCTAAAGTGTACTCTTTAATTGGATAACCTACACTTTATAAGTGTTGTTATAGTTGGCAAAAACTATTTACATAAATGGCCACACTTTTAAAGTGTGTTTTTTTTATAATTGTTAATACAACACATGAAAAATATATCCTTAGTGTTTTCCCCAAAATTTTATATTCCCTCTAACATATTAAAATTAAAATTTGATCTCCCTCCATTTTTATTTAACCAAAAAAACATTAAAGAAATATTAAAAAGAATAAAACATTAAAACAATAAAAAAGGGCAACATTTCTGAAACTTCAGCTGAAACTTTCACTTTCAGCTGAAGAACACATTTCGTCCACAACAGAAGAACCCATTTGCAAGAACTGAAAAAGAGGATCGAAGAACATAAGAAATCGATTTTCGTCACAAATTCTATCAAAGTTCAGTTGAAGAACACCATTTTCAGCCAAAGAATCAAAGAGCAATCTGATTCCTCTAAAGCGAACTGAAGAAGACGATCCTCCTCTCAAAGCTTCGTTGTTCAAGATTGGAGAGTAGAAGAAGACGATTTTCTTCAAAGATTCTTTGGTAAATTGTTGTTCCATCAGATTTCCTTTTGAAAGTTGAAAGAAAATGCTTCACAAATCAACTTGCTTCATATCTTAAAGCTTTAGGGTTGTTGGATTAGAGTTTATCAGGTAATATATTTTATCTTCAAAAGTCTAAATTATAGCTCTAAGATTTTGATATTATTTTGTGTCAGTCAAAAATTAAAGTTAGGGTTTTTATGACTTTTGTTATTGATACGAATTTTATTTATTTAGGGAGTTTAGTTTGTAGTTTTATGACTTATAAATGGGCAGATTATCTTTGACAGACTATTTCTTTCTCTTGAATGTTGAATGTAGAACCAGAAGCTAAGTCAAAAGTATCTGAAAAACTGAGTTGTAGATAAGTTATCTTTCTTCGAAGAACAAAAGTGTTGAAGCTGGCGATACCTATAATATTTTTCCCTAATATAGATTTCGTCAAGTGTAAGTAGCTACTCTACATGAATTTAAAAAAGTTTTAATATATGTTTTAATGTCACTGTTTTTTTAGTCTTTTTTAGTCTTCCTGAGTTCATGATTGTGCTCGTCTTAAGCTTTGTTAGTTCCTTTGTTTACAACATTGATATTGTCTTGTAGCTATTTGCAGGTAAAAATTTTCTTTTTTCGACTACATGTCTTGAAGTGTCTAGAAGTCATTTTGTTGTTTGTCTATTGCATTTTTCAAGTATATATCAGAAACATTAGTTCAATATTGGTTAGTTGTTTTGGGATCAGCTCGTAGTATAAATTTGTTAAACTTGCTTTGTAGTTTGAGTTGCACTATATAGAAAATAAATCATATGACTTAGAGATTGGAGATATAAGATATATTTTTCAAGTCTAGAATGGGTGGAGAGGGAGAAGTAACTTGTGAGTGTCTTTTTTGCTAACAGTTACTAGCAATAACATATTAGAAGTAGAAGATTTGTTTTTGTGGTATGGACAACTTGTTGAGTTTTGGATATTGTTGAAAGTGAGGCTTGCTTCATCTAAGTTTTAGAAGAATTAGGAGAAGTTAGTGCAAACAAAATGGAGAGAAAGTTTTGTATGATGCTAAAGTATGACCTATTTGATGAGTTAGATGCAACAGATGAGAAAATAGATTGTAACTTTCCAATTTAATTACATGTCAAGTTATTCCATATAGAATAGTAGTAAATAGAATAGTAAAGCCAGTCTATGGTCAAGTGCTTTTTTCCTCACTGACTTTATGTTTCTCCTTCCTATCGACTACAATGGTTCTATCATGCTCCACAAAGTCTTCTTTCTTTTGAGCTTCAGGGGGAAGAGACCTATGGTGGTATCCACCAACACTTTTTTCTCTGTGACTTCAGTTGATCGGATGCCTTTCCTTTTAGTCTATGTCAAACTGTGGATATTCCAGTTAGTAGTGCACACGAATAAGCCTACTGAAGGGATTAAAATACATTTATTCTTTTGTAATTTTTGAAGAATAAACATGTTGTAATTTGTACGCTTTCAAGTTTGAAACTTGTGACCATATCTGTAAGACTAGAGTCTATTCATCTTTGTGATGAAACTAAATAAAAAATAGTTTTAACATATAAGAATCAACATTAGAAAACAATGTTGTTCTCTTCTTTACATTCCTAATCATAGAGAACCTTCTCACTTTTTAACTATGTTTATCGGACTCTCCAAATATGTTATCACACCCATGAATATTCAGAAAAGTGAACTAGAAATCAGACTCTCCAAATTTGAGTTTCACTAGCTAAGTCTACTTTGTCCGAAAAAGTGAACTAAAAATCATCTTTTAAGACTGCATATTCTGCTATCTCCTGTTGTTTTGTTCCTCTTTAATATGAATTTTTCATACATACACAAAGCTTACACTTCTTCTCCTTCGCATGTTTTAACTCTTCCAGCCAAGGACATATTTAAAAATGAGAAATTTGGGGTTGTTCTTTACACTTCTTCTCCTCACGATTTTCTTGTTGAATAGTTAATTCAAAAGCTCTAATTAGATGATTCAGGCTATGTTACTTACCTAGTACTTATTGGATATATTTTTTATAGTTTGAAGGTTGATCTACGCTGATCTTACTTGCGACTTGTATCACTACCATGGATCAGATGAATTGATTGAAAAAAATATAATGAAATATGACTTGACAAGTGTAGCATGTGCTAATGAGATAATCATCTCATTTTGGTATATTGAGGTCAGTTTATTCTCCATGTCTTTTTATGTAAACATGAATATATAACTTCTTGAATGTCATCAATTTATAGGAAACATAGTATAAATAAGGTATTAAAACTAGCATCTCTCACTTTTAGGACATGAAGTTACTCATCAAGTATGTAAAAGAATACTGAATTAAAATAAGTGATAGATACAACATTAAATATTATCCATTTCCTTTATCAAATTATGTGAAAGTTTCTGCTTTGTCATAATATATGTTGGATATGATATCCAATTCCTTTATACAGTCAATGGCATAGTGACAAAATTTGCTATAGAAGATGCGACGAAGACTAGGATATTAATTACAGATAGAAAGATACATATATTGGGATCGTTTTTGAACATTAAGATTGCTAGAGATTCACTTTGTAGTCTCATTATGGGGTCTTCCGCTGGTAAGGTTTATTACAAGATCAGAGTGTTTATTGGAGAGTCGAGATGCTTTGATTTTTCTTATTTTATTTATAGAATTTTTAAGTATCAAAGTTTGATTTTGTTTGAAATTATTGGATCTTGAGATTTTGACCAACTTTTGTCTTTTTCAAAAGATGAATACTTTAAGTATGGAGTGATTATTTGTGTACTAGGCGATGACCATATAATTTTGGTTTCATGGTTATATCTTTGTGTTATCTTATATATACTAATATTACATAATTATCCGTACTTCTTATGTTGTTTGTTAGACTATAATATGATTATTTCAATAACATTAGTTAGGTTGCCAGTGCATATTTATTGGTAGTTTTGTTTATTTCTTTATGAAAGTTATAACTACTGATACAATCTTATTACGTTCACAAGTTTATGTGGATAGAGTTTGTTAGGACTTGTCCCATTGATTGCATACCATATGTTATGAGTTCATTGATGTAGAGATTAGTACGACTTTACATCATTTGGAAGTAATATGATTGGACATAGTTTTGTTAGTCAATTTGTTGGCATAAATCACAATTACACTATATACATTTCATAACATTATCACTGGCCAATTCAATTACTTCATAAATACACCATAGTAATCTATCATGTTAACAAGCCAACTTTTAACCTTTGATCAACCTATGAAAAAATTCAATGAACAACATATAACAATTTCATCTTCTCAAACACAATTAGGCATTACGACATTTAACGTTCATGTAAATAACACCGTAAATATGCGGATCTAACATGTAGGTTTCATTCGATATATAATTCACTAAAACATACACATAATTTTAAGTTAACACCGCATACAAACAACATGCATCAAGAATTACACTATAGATACTACAAGAATCGGAAATCAGGAGAACTAGGGAAATAAACATTCAATTCGTTGGGAACAACCCCAGTTTCGATATTCTTGAAGTCAAAATGATAGAAAAGCCTCTTGTATAAAGAGTTCCAGGAGATAAAACCTTACCTTACTGTATAATTATATCTACGAGGATCACCTTGAACATTTTAACGAAAACATTGAAGAACTTCTTGAAATCGCCTAAAGAGAACTTTTTGTTTTCTTGTGTTTCATTATTGCTTTCAAGTCGTGCATTTCTTAGTGAATGATCATGAGTCTAGGTCTAGGAACTACATATTTATTAAGTTATCTTATACCACTTAACTTAATTAATAATCATTTTACTAATTTTACTAAAATGTGCCTCTTAAATTGATTAGAATTAGAAGAACACTTGACTTGACCTAAATATCTGGAAATTGCTTAGTGATTTCGGTTTTGACCAGTTAAATTATTTATTCAAGTTGTTAATTGAATTAATTAGTTAACCTGGGGTAAGTACTAATGTACACCTATGTTGTTAGGACCATAACCAACCCTTTTTATCATCCTATGTTAGATATGAAGATGTTTCTTAGTCAATTACTTGTCTAGTGTAAGGATTTCGGTTTGACCATTTAAATTAATTAATTAAGATGTTAGTTTAATTAATTAAGTGACATAGGGTAATTACTAAAGTAACACTAAGTCACTAGGACCATAACCAACCCTCTTGAACCATCCTAGGTTAGGTATTATGATTTTTCTTTAGTTAGTTACTAGGTTAATGTCACCCGGATAGGTCTTAGGTTGTCGGGTGCACTAGTTAGTTTATTTCGGTTAGTACTAGGTTATTTAGATAGTTAGGTAAATTAGTTAGAGCTTAGAGTTAGTTAGGACGCTCAGCCCAACATGGCTTGACCCCCACATGTGCGCCTGCCCCTAACCGCCCTAACCACCCTAACCAAAATCTTACACATGTGCTTGCACATGGGTTGCACATGTGTTGTTGCTCATTTCTTGTTGCCCCAAGAATCCTCACTATATACTTGGGCACTAATTATTCTACATGATCAATCTAAGTGGTCATGTGCTATGGTACCTAGGCTTGACATTTGGATGCCTAGTATCTAATGTGCTAAGTTGAGAATCAATATTTTTATGTTAGGGTCTTCATTGGAGGTAAAATTCCTAAACAAGCTTTGATTATATTTAAAATAATTGTGTATATATAGAAATTGGCTAACACCCTTCAGCCAATATTCTATAATATGCCCAATATTTCTCGATATTGGGCATTGGGATTCCTATCTACCCCAATACACATTCTTAAAAAAACTTACTAGGCTCTTTACTAGACATGTACATTTTCTGAAAAGTTACAGTGAGGACCAACCTGCTGCATAACAAAGGTCTTGAGGGACGTCCACATAAAATTTTGGCATTTTTTATGACAGAATCCAGATCACCAAAAAATTGGTGTGCTATAGAACAGGAAAATCGTAGAAATGAGGGGTACGCTCACTTCGAGGCTCGTTTGACCTTAAAAATGGGTCGTACTGCGCATGAGGGCCACCCGGCTGCAAAGGCAAGGTTTTGAGAGACATCCACAAAAATATTTGGATTTTTGACGTCGAAATCCAGATCACCACAAAAAATGAGTTCTATAGTACATAAAAATCGTCGAAATGAAGGGCATGTGTGCTTCGGGGCTCATTTGACATTCCATATTGGTCGGACTGGCCATTAGGAATAATCAGCTTCATAGATAAAGTCTTGAAGGACGTTTGTGAAAAAATTTAGCATTTTTAACGTGAAAATCCGAATCACCAAAAAAATGGTGTGCTATAGCACATGAAAATCATTGATATTGGGGCATGCGGACTTCGGGGCTCATTTGACCTTTTAAACGGGTCAGACTGGCCATGAGGGCCAATCGGCTGCAAAGCCAAGGTCTTGAAGGACTTCCACAATAAAATTTAGCATTTTGGACGTTGGAATCTAGATCACCAAAAAAATGGTGTGCCATAGCACACAAAATTGTCGAAATTAGGGGCATGGGATCATCGCGGCTCATTTGAACTTTAAAATGGGTCAGACTGGTAATGAGGGCTTGATATACCGTGGTTTCACGGTATTATTAATACTTTTTCCTTAAGTTTAGTGTGTCCAAAAGCCTTTTTATGCTAATTTTTATATAAGTTTCTCTTTTTTTGCAGGAAATCTGTCCAAAGATGAATGCGGAGATTTTGAGTGAAGAAATGCAGAAGAGACCACCTATGGTGCTTATGACAGTCCGTCGTAATTGTGACGGTCCATAGGTGGAAGTGTAGTGCAACTGCTGAAGGAAGATGGGGAAGTCTGACCAAGTGTGGGGTTACGAATCTTGTGACGGTCCGTCGTGTCTATGATGGTCCGTCCTACAGGTTCGTCATGAAGTTCAGAGAAGTAATCCCAGTACCCATATTCCAAGAGTTGAAGTGTTTTGGAACGAAGACCCTCGACGGACCGTTGTGCCTATGACGGTCCATCATACTTGCCATCGAGGGTAATGAAGAGAGCAGCTGCAGAAATTGCACAAGTATGGGATGACGGAGTCGATGACGGTCCGTCGTGACCACGACGATCCATCGCGAGGTCCGTCGACCCAGCCGCGTTTTGGCATATTTCTAGCAAATAGAGTCCTTGTTTAATTATGTTTTTATTTTCTATAAATAGTTCGAAAAATCTCATTTTTGGGGTTAGACTCTGGATCATTGTAAGACTCTGGATTGTTAGAAATCATACTATTAGACTTTAGTGTGAGATTCTTGATAATTTTAGACTTTTGATTATCATTGATTGTAGGTGATTCGTGGTGATTAATCAAGCAAACTTTTGGATTTTACTCTTTCTCATTTAAGTTAGTACATGAATTCTTATTTAATATATTTGAATATTGTGATTATGACTTTGGGTAACTAAACTCCATAACTAGGGTTGTGGGAACCATAGGCAAATAATGAGATAAAACTTAACTAAAATAACAATTCTAGAATAGTGTCTTGCATGTATTAATAATTCTTCCGTTTAGAAGTCTTTTTAACGGATGGCCAACGTTAGAACTTGCTTTAATTCTACTTGCCGGACCAAGGATCTAGATAATAGGAAAAGAATTATTTATATAGATTTAGTGTATACTATCTAATAGGCTAGTATTGATTGGTACGAGGTAGATACTTAGTCAAATATCGAATACGATGCTTAATATGAGGTAAAGATAAGGGTTAGGAAAGAAACACACGTAGCCGAACCAAGGTGCGGAGTGAGATTTTCTAGATGTCGGACCAAGGACTTAGAAATACATAACTTATCACTTTGCATGCAAGATACTAGGAAAGAATTGTTATAGTTAGAATTATCAAGTTATGAAATTGTGGGGAACACGTAAACCCTAGTTACTTTGATTAAATGATTAAAATCCAACATTCAAAGTTGTTAAGTGTCTCTTTCAATTGTGTTAGTTATTTTCATTCATTTAGAATTAGAAACCCCCCTTTTATTGTTTTTTAATTTCCAAGGAAGTCATTGACCAAACAATAGTAATAACGGGTTGAAGTTAAGTGTAGACTATTTTCCTCATGGGAACGATCCCAACCTCACTAGTTGGGTTATTTACTTGACACGACCACTTTACTTCTTATTTGAGAAGTAAGTTTGAGCGTTTTAAATTTTTTGCGCCGCTGCCGGGGATTATAGCTTTTAGATTAACTTGAACTTATTACTATAGTTTAGTTGATATTTTCTTGATTTTACTTTATTTTATTGTTTTTGATTTTTTTCAGAACTATCCTCCTTGTATGCCAAATACAGGGAGAGAAAGAGAACCCTTGTTTCCCTACAATCACAAATTAGAGCATACACTGCGCAATATGAATCGAAACTTGGGAATAAATGATGATGATCCGAGCCAAAACATTCCAGCTCCGGTTGATGTTCATGGTTAGATGTTACCCGATGCTCCGGGTGCACACCAGTAGAGGGGACGAAATCCCATTCCACGGCCCCAAGCATACTACAGATGCTATGATTACATAGCAGACTCCGATGGGCCGCTTGTCTTGCCTCCTCTATCCACAGGCCACACCATTGTGGTAAGTAGTAGCCTGATGCAAATGCTCACTGCCAGAGGTTTGTTTTCAGGGCTACCTTCTGAGGATCCACATGCCCATATAGCTAAGGTAAGGGCAGTGTGTAAAATTTGTGTAGGGAGGCCTGATTTGGATTTAGATGTAATAGGTGTCGGAGTGTTTCCTCTCTCACTAACGGGAGAGGCTGCTATGTGGTTCACTGAGCTCCCATATAACTCAATCTTCACTTGGAACCAACAAAGAGATGTCTTCTTAGCACGCTACTATACGGTCTCCAAGAAACTAAACCACAAAGACAGAGTGAATAACTTTGTGGCACTACCTGGAGAGTCAGTTAGTAGTTCTTGGGATAGATACACCTCATTCTTGAGAAGTGTTCCAAATCACCGTATAGATGATGAGTCACTGAAGGAATACTTCTATTGGGGACAGGATGATAATAACAAAGCGGTGTTGGACACTATAGCAGGTGGATCTAATGGGGAATGTTCTTATGCTGAAATTGCCGAAAAATTAGATAAAATCTCCGGGAATAACAGCGCTTGGAGTACTAGGAAGTCTGATACATGGAGAAGCACCTTCGCAATGCAGTCCACTCACAACCCAGTCACAGATAAGATTCGTGAAGAAATGGCTCAGATGAGAACTGAGCTTAGGTTGGTCCTAAAACATGTCAGTGGGGGTGCAGAAAAGATTACTGCAGTCAACTACTTGGCTAAACCACCACCCCCTAATGATGAATGTTATTATGCGGAGGACTCTTATGCCGTAAATGAGCAGACGGGGGGTTCCCGACCAAGCACCCAAGGCTCAAATTAGGATAATTGGCGCCAAGGTCAAGGGAACCAAGGTTGGAACTATGGTAACTATAACCGTGAGGGTCATTATGTCAGAGATTTCCGAGATTGAAACTACAACCGCGACAACAACTTCAACAGGGGTAACTACGGTAACAGAAATGATAGGGATGGGCCCTATGTCCCTCCTCAAAATCGTGAAGTTACTCCTAGGGATGGTGGAGATAGTATGGCGCGAGTTAAGGATATGTTGCACAAACTGATGAGGAGGTTCGATGCTAGTGATGAGCACATTAAAGAGTTAAGGTGAGATTTATCTAGTATTGGGCAAAAATTTGATACACATGCAATATCGATTAAACAGATCGAGTTGCAAATGGCCCAATTATATGCGACAGTGAACACACGACAAACCGGCCATCTTCCTAGCAACACTGTCCAAAATCCAAAAAATGATGCGCATTATATGGCGATCACTACTCGGGGTGGTAAGCAAGCCATTGACCCACCTATGCCGTCTGATGAAAAAAATGTGAGAAAGGATGATGATAAGGTGGTAAAGGGTAGTGTTGAGGAAGAAGAGAGCAATGTAAAAGATGCAGAAGTCCCTATGAAGGTAATTCCCATGCCTAGACCACCACCACCCTTCCCACAGAGATTAGTGAAAAAGACCGAGGATGGTAAATATCGGCGTTTTATAACAATGCTAAAGCATCTCTCTATCAATGTCCCTTTGGTAGAAGCTCTAGAAAAAATGCCCGGTTATGCCAAGTTTATGAAAGATCTGGTCAGAAAGATAAGATCGGTCACTTTTGAGGATGATGATAGACTGCAACATTGTAGTGCTATTGCTACAAGATCCCTTGTACAAAAGAAAAAAGATCTAGGTGCGTTCACTATTCCTTGTACAGTTGGGTCATTACATTTCACGAAAGCATTATGTGATCTGGGGGCAAGCATAAATCTCATGCCCCTCTCGATCTACAATAAGTTGGGTTTGGGTGACCCAAAAACCACTACGATGCGGCTACTGATGGCTGATCGGACAGTGAAACGGCCTATAGGGATACTACATGATGTGCTAGTATAAGTAGAGTCATTCATCTTTCAGGCTGATTTTGTTATTCTTGATTGTGAAGTCGATTTTGAAGTGCCTATTATTCTTGGGAGGCCATTACCTGCTACAGGTAGATCCTTAGTTGATATGGAAAAGGGGGATATGAAATTTCGGTTGAACAATGAAGAAGCGACCTTCAACGTATGTAGGACTATGAGTCAGAGTGGTGAGCTCCAATCAGTATTTTCCATATCCCACAAAGAAAAATGAAGAAGGAGAATGAACAAAAAAGTTCAAAACAAGAGTTTAGGCTTGGGGATTTGGTGCTTGTAGACAGTTCTGGATCGCTTTGTCTTCCGGGAAAGCTCAAGTCCAAATGGACTGGCCCTTACTTGATTACCCAAGTATTCCCTCATGGAGTAGTTGAGTTAAAAGCAAAGGAGGGAGTGCGGTTGAAGATGAATAGAGATTGAATAAAACTCTATTTTGGGCATAATGCATCGGGGAATGAAGTGATAGAGGCATACCATCTTGATGAAGTCTAAGTAATCAAGTCTCCCCAGTCGTGCAGCTACATTAAATCAAGCGCTTGTTGGGAGGCAACCCAATAATTATAGTTTTTTTCCCTTTCATTCTTTCTAGTAATGGTAGAATTTTCTACTAATGGGTTTTAAATTTGAAGGCACATCACCAGGAAATTCTGCAGAAAAGCACTCTGCAACAGTCACCAACGGACACATACGACGGACCTTCGTTCTCTTGATAGTTCGTCCTGCACAACCGTTCTGGTTGTTAGAGACCCTATTCCTAAGGGTCTCTCACATTTTCTGAGTGTCCTCCAACGGACATCTACGACGGACCGTCATACTCTCGACAGTCCGTCCTGCATAACAGTCATGATGGTCAGAGACCCCTCTCTTAAGGGTCTCCATTTTTTTTAGTGTCCCATGACAGACATCGACAATGGTCCGTGCTGATTGTCGGCGCTTTGCGCCCCAGGTTTGCTTCACCTCCACTCGTGTATTCCAATTTTTTTATGCATTGGAGACAATTGCATGTCTTTTTGTTGGGGGTGAGGTAAATGGAAAGTGAGTGCTAGGGTAAAGTCTGAGTAGCCCAATTCACTATCCTCTTTTGGGGTTTTCTTGGCTGTGTTCTTTTTCCCCAAGAGACTGATTACTTTTTCCATTGAACCGTCATGTCTATATCTTTTGTACATAGTTTAATTCTGGAGCATGATGGATAAAATGATATCCTGATAAAGTGGAAATGATGCATTACTAGGCATAGTAACTGATAATTGTGTGGCTCTAAGCATGACATAGAGGTACACCATTGCATTACCCTAAGTCTATAATTCGAACTAGGTGTCTGATAATCTGGTATAGTGATGAGTTTTCAAGTGAGTGTGAGGAAGATTTTAATAGTCCACTATTGATACAGAGCTCGAACTTGCCTAGTTAGTCCTGCTAAAAGTAAGTTGTAATAGACAATTAGGGAAGGATCATAGGCCTTTATTCAATATATCCCATTTATAGCCTAAATAAAAGAAACCAAATGAAATTTATCATTCTTTGATTCAAATGATCTGAGCTTAAATTTGACCTTTCTTTTTCACCCCAACTGATCTTTTCTAGGAACAATGTGTTGGCCCTGGTCCCTCCTTGGACATGTGCACCCCAGCTTATGCCAAAAGCATAAGTTGAGGGTGGCTAATGCAGTAAACAACCTTCATTATGGCCCTGACCCAACTTTGGGTATTGTGTACCTTGATTCATGGCAAAGCCATGAGTTGAGGGTGGTTATTATGAGGAATGCTCTAGAAAGTGGGGTTGAAAGAACAAAGAGAGATAAAGAACAAAAGTAAAGTGACTCAAGAATTAGTTGAAATAAAAGTAAATAAAAAGAAAAATATACAAGAAATACAAGCAAGAAAAGAAGAGAGTAACTTACACAAATGAAGAAAGAAGAGAAAATAGCAAGGTGAAAGAATATGAGAAACTGGGCGAGATAAAATGATAGAAAGTGGAAGGTTTAGCCTATATGTCAAGGAGGGAAAAATGTCACTAAAGTATATCTAAATATACCCTACCTGACCCTGAGCCTATGTTACTAGCTAAGAAAGTCCTATCGTAATCCTAAGGGTTGTATAGCGAACTTAAGGCAGTAAAAATAAGGGCAAGCTTATGGCAATAGGTATGAATGAGTGTGACTTTGTTCTGAGAGAGAGTGTTGAAAAGTAATCCTTATACACAAACTGAAATCATTGTGTGAAAAATGAGAATTTTGTTAAAAAGTGAGGACAATAGTTGCAATGCCAGAATTGTTAGCACCTTGGTGAGAAATTGAAAAGGATAGGTGTTAGTGCATGGTGAGTCTGTGTCATGTTCTGATCCCACATAATTCAAGCCTAATAGTGATATCATGCATAGATTTGATGAGATTAATCGGAATTGATAGACAAATGACTGCAAATGATAAAACGTGGATACTATTGTATAAAGATCTTGTATTGAGTCATAGTGCGTCGCTTGAGGACAAACAACGAATTTAAGTTGAGGGTATTGATATACCGTGGTTTCACGGTATTATTAATACTTTTCCCTTAAGTTTAGTGTGTCCAAAAGCCTTTTTGTGCTAATTTTTATACAAGTTTCTCTATGTTTTGCAGGAAATCTGTCCAAAGATGAATGCGGAGATTTTGAGCGAAGAAATGCAGAAGAGACCACCTACGGAGCTTATGACGAGCTGTCGTGCTTGTGAAGGTCCGTAGGTGGAAGCGTAGTGCAGCTGATGAAGGAAGATGGGGAAGTCTGACCAAGTGTGGGGTTACGAAGCTTGTGAGGGTCCACCGTGTCTATGACGGTTCATCCTGCAGGTTCGTCATGAAGTTCAGAGAAGTAATCCCAGTACCCATATTCGAAGAGTTGAAGTGTTTTGGAATGAAGACCCTCGACGGACCGTTGCGCCTATGAAGGTTCGTCATACTTGCTAACGAGGGTAATGAAGAGAGCAGCTGCAGAAATTGCACAAGTATGGGACGACAGAGTCCATGACGGTCCGTCGTGACCACGATGATCCGTCGCGAGGTCTGTCGACCCAGCCGCGTTTTGGCAGATTTCCATCAAATAGAGTCCTAGTTTAATTAGGTTTTTATTTTCTATAAATAGTTCAAAAAACCTCGTTTTTGGGGTTAGACTCTGGATCATTGTTAGACTCTGGATTATTAGACATCACACCAATAGACTGTGTATTATTGTGAGATTCTTGATAATTTTAGACTTTTGATTGTCATTGATTGTTGATGATTTGTGGTGATTAATCAAGCTAACTTTTGGATTTTACTCTTTCTCATTGAAGTAAGTACATGAATTCTTATTTAATATATTTAAATATTTTTATTATGACTATGGGTAACTAAACTCCATAACTAGGGTGTGGGAACCATAGGCAAATAATGAGATAAAATTAACTAAAATAATAATTCTAGAATAGTATCTTGCATGTATTAATAATTCTTTCTCCTAGAAGTCTTTTTAACGAATGGCCAACGTTAGAACTCACCTTAATGCTACTTGACGGACAAAGGAGGTAGATAATAGGAAATGAATTATTAACATAGATTTAGTGTATACTATCTAATAAGCTAGTATTGATTGGTACGAGGTAATAACTTGGTCAAATATCGAATACGATGCTTAATATGAGGTAAAGATAACGGTTAGGAAAGCAACACATGTAGCCGGACTAAGGTGCGGAGTGAGATTTTCTAGATGCCGGACCAACAATTTAGAAATACATAACTTATCACTTTGCATGCAAGATACTAGGAAAGAATTGCTATAGTTAGAATTATCAAGTTATGAACATGTGGGAATGCGTAAACCCTAGTTACTTTGATTAATTGATTAAAATCCAACATTCAAAGCTGTTAAGTGTCTCTTTTAATTGTGTTAGTTATTTTCATTCATTTAGAATTAGAAACCCCCCTTTTATTGTTTTTTACTTTCCAAGGAAGTCATTGACCAAACAATAGTAACAACAGGTTGAAGTTAAGTCTAGACTATTTTCCTCGTGGAAACGATCCCAACCTCACTAGTTTGGTTATTTACTTGACACGACCGCTTTACTTCTTATTTGAGAAGTAAGTTGGAGCGTATCAGGGCTAACCAGATGCATAGTCAAGGGGGTTGCTCGCTTCGGAGATCGTTTGACATTAAAAATGGGTAAGAATGGCTGTGAGGGACAACAGGATGCATATCCAAGGTAACGATTGACGTCCACAAAAAAGTTTGGCATTTTTAACGTCGAAATCTGGATTACTAAAAAATGGTGTACTATAGCACACGAAAATAATCGAAATGGAGGGTATGCGCGCTTTGGGACTTGTTTGACCTTGAAAATGGGTTGGAATCGCTATGAGATACAAAAGACTTCATAGCAAAGGTCATGACAGATGTCCACAAAAACTTTTTGCATTTTTGTATCATAATCCGAATCACCTCAAAAATGGTGTGCTAAAAGCACACGAAAATCGTCGAAATATGGCGTATGTGCATATCGAGGGTCGTTTGACCTTGAAAATTGGTAGGACTGGCCATGAGGGACAACAGGATGCATAGAAAAGGTTAATATGTACGTCCACAAAAATTTTGGCAGAATCTTGATCACCAAAAAAAAAGTTGTGCTATAGCACATGAAAATCGTAGAAATGGGGGAAATGCTTGCTTCGGGGCTCGTTTGACCTTGAAAATGGGTCGTACTGTGAGGGCCAACCGGCTGCATAGATAAGGTCTTCATGGACGTCTAATAATACTCTTGGCATTTTTGATGTCAAAATCTGAATTGCCAATAAAATGTTGTGCTATCACACGAAAATCATTGAAATGGAGGGTATGCGCGCATCGGGGCTTGTTTGACCTTGAAAAATGGTCGGACTGGCCTTGATATCCAAGCGATTGCATAGACAATGTCTTGAAGGACGTCCAAAAAATTCTGCATTTTGGACGTCGGAATTTGAATCACCAAAAATTGTGTGCTATTAGACATGAAAATTATTGAAATTGGGGGTATGCACGCTTCGAGGACCGTTTACCTTTAAAATGGGTAATGGTGGCCGTGAGGTCAAACCAACTGCATAATCAATTTCTTCAAAGACGTCTTAAAAACATTTCGACATTTTTGATGTTGAAATCCGGATCACCAAAAAAATGGTGTGCTATAGCACACGAAAAATCGTCGAAATGGAGGGTATGCTTGCTTGAGGGCTCATTTGACTTCGAAAATGGGTTGGAATGGCCGTGAGGGACAACCGTCTGCATAGATAAGGTCTTGAATGTCGTCCAAAAAAACTTTTGGCATTTTTGACGTCGGAATTTGAATGGCCAAAAAATGTTGTGCTATCACACAAAAATCGTCAAAATTGAGGGTATGCGCGCTTCGGGGGATCGATTGACCTTGAAAACCGGTCGTTCTACCCATGAGGGACAACCAGTTGCATAGCCAAAGTCTTGAAGGATGTCCAAAAAATATTTTGGCTTTTGGATGTCAGAATTTTGATCACTGAAAAAATTGTGCGCTATAGCACGTGAAAATCATCGAAATGGGGGGTATGCACGCTTTGAGCCCTTTTTTACCTTTAAAATGGACCATACTGGTCGTGAGGGCCAACCGTCTGCATAGACAAAGTCTTGACAGATTTCCACAAAATATTTTGACATTTTTGAAGTCGAAATCTGGATAACCAAAAAAATTGTGTGCTCTAGCACATGAAAAATCATCGTAATGGGGGTGTGCTTTCTTCAGGGCTCGTTTAACCTTGAAAATAAGTCGGATTGGCCGTGAAGGCCAACCGGCTTCATAGACAAGATCTTAACGGACGTCCACAAAAGTTTTGGCATTTTGACATCGTAATCTGGATCACCAAAAAAATGGTGTGCTATAGTAGACGAAATTCATCGAAATGGGGGTATGCGCGCTTGGGGCACGTTTGACCTTGAATATGCGTCGAACTGGCGGTGAGTTCGAACCGGCTGCATATCCAAATTCTTAAAGGATGTTTAAAAATTTATTTTGTATTTTTGACGTTGCAAACCGGATCACTAAAAAAAGGTGTGTTGCAGCACACGAAAATCATTTAAATTAAGGGTATGTGGACTTCAGGGCTCGTTTGACCTTAAAAATGGGTCGGACTAGCCTGGATGTACAAGCGGCTGCATGGACAAGGTCTTGAAGGACGTACACAAAAACCATGGCATTTTTTGATGTTGGAATCTGGATCACCAAATGGTGTGCTATACCACACAAAAATCATCGAAATGGGGGGTATGCGCGCTACGGGAGTCGTTTGGCCTTGAATATGGGTCGGACTGGCCATGAGGGCCAACCAGATAAAAATTCATGGTCTTGATAGACAATGACAAAAAAATTCAGCATTTTGGACATCGGAATCTGGATCAGAAAAAATGGTGTGCTAAATCACAGGGAAATCCTCGATATGAGTGGTATGCGCGTATTGGGGCTCGTTTGACCTTGAAAATTTGTAATACTGGCTGTGAGGGCCAATAGGATTCATATTGAAGGTCTTTATGGATGTCCAAAAAAAAATTTTGCATTTTTGACATCGGAATTTGGATTAAAAAAATGTTGTGCTATAGCACACGAAAATCGTCAAAATGGGGGTATGCTTGCTTCGAGGCTCATTTGACCTTTAAAATGGGTCGGACTAGCCGTGAAGAACAATTGGATGCATAGACAAGGTCTTGACGGGCGTCCAAAAAAATGTTCAGCATTTTTGATGTCGCAATCTGTATTGCCAAAAAAATATTTTGTTGTAGCACACAAAATTCGTCGAAAGGAGGGTATGCGCTCTTCGGGGCTCGTTTGGCCTTTAAACTGGGTTAGACTGGACGTGAGGGTCAACAAAAAGCAATTAAGGTCTATTAGGACGTCCACAAAAAAATTTTGGCATTTTGTATGTCGGAATCCAGATTACTAACAAAAAAGTGTGTTATAGCACAAGAAAATCATCAAAATCGGGGGTATGCGCGCATCAGGATTCGTTTGACCTAGTAAAATGGTAGGACTGGCTGTGAAGGACAATAGACTGCATAGCAAAGGTCTGACTGATGTTCACAAAAAATTTTGACATTTTTGACATCGGAATCTAGATTACCAAATTAAATGTGTACTTTAGGACACTAAAATCGTCGAAATGGGGGGTATACGTGCTTCAGGGCTCGCTTAACCTTGAAAATGGGTCAGACTGGCCATGACGAATCAACCAGATTCATAGCCAAGGTCTTCAAGCATGTACACAAAATGTTTTAGTACTTTTGACATCAGAATCCGGATGGCAAAGAAATATTGTGCCATAGAAGATGAAAAACATCGAAATGGGGGTATAAGCGTTACGGGGCTCGTTTGACCTTGAAAATTGGTAGGACTCGCCGTGAAGACCAACAGACTACATAATAAATATCTTTACGGATGTTCACAAAAATGTTTGGCATTTTTGATGTCAGAATCCAGATCACCAAATAAAAGGTATACTCAGGCTCACAAAAATCATCAAAATGGGGGATATGTCAAATTCGGGGCTCATTTGTCCTTGAAAATGGGTCGCACTGGCCGTGATGAACAACAGGTTGCATAGCTAAAGTCTTGAAGGACTTCAACAAAAATTTTGGCACTTTTTACATCGGAATCCGGATCGCGAAGAAATTGTTTGCAATAACACACTAAAATAGTGGAAATCGGGGGCATGTGTCCTTCGAGGCTTGTTTGACCTTGAAAATTTATCGGACTGGCCGTGAGGGAAAATCGGCTGCATAGCCAAGGTCTTGATGGATGTCCATTGAAAATCTTGGCAATTTTGTTATCGAAATCTGGATCACCAAAAAACTGGTGTGCTATAGCACACGAAAATCGTCAAAATGGGGGGTACGCGCGCTTCGAGGCATGTTTGACCTTGAATTTGGGTCGGACTGTCCGTGAGGTCCATACGGATGCATATCCAAAGTATCGAAGTATGTTTATAGAGTTTTTTTTTCATTTTTGACGTCACAATCCGGATCACCAAAAAAAGGTGTGCTAAGCACACAAAAATCAATTAAATTGGGGGTATGTGCACTTTGGGGCTCATTTGACATTAAAAATGGGTCAGACTGGCCTTGAGGCACAACTGGTTGCATAGACAAGATTTTGATGGACGTCCACAAAAACCTTTTGTATTTTTTGATGTCGGAATCAGGATTACCAAAAAATGGTGAGCTATAGCACACGAAAATCATCGAAATGGGGGGTATGCGCGCTTCGAGACTCGTTTGTCCTTGAATATGGGTCAGATATTCCATTAGGGCCAATCAGATAAAAATCCAAGGTCTTGATAGACATTTACAAAAACATTCAGCATTTTGGACATCAGAATCCGGATGAGAAAAAAATGGTGTGCTATAGCACACAAAAATCGACGATATGGGTGGTATCCACGTAGTGGATCTCGTTTGACCTTGAAAATTGGTAGGACTGGCTTTGAAGGCCAATAGGAGGCATAGCAAAGGTCTTGATGGACGTCCACAAAAAAATTTGGTATTTTTAACATCGGAATTTGGATCAAAAAAATTGTGCTATAGCACACAAAAATTGTTGAAATGGGGGGTATGCGAGCTTCGAGGCTCGTTTGACCTTGAAAATGGGTCGGACTTGACATTAGGAAATAACTAGATGCATAGCCAAGGTCTTCAAGGATGTCGAGAAAATTATTTAGTACTTTTGACATCAAAATCTGGATCGCGAAGAAATTGTGTGCAATAACACACAAAAATTATCGAAATGGGGGACTTGCGTGCTTCGGGGCTCATTTGACCTTACAAATTTGTCAGATCGGCCGTGAGGGCCAATAGGCTGACTATAAAAAATCTTGATGGAACCCGCAAAAAATTTAGGCATTTTTTATGTCGAAATCCGGATCACCAAAAAAATTGTGCTATTATAGAACACAAAAATTGTCAAAACAAGGGTATGCGCACTTCGGGGCTCGTTTGACCTTGAAAATTGGTACGACTGGTTGTGAGGGCCAATTGACTACATAAACAAGGTCTTTACGGATGTTCAACAATTTTTGGCAATTTTGATATCGGAATAAAGATCACCAAATAAAAGGTGTACTATGGCACACAAAATTGTTCAAATAGGGGATATGTGCATTTCAGGAATCGTTTGACCTTAAAAATGGGTCAGACTGGCCCTGACGAAGAACCGCTGCATGACCAAAGCCGTGAAGGACGTCCACAAAAAATTCGGCACTTTTGACATCGGAATCCGGATCACGAAGAAATTGTGTGCAATAACACACTAAATAGAGGGTATGCTTGCTTCAGGGCTCGTTTGTACTTGAAAAAGGATCGGACTGGACGTGAGGGCCAACTGGCTATACAGTGAAGGTCTTGACGTACGTCTAAAAAAACTTTTAGCATTTTTGACGTCGCAATCCGAATCGCCAAAAATATAGTGTGCTATATAGCACACGAAAATCATCGAAATGAGAGGTATGCGCTCTTCGGGGCTCGTTTGACCTTTGAAATGGGTCAAACTGGACGTGCGGGCCAACTGAATTCATAGACAACATCTTGAAGGAAGTCCAAAAAAACTTTTTGCCGTTTTTACGACGGAATCTGGATCACTAACAAAATTATGTTCTATAGTACATGAAAATTGTTGGAATGGGAGGTATGCGTGCTTCAGGGCCAGTTTGACCTTGAATATGGGTCTGACTGGCTATGAGGGCCAACCGGCTGCATACCCAAGTTAATGATGGACGTCCAGAAAAAGCTTTTGCATTTTAGATATCGTAATCTGGATCACCAAAAAAAATTGTGTGTTGTAGAACAAAAAAATCATCGAAATGGTGGGCATGCGTGCTTTGGGGCTCGTTTGACCTTAAAAACTTGTAGCACTGGCCATGAGAGCCAACAGACTAAATAGCACAGGTTTTGACAGACGTTCACAAAATTTTTTTGTATTTTTGACATCGGTATCTAGATCACCTAATAAAAGGTGTACTATACAATAAGAAAATTGTCAAAATAGTTGTAGGCGCGCTTCGGGGCTTTTTTTGACATTGAAAATTGGTCGGACTAACCATGACGAAAAACCGGCTGCATAGCAAAGGACTTGAAGGACATCACAAAAAAAATTTGGCACTTTGACGTAGGAATCCATATTTCTAAGAAATTGTGCGCAATAACACACGAAAATCATCGAAATAGGGGGCATGCATGCTTCGGGGCTCGTTTGACCTTGAAAATTGGTCGCACTGGTCGTGAGAGACAATCGTCTGTATATCCATGGTTTTGATGGACGTCCACCAAAATTTTTTGATTTTATATGTCGAAATCCGGATCACCAAAAAATTGTGTGCTGTAGCATACGAAAATCATTGAAGTTGGGAGTATGCTCGCTTCGGAGCTTGTTTGACATTAAAAATGAATTGAAATGGCCGTGAGGCCCAACCGTCTGAATAGAAAAGGTCATTATGGTTGTAAACAAATGAGTTTGGCATTTTTGGCATCGAAATCAGGATCACCAAAATGATTGTGTGCTATAGCATACGAAAATCATCAAAATGGGGGATATACGCGCTTCGGGGATCGATTAACCTTGAAAATAGGTCGGTCTGGCCATGAGGGACAACCGGCTACATAGCCAAAGTCTTGAAGGATGTCAAAACAAAAATTTTGGCATTTTGGATGTCAGAATTTGGATCACTAAAAAAATTGTGTGCTATAGCACGCAAAAATTTTCTAAATTGAGGTGTGCACGCTTCGAGCCCTTTTTGACCGATTAAATGGAGCATACTGGTTGTGAGGGTTATCCATCTGCATAGCCAATGTCTTGATAGACATCCACAAAATATTTCGGCTTTTTTGAAGTTGAAATTTGGATCACTGAAAAAATTGTGTTGTAGCACACAAAAAATCTTCGAAATGGGGGGTATGCTTGCTTCAGGGCTCGTTTGACCTTGAAAATGAGTCATACTAGCCGTGAAGGACAATTGACTTCATAGCCAAGGTCTTGACGGACGTCTCCAAAAATTTTGGCATTATGACATCGCAATCCGGATCACCAAAAAAATGGTGCAATAGAACACGAAAATCATCGAAATTGGGGGTATGCGCACTTTAGGGCACGTTTGACCTTGAATACGCATCGGACTGGCCGTGAGGTCCAAACAGCAGCATAGATAAAGTCTTGAAGGACGTGAACAAATTTGTTTTGCATTTTTTACGTTGAAATTTGGATCACCAAAAAAAGGTGTGTTGTAGCACATAAAAATCGTTTAAATTAGCGGTATGTGCACTTCGAGGCTCATTTGACCTTGAAAATGGGCCGGATTGGCCGTGAGAGACAACATGATACATAGCCAAGGTATTTACTGGACGTCCAAAAAAGTTTTTGGCATTTTTTACATCACAATTCGGATCACCAAAAAATGGTGTGCTATAGCACACGAAAATCGTTTAAATGGGGCGTACGCGTGCTTCGGATCTCGTTCGACCTTGAAAATAGGTCATACTTGCCATGATGTCCAACCGTATGCATAGGAAAGATCTCGATGGACGTCCACAAAAACTTTTGGAATTTTTGGACATTGGAGTCCATATCACCAAAATATGGTGTGCTAAAGCACACAAAAATTATCGAAATGGGAGGTATGCGCAGTTTAAGACACATTTGACCTTGAAAATAGGTCGGACTAGCCGTGAGGAACAAAGGGTAGCAAAGCTAAGGTCTTGATAGACGTGAACAAAAGAATTGATATTTTTGATGTCAGAATCTGTATCACCAAAAAATGGTGTTCTACCACACGAAATCATCTAAATGAAGGGTACTAACGCTTCAGGGCTCGTTTGACTTGAAAACGGGTCGGACTGGACGTGAGGGACAACAGGATAAATATCCAAAGTCTTAACGGACGTTTAAAAATATTATTGGCTTTTTTGACAATGAAATCTGGATCACCAAAAAATGTCAAAATTGGGGGTATGCGCACTTAGGGGCTCATTTGACCTTGAAAATGGGTCGAACTTGACGTGAGGGACAACCGTCTACATAGCCAAGGTCTTGACACGTCCTTAAAAAAATTTAGCATTTTTTATGTCTGAATCCGAATCGCCGAAAAAATAATGTGGTATCACAAGAAAATCAGTGAAATGGGGGATATGAGAGCTTCGGGGCTAGTTTTTTACCTTAAAAATGGGTCGGACTAGTCATGATGGCCTACCGGCTTCATAGCCAAGATGTAGGTGGACGTCTACAAATAATTTCGTCATTTTTGACGTCAGAATCTGAAACGCCCAAAATAATGGTGTGCTATGGCAAATGAAAATAATTGAAATGAGGGTTATGCACGCTTCAAGCCTCATTTGACGTTAAAAATCAGTGGTACTGGTCGTGAGGTACAAGTAGTTGCATAGCCAAGTTCTTGACGGACGTCCACAAATATTTTTTTGTATTTTTGAAGTCAGAATCCGGATCATCAAAAAATTAGTGTGCTATGGCACACGAAAATCATCAAAATGGGGGGTATTCGCGCTTCAGGGCTCGTTTGACCTTGAAAATGGGTCGGATTAGCCATGAGAGACAACAAGATACATAGCCAATGTCTTTACTTGACGTCAAAAAAGTTTTAGCATTTTTTACGTCACAATTTGGATCACCAAAAAATGGTGTGCTATAGCACACGAAAATCGTTTAAATGGGGGTTATGCGCGCTTCAGGGCTCGTTCGACCTTGAAAATGAGTCATACTTGCCATGATGTCCAACCGGATGCATAGGAAAGATCTTCATGGACGTCCACAAAAACATTTGGAATTTTCGGACATCGGAGTCCATATCACCCAAATATGGTGTGCTAAAACACACGAAAATTGTTTAAATGGAAGGTATGTGCAGTTTAGGACACGTTTGACCTTGAAAATGGGTCGGACTAGCTGTGAGGAACAACGAGTAGCACAGCTAAGGTCTTGATGGACATCAACAAAAGAATTGATATTTTTGATGTCAGAATCTAGATCACCAAAAAAATGGTGTTCTACCACACGAAAATCCTCTAAATGAAGGGTATGCACGCTTCAGGGCTCGTTTGACCTTGAAAATGGGTCGGACTGGCCATGAGGGCCAACAGGCTGCAGTGACAAGGTCTTGACGGATGTACACAAAAAATTTTGGCATTTTGACATTGGAATCTAGATAACCAAAAAATAGTATGTTATACGACACAAAGATTATAGAAATAGGGGGTATGCGTGTTCCGGGACTCGATTGACCTTGAAAATAGGTCGGACTAGCCGTGAGGGACAACCGGATGAATAGCCAAAGTCTTTAAGGACGTTTAAAAATATTTTTGGCCTTTTTGTCGTTGAAATTCGGATCAACAAAAAATGTCAAAATTGGCGGTATACACGCTTAGCGGCTCGTTTGACCTTGAAAATAGGTCGAACTGGACGTGGGGGCCAACCGGTTGCATAGTCAAGGTCTTGACATACGTCCTCAAAACCATTCGGCATTTTTGATGTAGTAATATGAATAGCCAAAAAAATGTTGTGCTATTACAAGAAAATCATCAAAATGGGGGGTATGCGCATTTTGGGGATCGATAAACCTTAAAAACAGGTTGGACTGGCCGTAAGGGAAAACCAGCTTCATAGCTAATGTCTTGAAGGACGTCAACAGAAAATTTTGGCACTTTTGACGTCGAAATTTGGATCACCAAAAAAATATTTTGATATAGCTCACGAAAATCATCGAAAGTGGGGGAATGCGCGCTTCAAGCCTCGTTTGACCTTAAAACGAGTCGGACTGGCCGTGAGAGCCAACCGGCTGCATTGCCAAGGTCTTGATGGACATTTACTAAAAATTTAAGCATTTCTGATGTTGCAATACGGATCACCATAAAAAAGGTGTGTTGTAGCCCACGAGAATCATTGAAATTGGGGGTATGCACGCTTCAAGGCTTGTTTGACCTTGAAAATGGGTCGGAGTGGAAGTGAAGGACGCCTGGCTGAATAGACAAGGTCTTGACGAATGTCCACAAAAAGCTTTTGTATGTTTGACATTGAAATACGGATCACCAATAAAATTGTTTGCTCTCTAACACGAAAATTGTAGAAATTAGTGGCATGCGCGCTTTGGGAATCGTTTGACCTTGAAATGGGTTGGAATCTCCGTCAGGCCAATAAGTTTCATTGCCAAGGTCTCGACGGACGTCCACAAAAAATTTTGGCATTTTTAACGTTGGAATCCATATCACCAAAAAAATGATTTGCTATACCACATGAAAATCATCGAAAAGTGGGGTATGCGCGCTTTGGGTTCGTTTGACGTTTAAAATGGATTGGAATTTCTGTATGGGCCAATTGGCTTAATAGACAAGGTCATGATGGACGTCCACAAAAACATTTGACATTTTTGACATCGAAATCCGGATCACCAAAATTGGTGCTCTAAAGCACACGAATATCTTCAAAATGGTGGGTTTGAGCACTTCGGAGCTCGTTTAACCTTTTAAATTGGTCGAACTGGCCGTGAGGGCCAACCGGATGCATAGACAATGTCTTCACCGATGTCCACAAAAAATTTTATCATTTAGACGTAGGAATCCATATCACCAATAAAATGGTGTGTTATAGCACACGAAAATCATCGAAGTATGCATGCTTTGAGGTTGTTTGACACTGAAAATTGGTCAGACTGGCCGTGAGGTCCAATCGGATGCATAGCCAAATTCTTGAAGGACGTTTACAAAAAAAGTTTTCATTTTTGACGTCGAAATTCGGATCACCAAAAAACTAGTGTGCTATAGCACACAAAAATCATTGAAATAGGGGGTTGTGTGCTTCGGTACTCGTTTGATAATAAAAATTGGTAGGACTAGCCTTCAGGGCCAACCGGATGCATATATAAGGTCTTAATGGATGTCCACAAAAAGCTTCAGCATTTTTCGATGTTGGAATCCGGCTTACCAAAAAAATATTGTGTTATGGCACACGAAAATTATCGAAAAGGGGGTATGCGCACTTTGTGGCTCGATTGACCTTGATAACGGGTCAGAATGGCCGTGAGGTCCAATTAGCTGCACATCCAAGGTCTTGACGGACGTCTACAAAACATTTTGATATTTTTAACGTCAGAATCTGGATCACCAAACAAATTGTCAGCTATAGCTTATGAAATCTGAGAAATGAGGGGCATGTGTTCTTGGTGGCTCGTTTGACCTTGAAATAAGTTTTAAATGCGGTATGGACAATAAATTTCATGTCCAATGTCTTGACAGACTCTCACAAAAAATTATGGCATTTTTGGTGTTATAATCCACATCACCAAAAAAGTTTTGTGGTATAGCACACGAAATTGTTTAAAAGAGGAGTATGCATGCTTTCGCGCTCGTTTGACATTGAAAATGGGCTGGAATTTCTGTGAGGGAACCGGATGAATACACAAGGTCATGACGGATATCCATAAAACAATTCAGCATTTTTGACGTCAAAATCCGATTCACCAAAAAATTGGTGCTCTAAAGCATACGAAAATCATCAAATATGGGGGTATGTGCTCTTTAGGGCTCGTTTGACTTTGAAAACGGGGTGTCTACAAAATGTTTTGGTATTTTTGACTTCAGAATCCGTATCACCAAAAAAAAGTGTGTTAATCGTCAAAAAGGGGGTTCGCTACAGGGCTTGTTTGACCTTGAATACAGGTCGGACTAGCCGTGAGGGCCAAGTGTCTGCATAGCAAAAGTCTTGACGGAAGTTTACAAAACATTTCAACATTTTTGACGTCGCAATCAGGATCACCAAAAAAATGGTGTGCTATAGCACACGAAAATCATCAAAATGGGGAATATACGTGCTTTGGGGCTTGTTTGACCTTGAAAATGGGTCAGACTAGTCGTGAGAGCCAACCCGCTACATAGCCAAAGTCATGACGGACGTTCGCAAAATATTTTGGCATTTCTAACATCGAAATACACATCGCCAAAATAAAGTGTGCTTTAGCACACAAAAATCATTGAAATGGGGGTATGAGCCCGTCGGGGTTTGTTTGACCTTTAAAATGGGTCAGACGAGCCATGAGGTCCTATCGGCTTCATACCCAAGAAATAGACAGACGTCTAAAAAATATTTTTACATTTTTGACCTTAGAATCCAAATCGCCAAAATTATGGTGTGTTATAGCACACAGAACTCATCGTATTGGGGGGTATGCGCGCATCAGGGCTCGTTTGAGCTTGAAAATTGGTGGGACTAGCTTTGAGGATTGACATGCTGCATAGCAAACTTCTTGATGGATGTCCAAAAAAATTTTTGGCATTTTTGACATCGCAATCCGGATTACCAAAAAAAGGTGTGCCATAGCACACAAAAATCGACGATATGGGGGTATTCATGCTTTGGAGCTCGTTTTACCTTGAAAATGGGTTGGAATAGTCATTTACCTTGAAAACGGGTCATACTGGCTGTGAACACCAACCAGCTGCATAGCCAAGGTCTTGACGGACGACCTAAAAGCATTTCAACATTTTTGACGTCGGAATCCAGATCATCAAAAAAATGGTGTGCTATAGCATACGAAAAATCATCAAAATGGGGGGTATGCTTGTTTCAGGGCTCATTTGACTTTGAAAATGGGTTGGACTCGCCGTGAGGGAAAACCGTCTGCATAGACAAGATCTTGACAGACGTCGAAAAAACTTTTGGCATTTTTAACGTCGGAATTCCAATCGCCAAAAAAATGTTGTGCTATCACACGAAAATCATCAAAATGGGGGGTATGCGCGCTTCGGGGATCAATTGACCTTGAAAATGGGTCGGACTGGCCATGACGGACAACCGGCTGCATATCCAATGTCTTCAAGGATGTCCAAAAAAAATTCGCATATTGGATGTCACAAGTCGGATCACTGAAAAAAATTTTTGCTATAGCACACAAAAATCGTCGAAATGATGGGTATGCACGCTTTGAGGCTTTTTTGACCTTTAAAATGGGTCATACTGGCCGTGAGGGCCATCCGGCTGCATAGCCAAGGTCTTGAAAGACGTCCACTAAACATTTCAGTTTTAAGCCAAAATCCCGGATCACCGATAAAATTGTGCGTTATAGCACAAGAAAAATTGTCGAAATGGGGGGTTATGCTTGATTCGGGGATCGTTTTACCTTGAAAATGAGTCGGACTGGCCGTGAGGGCCAACCGGCTGCATAGCCAAGATGTTGAGGAACGTCCATAAAAATTTTGGCACTTTCACATCGAAATCTGGATCACCAAAATCATGGTGTGCTATAGCACACGAAAATCATCGAAATGGGGGGTATGCGCACTCCGGTGCACGTTTGACCTTGAATATGCGTCGGACATTCCATGAAGTACAACCGTCTGCATATTCAAAGTCTTGAAGGACGTTTACAAATTTATTTTGCACTTTTGACGTCGCAATCTGGATCACCAAAAAAAGTTGTGTAATAGCAAACGAAAATCGTTTAAATAGGGGTATGTGCGCTTTGGGACTCGTTAGACCTTAAAAAGGGTCGAATTGGCCTTGAGGAACATCCTCCAGCATAGACAAGTTCTTGAAAGACGTCCACAAAAAGTTTGGCATTTTTTATGTCAGAATCTGGATCACCAAATGGGGTTCTATAGAACACAAAAATCATCGAAATAGGGGGTATATGCGCTTCGGTACTTGTTTGGACTTGAATATGGGTCGGACTAGCCATGAGAGCTAACCAGATAAAAATGGGTCGGACTGGCCTTGAGGGACAATCGGTGCATAGACAAGGTCTTAAAGGACGTCAACAAAAAACTTTGGCATTTTTTGATGTCTTAATCTGGATCACCAAAAAAATGGTGTGGTATAGCACACGAAAGTCATCAAAATAGGTGGTATGCGTGCTTCGGGACTCGTTTGGCCTTGAATATGGGTCGGACTGGCCATGAGGGACAACCGAATGGAAATCCAAGGTCTTGATAGACATTTACAAAAAATTTCAGAATTTTGGACGTCGAAATCCGGATCAGAAAAAATGATGTGCTAAAGCACACGAAAATTGTCGATATGGGTGGTATGTGCGTATTGGGGCTCGTTTGACCTTGAAAATTAGTAGGACTGGCCGTGAGGTCTAATTGGATGCATGTAAAAGGTCTTGATGAATATTCACAAAAAAATTTAGCATTTTTAACATTGGAATTGGGATCACAAAAAAATTGTGCTATAGCACACGAAAATCTTCGAAATGGGGTATGTTGATTCGGGGCTCGTTTGACCTTGAAATGGGTTGGACTGGCCGTGAGGGACAACTATCTGCGTAGACAAGGTCTTGACGGATGTCCACAAAAACTTTTACCATTTTTGATGTCGCAATCTGAATCATTAAAAAATGATGTCTTATAGCACACAAAGATCGTTGAAAATAGGGGTATGCACTTTTCGAGGATCGTTTGTCCTTTAAAATGGGTCGTACTGGACATAAGGGCAATTTGGATGCATATACAAGGTCTTGTAGGACGTTCACAAAAATCATTGTCATTTTGGATGTCATAATCAGGATCACCAACAAAATAGTGCGCTATAACAAACGAAAAACACCCAAATAGGGAGTTTGCGCGCTTCGGGGCTCGTTTGACCTTTGGAAATGGTAGGACAAGCTGTGAAGGCCAACAAAATGCATAGCAAAGGTCTTGACGGATATTCACAAAAAAATTTGACGTTTTTGACAATGGAATCCAGATTACCAAATTAAAGGTGTACAATAGGACACTAAAATTGTCGAAATGGGAGATATACGTGCTTTGGGGCTTTTTTGACCTTTAAAATGGGTCGGACTGTCCATGACAGATAAAAAGATTCATAGCCAAGGTCTTCAAGTACGCCCACAAAAATTTTCAGACCTTTTGACATCGGAATCCGAATCGCGAAAAAATTATGTTCAATAACACACAAAAATCGTTAAAATGGAGGGAATACGTGCGTCGGGGCTCGTTTGACCTTGAAAATTTGTAGGACTAGCCATGAGGGACAATAGACTTAATAGAAAAAATCTTGATGGATGTCCGCAAAAAAATTTGGCATTTTTTATTTTGAAATCCGGATCACCAAAAAATTTGTGTGCTATAGAACATGAAAATCGTTAAAATGGGGTATGCACGCTTCGGGGCTTATTTGACCTTGAAAATTGGTAGGACTGGACGTGAGGGAAAATAGACTACATAGACAAGGTCTTTACGGATGTTCACAAAAAACTTTAGTTGTTTTGAAGTCAGAATCTAGATCACCAAATAAAAGGTGTACTATGGCACACGAAAATCGTCGAAATGGGGGATATATGCGCTCCCGGGCTCGTTTGACCTTGAAAATTGGTCAGAGTGGACGTGAAGGCCCACCAGATGCATATACAAGGTCATTACGGACGTCTAGAAAAAAATTTGACATTTTTGACCTCAAAATCCGAATCACCAAAAAATTGGTCTGCTATAGCACATAAAAATAATCGAAATGGAGGGTATGCGCACTTCAGGGCTTGTTTGACCTTGAAAATGGGTCAGACTGGACATGAGGGCCAACCAGATGCGTAGCAAAGGTCTTGACAAACGTCCACAAAAACTTTTTGCATTTGTCTCTATGAATCCACATCACCAAAAAAATGGTGTGCTAAAGCACACGAAAATCTCCGAAATGGGGGGTATATGCGTATAGGGGATCGTTTGACCTTGAAAATGGGTAGGACAGGACGTGAGGGCCAGCAGGATTCATAGAAAAGGTCTTAATAGACGTCCACAAAATTTTTTTGCATTTTTGACATTGGAATCTGAATCACCAAAAAATTGTGCTTTAGCACACGAAAATCGTCGAAATGGGGGTTATGTTTGCTTAGAGCTCATTTGACCTTGAAATTGGGTCAAACTGTGAGGGCCAACTGGCTGTATAGATAATATCTTGATGGACGTCCAAAAAAACTTTTGGCGTTTTTGACGTCGAAATTCAAATCGCCAAAAAATGTTGTGCTATCACACGAAAATCATCAAAATGGGGGGTATGCACGCATAGGGGCTTATTTGACCTTGAAAACGGGCTTAACTGGCCGTGAGATCCAACCGGCTGCATAGACAATGTCTTGAAGTACGTCCAAAAAAATTTTGGCATTTTGGACGTTAGAAGTTGAATCACCAAAATAATGTGTGCTATAGGACACGAAAATTGTTTAAATTGGGGGTATGCGCGCTTTGAGGATCGATTACCTTTAAAACGGGTGATACTGGCTGTGAGGACCAACCGGCTACATAGACAAGGTCTTTACGGACATCCTCAAAACATTTCGGCATTTTTTGACGTCGGAATACGAATCACCAAAACAAAGGTGCTATAACACACGAAAGAATCATAGAAATGGGGGGTATGCTTGCTTCATGGCTCGTTTGACCTTATAAATAGGTCGAACTGGCCTTGAGGGCCAACCGGCTGCATAGACAAGGTCTTGATAGACTTCCAAAAAAAATTTTGCATTAATCACGTCGGAATCCGAATCACCAAAAAGATGTTGTGCTATCACACAAAAATCATCGAAATAGGGGGGTAGGCGCGCTTAGAGGATGAATTGACCTTGAAAATGGGTCGGAATAGCTGTGAGGGAAAACCGGCTACATATCCAAAGTCGTGAAGAATGTCCAAAAAGAATCTTGGCATTTTAAATTTCTGAATTCGGATCACTAAATAAATTGTGTTATATAGCACACAAAAATCATCGAAATGGGGGATATGTACGCTTCGAGGCCTTTTTGAATTTCAAAATGGGTCATACTGGCTATGAGAACCAACCGGCTGCATAGCCAAGTTCTTGATATACGTCAATAAAACATTTCAGCATTTTTGAAGTTGGAATCCGGATCACCAAAAAAATTGTTTGCTATAACACATGAAAATTGTCGAAATGGGAGGAATCGCGCATAGAGGCCCATTTGACCTTGAAAATGAGTCAGACTAGTCGTGAGGACCAACCAACTACATAGACAAGGTCTTGACGGAAGTCCACAAAAAGTTTTGGCATTTTGACGTCGGAATCTAGATCATCAAAAAATGGTGTGTTATGGCACATGAAAATTGTCAAAATAGGGAATATGCTCGCTTTGGGGCTTATTTGTCCTTGAAAATGGGTCGGACTGGCTGTGAGGGCCAACCGGCTGCATTGCCAAAGTATTGAGGGACTTTAACAAGAAATTTCATTATTTTTGACGTCGAAATTCAGATCACCCAAATAATGGTATGCTATAGCACACTAAAATCATCCAAATAGGGGGTTGCGTGCTTTGAGGCTCGTTTGTCATTAAAATAGGTCGGACTGGCCTTGAGGCCAAAACGGTTGCATAGACAAGGCCTTGACGGAAGTCCAAAATTTTTTTTGGCATTATTAGACATCAGAATCCCGATTACTAGAAAAAGGTGTGCTATAGCGCACGAAAATCATCAAAGATAGGGGTATGCATGCTTCGAACTCGTTTGACTTTTAAAATAGGTGGGCTATCCTTGAGGGACAACCGTCTGCATATATAAAGGTCTTGATGTACGTCCACAAATTATTTTGGAATTTTTATGTCGGTATCCGTAGCACACGAAAATCGTCAAAATGGGGGGCATGCGCGCTTCAGTCCTTGTTGACCTTGAATATGCATCAGACTGGCTGTGAGGGCCAACCGGCTTTATTGCTAAGGTCTTGATGGACGTTTACAAAAACTTTTAGCATTTTTGATGTCACAATCCAGTTTGTCAAAAAAAGGTGTGCGATAGCACATGAAAATCATCAAAATATGGGGTATACATGCTTCGGAGCTCATTTGAACTCGAAAATGGATCGTTCTTTCCGTGAGGGACTACTGGCTGAATAGACAAGGTCTTGAAGAACGTCCACAAAAAATTTTAGAATTTTTACGTCGTATTCCAGATAACCAATAAAATGGTGTGTTAGAGCACATGAATATCGTTTAAATAGGGGGTATGCGCGCTTTTGGGTTGTTTGACCTTGAAAACTAGTCGGAATGTCTGCTAGAGCACACCTGCTGCATAGCCAAAGTCATGAAGGACATCCAAAAAAAATTTCGGCATTTTGAACGTCAGAATTCGAATCATCAAAAAAATGTGCGCTAAAGCACTCGAAAATAGTAAACATTTGTGGTATGCACGCTTTGGGGATAGATTGACCTTGAAAACGGGTAGTAATGGTCGTGAGGGACAACCAGTTGTATACCAAGGTCTTGATAGACGTCCATAAAAACTTTCTGCATTTTTGATAAAGGAATCCGGATTATCAAAAAAATTATGTGCTATAGAACACGAAAATTGTCAAAAATGAGGGGTATACGCGCTTCGAGGTTTGTTGGATCATGGAAATGGTTCATACTGGCCGTGAGTACCAACGACTGCATAACAAAGGTATTGACGGACGTCCACAAAACATATTGGTATTTTTGACGTATAAATCCGGATCACCGAAAAAATAGTGAGCTATAGCTTAAAAAATTCATCAAAATAGGGGCAATACGCGCTTTTAGGATCGTTTGACCTTTCAAATGTGTCGTACTAACCGTGAGGGAAAAACGACTTCATAAAAAAGGTTTTGACGGATGTCCACAAAAAATTTTAGAATTTTAATGTCGGAATCCAGATCACCAATAAAATGGTGTGTTATAGCACACGAATATCATTGAAATAGAGGCTATGCACTCTTTGGTGCTTGTTTGACCTTGAAAATGAGTCAGACTGTCCGCGAGAGCACAACGGCTACATAATCAAAGTCTTGACAGATGTCCAAAAAAAAATTTAGCATTTTGGACGTCAGAATCCAAATAATTGAAAATTTGTGTGTTATAGCACGTGAAAATAGTCAAAATTGGTGGAATGCGAGCGTCGATGATCTATTGACCTTAAAAATGGGTAGGAATAGCCGTGATGGCCAACCGACTGTATAGACAAGGTCTTGACGGACGTCCACAAAAAATTTTAGCATTTTTGACGTAGGAATCCGGATTATTTAAAAAATTGTATTCTATAGCACATGAAAATCGTCAAAATGGGAGGGTATACACATTTCGAGGCATGTTTGACCATGAAATTGGGTCAAACTCGCCGTAAGTAACAATCGGTTGCATAACAAAAGTATTGACGGACGTCCACAAAACATATCGACATTTTTGACGTCTGAATTCGGATCACCAAAAAATGGTATGCTATAGCTTAGGAAAATCATAGAAATAAGGGGAATGCGCACTTTCAGGCTCGTTTGACCATAAAAATCGACCAGACTGGCCATGAGGGCCAAACAGCTGCATAGACAAGGTCTTGACAGACGTCCACAATAACTTTTGGCATTTTTTGACGTTTGAATTTGGATTACTAGAAAAAGGTGTGCAAAGCGTCTACATAGCAAAGGTCTTCACGGACGTCTACAAAATATTTTGGCATTTTCAACATCGGAATCTGTATCACCAAGAAAATGGTGTGCTATAGCACATGAAAATCATAGAAATGGGGGGCATGCACGCCTCAAGCCTTGTTTGACCTTGAATATGCGTTGGACTGGCAATAAGGGACAATCGAATGCATTGCCAAGGTCAGGACAGACTTTTACAAAAAAAAATAGCATTTTTAACGTCACAATCTAGATCAAAAAAAATTGTTTACTAGAACGCGAAAATCATCGAAATGGGGGGTTTACGCGCTTTGGGGATCATTTGACCTTGAATATTCATCGAACTGGCCGTGAGGGCCAACCGGCTCCATTGCCAAGGTCTTGACGGGCGCTTACAGAAAATTTAAGCATTTTTGACGTCGCAATCCGGATCACCAAAAAAAGGTGCGTTATAACACACGAAAATTGTCGAAATAGGGGGTATGCGCGCTTCGGGGATCATTTGAACTTTAAAATAGGTCGGGCTGGCCGTGAGGGACAACTGGATGAATATAAAAGGTCTTGACGGACGTCCACAAAAAGATTTGATATTTTTGACATCAGAATCCCGATCACCAAAATTTTTTTTGCTATAGCACATGAAAATTGTAGAAATGAGGGGTGTACACGCTTCGGGGCTTGTTAGACCTTGAAATGGGTTGGAATCACCGTGAGAGCCAATAAGTTTCATGGCCAATTTCTTGACGGCCGACCACAATTTTTTTGGCATTTTTGACTTAGGAATCCATATCACAAAAATATGGTGTGATATAGCACACGAAAATCATCATAATTGGGGGTATGCACGCTTTGGGGCTCGTTTGACCTTGAAAATAGGTCAGAATTGTTCTGAGGGCGAACCGGTTGTATTGAAAAGGTCAAGATGGACGTCCAAAAAAAGTTCGGCATTTTTGACGTCGAAATTTGAATCACAAAAAAATTGGTGCTCTAAAGCACATGAAAATAATCGAAATGTAGGGTATAAGCGCTTCGGCGCTCGTTTGACCTTGAAAATGGGTCAGACGGGCTGTGAGGTCCAACAGGCTGTATCACAAAGGTCTTGACGGACGTCCACAAAAACTTTTTGCATTTTGACTCAGAATCCGGATCACCTAAAAAATAGTGTGCTAAAGCACACGTAAATCGTCAAAAGGGGGTGTGTGCGTATCGGGGTTCGTTTGACCTTAAAAATGGGTAGTACTGGTCGTAAGGATCAATAGGATGAATAGCAAAGGTCAAGATGGACGTCCACAAAAAGTATTGGCATTTTTGACGTCAGAATGCAGATCATAAAAAAAAGTTGTGCTATCGCAAACAAAAATCATAGAAATGGGGGGTATGCTTGCTTCGGGGCTCGTTTGACCTTGAAAATGGGTCAGACTGGCCGTGAGGTCCAAGAGGCTTCACAGAAAAGGTCTTGACGGATGTCAAAAAACACTTTTGGCATTTTTTTACATCGTAATCCGAATCACCAAAAAATGTTGTGCTATCAAAAAAAATCATCAAAATAGATGCACGCTTCTGGGATTTTTTTATCTTAAAATAGCTCGGACTGGCCGTAAGAGACAATTGGTTGCATAGCCAATGTATTGAAGGACGTCCAATAAAAATTTGGCATTTTGGATGTCGGAATCCAAATCACCGAAAACTAGCACACGAAAATTATTGAAATTGGGGCTATGCACGCTTCGAGGATCGATTGACCTTGAAAATGGGTCGGATTAGCCGTGAGGGCGAACTGGTTGCATATCAAAGGTCTTGACAGACTTCCATAAAACATTCAGCATTTTTGACATCGGGATCCGGATCACCGAAAAAATTATGTGCATAGCACAGGAAGATTATCAAAATGGGAGGTATGCGCGCTTCGAGGATTGTTTGTCCTTGAAAACGTGTCGTACTATCTGAGAAGGCTAACCTTCTGTGTAGACAAGGTCTTGACGGACGTCTACAAAATGTTTTGTCATTTTTTACATCAGAATCCGTATCACGAAAAAAATGGTGTGCTCTAGCACACGAAAATTGTTGAAATGGGGGGTATGCACACTTCGGGCCTTGTTGACCTTGAATAAGCGTCGGACTGGCCGTGAGGGCCAACCGGCTGCATTGCAAAGGTCATGACGGACGTTAACAAAAAAATTCAGCATTTTTGACGTCGCAATCTGGATCACCAAAAAAAGAGGCTTGCTACAGATCACGATAATCATCGAATGGGGGGTGTGCGCGCTTCAGGCTTGTTTGATCTTGAAAATGGGTCGGACTAGCCATGAGAGGCAACCGGCTGCATAGCCAATGTCTTGAAGTAAATCCAAAAATTTTTTGATATTTTGGACGTCAGAATCAAAATCACCAAAAAATTGTGTGCTGTAGCACACGAAAATTATCAAAATTGGGGCTAAGCATGCTTCGAGGATCGATTGACCTTTAAAACGGGTCAAATTGGTTGTGAGAGACAACCGGCTGCATAGCCAATGTCTAGAAAAACGTCCAAAAAATTTGTTGGCATTTTGGACGTCAGCATCCAAATCACCAAAAAAAGTGTTTGTTATAGAACACAAAAATTGTCGAAATTAGGGCTATACGTGCTTCGAGGATTGATGGACCTTTAAAATAGGTCGGATTGACCGTGAGGGCCAACCAACTGCATAACCAAAGTCATGAAGGACATCCACAAAAAATTTTGACATTTTTGACATCAGAATTTTGATCACCAAAAAAGTTATGTGTTATAGCACACGAAAATTATCGAAATGGGGGGTATGCGCTCTTCGAGGCCCGTTTGACCTTGAAAATGGGTCATACTAGCCGTGAGAACCAATCAAATGCATCGACGAGGTCTTGATGGACATCAACAAAATATTTTGGCATTTTTTACATCGAAATACGAATCACAAAAAAGTTGTGCTATAGCTTACAAAAATTGTCGAAATGGGGGAAATGCATGCTTCGAGGCTAGTTTGACCTTAAAAATGGGTCGGACTAACCGTGAGGGCCAAACGGCTTCATAGCCAAGGTGTTGATGGACGTCCACAAAAGTTTGTGCTATAGCACACGTAATATCATCGAAATGGGGGGTATGCGCTCTTAGGCCTCATTTGACCACGAAAATGGGTTGGACTTGCCGTGAGGGAAAACTGGTTGCATAGACAAGTACTTGACAGAATTCCCAAAAAACTTTCAGCATTTTTGACGTTGATATCCGAATCGCCAAAAAAATGTTGTGCTATCACACAAAAATCATCGAAATGGGGGGTATGCGTGCTTTGGGGATCGATTAACCTTGTAAACGGTTCATATTGGTCGTAAAGGACAACCGACTGCATAGCAAAAGCCTTGAAGGATGTTCAAAAAAAAATTCGGCATTTTGGACGTTAGAATCCGGGTCAATGAAAAAAATTTGTGCGCTATATCACACTAAAATCGTCGAAATCTTGGAATGTGCGCTTCGAGGCCTGTTTGACCTTTAAAATGGGTCATACTAGCCGTGAGGGCCAACCGTCTGCATAGTCAAGGTCTTGACGAACATCCGCAAAACATTTCAGCATTTTTAACGTCAGAATATGGATCACCAAAGAAATTGTGTGCTATAGCACACTCAAATCGTCAAAATGGGGGAATGCACGAATCGAGGCCCGTTTGACTTTGAAAATGGGTCACACTGACCGCGAGGACCAACTTGCTGCATAGCCAAGGTGTTCATGGATGTCCACAAAAAATTTTGGCATTTTGATGTCGGAATCCAGATCGCCTAATGGTGTGTTATAGCACACGAAAATCGTCGAAATATGGGGTATGCGCGCTTTGGGGCTTGTTTGACCTTAAAAATTGGTCGAACTTGCGTGAGGGCCAACCGGATGCATAGCCAAGTCTTGAAGGACGTTAATAAAAAAATTGGCAATTTTGACGTCACAATTCGGATCACCAAAAAAATGATTTTCTATAGCAAATAAAAATCGTCGAAATGGGTGGATGCATGCTTCGAGGATCATTTGACCTTAAAGTGGGTGGAACTGGACGTGAAGACCAAAAAACTGCATAGAAAAGGTCTTGACGGATGTCCACAAAAAATTTTCACGTCGGAATCCAGATTACTAGAAAAGGGTGTGCTATAACGTACGAAAATCATCGAAAATAAGGGTATGCACTTTTAAGGGCTCGTTTGATTTTATAAATGGGTCGGAGTGTCTGTGAGGGACAACCGTTGCATTGACAATATCTTGAAGGACGTCTACAAAATGTTTTGGTAGTTTTTAACGTCGGAATCTGGATCACCAGAAAAATGGTGTGTTATAGCACACGAAAATCGTTGAAATAGGGGGTATGCGTGCTTTAGGCCTTATTGACCTTGAATATGTGTCGTACTGGCTCTGAGGGAAAATCGGATGCAATTCCAAGGTATTGATGAATGTTTACAAAAAATTCTGCATTTTTGACGTCGCAATCCGGATCACCAAAAACAGGTGCTATAGAACATGAAAATCGTCCAAATGAGGGGTATGCACACTTCGTGGCTCGTTTGACCTTAAAATGGATTGGACTAGCCGTGAGGGACAACTGGATGAATAGACAAGGTTTTGACTAAGTGTGGCAGCGGTACCGAAACCGGGAAAACCGGAGAAGTAATTACCGGTATAGGTACGGAACTGTTACTGCGCGAACCGGTAATGTTCCGGAACTGGTACCAGACCGGTCCGGGAAATTGGTAAAAATTGTACTATTTCGTTCCGGTCCGGAAGGGAACCGGTAGTATACCAGACCGAACCGGACCAGTAACCGGGACGAACCGGTAATTTAAAAAAAATTAAGATTTAATTTTTTTAATAATTTTTATTATAATAATTAAGCAATTAAAAATTTAAATTTAAAACATTAAAATTTTAAAAAAAATTAAAAATTTCCAAACTCTTAAAGTTTGAAATTTTTAAATTCAAACTTTAAAGTTTTAATTTAAAATTAAAAATTGACTATATTAAAAATTAAATTTAATACAACAATATTAAAAAAAACAAATTAAGGTGAATAGCCTATATTTTTATTAATATTTATTTGATATTACAATTACATTTACAAAAATATTAGTAGAGTATTAAAAGATTTAATATACACAGCTACCTTCTAGGAAGGGTTCTATTTGATTTAAATCTCGAATTATCATACTCTTACTAATAGTTGGTGCCACCATATAAATCCCTTCGTAAATCATTCAACATTTCATTAGTAACGTATTCGGGAATTGGTTGAATAGAAAGATCTTCCATTGCTTCAATCCCGTCGTCACTATAATCATGCATTACTTCATCAACGTCATCTTGAAATTTGGTCGGTAGTGGTTCATGACCCAAATTTCTTCTCTCGGCATTAATTCAATCTCGAAATAATATCAATATCTCCTAGTTGTCAGCTGCTAATGAATGTCTGTGTTCTCCAAGTCGAAAACTTGCTGCACTAAAGACGTCATCCGAAGCTACCGACGACGCTTGCATTGCTAATATATCTCGAGCCATCGGTACTAGTTTTGGAAATCCTTTGCCGCGATTTCTCCACCATTGGAGAATATCATCAGTAGGTTCTGTATTTTGATTAATATAGGCATCAACGTCATTTCTATTATCGTCAGAAAGTTCAAGATAACCCTGTAAATAATCATCAATATTATTTTCATCAAATCTAACCCTAGAGCTTTCAGGCTCATTTTCACTTGATAAATTTATATTAGCATTATATAAATCATACAATTTTCTAGATTCAATTTTTATGTTATCTTTAACTTGTTCACAGCTAGGAATTTCTTCTAATACATCATTAATATCTAAGTTAAAATACATGTTTTCAACCATTCTTGATGCACCTAAATCTTTATACTTAGGGTTTAACAAACATGCAGTTAAATAAATTTGAGGAATAGTAATATAATATTTTTTTAATTTTAGAATCATTTTTTCAATGATTTGTTGAAATCTTGGTTTATTTTTAAATTTATATAATTTAGAAGAAATCATACAAATATCAGGCAAAACAGTACAAATTGATGCATTATAAAGTACAGATATTCTTTTTGTAGGTAAGTAAAAAACTTTTTGGAAATCTATAAGTTCATTTATATCAGGTCAATCATTATCATCTAGTCTATATGTCATATCAGAATTATGAGCATTTCAAACCATTTGTAAGGGCATTCAATATTCATAAGCGACTACAAGCATTTCATATAAAGTATTCCATCTAGTACCACTGTTTTTGGATTTTTTCTAGGTGGAAGATTATTTTCAAAACAACAATTTTGAAAATCTTTACACCTAGACTTAACTTGACATTTAAATATAAAATGACATGCATTTTCAACTTTCGTACATCCATTATCATACATATGTACACCATCTCTAACCATCAAATTATATATATGTGCACTACACCTAATATGATAATTATCACCATACAAAGGACAAAGTGTAGGTTTTGAATATTCAATAGCGGCATTATTACTTGAAGCATTAACTAAGGTTATACTACTTATTTTATCACATATTCCATAAATTTGTAAAATATCTAAAATAGTTTGAGCAATATAACTACCGATTTTTTTGCATTTGACAACATTTATAACCTGAAATTCTTTTTTGCATATACCAATTTTCATCAATCCAATCTGCAGTGACAGTCAAATAATCGTTACCGTTTACAATATGACCCATATCAGAAGTAATAGCTATTTTACAATTATTATAATAAAATAAACAACGAAGATATTGAAAATGTTGTGCATGATAATCAAATACAGCCTTTTTTTATGTATTTCTAGCAAAAACATTAAAATTTGGATTATATACAATTTGAATATAATGTATAAAACCGGGATTTTCAGTAAAACTAAGTGGCAAACCCATAACACATATCATTTTAGCTAGTTCTTCAAGATCTTTTTCTCAACTATATGAAAGTGGTAAACTAGAGCTAGAAACATTAGACGGATTGAATTGTGTTTGTACCATGTTAGATCCACCTACTCCTACATTTCCAAAAAGGGGGTACCTATTTTTTAGCTTCCGCTACCGCTTTAGCATGCAAAAAATCATTTTTACAACAAGACATTAAATAACTACTCAAATGTCCCATCCCGCCTGATTTGCCAACAGTTTTATGATTTAATCTATGTTTACATTTATTAAAATGAGCTTGTGTTTTATCTTTGTTTTGTGTCATAAATTGCCAAACAACCGATTTTTTAACACGTTCTACCTTAGGCCTAGGATGTACTGGGGGAACAGGGGCAGGACAACGAAAGGGAGCGGGACTGGGAGTATTAGTAGTCGTATGTGGCTCAGTTTCATCATCATCATCATCAAAAGTAGGTGTATCAGTATAATTATCAATATCATTATCACTAGGCAAATCCTCATCAAAATTACCAAAGCGACGTTGTAAATGTTCATGATAAGGATCTAATCATGAATTACTATCAATATTAAAAACTGTATCATCAACATGTGTATAATTATCCGTATTTATTCTTAATATCGTAGATTTTTTAGTTTTTGATTTAGAAGAACTACCGGTTTTTGCATTATCGGAGAACGTAAAGTTACAAATATTTTTTACACACTCTAATTCAGTTTTTTTTCCTTTCCTTTTTGAACAATACTTTTACCGATATCCATATTAAAAAACTAAAAGTGAGATTCAATATAATACGAAAAATGTAATGCAAATAATAAATCACAAAATAAATAAATAATTATTTAAATCTAGAATTTTCAACGTTTGAATCTGGATCACCAAAATATTATTTGTCATAGAACACGAAAATCATTGAAATGAGAGGCATAAGCGATTTGGGCCACATTTGACCTTGAAATGGGTTGGATTCTCCGTAAGAGCCAACGACTTCATGGCCAAGGTCTTGACAGATGTCCACAAAAAAATTTGACATTTTTGACGTTGGAATCTGTATCACCAAAATATGGTGTGCTATAGCACACACAAATCGTCAAAAAGGGGGTATGTACGCTTTGGGGCTCGTTTGACCTTGAAAATGGGTGGGACTATCCGTGAAGGCCAGGCTACAGAGCCAAGTTCTTGACAGACATCCAAAAAATTCTTTGGCATTTTTGACATCGGAATCCGAATCACCAAAAAATAGCATGCTATAGCACACGAAAATTGTTGAAATGGGGGGTATTCGCGCTTCGGGGCTCTTTTCACCTTGAAAGTGGGTCAGACTGGCCGTGAGGGACAATAGGCTACATAAACCAGGTCTTGACGGACGTCCACAAAAAATTTGGCATTTTTAACGTCTGAATATGGGTAACCACAAAATTGGTGTGCTATAGCACACGAAAATCACCGAAATTGGGGGTATGCGCGCTTTAGGGCTCGTTTGACATTGAAATGGGTCGGAGTAGACGGGAGGTCCAACCGGCCACATAGAAAAGATCTTTATGAACGTCAACAATAACTTTTGGCATTTTTGACGTTGGAGTCTATATCACAAAAAATGATGTGCTATCGCACACAAAAATCATCGAAATGGGAGGTCTACACAGTACGGGGCACGTTTGACCTTAAAAATTGGTTGGAATGGCCATGAGGGCTAACAGGTTGCATAGGCAAGGTCTTGACGGACGTCCAAACTAAATGTGGCATTTTTGATGTCAGAATCCTGATCACCAAAAAAGTGGTGCGCTATAGCGCACAAAAATCATTGAAAATAAGGGTATGTACACTTCAGGGCTCGTTTAACCTTGAAAACGGGATGTATGGACGATGAGGAACAACAGGCTGCATAGACAATGTCTTAACGGACGTCCACCAAAAAAATTGAGGCATTTTGACATTGGAATCTTGATCACCAAAAAATGATGTGATATAGCACACGGAAATCATCGAAATAAGGGGTATGCGCGCTTTGGGGGTTGATTGATCTTGAAAACGGGTTGGATTGACCGTGAGGGACATTCGGATGCATAGACAATGTCTTGAAGGATGTTTACAAAAAAATTTGGCATTTTTGACATCGAAATCTGGATCACTAAAAAAATGTCAAAATGGGGGGTATGATCGCTTTGGGGCTCGTTTGACCTTAAAAATGGGTAACACTGGCCGTGAGGGCCAACCATTTGCATAGACAAGGTCTTGACAAACACCTGCAAAAAGTTTTGGTATTTTTGACATCAAAATCCGGATCACCCAAAAAATTGTGTTATAGGGGGCATGAATGTTTTGGGGCTTGTTTGACCATGAAAATGGGTTGGACTGGCTGTAAAGGCCAACCGGCTACATAGCCAAGGTCTTAAAAGATGTACTTGAAAATTTTTGTTATTTTTGATGTTGAAACCTGGATCACCGAAAAAATGGTGTGCTATAGCACACAAAAATCGTTGAAATGGTGGTTTGCGCGCTTCGGGGCTTGTTTGACCTTGAAAATGGGTTGGACTAGCTTTGAGAGAACACTGGCTACATAGCGAAGGTCTTGACGGACGTCCAAAAAAAATTGGCAATTTTGACATCGGAATCCGGATAACGAAAAAAAATGTGTGCTATATAGCACACAAAAAACGTCAAAATGGGGATATGCTCTTTTTGCAGCTTTTTTTGACCTTAAAAATTGGTCGAACTGGCCGTGAGGGCCAACCCGCTGTATTTCAAAGGTCATGACGGACGTCCACTAAATGTTTTTGCATTTTTGACGTCAGAATCTGGATCACCAAAAAAATTGTATGTTATAACACATGAAAATCGTCGAAATTAGGATATGCACGCTTCGGGACTCGTTTACCTTGAAAATGGGTCGGACTGCCGTGAGGTCTAACCATCTGCATAGCAAAGATCTTGACGGACGTCCACAAAAAATTTTGACATTTTTTGACGTTTGAATCTGTATCACAAAAAATGGTGTGCTATAGTTCACGAAAATCATCGAAATAGGAGGTATGCGGAATTCATAACACGTTTGACCTTAAAAATGGGTGGGACTAAACGTGAGGGCACCTGGTTGCACAACCAAGGTCTTCACGGACGTCAACAAAAAAAATTCGCATTTTTGACGTCGAAAGCTGGATCACCAAAAAATGTTGCGCTATAGCACATGAAAATCATCAAAATAGAGGGTATGCATGCTTCGTGGCTCGTTTAACCTTGAAAACGGTCAGACTAGCCGTGAGGGATTACAGGCTGCATAGACAAGTTCTTGACAGACGTTCACAAAAACTTTTGGCATTTTGATGTAGGAATCTAGATCACCGACAAAATTGTGTATTATAGCACACGAAAATCATCGAAATAGGGGGTATGCGCGCTTCCGGAATCGATTGACCTTGCAAAAGGGTCAAACTGGCCGTGAGGGACAGCCGGATGCATAGCCAAAGTCTTGAAGGATATTTACAAAAAAAAATTGCATTGTTAACGTCGAAATTCGGATCACCAAAAAAATATCGATATAGGGGGGTATGCGCGCTTTGATGCTTGTTTGACGTTGAAAATGGGATGTATTGGCCGTGAGGGCCAACCGACTGCATAGAAAAGGTCTTGACAGACATCCGCAAAAAATTTCAACATTTTTTATTCGAAATACGTATCACCAAAAAAATGGTGTGCTATAGCACACGAAAATCGTCGAAATTGGGGATATGTGTGCTTCGCGACTTGTTTGACCTTGAAAACGGGTCGTACTGGCCGTGAGAGAAAACCGTCTGCATAGCCAAAATCATGAAGGACATCCAAAAAAAATTTCAGCATTTTGGACGTTAAAATCTAAATCACCAAAAAATTGTGTGCTATAGCACATGAAAATTGTTGAAATTGGAGCTAGGCGTGCTTGAAGGATCAATTGACCTTGAAATTGGGTTGGATTAGCACTGAACGCCAACCGGCTGCTTATCCAAGGTCATGACGAACGTCGTCAAATACTTTTGGCATTTTGGACATCAAAATTTGGATCACCAAAAAAATAGTGTGCTATAGGACACGAAAATTATCAAAATGGTGGGTATGCGCGCTTCGAAGCTCGTTTGACCTTGAAAATGTGTTGGACTGTCTGTAAGAGCCAACCGTCTGCATAGATAAGGTCTTGATTGACGTTTACAAAAAAATTCAGTATTTTTGATGTCGCAATCTGGATCACAAAAAAAAGGTGTGATATTATCACGCGAAAATCATCGAAATGGGGGGTATGCATGCTTCAGGGCTCGTTTGACCTTGAATATGTGTCGGACTGGCCGTGAGGGACACCGGCTGAATAGACAAAGTCTTGACGAACGTCCACAAAAAGCTTTTGTATTTTTTACGTCAAAATCCAGATCACCAAAAAATTGTTTTGTTATAGAACACGAAAATTGTAGAAATGAGTGGCATGAGCGCTTCGGGGCTCGTTTGACCTGGAAATGGGTATGAATTGCCGTGAGGGCCAGTAAGTTTCATTTGCCAAGGTCTTGACAGACGTCCACAAAATTTTTTGCCATTCTTGACGTTGGAATCCATATCACCTAAAAAATGGTCTGCTATAGCACATGAAAATCATCAAAAAAAATGGGTCAGAATTTCTATATGGGCCAATTGGCTGAATAGACAAGTTCATGAAAGACGTCCACAAAAAAATTAGCATTTTTTACGTCGAAATCCAGATCACTAAAAAATTGGTGCTCTAAAGCACACAAAAATCTTCAAAATGGTGGGTTTGCGCGCTTCGGAGCTCATTTAACCTTGAAAATGTGTCGGACTAGCCGTGAGGGCCAACCGTCTGCATAGACAATGTCTTCACCGACGTCCTGAAAAAATTGCAGCATTTTGACGTCGGAATCCATATCACCAAAAAAAGGTGTGTTATACCAAATGAAATCATCGAAATAGGGGGTATCCGCGCTTCGTGGTTCTTTGACGTTGAAATCGGGTCAAACTGGCCGAGAGGTCTAACCGGATGCATAGTCAAAGTCTTGAAGGACGTTTACAAAAGAGTTGGTTTTTTTACGTCAAAAACCGAATCACCAAAAAGTTGGTGTGCTATAGAACACAAAAATCGTTGAAATGGGGGGTTGTGCGCTTCAGGACTCATTTCATAATAAAAATGGGTCGGACTGGCCTTGATGGATAAACAGGCTGCATAGATAAGGTCTTGACGGACGTCCACAATAAACTTTGGCATTTTTCAATGTTGGAATCCAGATTACCAAAAAAATGTTGTGTTATAGCACACAAAAATTATCGGAAAGGGGGTATGCGCGCTTCGTGGCTCGATTGACCTTGAAAATGGGTCGGACTGGACGTGAGGGACAACCGGCTGCATAGCCAAGGTCTTTACGGACGTCTACAAATCATTTTGGTACTTTTAACGTCGGAATCTGGATCACCCAAAAAAATCTCATCTATAGCACACGAAATCCTAGAAATGAGGGGCATGCGTGCTTGGGGACTCGTTTGACCTTGAAATAAGTTGTAATCGTCGTATGGACAATAAATTTTCATGGCCAATGTCCTGATGGACGTCCACAAAAAATTTTGACATTTTTTACGTTGGAATTCGTATCACCAAAAAAAGTTTTGTGGTATAACACACGAAAATTGTCAAAAGGGGGGTATGCGCACTTTCGGGCTCGTTTGACCTTGAAAATGGGTCGAAATTGCCGTAAGGGACAACCGGATGAATACACAATGTCATGTCAAACGTCCACAAAACAATTAAGCATTTTTACCTCGAAATCCTATTCACCAAAAAATTGGTGCTCTAAAGCACACAAAAATCATCAAAAATGGGGGTATGTGCATTTTAGGGCTTGTTTGACTTTGAAAATGGGGTCGGACTGTTCGTGAGGGACAACCGTCTGTATAGACAAGGTCTTGATGGACGTCTACAAAATAATATGACATTTTTTACGTCAGAATCTGCATCACCAAAAAAAGTGTGCTATGGCACATTAAAATCTTCGTAATGGGGGTTATGCGAGCTTAGGGGCTCCTTTGACCTTGAATATAGATCGGACTAGCCGTGAGGTCCAAGTGGATGCATAGCCAAAGTCTTGACGGACGTTTACAAAACATTTCAACATTTTTGACGTCGAAATCAGAATCACCAAAAAATGGTGTGCTATAGCACATGAAAATTATCGAAATGGGGAATATGCGTGCTTTGGGGCTTCTTTGACCTTGAAAATGGACAGATGGAATTTCTCCAGTGGCAATGATGGTATCCAATACAAATGTAACAAGATCAATGCAGTGCAATATTGAATGGAATGGTGATGTTGGATTTAAAGTGTTAGAAGGGGTATACAAGCATACTGTGAACTTGGGTCAACAAAAATGTAGTTGCAGATCATGGGAATTAAAAGGTATCCCATGTGCACATGGTATAGCAGCAATGAACCACTTGAACATGGATGCATCACAGGCAATATCTAGTTGGTATAGAAAAGACACATATATGAAGACATATTCTCATTTCATTTAACCAGTCCCAAACATGGAAATGTGGCCTGAAAGTAGAAACCCAATGGTTGAACCACCTGAGGCAAGACAAATGCCTGGTAGGCCACCAAAGAACAGAAGAAGAGAAATTGGTGAAGTGAGAAAAGCTGGAAAGTTGCAAAGAATAGGGATAGTAATGACATGTTCACTTTGCAAAGGACCAAATCATAACAAGAGAAATTGTCCAAAAAATCCTAAACCTAAGTCTACACCAACACCCACTCAAGAGGTACATTCATATTGATTTGTTGTTATAAATTATGTTAGATTACTTATTAAATTTAATGTCTTGTTGTGTTCTTTTTCCACTCATATTAGTCCACCATTGGAAAAAAGAGGGGTAGAGGTCATTATGAAAGAGCAAGCACCAGTAAGACTGGTACAAAGAGAGGTGCAGGAAGTGGTTACAAGAAGAGGCCTAAAGTTGTTGGACAAGGTGTATTTGTTGTTGATACTGGATATACGTGTATTAATGTAAGTGTCTTATAAACTGTCAAAATTATATTTGTCTTCTAAATGTGAGTCCCAAAATAACTATGTAGTTGATATTGGAGCAAGGATTGTCTAGTAGAAGGAGGGTTAATACTGGTGCGATGAGTTCTGCACATGTGATAGGTGATATTGGTTTTAAACTACCAAGGGACTGAAGTGGAAAGGCAAAGAGGCCATGACTCAAAGAGAACTTCAAGTCGAAAGTGTTATGCGTCGTACTCAAACCAGATCAAAAGTTGATGGCATTCAAACAAGGTCACAAGCCAAAGGAAAATCACTCTCAAAGAAAACTTCTTAGTTGTGTGGTTGTGTGGGTGTCCAACCAAACTTGAAATAGTGTTTTATGTGTTGATGAATCTGTGGTTGTTCAAACAAACTTAAAGTAGTTACTGTTTAGTGTTTTGGTGCTTCTGTGGTTGTTCAACTAACCTTAAAGTAGTGATTGTTTTATGTTTTGCTAGTTAAATTAAGTTATTGTGGTTGTTGGTTTAAACAATGAAACACTATGATGCTTCTTTTTTATGATCAAGAAAGCACTAGTTATGTTATGTTTGTTGCCTTCATGTTATTATTTCATGGGATCATAGTACCTATTACATGTAATTGTAGATTGATCAGCAAAAACAGCAAAAACATACATTAATAGAACACCAAACCAAACTAATCCACAAAATGAGTACCCTAGAGCCAAATGATTTTGCCTTCATAAAAATTGCCTTAAAAAAAATCGACACACTAAATAAAAGAACAATATCACATTGCATATCAAACTAATACCCAAAATCAGTTTCAATATCCATTTGCACTTGAGCTGTTCTTCTTGTTTGTTGGTTTTCTTCAACAAACCCAAAATTACAATATTCGCTTGGGTCGGAAATTCAGGATCATACCAATCGAAAAACTTACAAGAATTTCGAAATGAGGACTGCATTTCATAAAATCAAAGTTAAAAAAATGAAATTGCATAATACGAACTTGTGAAATAAAAAGCAAAAAGGAGTAACAATACATACCCTATAGTGTCTACAACCGAAAAATTTACGTCCAGGATTGTCGTTTGTTCATGAAATTTTTCAGAATTGAAGGAGCCCCACATAAACAAACAAGTCTCCAGTTATTGTTCATGAATTTAGCAATAACAATTAAAACAAAAAAAGTGAGAAAGAAATTTGAAAAGGGAGAAGGGATAAAGAAGAATAAATACGTAGAGAATAGAGAGAGAAAAATTCTTAAAATAACCCAAATATTAAAAAAAAATAGATTTTTATGTATATTACCGTTGTAACTTTATGATGTGGCAAAAAATTGTTGTCTCATGCGCCTTGTAGAGTTTGATTTCAGTTTTTATGCTAGGTGGACAGAAAAGGTGTACGTGTAGGATGAATAAGCAAGTTCAGGGGGGTAATTGAAACAAAATAAAGTTTAGGTATATACTGAATAAAAAGCTTCAAGTTCAGGGGGGTAATTAATACTTTTGGATATATATATATATATATATATATATATATATATTCTTTGAAAGTTCAATATATATATTTATAAATTTTTTTCTATTTAAAATGTTATATAATAAAGAAGAAAGAGAGAGAAGTAGTTAACGAAAAACATAAAAAAAACTAACGTTTTCTTTTCCTTTCTTGTGTTTATTTTTATTTTAGTTACTTACAAAAAAATCGTGTTTACTTTTATTTTAGTTACTTACAAAAAATTCTCTTTTTTCTTCTTGATCTTCCTTTCATTTTTTACTTAATATAATATAATTTACTTGTATTTATAATATGATATTAATATATATATATATATATATATATATTTCTTGTGTTTATTTTTATTGTATGTAGTTACTTAAAAAAATTCTTTCCTTTTTTTCTTTACCTCCCTTTTATTGTTTACTCAGTCCACTATTATATATCTTCTTCCTTTTATCTTGCAAGTTGCAATGTCCTGGCTCATCTCTTTATTTTTTTTTTCTAATTATATCACACTAAATTTATTCTATACTATTAGAAAAAATTTACTAATATCTTCTTTTTTTTAATCTTGATATTTCTTGCCTCATCTTTTTATTCACTTTTCATTTGTGAAAAAAAAGAATAAAATTAGAAAAACATACTTCAGACATTATTTTTACAATTTACAAACTGAATATTATAGGATATTTAGATGTTTCTCGATCTTTGATATATTGGTTTCTATATAAAATTCCGTTGTACAATTTTGATAGATCCGTTGATATAATTTTCGTTGGCATAAAATGATTAAACTTGCACAAGTATATTCTAATGAATTCATTTATATAACAAATCAAAATTTTAATTTACCTGAAGCAATCTTCTTGTGGAATGATTCTTCAATTTTGTTAATTTACCTTCATATCTAATTTACTTTCATATCCTCTTGTCTGACTTCATTTGTACAAACATATAAATTTTTTATTTATTTGAGGCAATAAAACTTTTCAAAAATTCAATTACCTGAAGTAGTATATCTTCTATTGCAATAATTCTTCCATTTCGTCAACTTACTTTTCGATTATGTGGTCTCATGCATAACTTCGTTTGTATAGACAAATCAAAAATCTTGATTTGCATAAGGTAGTTATTTTTATTTTTATTTTTTGCAATGAATTTAAATTATATTGGTTGCTTTCATATTATGTGCTCTCCTATTTTATACTTTTTATTTGATTGTAATAAGTTATTGACAACCGTTACAATTCTTCATACTCCATTAGAACAATAAAAATATCATTTATGTAGAAAAATTTCATTGTCCTCTTTAATTGTAAGTTAATAGATGCATTAGACATATTAAGTAGATTATTATTTATATATATATATATATATATAGACATTGCTCCTTGCGGGATTCGACATGGATTCACATCCAATTATAGTTGCAATCGACTGCTTAGTCTATTCAGAACTTGAGTTGCATGATGAAGTGCTTTCAACTCAACAATAAAAGCAGCCAGTGAAGGAAACTCAACCATGAAACCAAAGCTCACTTACAAAGTGTTATAAAGAACTCTTGCATATAACATAATGTTCGCAATTGCTGATCATCGTGAAGGGAGAAGATAGCAATTGAAATAAGCATTGCCTTCGAGTGAATTAATTAGCTTTCGAGACATGAAGAAATGTTCATTTAGATCATAACCCCATATACATCAATTTTAAAGTTGATCATCAAACAATGTATTAACTTAGATCGATCATGAACAAAAATTCGAAGAACATTAAATAGTGGATTGGTAGGAGGAATTACTGATCGAGGTAAGCCCCAAAAAACATTTTAATTACTGATTCAATTTTCATTTCAAAAGGAGCTCTATAGTCTCTTTTTTTTCCCGTCTCAAAAAAGATATCACACCAAATAAATCCATTAATTGGGCAAAAATGCCACCAATACAAAAGAGAAAAAGCAAACAGGGTGATTTGAACATACCTTGAAATTACTAAAAGAAACTGTTCACCTAATTTCGAAATTCCTAAGGAAGTCCGAGAGCCTGAGGAAACCAGCAACATAGAAGAGCGAATCAAATGATGATCATAAACCAAAGCAAAGTATAACACCATGTAAGAGAGTGAGTTGTCAAATCATGAAGAAATAAAAGTTCAAGGACATATGACCTGATATTTTTAGCGATTACTGTGCTTCCATCTTCAGAGCCAAGATGGCGTAGTACCACTTCCTCCACACGACCATCACGGTGTTGATGCTGCAATAGGAGATCACAATGTCCATAATAAGCATCTTAAACAAAAATTTCAAAATGTGAACAAAGACGAAAGATGGGAAATATAAAGTAGAAACATTGCTAACATGATGTAATATCACTATTCTTGAGCAAAGAAATGTCTAAATTTGATCAAGAATCTCCTTTCAGGAGAGAACTTATCCTGCGATTTGTGTGAAGGTGAATTGCATTTGATTTGCATGGGAACATAAAAAACTAAACTTTCCACTTCTTGTTATTCAATATTACCAGTGGAAACTAAACATTCGAAAAATCAACAGACTTGGGATGAACTATTATCAAGTCAGACTGGAAAAGTAAAGAAAATGTAGCTAGGCTGAAACTAATAAGCATGAATCTCACAAAACGCTGATGTGTCATATGTTTTGAAGATCACATTATATTAATATCTTTGGACACATCAGATTCAAAATTCCAAACTTGAAAATGTTAGACGCAGCAACCCAGACCTACAAAGGTTAACTACATCAACATCCTACTTTGAAATCATTCTATCAGAATTCTAACGCCTAGCAAAAAGGTCATTGTCTCAACAGACAAGAAGGAAGTTCTTAATGATCTGGGGAGAGTGTTAATAATTATAAAATCATTAAAATGGCAAGAGCCGTTTCCTTGTATGTATAAGAAAGGTTTAGAGTCACGATAATTATGCAAATAGACATAGGAATTACTAGGTATTACATTCCTTCCTGTTTAAAGACCCCAATATGCTCGAGGGAATGATCAAGCCATTAATTCTTAAATCTCTTATTTCTTTACATGATATCACGTATTAATCAATATTTGATTGATTAGTCTGAGGTTATCGACAAAAAAAATTTGTCTAAGTAACTCATTTTTTCGTCCAAGTTGCTTTTAGCTTCTTTTTTTTAAGAAGGTAACAACTTGTATTCTATTCCAAAACAAAAAACCATAACCTGCCACAACAAATTACAGGTTCCTAATTACATTTGTGAAGAGTAGCAGGAAGATCTTTAATCCTATAGCAAAATCTACAAGAAACCTAAAACATCTGTAACTGATACTAGATCTACCATGTACTCCTGTTTACACCAAAATAGAAACAAAAGTACAGTTCATCTTAATCTTCTGGATGGAATTACTCATGTTTTGGATGCATCTGAGATTTCTTACTCTCCACACAGAGCACCAGTTGCAAGCTGAATGATTTTCCATCTTTTTTTAAGCCCAATAATGCTTGCACAACTGCTCCATATCTTCAGAGTCTGCGTTAGTTTCCTAGGCATAACCTATTTCACCCCCTTCAGATTGATAAAAACATTCCACAAAATGTTAGTAGTCTCTACTTCTTCTTCACCACATAGAAGGCACCTAGAACTCAGTTGAATATTTCTTTTCATAAGATTTTCCTGGGTCAAAACGCCTTGCTAATCTTCAGAGTCTGCGTAAGTTTCCTAGGCATAACCCATTTCATGCCCTTCAGATTGATAAAAACATTCCACAAAATGTTAGTAGTCTGTACTTCTTCACCATACAGAAGGCACCTAGGTATCAGTTGAATATTTCTTTTCATAAGATTTTCCTGGGTCAAAACTGTCTGCTTAGCAAGGAGCCAAGTAAAACAAGTACTTTGTAAGGGGTTTCAGTTTTCCATATTAGCTTTTATGGCCACCCATTCCTCTGACAGTTACAAGAATTAAACTTTTTCTACGCTCTTCTAACACTGAAATTGTCCTGATTATGATCCTGCCATCCCAAACTATCTTGTTCATCAATAGTTCCTTTGAACTGCCCCAAGACCTTGTAAAACTCAACCAACCTTGGATCTCCCAGTCATTTAGAGGTCTTCTATAACTCAGATTTCACCCTTTGTTTGACCACATCTCTACCAGAGTGTCCCTTTACTGCTCTGGTTTAGGGTGAAAATATCCGGGGACAAGGTTTTTAAAGATCCTTGTTCAAGCCTTCTATCTTCCCTAGAAGAGGCTCCATTACCCAATTTAATATTGCAGTTTCCTGTGAGTTTTGGCCAATGGTTTTTGATGGCTCTCCAATGGCTTGACCTGTAAGTGCTAGTGACCATTTTAGTTATCCAGAGATCCTCCATTTCATATTTGGCTTGTATTACATCTTTCCACAGAGCTTGCTCATCGGAAGAAAATCTTCATAGCCACTTCATCATAAGGCACTGGTTGCAGGTCATCCCCAAGAGAGTCGTTTTCAAGTATCATGGGTCTTTAATCCAAGGGAGATTGACGATGATGCCACACATCGTATTGGTGCGGTTGGATAAAATGGAGCCTCGCCTCGGGAATCTTGTGTGGTAAAAAGGACACCAAAACTTAAGATAAGCTCTACGGAGTGGTGGTTAGGCGACCTACTTTCTTGATAAAGTGTTTGTCTATCAAGGACTCTCCTGTTCAAAAGATGCAAGTTGCAAAAATGAGGATGTTAAGATTGATGTATAGGCATACTAGAAGAGAAAAGATCAAGAATAAAGATATTAGGACAAGGTGGGAGTGACCTTTGTAGTGTACAAGATGCGGGAAGTGAGTTTGAGATGGTTTGGGAATGTAAAGAGAAGAGGTCTAGATGCCTAGTGAGGAGGTGTGAGAGGTTGGATATATTAAGGTATGAGAAGAGTTAAAGGTAGGCCGAAGAAGTATTGGAGAGAGATAATTAGGAAGAACATGGCACTGTATTGGAGAGACATAATTAGGAAGAACAAGGCACTGGTTCATCTTACAAAGTACATGACCTTAGATAGAAGCATATGGAGGTCATTGATGGTAGAAAATTAGTAGGTAGTTGAGCTCTGTCCCATTTTTCAGCAATATTTTGCTTGGTGGGAGTCTAGAAGCACCATGTATGTTGTAGTATTAGCATTGTACATGACTACATGTAGTTTTTTACGTTTGATAGTTGTCAACATCTTGTTTATAGTGTTTCAATTACTACTGTATTTTGTTGTTATTGTTCTTTCTATGGATGCCAATCCTGCTTTCCACATTAATTGACTTGATTACTCTATTGTCATATTCCTCCTTCATTTTGATTTAAAGCACTTGAGCCAAGGGTCTTTCAAACAGAACCTCTCCACCTCCATGAGGTAGGAATGGGGTTTGCATACACTTTACCCTCTTTAGACACACTTGTGGATTACATTGGGTATGATGTTGTAGTTTGTATCAGAGCCAAGGACTTTAGCCTTTACTCTGACAGTTTCTTCTTCTCTAATTCTTTTTCTACTCAAGAAACTAAAGAAAAAAAAGAGTAAAGGGAATTGGTTAAACGAGGATGAGATGTCAATTCTCAGTTTTCAGCTAAGATCCAAAGGTCAATTTAAAAGAAATTAGCTCACCCATCCTCCTGAGGTCTCAAGAAACACACAACCGACAGACGCACATGAGATTTTACATGCCCCTAGATACTCTCACCCTCACCACCATCTTACGCACCAACACGTGAAGCTTCTCCAGCTTTCGATCAAAAAACACTTAAAGCTCACTTGGCTACTCTACACCACCCTATCACCTCTGCTCCGACAAAGCCTTATTCGTCCATTGAAAATTTTGGAGCAGTTTCTCGATTTCATTGTTCTTATAAAGTTTTGAGTTTCTCCCCCCCCCCCCCCCCCCCCCCCCGCTCCTTTTTTTTTAAGAAGGTAACATTGTGTATATTCATTGAAACCAGTGCTTGGGTTGCACCAAACCATATTTACAGCTTGTCACAAAGTAAAAGAAAAAATTGAATCTGAATCCTAACAGGAACCTAGGATATCTATAATGGATTCAGTGTTCTCTAAATACACTAGCTTGCACAAGAAACAAAAAGGCCTGATACAATTTAGTTTGATCTTTTGGAGATCACAATTCTTGCTCTCAAAACATCTAGCATTTCTTTCTTTCCAAACAGTCCACCAAATACAGGCTGGGACAATCCTCCATCTATCTCTATCTGCAGCTCCCATCCCTACTTCTCCCCAACTGTATAAAAGATGCATGATTCTGTTAGGCATAGCCCAAGCAGAACCCCTGAGCCTAATGAAAATCATCCATAGCTGGGATGTTATTCTACACTGGAGAAACAGATGATTGACTGTCTCAACTTCTTCCCCACATAAATAGCATCTAGAACACATGGAAAACTTCCTTTTCTTGAGATTTTCATGTGTTAAAATTGCTTCTCTTGCCAGAAGCCAAGTGAAACATGACACCTTGAAAGGGATTTTAGGTTTCCAAATCTGCTTCCAAGGCCAAAGAGAAGGTTGTTGTCCATCTTGATTTAGCAACTTATATGCAGAGTTAACCTTGAATGTGCCTTTCTTATTTCTGATCTACCATAATCTATCATGTTCATCCCTTGTTTCTGTAAAAGCTTCCAACCTTCCAAAATAAATCAGTCACGGTCTCGATTTCCCAACCATTGAAATTCCTTCTAGACACTCTGTTTTTTTGTTTTGTTTCATCCCCTTATTTTTGTTTAAGAGACGAAAATAACATAGTTGAAAAGTAGGTACAAGTTGTTGAAAAGCATCTTTCGTGAAACCTTTGATTACATTCACACCTATTATTACTATTTCAAAATCTGTTTTAACTTATGTGTCTTACTCTCCTTAAGAATGTCATTTTCTATATTTAGTAACCCTTTGATATCAATATCTTCAAAAAGACATTTTGGTACATTATACACATCTCTAGTTCAAGTATACAAGATTCAATAGTCTTCCTTACTTTTTCGAACTCCACATCATTTGAGAATTCTTTTGAATAGATTGGAGTCGCTTAAGGGATTTCAAGACACGGTAAAGTTGTGGAAGAGGAAAGTTAAAGACTTCGAAATCAATGGGAAAAAGTTTCCCAAGCTAGAACTGGTTAGTGGGGTACAATGTATGTGAAGTGATGTGCATATATGCAGATACTAGATAATATATAGTTAATGTTATTTCTACTAAAATGTGTATGACTTTCTATATCTGAGGTATGATATTTGTACATACGGTATGCTAGTATAATATTATATGTATTTTTTACATGCTAGTATAATACTAAGGGCTAGTTTGGTGTGAGGGATTAAAAATAATAGTGATGGGATAAAAAAAATTGTATCTTGTTTGGTTGTCATGTTTGGGATAACTTATCCCACCATTTATATCATAGTGATGGGATAAGCTATCCCAATTACATGGTAGGATAAGTTATCCCGTGATAATTATCCTAGGATAACTTGTTTCCAACCAAACGACCCCCAAAGAATTCATGTATGTTGATTTACATGGGTTTTTAATAGATAAACATTTATGTTTCACAGCTAGTTTTGAAGTGTAGAGCGTGTTCCTCCACAACCACGATAGATGATGATATGACGCGAGCATAAATGAAAATTTTGGGAAGTCAGAAAGCTGGCCTAACTTGTTTGCGACTAATGTGTGATTGTTGTTATAGAAGTGTATTTTTGTTGCTTCACGTACAATGATGTAATTTACGTAGAAAAGATCTATTCCGCAGCAATAAACTGTTACTAATTAAAAATAAATAAAATTCCAACTATTATCAGGCATCTTAACACTTCTTACCTTGTAGAAACAGCTAGTCCCAAATGGACAAGTCCCATTCCCAAAGTCAAAGTGCTTGCAATCAATAGATCTGAAAACAAGAATTAAAAAGGAATCACTTCAAAAAATGGCACATCAGAGAATCTTTTGCTTTCTGTTCAGTTTTCCCATTGAGAGAAGCTTGGGGCATGGAAGCATCCTAGTTAAAAGCTTTACAAAGCATAAATATACTCCATCTCAATTTAAAAGTGGCTGCATCACATCAATGTGATAAATATAACTACTATCCCGCATTACAAGACAGCTACTGCCTTGCTAGATTTTTAAGTTTACCCTTTGAATGTTCATGTGTATCATTCTGAAAGCTTGAACATCAAAATTGAAGAAAACTTTCATGATATGAAAATTAAGGATGTTAGTTATTACTTTGGAGAGTAATCTAGGAAAACGTGACTGTAAAAGAACTTCAGCTCTCGAGAGAAGGAATTCACTAATCCAGTGACAAGGAAAAAGATATGTTGAATCCCCTTTATGTAATATTTTAAATTCTAATTGTTGCAGTCAAAGGGTCACCAGCGGTTTGCTAATTGCTACAGCCTTGAAGCCGGATGTAAAATAGGTTAAGCAACCTGGTGTTTTATGCAAGCCCAACAAGGGATATTTAACGCCCAGCTCAAATATCAGACAGAAAAAACATGAGCTTCGCATTGAAAAGACATATGATCATGCCAACTAGGAGTTCTTGCTTGATATTCTAAAAGGGATGGCATTTTGACTCAAATGGATCGATTGGATTCAACAATGCATTTTAACAGTATGTTATCTGTCCGTACAAATGGTTTGCCTGCTGGTTTCTCCAAAGCTCAAACTACAGAAGGTATTAACATGGTGAAAACAGAAAAGTACAATGGCTGGATTAATGGAATTTAATGGCTAGGAGTGACAACAGCAACATGGCAATCACACATTTATGACCAAAGTTGCTCGGACTCTTCACTTTTGGTGCCGCACCCGTGTCGACACAACATGGGTGTGGGTGTGGAATCCGTGTCCGATTTGGTAAACAAATTTTGGGTACTTTGACCAAAATCGATGGGGAAAGTCTAGACAATTTTAATATTCCCATAATCAATACAAAAAGCTAAGGTGAAATTGAAGAAAATGGAATACCTTTTATATAGAAATTTCTATGTCACTCTTTTTCCTTTAATCTCCTACCAAGATTCACCATAAGTTCTCCACATAATATCTCATAATTTAGGTTTTATAACTCTATATTAAGATAATTTAATTATTTTTAGGAGAATCCCCACAAGCCGTATACGTACATGGATCCAATCCCCAAATCTTAAAAATTAGATCATGAAGGATTCGACATCTAGATCCGCACCCATATGGGACACCCACATCTGAGCAACTTAGCAGATGACACCCTTATCTTCTATGCTGCAAATGTAAAACAACTTATGCACCTGAGGGTGATTTTGGTTCTCTTTGAATGTGTTTAGGTGTTCCCATCAATTGGAGGAAGAGCTCCTTCTTCCCAAATAATGAGGTTACTGATATGGAGTTCCTAGCATCAATGTTGGGAAGGAGAAGTTGGGTCCCTGCCCACTGTATATCATGGTACGCCTTAAGGAGAAAAATCCAAAATTTGGAATGGTGTTATTGCGAAGTGTGAGAAGAAAATAACTAGGTGCAAGTCCCAATATTTGTTCCTGGGAGGAAGAGTCATACTTATCAACTCTGTCTTAGATGCCCTCCTCTACATAATATATTTGTTTCCAATTGCCATTGGAGTTATTAAAAGACTAGACATCATTAGAACATCCTTTTTGGTGGCAAGGAAATAAGGAGAAGATACTTTTCATTTGGTTAAATGGAAGGCCTCATCAGTGAGCAAGAAGGAGGGAGGACTGGGAATCAGAGACTTAGAGTTTTAGAACTAGGCTTTAAAAATTAAATGGCCTAGGAAATACACACAAGAAGATCATATATTATGAGGAAGAGCCATCAAAACAGAATATGACAAAGAGGACAGGTGGATGACCAATGAGGTCAATACCCCTTCTGAGATCAGTTTGTAGAGATCTATCAGGTCCAATGGCCTGATTCGAAGAACCACTCTTCCATTTAAGTTGCAGATGGTAGTAAAACTGTGCTTTGGAAGGATGTATGGCCTGGAACAGAAAGCCTATTAGACAGATTTTGTGAAATTTTCAACCTAGTACATCACCAATATAAAACAGTTGCAGAACAATGGTCAAACCAGGGATGGGATATTACCTTTAGAAGAATGCCTACTAACGGGGAGCTGAATAGGGTGACTAAATTTAACAATCTTTTGGGAAGCTTTGGTGGCTTACAGAAAGGGGTAAATAGAATTTGGTGGAATGGGCACAACAGTGGTGCATACAAAGTTAATATAGCCTATAAAGCTTTGAACCAAACAAATCAGTATATTGAAGAATGGTCCTGGAAGCACATATGGAAGAAGATAACATATTAAGTTTCTAGTTTTGTTTGAAGTCTGGCAAAGGAAGTTGTACTTACTCAGGATAACTTGATGAAAGAGGGATTACTCTTTGTCCCAGATGTTGTTTGTGTAGGGGAAACATCAGATATGGTGAACCTTATTTTTCTCAATTGTAAGACAACAGAGCATATATGGAGGATGTTCTTAATCTTAGTGGCATCACTTGAATAATGTTTCGCAAGATTTCTCAAACATGAGCAAGTTGGGAAGAGATGGGATGTGAGGCAAAGGCAGAGGAAGATAGAGAATTGTCCCAGCTTGTTTTTTTGGGCAATTTGGAAAGAAAGAAATACCAAGTAGGTAGCCACACTGATTACAAGACTCGTTCTTGAAAGCCTCCCGAACATAAATATTTGATGACACTGTTTAATGAGTTTATTATTGAATTGTTAATTGACTTCTGAGTACATGAAACACCACAACAAAAGCTGAGACACTGTTAAGCTTGACCCACGACTTCTGTACCACATATAAAAGCTGAGAACACATCTTTTAGGTCATCTGGCACAATAGTAATAGTGGAGGAAGCCATCTAATAAGAGCTTGTAAAGCTTGGGATTCATCTAGAGCTCTTCTTTTTCCCTTCTTTTATTGATTTTTATATATTTGAGATATATTCGAGTTTTGTTCCAGTTTTCTACCATGACGATGTGTAGCTAAATTCTCTAATTCTAGAGCTATGGTCCTGCCTTAATGTTGATACACAAATGTTAATTAGACAGGTTTAATTTATCATATTGGTTTGTTTATTCATATCCGGAGTTTAATTAGTTGATTGTCTGGCCAACAATTAGATACTACCTATGAATCTTGAGTTGACTATAAAAAGGAACTTCTTGATTGCAATAGGATTGAATAGCACATTCTTGAACCTAGCCATCAGGGAATCAATTCATAAATAAGGATACAAATAAATATAATTGTCGTGCTTAGTCAATTAGTGCAAGAAATCATTAATTCATTATTTTACCTGAAATCTCATAGAAACATAGAGCTTAGAATAAATTAAATGGGCCAGTAAATATTTGATGAAATTCTATGAGTAATGTTATTCTTGAAGGTACAAGATAAATCAACAAGTCGAATTAATTGAAGAATTCAACAGGTTGTTCGATAAAACCATAACTCTAAAATATTTTCTTCCATTGATATCCAATAATCATTCGAAGTATGTTAATCAATTATTTTCAGTATCCAATAATCACAATGGCTTGTGATCATCCAGCAACTAAACTAAACTAATTCTAATTGTGTTGACAAGAAAAGGTTCAAACAATCCGCATATATGTTGTGCATGCATTTGAGGGCAACACATCATATGGATATGCTGGACTCTTAGAGGTTCAACATTGACTCTCATATGACATCGCTAGTATTACGATCGTTTAACAAAATGAAAGATAAGTAGTGAAAAGGAAAGAGAAAGTGATAAACCTGAGTTTGTTTTTGTAGTTGTCAACTATTTCTTCCTTCTCTTCTTTTGTGAAGTACCAAATAACACTTGGAATGACAAAATATGAAAGCTTTCTGCATATGGGACACGCCCTCAGTGCAGAATTAACATCCATCCCAGAGGAAGAACTGCCACGCCAATTCCTTATACACGATACACAAAATGGATGATCACACTCAGAAAGGATCCCAAACTTCCTCTCAGCTGCTGTTGACTTGGAAAGAACGCGTTCAAGGCATACACTGCATTCTATTTCTTGACTGCGCTTCAATAAATCAAGGTGCTTTTGCTTGTTCTCACATGTTTTTATATGCTCCTCTCTTTCCTCGGGCCTGAAAGGATGCAAGCAATGCTTTCCGCAGGTTGGACACAGATCTCCATGAACACGAGGACACTTTTCTCCCCGAGGACAATTACCAGCAGCAGCAAAAGCACAGATTGACCGATCAGCTGGATTATCACTGTTTAACTCAATCATGTCATCAATCTCTAATGCATCTTGAAGCTCTGACTTTTGGTTCCATGCTGATTGGCTGGAAGCGTCATAAGGTCTGCTTGAAGCTAAATACTCAGTACAAATGCCTGGCAGAACATCTGCATTATGTGCACCCATTCCAGGAGACACATTGATAGGCGTAGAACTTGAAAGCAGACATTGTTGAGGTTGTGCTGAAGACTGAGCTGAAGGTTGTGATCGAGACAGTTTAACATGATCATATCTACACCTGCTTCCATAAGCACAAGCTCCTTTTTGGTAGTAGGTACATACCTGCAACAATGATCCAAGGGAAAACAATCAGAAAGTAAAGGATCAATTAATCCTTGATCATCAAACTAAATTGTCAAGAACGTTACATTATTAGAAGGATTGTTCCAATCATGTGAAAACTCACAATGATCCCCCTTCAGACATGCCCCATGTGCAAAGAACTTGCAAAGAACCCTGGAGAAAAATTAGAAGCACATTGTGATTTAAATAAAATGGCCACCTAGAAGAGAATCATCAAACAAATAGAATTACGATTTAATTGAAAGTAACAATATACTTTGTCCTTGGAAATATTAAGGTAGATAGTTAACGTAAAATAAAAACTAGTATCAATTTACCTCTTCAGATATTAACTTTTATATCGCTTATCAGTAAAGAGGACGCTGTTCTTTTTTTAAAAATGAATATGGATACACACCATAAACAAACAATGAATGTTTTAAACAACCACTTAAATTTAATGACCAAGATAATAATGAAAACCCCATCAATTTCCTTGAAATTACTTATAACCATCAAAGAAGACAAACATCAATGGCATATAATCGGAGTTTCTTGCAGTTTATTTACAGAAAATATCACAAGCACGATAAACACAAAGTAATACAAACTATACATTCACCAATATACTGAGTTAATTTTGCAATAAAACCGTTGAAAACCGTATAAGCATGCTAAAAATGTAAACAAGCATATGAAACATTCTCATATGTGACTAGGGAAACAGAATAGTAGTCAATCATTAAATTGTGTATGATTTCCCATAAACCAAAGCAGAAATCCACTTGCAAACGATACAAACTATTATATACAATCCTCTATATCAATCAAATGAAAAAAAACCAAATCTAGTGCTCCATGATTAAATAAGAAAATATTTCATGAAGGCCCCTGCTTCAAGAATAATCATTAATTGCACGAATAAGGCACCAAAGGTAGCAGCCGCGCGTTCAATTTGTCATAAACCCAAAAAAAAGGAAAAGAAAGAGCCAAAACAAAACTTTCTATAATTAGTTGTTCCATAATGATTCCCAAAAAAAGCTTTTAGCTAAACTTAGGAATCACTACAAAATCACCCAATTAAAGTTAAGAGGTTAAAACGAGACGGCGAGGAAATATTCAGATGAGTTTCTGATAAATCACCATGATTACAACATAGAATCCTGAGAATGTTCAGGATTATTACACAACAATAGCAGGATTGATTGGTGATATAGAAAAAAACAAACAGCTGGACCCTAATCAAAATCAAAATCAAAAAATGCACCTTTCGGACATGGCTTCCACCTTTGCCTCTGAGTTCTGACAGTCCAACCCTGAGGTGGCGGTTGGATTTTCTTTTTTTACTTCTACTTAGAAATATATTTAGGTTTAATAAAAAATTATTCTAATTCCCCCGTTTACAACATTGTTCTATAGTCTAGTTTTAAAAGCAGTAATTTTTAAATTTTTAAATTAAATTATCTAAACACCCTTTTAGACCTCATTGAACCTGAATACATATATAAATAGTAAGACGTGCATTAAAATTTAGATGTGTAAATCTAAATAAACATCTAATATAATGCAATGTAAAATAGTTTATATAGAGTAGTAAATATATTGTTTAGAAAAATATTTTATTGTATAATAGATATCTGTTATTGTTATCAATCAAATAACTAATACTTTCTTATTTTTTGAAATCGTTCTAAACATTATATATCAATTCAAATATATTGATTAATTTATGAAAGTAAAATATGTATATTAAGTTAATAAGAATAAAGTAAATAATAACGGTAAGCATGTATAACATTAATTAATTAATTAAAAAATAACTTTTTTGAGTTGTTGAGTTGTAGTTGAATTAAGATAGGTGTCTTATTTTTGAGTTTGAATTGTGTTAAGAGTGTGTTACAAATTTGATTCATTCAGACATTGAGACCCATTAAGAGGCTTATATGGGTCTTAATGAATTGAATCTGAATAATTAAGATCCAAACCTTAAAAACAACACACTTAATGAGGCGAATTTAAATGATTAACATTCAGACCCTCATTAAGAGCAAACAAATGAGGCCTTAAATTACCTACTCATAAATGGTTTTACCTCCAAAATATTAAAGTGGTGTCCATTTTAATTAGTAATTAATCTTTTTTGAAAAGTTGCAACATGTATTTGATTTCTCTGTGTTTGTGGAACGAGTCTCTCTCTCTATCTATCTTTCTATCTATCTATCTATATATATATATATATATATATACATATATATCTTCCTACGATTGATCCAATCGAAAAATATGTGTACTTAATGTGAGTTTCTTTCATATTGATGTTGTCGGCAATAAAAATTGTATTTAGCAAAGTTACATTGTTAAATTTTGGCAAAAATGATCTAATGGACATTAGTATTTGTCTGAGTTTGTATTGTGAACTATTCTACTTATCTATTTGTCATCTAAACCCCTTAATCCATCAAAACACAACATTTTGAACCCATATTTTCCTACTCAACTATGTGTACATCACAAACTTTTGACACATAATATTAAAAATAATAATAAAATGATATGTATGATTATAAAATGATGAGTACATATATAGCCACTTCATGTCATCCTTCTCTTTTATCATATTTGATTATTTTATATGTAGTTCTTTTTTCAATTTGTATTTGCCTCTGCCATAGTTATCCCCATTCCCACAAATCACAATCTCATTTTATTTCTCTCTCTCATCTTCTTTGCGATCTTTCTTTCTCGACCTCTTCCACTCTTTACATTGAAGAAAAAATGTCAAAATGATTATGGTTAGTCACAATATTCTTAAAAATCGGAGTTGATTTTGTATTCTATTGTGTTGGGATTTAAGTGGTGACTGGTGGCGTGGAGGAAGAGTAGGGATCTATTGGGTAGGCTTCTTGTTCACAAGCTCGTCGAAGTTTAGGGATGGCGACATTGCAAAGGTCGAGATTTATTGGTGGAGTTGTTTTTCTTCTTGTTGGCTCACTTATATAGCTACTGGTTGAAGTTTGTTGGTGATGATGACAATTAAAGTGGTTTGATCGGAAAAGGTGTGAAGGAGGAGAAAAAGGAAGTGAGGTTCGGTTTGGTTTAGGACTGAAACATGGTTCATTTGGGTGGTAGATAACTAAAACAGGTGGGTCAACTGCCGGAAATTATTTAAGTTTTTGTTGTTATATTTGTTTGATTTCAACTTATCAATATAGGTTTTAAAATTATTTGTCGTTTAGTCTAGGTTTCATCTTTTATGTGTGTCTATGTTTGATCTTAGGGTTTAAGTGAACTACATTGATTTTGTTGAAATTATTTTGGGATTTTATTTTGTTTTGTGTTGAACGTTAGTGTATGATGTTTTTGTAGTAGTTTTATGACTTCAATGGCATATTTTATGATTTCGATTAGATTATAGGATTCTATCAAAATTGAATTTTTCATGGTTCTGAAGAAGAATACAACAAGATCAACCAATATTGAAGAAAAAAAGTAAACGCAAATGCATGATATAGAGAGCAGTGTAATGACGAGAAAAAAAGAGAAGAAATTTGAGGATAGAAGATCGAAAAAGAAGCCAGAAAACCTCAAATTTTGTCCAAAATGATCATGTTAGATGCAAATGAGAAGATGATGGCTTTATAAAGCCCAAATGTGACTTTTAGACCCCTTTCAAAGGGTCTTACGCTCATAATAGGTGTGTATCACACGCTCTTTGATATTAACTTCCACATAGGATGTCAAGTCAAAGTTAGTGTTGAAGATGTTGTGTTTCGACGGATTATGAGGTTTAGATGGCAAAGGGTTAAGAAGAAGGATTCAGAATAAAAACTCATACAAGACCATTTGGCCTAAAAAATTTCCTACATAAAAGTAATAAGTGTAAACATGGTCTTTTTTATCTGATAGTTTGTTCTTTATGGCCTATCTTCTTAGTATAATATTTACCTTTATACATCTTTTGGTAATTTAGATAGTGTTACTTTTGCATTAAATGAAGGGAAAATGATCAATAATCTTTACATTTACCTCACGTGCGTTTCACGTGGTTGTCTCGTCGTGTCATTCATAAATTGTAAAACAGTAAGAATACATATTCATCACAATATATTGTTGTAATTATTTGAACTAGACCCTTATACCTAAGTTAATAATGAATTGTATGCATTCCACCATTACTCAATATATTAAATATATAAGCGCATACTTTGTATAGATGTTTCTCAAAAATCAAATATTAGTTTCTAAACAGTACTCTATTATGCCCGACTAATTGGCTTGATTTAGATGCATGAAACTTGGGGAGAAAGCTCTAAATACGATGTAAATATGTAATTCTGCTCGAAGGAACATTTGGTACTGGTTATGATTACATGAATCACATTTCAGGAGTTTCAAGTCATTTGTATCATAATTATCTACACAATAATTGTATTTTCTTCATAAATTGCACGGTGATGATGAACTCATCTCTTCTTCAATCGAACCTATAAGATACAACCAATCACATTTACATTAGCTTCATCTAATCTGTGGGTTTTGTTCCTAATTGATCACGCTAAAAAGATAGCAATCAATCTCTTACCTAATACATCGTAGAATACAATCTTTGTTGTATATGTCCTTGTCGCCATATATGATTGTTAAGTTATAACTAATACTTTTGTCTTGGTCATTGAGATTTTTCTTGATAGTGCTACATACAAATGTTCATGGGAGAAAACATGTTGCAAAAAATATAATTCAATAGTATGAATTGTTTGACTTGAGTTTTTTATCGTCATTACAAAACATAGACATATTAAAAGTTGCTTATGAATAAATTTAAAAGGATATCCTTCATTCTCAGGTGGTGATGATTGGATTCTTTGTATAAACAATTGCTTTGTTACATATGTCCACGTTATTATTTCAACATTTATGACATTATTTTCAAACCCTCTACAAATCAATCGAGTCTCTTTTGCACAAACCATTTGATGGATTCATATTCTTCATCATCATGATAGGTACATTCTCTTTCAAAGATAACAAAATATGTAGTAAATATACGTCAGTTTTTCTGTATTTTACCTCACATTTATCTTTTTATCTTGTTTATCTATTTCAAGTAATTTGATTTCAATGTTAATGACATAATAGGTATGTTACCTATGCGGTGGTAGACCATTTGGTGTCGATTTACTCAAGTATTATTTTTTATAGTAATTATTAGGATCATTTGTCGCCGAGTCAAAGCTAATATATGTTCTAGTTTCCTTGGAAAATGAGTAAACAACATTTTATTTAGATTATTTACAAATTCAGTTTTACTTGCTAAGATTGCCTTTTTAGTTATAGATTTTGTCGATCTGTCGATTTGTTGTAGCGATGGTAATATTTTTATTATTAATCATTCTTCAGGCTGACTATCACCACTTGCTTGGGCCACCATTTGTTGTGACATTAGTGTTAAATTGTCTTCTATTGTGCTTTCTTCGTCGTTTCCAAAATGAATCAAAAGTCAATAAAATTTGGATCAACTCTTGCTCTCATATTGGATGCTAAATGAAACTTTTCTACTAATACCACAAATATGACTTCACCAAACTTGTATTAACCGTCTCTGCTCATCATAATTAGGAACCACCGGTAGTACTTGTCGAAAGCAACCTTCAAATACCATGACCTTTCCACCAAAAGGTGTAGTATGGTCAATTTTTTCATGAAAATTTTGATCCATCATTTCAATTGTGTGTTTCTTAGCCATCGGTGCTTCGTCCTATATTATTAATTTGACTTGTCTAGTTAGTTTATCTCGATCACCTCGTTTTGACATATTTTTCATTGTTGATTCCTTTTTAGTGAAGGTATTTCAAATCTTGAGTGAGTTGTATAACCTCTCTGTGAGATTGTTGCTACTATCCCAATGTTTGTGGATGTCAGTGCTAGCATACCTCTCAATTTGATTTTTTCTAGCGATGTTGATATAAAAATTATTTTTCTAGTTTCACTCGGTCCGTCTACAAAGAAAATCATAGTGTTCCAGAGTTGGTCTTTTGCAATATGGTCTTGAAAGCTTGCACTTGTTGTGGATTAACTTTAATTGTGCATATATATCTTCAGTTGGACCTTCATAGACATTTCTTTAATTATTTCTTGACATTCATGTGTGTCACTTTAATTATATGCAATTTTTGTTTGATTTGTGGCATATCAAATTTTTCCACACTTTTACCTATGCTCTTCAAGTATGTATTTATATTTTAAGGTACTCTAGAGCTGCACCTTTAGTGAACTGACATGGCTCCTCCTGAAGTCTTCCGACATATAGTTATAATATGTATCCCATAGACATCTCATATCTGTTGGATTAAAATGAACTAAAATGTTTGCAAACAGATTTCGAAGAGCTACGAGCATCTTAAAGATTATTGTAAACATCCAGAAATGCTATCATCTTATTCTAATAAACATATTTCCTTGGTTATTTGTTTGAAACTGTCACGACCGGGGAGCACCCCCTAGACGTAACCGGCGTCGCCATCCTCTGAGAGGAGTAAGCTAACCTCTTAACATTCGTCATTACATTTCATAGATTAAAATTCCGGAAAAATTAAAACTTTTATACATTGAGGTTTACATAGACTTCTCACATACTACTTATGGAGTTTACTTAGACTCCTCACACAGGAATTAGCTTAAATAGGCTTCTCGTTAGACAACATAAGCCTATACATAGGAAATAGTCTACTCATATCTTCTCACACCAAACAATCTAAACGAGTAGAATTGTAAGACATAGCCAATACTAAGTCAATATGCCATTATAGGTTTACATTAATGTTGCAAATGATAAAGGAATGAAAAACATCTTTATGACAATACAACTTCAAAGCTAGAACGTAGAAAAGGTAACATCCCCGAACATGAGGACCTATCAACACTTGGAGAAAAGATTCTAAGTCTTCTTCAATCGGCTTCCTTGAAACTCAATGGGCGAAACCTACATATTTGTAGAACACATAGAAATATGAGTTAGTACAACCAATTGTACTAAGTATAGATATATGCATATAAAACCCTTTGAAGACATGCATGAAAAGAACCGTTTCTTTAGAAAACATGCTAAGTCATTTGGAGAGACTTTAATGCACATACAGGAGAGCATATACTAGATACAAATCACAATAACATAAGACATGTTCATAACCAACGACAACATCAACATCAAGCCATATTAACACATCATGTTCAACAGTTCATATCAACATAGCATACAAAACCCTTACCAACAATCCCATCTCAAGCCTACAAGTGCAATGCTCATGTGAAGCCCCATAACTCCACATAATCAAGTAAACAAGATAGGAGATCATAAGAAATGCTTTGTTTCATACAACATATCCTCATAGGTAGTCATCACCCCATATAGCTAGTTAAACCAATAGAATATTCATTAACATAGTCAACATCATATAAAGCCAACATTTCATAATACATAAGAACATCTCCTAGGACTCCTTTAGAGTTAACTTGTGCAATGTCTAGGTAGAGTCCCATACCCCTACCTATCCTAAGTAGACCCGTCAGGTCTTCATAATCAATGTCTATCTTCATTCAATCATTCATTTTACTTTCGGGAATAATTGCCTTAATCGACATAGACCACATGAGCTAAATGTGGAATCCGGTGTCATGAAACCCTGCATGCCAAGGTAGAATCAAAACATGAACATAACATTCTAGGTGGATCCACTAGCTAGTATTCCTATGGGCCAACATAGTTCAAGAACTAGGAGACATGCTTGAGACCCTCTTTATGCACATTCACGTTGTAATCTCTATATCATGAGAACCATTGTGAACCTACCTTCCCACATTAGGAAGGGACACCTCTTATATCTAGTTCGTTCGGTGCTAAGCTAAAGTCATTTTTGAAATGTCTTTAAGCCTTTATTAATCAATCATAACTTAATGTAGGTCATAGGAGATTAACCCTTGTACAACATGTCATTTATCTAATTAGGTATTGCAAGATAATGCCCTTTTATTGCAATCCTTCATTTGTGAGATTAACACACCATCATCATCATATCATAGTAAGATACATAAGTGATTCACAATCAACCTTATATCATCATACCTTAATCATAATCTCATAATTCATATAGTCAAGACATTTCAATAACATTCATCAGACCATCACCTACTTAATCTAATCACATGTGATACTTCAATTTAACATCATCATCAAGTATAGGCCATCATCATTAAAGTAAGGATTCAAGATCACAAGTTCTTACCAATTCACCATCAGAAGCCCTCTTCAAGATCTTATTATCAAAAATATATATTCATCCATCAATAGATGTAATAACATTATATAATAGTAATCAACACAAGAACTAAGCCAATTATATCATCATTATCCAAATTAACTTCAATTCATAACCTAGGGTTAGGGAAAAAGGGTTCATCATGTATTATTCAAGAATTAGATCCCAATTCCAACAATACATGACCCTAGTCAGTCCATGGATGAATTAGAATAGCTAAACAAGTCGAACAATCAATACATTCATCAATTCCCATCAATTTATAAGAAAGATCCAAGATTTGAGGAAATTAGGGAAAGGACATGATATCCACAAAAGTATCATCAATTAGCATCAATTACTCAACAATTTACAATTAGTTAGCCATGGATAATCACAATTAGTCATAATTAGTCATCAGTTTCAAGTTTAGAAGAAAATCCACTTATAGAGAGAAACCCTTGGAATTGGGTGATTTAGAATCAACTTTGAAAGGACCTCTTGGAGAAAGGAATCCCAAGAGTGAAGAACCCATACCTTAATTAAGATTTATCCACAAAATTTTAGTAAGAACCTTGGAGACTTTGTTGTCTTCTTTAAGCTTACTTGTTCTTCCAATGGAGGATGAATACAGAGAGAAAGTAGAGAGAGGTGAGAGCTTTTGGGTTTTGATTTGGAGATTTGGTTTGAGTGAGTGAATGTGAGGTAAAACTGATTTAAAATCATTATATAACCCTCCCATGAAATATCCAAAAGACCCCTAACGTAAGTTGACCTATTAGTGAAGTCAAACTTGAATTCCAAATTTCAGATTTTTGCCAGGGAACAAGTCCGCATCGCGGAGCTGTTCCCGCAAGATATTCTAACTTAATTTTTGAACCAGAAGAGTCCGTACGTGTCTGCGATGCAAAGATTTTTGGTCCTTGTGGGTCTATGTTTGCGATGCGGAGACACTTCTTCCAAGGCCAACTTGGCTGCTTCTTTGGCAGCTTGCTTGGCCAAGGGTGGGGTCCTTCGTGAACCCCTAGGGCAATCCTTGGTTTGGGGGAGGGGTCGTACCTAGACGTTTTCTCCTTATATATATATATATATATATATTATTTTACCTATTTAAATTCTTTTTACTAGTTTTATACTTCAAGTGACACTCCCAAACCTTCACGAAACCTAAGGACGTTTTACTAGTTCAAGTGCACTAGCTTCCAAACGTCATGGACGTTTCTTGACATTTTGAATCGAACACTTCCTAACTAGTTTCAATACATTAAGCTAGGCTTAGAAATAGTGTTTTAAAGTTTTGTTCGTTATGTGAGGCTCTAGGTTAGGTCATGAAATTTTGGAGTGTTAAAGAATGTATCATAACGTGTTCCATTAATAGTGAGCATGTATTCAAATGATGTTGGGTCTCGAACACGATTCAATAATAATCTTTCATAATATCTTTACCTTATCTAAGGTTAGTTGTGATATTAAGTATCCTAGTTATGTAACGTTATTATTTAGCACATAAATACCACATAATAAAGTGTATCATATTACTAATATTTATTTTGTGTATCACGAATTGTGATTTACTTTTACTCATTTGAACCAGTGAGATGTAAGGATTTGAGTGTTGTTTTAGGGAGAAAACTTTTATAAATAACCCTAACACATATATGGATATGTTTAGGGTCCAAACATCCGAGTATGACCACCCAAAAACCACCCAAGGGATCGTTGAGGTGGACTCAACCTTGGAGCCAAAATCTGCAAAACAACACACCTACAAAACCCCTAACTTCGGCCAATACACTGGTCTACAAACCGTACGTCATGGTCTTAGATTGGGGGAGTTTAACTCCCCGAAGTGGAGTCTCTGAATCAAATGACACTAATGCAGTGCGGGGCGTAACACCACCTACAGTTCGTAGGTGGTGGTCGTAGTTGCTGCCAATTTCCAACCTTCTAGTTTTTAAGTTGATGATTTGAAATCAAACTGATTAATTAATTAATGTCTCATAGGGTTGGTTATCTATTTGATTAATCCCCTTTATAAGCTAGCAAGACCTAAAATAAGCCTTCAAAACAATCCCCCAAAAAAGTTCCAAAAAATAGTCAACTTCAAATGGTCATACTAATATATCAAAATGAATTAAGTGGTGAGTTACCTATTCAATTTAATATCTCTAAGTCCTCTTTTCAACATCACCGAGTTTGCCCAATTCCGATCTTAGAGTAAAAAGTTATGCCCAAAATAGTGAAGCATTGTCATGACTTATAGAGGGTAGTGACGGAGAGTAACTCCACCTAAGGCAATCTATAAAGGTATGATATGTTGAACTTTCTATAACCTTTGTACTAACTTATATTTCCAACATTCTAACCAAGTGTAGCGTTGGAGCTTTGAGTTGCTATTTGAGTCTACAGTTTCAAGGGTTTAGATGATTGAAGATCTTGGTGAGTCCTCATAGTTTTGAGTACAACATTCACTTACCTTTACGTCATTTACTTTTTATGTTTAAGACTTGTATGGGTTGAGTCATAAAGTTTAGTACTCATGTCAAGTTAGATGGTTTGAGACAAAAGAGTTTGAAAAGACTTATGTTGCGATTTATGAAAATGACTTTGATTGTATATCTTAAAGTTTAAAATTCTTCAATATTTTCTAATGTCTTATATTATGAATATGCTAAGGGCTTGTATGAGACTCCTTCTAGGTCAAGTACGTCGTGTTACGACTTGGGGGTGCTCTAGGGTCGTGATAGAATTGAAATTGCCTAATGAGTTGGCTCCAGTTAACCCGGTGTTTCATGTCTCAATACTCAAAAAGTGCATATGTGATCCTGTATCTATCTTTCCTTTAGAAGGTCTAAGTGTTGATGAGAACCTTTTTGATGAAGAGGTCCAGGTTGAAATTTTGAACAGGCAAGTGAAGATGTTCAGGAATTAAGAAGTAGCTTTCGTAAAGGTTCTATGGAGGAATCACTTAGTGGAAAGTTCTACTTGGGAGACCGAGGCCGATATGAAGTCTCATTATCATTATATTTTTCCTTCTTCTGCTAATGAAAATTGAGGTTAGTAGTTCCTCTTAGTTTAATGAATTGGGAGTCATGTGTAATATTGAGATTTTCATGATTTCCTTTATATTTGCATGTTCTTGTGAGAATTCATGCTTAAAGTATCTTGAGTTTTCATGAACTATATGTTCCTCTTGGTCAGTTTGCACTTTAGTATGTTGATGGTGTATTTGACTTCATGAGATCTTGTATTGAACATGCTTCGTTATGTTTTGATAAAAAAGCATGTTGGCTCTTTTGTGATTGTGTTGAGATTAATTGATATGGATAAGGTTGTTCCTCCTTATATGTTACAACATGATGAATTTTGTGCATGTTGGTTTGTGGATGTAGTTCTTACTTCCTTGTGATGCATTATTTTGTTTTAGGAATGGAGTTGATGCTCCTCATTTGAAATTACATTATTATTATATTGTATGCTTGTTGGGATGCTAGTCTTGAGTCCTTATTCGCCCTATAAGTGTTTAGAGTGTCATTCGAGGAGAATGTTCTTAAGGGGAAGTTAATGTAAAACTCTGAGAAAATGATAGGTTAAACTAGAGACTAAACGTATGTTAAAAATAATGAAAATCACTCACCAAGTATTGGCATAGCATTTGAGGTGAAAACTACATGAAACGAGGCTAGACCAAGGGGAAAGTGCCAAGGCCAAAGTTGCCCCTAATCACATGACAGTGCCCCACCTTCACGAGAGGGACCACGAGTCGTGGTCCTCACCACGGCTCGTGAAGAGGGGCGTGGTCTTGACTTGGCCATTGTATAGAGGTCTCTTTTAGTTAAGCCACTACTTCACTCTTTACGGGTTCGACCACGATCAGTAGTCCACTTCATGAGTAGTGAAGGTGCCCGTGACTTGGCCATGAAATTTTTAGCCCAAAGTTTGGGGCTTACTACCTCAAACTCCGCAGGAGGAACCACAGGCGTGGTCCTAGACGGGGTTGATTAAAGAAGTGAGTTTTTAAAGTCTTTAGTTTTTAGTCCAATTAAGCTATGGGTGTTTTGGGTTTTTTAGGGGTATCTATTGGTTTTAAGCCATTATTCACCCATTCCCATATCAAAAACACAAACACTCAAACATTCTCGCATAACCCAATTCCCTCAAATATTTCTCTCTATACAAATCCCCTCCATTGAAGAACACCATTCAAGGTTAAGGTTCAAGATACAAGGTTTTCAACACATTTTCGTGGAAAGGCTCTAATTAAGGTATGAAAGCTCTTCACTCTTGGGATCTTTTCCCCAAGAGGCCCTCTCAAAGTTTGATTTCAAAGTCCCTCAATTTCTAGGGTTTCATTAAAAGTTGGAATTCATGTAATGTATGGATTTTGAACAATTCCCCACAAGACCCATTATTATCCCTTCTTTCTCAAATCTGAAGACAAGTACATTTTGATTGATAAATGAAGGATGCGAATCTAGTATGTTTCTATGTAATTCATTATGGTATTATGATGCTATCCTATGTGATATATGAATATCATGAAAATAGGATTATATTAAATCATCAAGAAATCCTTTGAAGGCTATGAATGATGGCTTTCAATTTTATTATAGTCTTATATCGAATTGCTGATCCACTTATGGTGGGGGTGCTTACTTGATTGATGAATTGTGGTGTTGACTCTTATTCCTCTTCCATACAATCCTAATTATGATCAAGTATGATTATTATATTGTTACACCCTCAAAATGAATTAGAATAAATTAGAGCTTAACGTGTGTTTCTTGAGTTAATAATTTAATGAGAAATAGTATCCAATGGAAGGTTTGAGTGGTTTTGAAGTCAAACGTCAAAGGATGAACAAGACGTCCGAAAACTAGTCTTGTGTGTGCTAGTGTATCCTTATATGTTGTATGTGTTTTTACCTACTTTTTAGAGTCTAAAATAAGTAGGGGTGACCCATTGTCTTAATAAACGAGTTTAGGGTCAAAAAATATGCGTACGAATCCCCAAGGACCAACCAAAGGGTCCTTGAGAAGGGCCCAAGCGTTGGCAAAGAGGCTGCCAAGGCAGCGAACAAACAACCCCTTTTTGGAGGTGTTGGCGCGTCGTGCAGCTTACACTCAAAAGTTAAAAAGTTGCCTTGCGATGCGGTCATGTTACAAACCTCTCTGCCTTAAATTAAATTCCATAACCAAGATTTGGAGGTGCCTCAACGATGCGCAGCCATGTCCCATATTTGGTCGCCTCGTTTAAAAGTCAAGTTAGACTTAATTAAGAGGTCCAACTAGTGTAGGGGCGTTTTGAGTACTTGTGGGATTTATTATAAACGGTTTTGAGTCACTTTAAACCCACTTCACCAATTAAAACAAAATCCTCAAGTTAAAACTCAATATCTTTCCATTCTCTCTCTCTAAAACCTTCATTGGAGATATTTGAAGCTCCACGGAAGAAGGTTAATTTTCCAAGGTTTCAATGAAAATTTCGTGTATAGGTCTTCAATAAGGTATGGTGATTTCATCCTTGATTCTTCTATCATTCAAGGATCCAATTCAAAGGTTTTTCAAAAGATCTCAAAAATCCTATTTCGAATTCTAAGTATGGGTTCTTCCATTTAAAGGTTTAAATGGATGAATTATGATGTTTTCAATGTTAGTTGATGTTTTTATGATAAAAAAACTCCATGAACCCATGAGCATCCTAATTCTCTAATTTTGTCTTGTAAATTGAGTTTGATAATTGTGATTGGTTATGGATGGAATTGTATTTAGATTGCTCTATATTGTTGATTCTTATTGTTAACCTATCTCTATATATGTAGAATTGAGATTGTAAGGATGAGTTAGTAATCTTGGCTTTATGGGCTTTCGAATCCGGGTTTACCCCCTGGATGTAACCGGCATCCTCGCCCTTTTTCAAGGACTAAGACCAACCTTTTAGTCTCATGTCATTACATTCATAGGTTGACAAATGCGGAAAAATTTAAAACTTTCATTATCACTACTTGGAGGTTTACATAGACCTCTACATACACATAAGATATATTCATATAGAGTATACATAGACCCTTCGTATAGGAAGGTTACATAGCCATCTACTTTTATTACACATACATATATATAAAATATAAAAATAGTCTAACGATTGTCTCATCTCATACCCTCTAAACGATTATCACAATATGGGCATAACCCTTACATCAATCAAACAAGAGCACATATAGGTCATACAAAAGTATAGTACTCAATTAAAAAGGAAAGAAATGAAAGAGTCTTTAAGCTCATAACAAGTCCATAAGCTAGATTATGGCATTGACCTCAAAAGTTGAGGACCTTATGTGCGTACACAAGCAAAACATGCTAAAAAGGGACTTTTTAGTCAAAACATGCCCATTTATCCCTTTAAGAACCTACTACAAAGCCAACAAGTCATACCAACCAACCAAACATGCTTACTATCTCAACAAGTAATACTTATCCCAACATACTTGAAACCATGATTTACTACAACCCTATCACCAAGGAAAAATATCACAAGAATGAATAAGAGTCAATCATATCATGATAGAGAGACAACTATTCATGAATCCTTATCAACTCAACAAGTGCAATAACCAAGCAAAGCCTCATAACCTTACTCAATCAAGTATCCTCAAAAAGAAACCATGACCAATGTCCAACTTTACCTAACATAGCATTTAGGTTTACATTTTATCATATATTAACATTATGACCCAAGGCATACTCATTAGTAAACTAATTAATATATAATATCAACAATGTGCCATAGTAATCATATATACATAATATATCATCATAACATAAACATATATAAAAACCTCCTTCTAAGACTCCCCTCAAGGCTAACTAGTGAAATGTTTAGGTAGAGCCCCATACCCCTACCTAGATTAAGCTAGACCCCTTAGGTTATCCAAGTTAGAGTTCAAGTCCTTTAATTCGTTTTACCTTTTGGGAACATCTTGCCCTAACCGACATAGACCACATGAGCTAGTGTGGGATACGGTTCCAAAAAACCCTACACAGAAAGAAGGCGGACTACTTGCCAAAGTATTACCAAAACATGAAACATAGCAACTACGTTGATCCACTAGCAAGTATTTCTATAGGGGCAACATAGTTCAAGAACTCTGAGATATACTTGAGACCCTCTTTATGCGCCATGCATTATAGTCTCCAACCTCAAGAGTAATGTAGTGTTCCTACCTTCCCCATGTGAGAAAGGACACTCCTCAATCTAGTTCACTCGGTGCTAAGCTAGAGACCCTTTTTGAAATGTCTTTAAGCCTTTAATTATCAATCATAGCTTAGCTTAGGTCATAGGGTATATCTCTTGTATAATCATCATCATCAATAGCTCAATAATAATTGTATGAGTATAAGTCCTTTCATCACAATTCATATAAGTGAGGTTAACATGTTAGCATTTCATTGCATATCAAGAAACATTGATGATTCTTACCATCCTTGTATCACATACACCTTAATCAATCTCACAACATAGTCAGGACATATCAATTCAACATCATACCACCCTATAATCCTAATATAAGGCATACTCCAATATAACTTCACGTCTTAACAAAAATTTATCACAATTGGAATTAAAGATAGAGATTCTAAGACTTAACAAGTCTTCCTTGTAGTTCATCATCAAGGTCTTACCATCAACCCATAACTCAACCAAGTTTGGGGAGTAACATCATCACACAATGATAATCAATAGGATAACAAGGCTAATTTCATCTCTATAACACAATTCAACACTAGATCATAACTTAAGACAAGATACATAGGCTAATTTCACACTATAATTCATAACCTAAATCACATCTCAAGAAATAGCATTATAGTCCTATAATTCATATTAATTTGTTCATAATAACACAATAGGATAGTAATTTAATCAATAACCAAGTCAATTGAATGATCACAATACAATATACATCAATATCACAAGCTAGGGTTAGGGATGAAGGATCATATTCTTCAATTTAGACCAAACCACTAACAATTACCATAATAAAGTTTAAATTCATGTAAATGTATTCAATATAACCTAAATAAATCATTAACAACTCAATCCATAACTTCAATTTCGTAATTGAATGAAACCCATAAGAAAATTCACCTTTTGAAATCCATTTTAAAGAAACCCTTTGAGGAAAGAGCCTCAAAGGTGAATTAGATCCCATATATTAATGTTTGATGATGAATTCGCCCCTTTCCATCCCCCAAACCCTTATCCTTGCTAGTTTTTAATGGTGAGTTCAAGTAGAGAGAGAAATAAGAGAGAAGGAAGAGAGTTTTTGTCTTAGAGTTCTAATTAATTTAATTGGGGTTGGGGATTTTATATGCGTTTTAAGTTAGTTAATTAGTCACCCCTCAATACCTAACTAACCCCTGAACCACCTAATTAATTAAATGAATCAATATAAAAACATACAGGAAATTTGACCTTCACAGACGAGACCCCGAACGACGGGCCATCTGTGAGTCAACGGTCCCTCACCCCTCCGTCCTGCACTCTATCGATCAGTTCATAGACTGTGCAGGCAGATCAATTCTTCAACTTGTCTAAGTATGGGATGACGGTGGTATCGACTCCCCGTCAGTCCACACACGGACCGTAGGTGGTCCCATCGATGCGCATTGTCTAGTCCTTGTTTCTTCAAACACAAGGGCCTCAAGGGCCCTTGGTTGGTGCTTGGGGAGTCGTACCCATACGTTTCAATCATGAAACAACTCAAAAACCTATAATCTATCCTTCCACCAATTTTTGTACCTTTCCGACTCTTAAAAGGTAGTCAAATAGGCTAAGGCACGCTAACACCCCTTTGAACCAACTTCCTGGACGTTCTTATACATTTTGGTTCTTAAACTTCCTAAATGACCTATATTCATTTATAATGGTATTAAAAATAGTAGTTAACCCTTATGACACTTATGTTAGTCTTTTCAACACGTCTTGGATTTTCAAGGTGTTACCTTACCCCTCCTTTAGGAACATTTGTCCCCGAATGACACCAAAACTCTTTTGAAGGAAGGAATAGATTCAAGACTAGCAGCCCAACCAATCAACAATATCAAATCAACATATATCATGTCATTTTAACAAGGCAATTTCAAAACTCATATTACTACACATAAGTCTCGAATCACTTCATCATGAGGCATTTCCTTCTCACAACACTTAAGAGCTCAACTTACATTACATGAGTCACTTTGCACAAAGCTCAACTTAAAAACATGCTACATATCATTTCATAAAGACCCACCGCATCAAAATGCACAACATAAATCAAAACAAGAAAAAAGAAAAATTTCAAGTCTAAAGCACAAATTACATTGTAACTTCACTGTGAAGTGCAGAAAAATGCACATTTTGCGAAACTTCACCCAAAAATCAAGAAACTTCAATTTCTAGTCATAATTATTTTATTAGAAAGAATGACTAACCTAAATTATCAAAAAGATGAGGGTAACGGGACTTCATGTCGGCCTCGGCCTCCAATGTTGCACCCTCAACTAGATGATTCTTCCATAACATCTTCACGAAAACCACCTCTTTATTCCTTAACTTATTGCCTATCAAGAATTTGAACCGGAACTTTCTTATAAGAGAGTTTATCCTTGACACCAAGACCCCCAATAGGAAGAATGGACTCGGGATCACCGATACACTTCTTGAACATGGAAACATGGAAAACTGGATGAACCGAAGCCAATTCACTAGGAAGATTCAATTCATAGGCAACCTTATCAACCCTTTTCAAGTTTTCATAGGGACCCACATAAAGAGGACTCAACTTACCTTTCTTGCAAAATCTAACCACCCCTTTCATTGGTGAAATTTCCACATACACCTTATCACCTCCTTCAAACTCCAAATCCCTTCTCCTATGATCGACATGAGACTTTTGCTGACTATAGGCCATTTGCAACCGATTCTTTATGATATGAACCTTTTACAAAGTCTTATAACTCAACTCGGGACAAAGAATCGATGACTCACCCACTTCAAACCATCCAATAGGAGACCTACACCTCCTATCATACAAGGCTTCATAGGGAGCCATGGAAATGGATGAATGAAAACTATTATTATAGGAAAACTCCACCAAAGCTAAATGTTTATCCCAATTCCCTTTAAAATCAATAATGCACTCCCTAGGCATATCTTCAAGGGTTTGTATAGTACGCTCCGCTTGACCATCCATTTGGGGATGAAAAGTGGTGCTCAACTTCATCGTAGTACCCAACCCTTTTTGGAATGATCTCCAACATCTAGATGTGAATCGTGCGCCCCAATCCGATAATGATGGATAACAGAATGCCATGGCGGTACACAATCTTATCTAGGAAGATTTTTGCATAATCCTTCGCCTAATACATAGACTTGACGGGAATAAAGCGAGCTGACTTAGTCAATCGATCCACAACCATCCATATGGAATCATATGACTTTTGAGTCCGAGGTAAACCTACAACAAAGTACATATTGATGTCTTCCCACTTCCCAGTAGTAAATTGGATCTCTTGTAGTAAGACACTTGACTTTTGGCGTTCGGCCTTTTCCTGTTGGCAATTCGGAAACTTAGCGACAAACTCCGCTATGTCCCTTTTTAGACCTTCCCACCAATATATCTCCCTTTGGTAGTGGTACATTTTTGTCGAACCCAAATGAATTGATTAGCGGGACCCATGTGCTTCTTCTAGGATCCAATCCCTCAATCCATCTACATTGGGAACACACAATCTCCCTTGGTACCTTAGCACATCATCTTCCCCTAAGGATAATGATTCATTCAACTTGCCGAGAACCGATTCTTTCAACTCCATTAAGGCTAGATCAAGGTGTTGTTTGGACTTCACCTCAACCACTAGAGTTGACTCGGAGTTATGATGAACTATAGCCCCTCCATCTGGAGAACTTTTCAACCTCACCCCCAACCTAGCCAACCTATGTACTTCCCTTGCTAGGTTTCTCTTGTCTTCGTCAAGGTGGGATACACTACCCATTGTCATACGACTTAGGGCATCCGCAACCACATTATCCTTGCCGGGGTGATAAAGGACACTCATATAATAATCTTTCAACAACTCTAGCCACCAACTATGTCAGAGATTCAACTCCTTTCTAGGTAAACATATATTGGAGACTCTTGTGATCAGTAAAGACATCCACATGAACCCCATAAAAGTAATGCCTCCAAATTTTCAAAGCAAATACCACAACTTCTAACTCAAGGTCATGAGTGGGATAGTTTCTCTCATGTACCTTAAGTTTCCTAGAGGCATAGGCTATGACTTTCCCGTGTTGCATAAGCACATACCGCAAACCCACTCGGGATGCGTCACAATACACAACAAAACCCTTCGTACCCTCCGATAGTGTCAACACCGGAGCGGAAGTGAGCCTTTCTTTCAACAATTGAAAATTTTTATCACATGCCTCCGACAAATCAAACTTCTTACTCTTTTGGGTCAAATTAGTCAAAGGAGATGAAATACACACAAAACTATCTACGAACGTCCGATGATAACCCACTAGACCCAAGAAACTCCTAATGTCGGTTGGAGTCAATGGTTTAGGCTAATTTTTCACCGCCTCCATTTTTCTTGGGTCTACCTCCACTGCCTCACTAGAGACGATGTGCCCAAGAAAAGTCACCGACCTCAACCAAAATTCACACTTGCTATATTTGGCAAACAATTGATGTTGTTTAAGGGTTTGCAATACTACCCTTAAATGACCTCTATGATCACTGTCATTCTTCGAATATACCAAGATATCATCAATGAAGACAATGATGAATGAATCTAGGTAATTTTGAAACACACTATTCATTAGGTCCATGAACGCCGCCAGAGCATTAGTGAGACCGAAGGACATGACCAAGAACACATAGTGCCCATACCGAGTCCGAAAGGCCATCTTAGGTATATCCTCACCTCTCACCCTAAATTGGTGATACCCCAATCACAAGTAAATTTTTGAAAAGTAACTTGCCCCTTGAAGTTGATCAAACAAGTCGGCAATCCGAGGGAGAGGATACTTATTCTTAAGAGTTACCTTGTTGAGTTGGCGGTAATCAGTACGCATTCTCAAGGAGCGATCTTTCTTTTTCACAAACAAAACCAGAGAGCCCCACGGAGAAATACTAGGCCTTATAAAACCCTTATCTAGTAAATCCTTAAGTTGATCCTTCAACTCCTTTAATTCGGCCGAATCCATCCAATAAGGAGGAATTGATATGGGATTTGTATCTGGTAGCAATTCAATGCCATATTCAATTTCCCGTTCGGGAGGAATATCGTGAAGGTCATTAGGAAAGACCTCCGAAAACTCACTCACTATGGGTACCGACTCAATGGGAGGAACTTCGGACTCTAGATTTTGGACTCTTACTATATGATATAGACAACCTTTTGAGATCATTTTGCATGCTTTTAGACAAGAAACGATACGACCTCTAGGAATAGAATTTCCCCCCTTCTAATCAACAACGGGTTCATTTGGGAAGTTAAACCTCAACACTCTTCTCCTATAATCAATGGAGGCAAAACATGCATGTAACCAATCCATACCCAATATAACATCAAAGTCAAGCATATCGAGTTCTACTAGATCAACATACGAAACTTTATTGGGCAACATTATTGGATAATTTTTATACACCCTTTTTGCAACAACCGATTCTCCCACCGGAGTAGACACAATAAAAGTTTCATGCATACTATCGGGTAAAATGTCAAACTTTTTAGCTACTAGAGGTGTAACAAATGATAAAGTAGATCCGGGATCAAGTAAGGCATATACATCAATAGAGAAGACTTTCAACATACCGGTCACCACATCGGGAGAAGTCTCTTGCTTACCCCTAGAGCGGAACGCATAGAAGCGGTTCTTCTTTGGAGCATTACTAGAACCACTTTCTTGAGCTTGACCAATACCCTTGACTTGACTCTTTAAGTTTGGAAAATCTCTCATCTTGTGACCACTCTTGCCATAACTAAAGCAATCATCCGTCCCCTTAAGTTAATCACTATAGTGTTTTTTACCACACTTTACCCAAGTTGACTTCCCATTTGTTTGAATTAGTACATGTTTCCTTCTTAAATTTAGGGTTAGACACCCTATCACCGCTAGGTTTTGGGAATTTAGAAGGGACTTGATTAGAAACTCGCTCCTTAAATCTAGGCTTGTCTTGTATTTTAAGCCCATTCTTTGAAGAACCTCCATCAAATGATTTTGCTCTTCTAGCATCTCTACTTTTTCTCTTAGACCTTGCCTCCTCAACCCTTGTTGCATGCACCATAAGCCGGAAAATGTTCATGTTGTCATGTAGCATGGCTGAATGGCACTCCTCTTGTAAGTCCTCGACACCCCCGTCAACAAAATGACTCATTTGGTCTCTAGGATCGAAAACCAAGCAGGAGCATATTTGTACAACTTAATGAATTCCAAAAAGTATTCATGGACACTCCTTCCTCCTTGGCGAAGGTTGATGAACTCCACCACTTTTTCCTCCCTCATATCTCTAGGAAAGAACTGATCTAGAAAAGCCACCTTAAAGATCTCCTAAGTCACCACACCACCCCTCAATGGCTTATTATCCCTCCATTGCACATACGATGCTTGCGCCACGTCCTTGAGTTGATAAGTGGCCAACTCGGCCTTCTCACTTGTGGACAACCCCACAGCCAAATGCATTTTAGAGACTTCATCGATGAATTCTTGTGCGTCTTCATTAACCTTAAACCCGTAGAAAGAAGGAGGGTTCATTTGAGTGAAGTCCCTTAGACAAGAAGTGATGGTAGTGACTTGTTGATGAGGACAGAGCACAACCTCCCGGTTGGTTTGAGCTGTCATAGCTTGGGCTTGAGCTGTGGCTGCTTGTGCTTGAGTGGTGATTGCTTGGGCCATTTGAAAAAGAGCGGTCCTTATATTCTCATCCGTCAAAGGAGGAGGATTGGCCGGTGCTTGCTCCACATTAGCATCTTCTTCAAGTGGAGGAACTTGCTCACAAGGGGGAGGATATCCTGCATTGGAAATTTCCTCTTCAAGTCTTCGAGCCGCATTCCTTTGAGTGTTAATGCTTACTATAAGAACAACAATAGGATTAGATGCAAAACCACACCATAAGTATCTTTAATGGCACGATATAAGATTTCTAAGAAAGAGAGCGATTCCTAAGCATCATATAGGTTCCTACTCATAAGTATGGCGCACTTCACAATTATGAATACAAACCTACATAGATGTGGTAGAGAGAGAGAGAGACATAACTCAACGATATTCAACCTCATGCTCTGATACCAAGTTTGTCACATCCAAGTTTACCCCCTAGACGTAACCGGCATCGTTGCCTTTTTTCAAGCCTTAAGACCAGCCTCTAAGTCTCAAGTCATTACATTCATAGGTTGAAAAATGTTGAAAAGTTTACGACTTTCATTGTCACTACTTGGAGGTTTACATAGATGTCTACATACATTTATCCATATGGAGTATACATAGACCCTTCGTATAGGAAGGTTACATAGCCTTATACTTTTATTACACATACATATATATAAATATAAAAATAGTCTCAACAGTTGTCTCATCTCATACCCTCTAAATAATTATCACAACATGGGCATAACCCTTACATCAATCCAACAAGACCACGTATAGGTCATACAAAAGTATAGTACTTAATTAAAAAAGAAAGAAACAAATAAAGTCTTTAAGATCATAACAAGTCCGTAAGCTAGATAATGGCATTGCCCTCGGAAGTTGAGAACCTACCCCACTTGGAGGAAATGAAGTATCCAAGCCTTCAACAATGTCGCCTTCCAAACTCTTCAACCACGGGAATCTAAAATGGTTGGGAAAAGGGGAAGAAAATGGGTTTAGTACTCCACATGTACTAATTATGAGACCTTATGCACAAACACAAGCAAAACATGCTAAATAGAGACTTTTAGTCAAAACATGCCATTTAAACTCTTTAAGAACCTAGTGCAAAGCAAAACAAGTCATATCAACCAACCAAACATGCTTACTATCTCAACATGTAATACTTATCCCAACATACTTAAAACCATAATTTACTACTACCATATCATCAAGGAATAATATTACAATAATGAATAAGATTCAATCATATCATGATAGCAAGACAACTACTCATTAATCCTTATTAAGTAAACAAGTGCAATAACCAAGCAAAGCCCATAACCTTACTCAATAAAGTATCCTCAACAAGAATCCATGATGAATGTCCAACTTTACCTAACATAGTATTTAGGTTTACATTTCATCATATGTTAACATTATGACCCAAGGCATACTCATATGTAAACTCATTAACATATAGTATCAACAATGTGCCATAGTCATCATATATACATCATATATCCTCATAACATAAACATATATAAGAACCTTCTCCTAAGACTCCCCTCAAGGCTAACTAGTGCAATGTTTAGGTAGAGTCCCATATCCCTAACAAGACTGATGTAGACCACTTAGGTTATCCAAGTTAGAGTTCAAGTCCTTTAATTTTTACTTTTTGGGAACATCTTGCCCTAACCGACATAGATCACATGAGATAGTGTGGAATCCGGTGTGATAAAACCCTGCACCGAAAGAAGGCAGACCACTTGCCAATGTAGTACCAAAACATTAAACATAGAAACTACGTTAATCCACTAACTAGTATTCCTATGGGGTCAACAAAGGTAAATAACTAAGAGATATAGTTGGAACCCTATTTATGTGCCATGCATTATAGTCTCCAATCTCAAGAGTAATGTAGTATTCCTACCTTCCCTATGTGAGAAGGGACACTCCTAAATCTAGTTCACTCGGTGCTAAGCTAAAGTCCTTTTTTGAAATGTCTTTAAGCCTTTAATTATCAATCATAGCTTAGCTTAGGCCATAAGGTATACCCATTGTATAATTATCATCAATAGCTCAATAAGAATTGTATAAGTGTAAGTCCTTTCATCGCAATTAACATAAGTGAGGTTAACACGTTAGCATTTTATTTCATATCAAGACACATTGATAGTTCTTACCATCCTTATATCACATGCACATTAATCAACCTCACAACATAGTCAGGACATTTAAATTCAACATCATACCACCCTATAATCCTAATATAAGGCATACTCAAATATAACATCACGACTTAACAACAATTTATCACAATTGGAATTAAAGATAGAGATTCTAAGACATAACAAGTCTTCCTTATAGTTCATTATCAAGGTCTTACCATCAACCCATAACTCAACCAAGTTTGGGGAGTAACATCATCACACAATGATAATCAATAGGATAACAAGGCTAATTGCATCTCTATAACACAATTCAACACTAGATCATAACTTAAGACAAGATACATAGGCTAGTTTTACACTACATTTCGTAACCTAAATCACATCTCAAGAACTAGCATGATAGTCCTATAATTCATATTAATTTATTCATAATTAACACCATAGGATAGTAATATAATCAATAACCAAGTCAATTGAATGATCACAATACAATATACATCAATATCATAAGCTAAGGTTAGGGATGGAGGATCATATTCTTAAATTTAGACCAAACCACTGACAATTACCATAATAAAGTTGAAATTCATGTTAATATATTCAATATAACATAAATAAATCATTAAAACCTCAATCAATAACTTCAATTTTGTAATTGAATGAATCCCATAAGATAATTCAACTTTTGAAATTTATTTTGAAGGAACCCTTTGAGGAAAGAGTCACAAAGGTGAATTAGATCCCTTATTTTAATGTTTGATGATAAATTGATGGTGAATTCTCCCTTATCTATCCCCAAACCCTAATCCTTGCTAGTTTTCAATGGTGAGTTCAAGTAGAGAGAGAAATAAGAGAGTGAGAAGAGAGTTTGTGTCTTAGAGTTCTAATTAGTTTAATTGGGGTTGGGGCTTTTTTATGGGTTTTAAGTTAGTTAATTTCTATCCCCTTAATCCCTAAATTACCCGTAAAGCACCTAATTAATTAAATGAATCAATATAAAAATGTGCAGGAAATTTGACCCTCACAAATGAGACCCCGAACGACGGGCCATTTGTGAGTCAACTATCCCTCACCGCTCCGTCCTGCACTCCATCGATGAGTTTAGAGATTTTGCAGGCGGAGGAATTCCTCAAATTTTCTAAGTATGGGACAACGATGGCATCGACGCCCCGTCAGTCCACACACGGACCTTAGGTGGTCCCGTCAATGCCCAATGTCTAGGTCCTGTTTCTTTAAATACAAGGGTCCTCCTCATGGGACCTTGATTGGTGATTGGGGAGTGGTACTCTGAAGTTTCAACCATGAAAAAACTCAAACACCTATCAGCTGTCCTTCCACCAATTTGTTTACCTGTCCGACTCCTAAAAGTTAGTCAAATGGCTAAGGCACGCTAGCACCCCTTTGAATAAACTCCCCAGATGCCATGGACGTTCTTAAAAGTTTTGGTTCTTAAACTTCCTAAATGACCTAGATTTATTTAAAATGGACTTAAAAAAATTACTTAACCCTGATGACACTTATGTTAGGATTTACGACACGTATTGGATTTTCAAGGTGTTACATGGGCATGGTAAGGTGTAAGATCTATGGTATGTAGAATTTGTTGGAGATGTTAAATAATTGTTATTGTGGCTCTTGGAAGGTGGTAAGTTTACATTATTCCTTTATTTAATGTAGAATTGATATCGAATTGCTATTGATTGGTATGGTCCACTTATGGTGTCAGTGTTTAATTGTTATAATTTTTATGAACATGGCCTTGTCAACATTAATATGTGAATTGTAGTATCATCATTTTATGGCTTGTATAGATGTACAATGTGAAGGATGATGCTGTATATGTGAATGTGTGAGATGAAATCATGTTCCTCTAAATGTTGGTATGTGATTATAATAAACTATGAAGAGTCTCTATATGTTGATATGGTGTCTTTTTTAGGTAGACCTAGTTGTCCTTTCTTGAAACATGAAAGTTATATGAATGTGATATCTTAACTTGGTAGACTTAGGCATCCTTTTCATGAATTGTATGAATGAATAAAAGTCTCGGATTGGTAGACCTAAAGTAGGTATGTTTCTGTAAAAGATTAATATGGAACCTTGAATAATAAAATAAGTTTTATAATGAAGTAAATCGAATAGACCTATCATGGTACCCGTTTCATGAATGAGCTATCATAATGAACCTTGATCGGTATCGCTTGGACCCCTTCTTGGTAGTGGTATTATGAGTTTATAAGACTTAGAGATAGTACATTCTCAAATACTATTATGTGAATAAACTTACTCTATCAAAAACAATTAAAATCACCGAGTGGATATGTTTGTGGTAGTAGCTCTACTTGAGGATAAGACTAGAGTATAAAGAAGCCCTTGATATCCCTAAACATGTTCCTACATGGGATGTGTCCATAGTTTTACCTTTTCATTTAGAGCACCTTCTAGGGTGTGGGGTCTTATGACAACGTATTACATACCTAACTAGTGTGGTCTATGTTGGTTAATGCTTATTCTCATCATGTGGGATGTTCACTCTAGTTATTGGATATGTTCTACAACGTGTAGGTAGTGAAATGAGGCGCTATCTACACATGGCACATGTAGGCTTTGAAGATGCTAAAGTGAGTTCCTTAGGTCTTCCAATACCATTATGTGAAGTACCTTAAATACATGAATTTCTCCTTTAGGGTCTTTAGTAATGAATGTTGACTTGTTGTGGTTGTGTTAGAAAGAAAATATCCTTGTCATTGGTAGTATTGAGGAACATTTAGGTGTATATTGAAGAGGTTGTATGGATGGTCTCTTCATGCCTAACTTAGGTGGGTCTTAAGGTAACCTTAGATAGAGGGTCTAAATGGTTAAATGGGTTACTTAATGATTATGGTCCTATCTTGAAAATTGTGGGAGTATTATCTTATGTTATTGATGATGAACTTTTATGATGTATTTTATACTTGGATTATAAGATTTTATCAAACTAGAATGAAAATCATATTTCAACTAAAGTTTCCCTTTTTACATGGGCTTCTTTCATGTTAACCATACTTAGTGCATTAATTGTAATAATTCCATATTCTTCTCTATGTATACAAGTGTAGGTTGTTTCAAGTGAGGATTTCTGGAGTTGAAGCTTGGGAAGTAGATTTCTCTCAAAATTGGTATGTCTTCATATGTTCGAGGACATGGACTATGTTACTAATTTTCTTTCATTAAAGACTTTGGATAAGCATAAGTTTCTTTTCAATGTAAGGGTCGTGACCCTATGATAATGAGATATGTCTGTAGTGGATTTATGATGAGACTTAGTTTTCTTATGTTTAATAAATGAGTTTTCGTATTGACTTTATCATGAAAAGTTTTAATTATGCAATAGTTTTCATATATATGTGATGAATGAATACTAAGTGGCTTGTATAAGACCTCCAAGAGGTCGAGTACGTCATTTACTTCTATGGGGTACTTCCCGGTAATTAAAAACTTTGGACAAGAGCATAATAGGTTCAAAAGTCTCATGAGGCCACATCTAGTAGAGTCTTGATCATTGTCAGTGTGAGTCGCGACACATCTATGAGCGAGAGGATATCGGAAAATAAAAGTTTCACTTTCTTCATTACGCTTGTTTCGTGCCATAGATTGGAGTTCTATAAATACCTTTTCTTAATCTCTTCTCTTGTGTTTATAGGATATGAAAACATAAAGGACACCTGAAAGAAGAGTGGATGAAGGAGTAGTGAATGGGGGAGTTCCTCCCCGAGATGAGCATGTTCCTCAAGGTGAACAAGTCCGTATAGATAATCAAGGGAATGAGCTTCCGGCGGTTCCCCCGGACATGACTACTGAGAGGTTAGAGGGGATCTTCTTACCCTAGTTCGAGGCCATGAAGGCTCAAGCAAATAGAGATGTGGGGCCTAGGGTAAATTTTCTTGAGAGTACCATTACCTCTTGGTTGAGGGACTTTGTGAGGATAAATCCTCATACCTTTCTTGGTTTTAAAATGGGAGAGGATCCCCATTCATTTTTGGATGAGGTTTATAAGATACTTCACGTTATGGGTGTATGTTCTGGGGAGAAAACAGAGTTGGCTTCATACAAATTGAAAGAGGTTGCTTAAGTGTGGTACACACAATGGAAGGACAATAGGCCGGTTGAATCAGGTCCTATATAGTAGAAATAGTTTAATAAAGCATTCTTAGGGAATTACTTTCCCCGTGAGAAGAAAGAGGTTAAGATTGAGGAGCTTATAAATCTTAAATAAGGTAATATCAGTGTGGATGAGTATTCCTAAAAGTTTACATTGTTGTCAAAATATGCTCCAGCATTGGTGTCTAAGACTAGAGATGAGATGAGTAGGTTCTTTGCCGGTATTTCCGATCTTTTGAAGGAAGAGTATCATAAAACAATGCTCCATAATGATATGAATCTATCTAGGCTTATTGTGTATGCTCAATCCATTGATAAACCTAAGCTTGAAAGAAGCAGTAGAGATGTGAAGAGAGGAAGAATCAATGAGCAAGGTCAACCTGTGTTTAAGAAGAGGAATCCAAATCAAGATGTTTCTTGTGACCCTAAGGCTAATTATGAGAGGGGTGGTGGTTCCCAAGTGGATAAACATGATTTCTCAAATTGTGGGAAGAATTTCACATCCACGGATACCCCCTAGATGTAACTGGCGTTGTCATCCTCTTTGAGGACTAAGACTAGCCTGTTAGTTCACATCATTACAATCATAGTTCAAATTTAGCGGAAAATCTTAAATGTTTAAGTACTTCTACTTAGAGGTTTACATAAGACCACATATATTTCATACAAAGTTTAGTACTCAAATTAAAGGAAAGAAACATAAGAGTCTTAATACTCAGACAACTTCACAACTTGATATTGGCATTTCCCTCGGAAAGTGAGGACCTACCCAACTTGGATGATCAAGATTTCCAAGTGTTCTTCAAAGTCCTCTCCAAAAGCCCTTCAACAATCGGAACTTAAAATATTGGGGAAAAGAAAGAAATAGGGTTAGTACACCACTTGTACTAAGTATAAGACCACATGCACACACACTATGAAAATATGATAAGAAGGGGGACATTTCATAAAGTATGCACTTTTCATTAAAAACCTTAATGCACATTAAACAAGACAATACCAACCAATAGGCCATTTTAATTAAGTCATAGGCATGCACATCCCAAGAATAACAATATCAAGTTTAGTCAAGTCAACATGCATATCAAATAATTAGATACATAGTCAAGTAAATTTATCATCAAGTCATAATAATAATTAGATACATAGTCAAGTAAATTTATCATCAAGTCATAATAACAACAAGCATGAATAAGAGTATTTTTCATCATAACCAAAGCAAGACAATTATCCATGAACCCATATCAAGTTAACAAGTGCAATGACCAAGTAAAGCCCCATAACCTTACTCAATCAATTAACCCAACAAGAATCTGACCAACATCCTAATTCACATAACATAGCATTTAAGAGTACATATCATCATACTTTAACAATGTAGACCAACACATATTCACAAGTGACACCACTCAACATACAGTAACAACAATGTGCAAGTTCATCATACACATATCATGTGCCATTAAAAGCATATGCATACATAAGAACAACCTCCTAAGGCTTCTGTCAAGGCAAGCTAGTGCAAGGCATAGGTAGAGTCCCATACCACTACCCAAGCTAAGTCAAACCTCTTAAGTTACCCTAGTTGGTTTGTACTTCATTACTTTATTTTAGTTTAGGGAACACTTGACTTAACCTACATAGACCACAGGATCTAAGTGTGGAATCCAATGTTGTAAAAACTTACACCAAAGGAAGGTGGTCTACCGGCCAAAGTAAAACCAAACATAAATATATCTTCTCGGTGGATCCACTAGCTAGTCTTCCTATGGGGGCAACATAGTTCGAGAACTAAGAGATAGGTATAATCCCTCTACATTCCACTTGGAAATTGGGGCCTCCTCTCATGGGAATCCACTGGATGAGTATCTCTCATTGGGGAGTCAACACCACATGTGGAACTATAGGGTGGATCTTCTTCTATGGAAAGCCATCACCTCCCATTGTCAAGTTCACTCGATTCTAAGCTAAGTCCCTTTTGAAATGTTTCCAATGTCTTTATTAATCATCATAACTTATTATAGGTCATAGGTTCTAACCTGTATGTTCATCATAATCATAGCTTAATAAGAATTTCATGAGTATTTTCCTTTCATTACAATTCATATAGGTGCTGTTAACATATTAAAATCATCATATCATGATAAGGCACATTGGTAAATCATTGACCATCCTTATACCATTTACATCTTAAGCCAACACCTCATAATCATAGTCAAGGCATTTCAAATCAACATCATACCACCCTATCAATCCTAATACAAGGCACACTCCAATACAACATCATTACTTAATCACAATTAACCATAAATTGAAGCAAAGGATAGAGATCATAAGACTTACCAAGTCTCCTTCATAAGTCATTATCAAGGTCTTACCATCAACCCTTATTCAAACCAATTAGGTATAAAATAATCATAATTCAATGACCAACATGATAAAAAGGCTAGAAGAATCACTATATCACAATTCAATACTAGATCATAACTTAAGACAAGATACTTATGTCAATTCACAACATACTTAATAAACTAGATCAACTTCTGAAGAACTAGAATGAAAATAATACAATTCACCCTAATTAATTCATGATTAGTATAACAACATCATCTAGTAGTAAATCAACCAATAACCAAGTCAATTGAACCAATATAACCTAATGCATATCAACATAATAAACTAGGGTTAAAGGGTAAAGGTCATCTTATACAAACTAGACCAAAACATCAAGATATATCATAATTATGTTGAATACATGATAATATATATATAATATCCAAAATAAATTATAAAAAATCAATTCATAACATCAACTTCGATATTGGATGAAACCCACTTAAAAACTCAACTTTTGAAATCAATTTGATGGAACCCTTTGAGGAAAGAGGTCTCAAAGATGAATTAGATCCCATACCTTTTTAATTGATGAATATTGATGGTTAAACTTGACTCTTTTCATCCCTTAAACCCTCCCCTAGCTTGGTATTCAATGGAGTTCTTCATTAGAGAGAGAAAGAAGAGAGTTTGGGTTTGTGAGTTATGATTAGTCTACTGGGGTTGGGGTCTTTATATGGGGTGTAAGTTAACTTAATTAGGCTTCCATTGACCCATAAATAACAAACTTACCCTTATTTAATAATTTGAACTAATTAAACACGTGCAGAATAGTCAGGCCCTCACAGACGAGACCTCGACCAACGGTCCGTCTGTGAGTTGACGGTTAGCCCCCCTTCCGTGCTACACATCTGTCGAGGAGTTCAGAGAGTGGTACAAACAGAACATTATATAAAATGGCTATGTTCTGGTCTACGGATGGCATTTATTCCCCATCTAGAAACCTATGCCCCGTCGATTCTCCTCGTGGGTGCACACTGCCCAGGCAGTCTTTGACGCCGAAATGCAAGGTTCCTACTCAAGGGCCTTTGGTTGGTCATTGGGGAGTCACACCCGGATGTTTCGACCATGAATAAACTTAAAAACATATTAAACACCCTTCCACCAAATTTCATGAATTTGAGACTCCTAAAAGCTAGTCAAATAGGCTAAGGCACACTAGTAACTCCTTGAACGAGTTTCCAGACGTCATGGATGTTCTTGAACTTTTGATTTTAAGACTTACTAAATGAATTATATTCATTAAAATAGACCTTAAAATAGTTTCTATACCTTATGACACTTATGTTAGGCTTTTGAACACACCTTAGATTTTTGAAGTGTTACAAAGAAGCACTTTGGAAGTGTCTAGCCAGTAGTAGTGGGTGCTATTGATGTGGGAAGAATGATCACAAGGTGAGATATTGTTCTACTATTTCTACTATAGGAAGGTATGTCAATCAAGATCTCTATAATGGTACGATTGTGGGTGAAGAAAAGAATAATCGTTTCTATGCTCTTTAAGCTAATAACCAAGCAAATCCGAATGAGGGTGCCCGTAAGTTATTGTTTCACTTTTTTGTTGTGATGGTTCCTTCTAAGTGGGGGAGCATGGTAATGTGGTAGGGATGATGGGTTTTTTTTCCTTTTCTCTTCTATTCAATTCAATCTTGAGAGTTAGAATTTCCTTGTAGAATGTTGCATGTTTTAGGAGTCTTTGTGTAAATGAGTTCCCTTGATCTCCTTAAAATATTGCTTGTTTTCATGAGTTCATTTAGTTAACTGCGTTTAATGATTTGGTCTCTCATGTTGATGTGCATCTTTAGTGAATTACTTAAATGGTGCATGAGTAAACGTATGAGCATACTTAAAAGTGAATTCTTGAAAATGATGCCCACATGTGTTTTTATGAGAAATTGACATAAAGTGCTAAAAAATGTTGTAGTGACATGATATGATGTGGATAAGGAAGTTCCTCCATAACTTAAATGAGAAATGTGGAGTCTTAAAGTATAGTGAGTTTGTAGATGTTGTTCCCACCTTCTTGTTGTATTTTGAGTCTATACGTGTAAAGTTGATGTTTATTCTAGCATGATATATTGAATTAAATTGTTTAATATATGATAGTGGGCTTGTAGTCTTGAGTCTTTACCTTTTGAAAGTGTTTTGGTGTCATTCTAGGACGAATGTTTTTCAAGTGGGGGAGTATTGTTACACCCTCAAAATGAATTATGATAAATTAGAAATTCATGTGTGCTTCTTGAGTTAATAACTTGCTAAATTTTTTGACAACCAATTTGGACCTTCACAACACGAATTAATTCTCGAGTTTCTTTTATTCCAAACAATTTGAAAATCAGTTTTATAAAATTTTAATAAAATATAAAGTTTGTGTTATTTTAAATAGTTTTGTAACTTTTTATAATTTTTAGATAATATATTGCATAAGTATGTATATAATTATTATATTTTATAATTATTTAAAAATCATCTCTAAAATACTTTTTGTTGATTAAATATTTGGTCATTTAGTTTAGTCATATAATAGTTTATATTTTTAAATTAGTTAGTTTATAATAAAGTTTATTACTTTATTTCGTTAAGATTAAGAAGTTTGCTAGTTAATTAATATTTATTGTCTTATTTAAAATTTTAACCAACTCGTCAATTAAGCTTAAATTTGATTTAAATCACAACTCTAATTGTCCTTAAGGAAAATTTGTTAAGCCATTTTTGTAATAGTAGTTTGAGCTACATATTGACTATTCAGTATGACCAAAGTGTTGGTCCTCTTCTTTCAGCTGGCCCAATATTCAATTCCAAAATTTTGAGTTTTCCCAGCCAAACATACAATATCAATACACATCATTTCCTACGCTAGAACATTTCTTTTCCCCTGACCCGGCCTATTCCAAAGCAAAGAAACCCAGACCCACCGCTTCTAACTCCAACAAATAGCAAAGACAGAAATCTCACGACACCTATCCAACATCCGCCTTTACACATCATGAACACGGAGATAGATAGAAAATTCAGGATAGTATGATCGTTGTATTCTTCCTCTTACGTCCCTCTCAAGTCGTATGAGCCCCAACAGCAATGGCAGAACACGTCTCCATCCTTTTGGCTCGAGATTGAGACATGTTGCACCCCAAGGATAATCGATTGATCCGAGACGTCCACTTGCCCCCCTTTTCACTTGATTCTGGAGGAAATCTGAAAATTTGTGTATGAGTTTAAGATTATCCTTAGAAATTTTTCAAATTTTCAAATTGGTGGGCCTGGGATCAAATTGGTCAACCCTTTTCACCTCATTTCTAAACCCTAATTCTATTCTATATAAGCTTCCTTTTCTCCACCGTTAAGAGAGGGAAAAAAGTTACAAAAATTAGTTTGGAAAATTTTTAGTCGGTTTTTACTTAGCAAGAAAATAACAAGAGATCTTGAGCAAGAACATTGTAATACATTTCAAAAGAAGGGGTTAATAGGTTCCTTATTTTGATTAAGTTGTTGTCAAGATTTCTATTCTTTTGTTCGTGTGAAAATGTGCTTTGTTTGGAAGAATTTTGCTCCCACCTCTTGCTCGTCTAGTCTCAATTCAGCTATCCCAGAAAAGGTAACGACTTCTCCGACATTCCCTTCATCTTTCTTATGTAATTTCCAACAATGTAAAGTCATTATTGTGTGGTTATATAGTGCTAATGTGGATTCACAATTTAATCGTATTGATTTAAGTGTTGTCCCCTCTCTGTATCTTTGCTCAAATTTATTTGTGAGGACTTTGTCGTTTCCTTGTTTAGATGTTGTCGAGCCCTTTTTTTGTTCAGTTTTCCTTTCGTCATGCATTAAGGCCTTTGTTAAGTTCTACTGATGTTATTGTATCTACTTATTTGCCAAAATGAGGTTGTGATCTCAGATTTGTGATATGAAATAGTATGTCATTTTGCTTATTGTCTGTTAGGTGTGTCAGCCGGTTCTCCACTTTCGAATCTCATGTTTGTCTTATTGTTCAGCATGTGGTGTTTGGGATCGAGTTTTTGTCCTCTTTGTCTTAATTTTAGTTGGAATGCTCGTTATTTGTGGTATAGATTATAATAGTGCAGTTATTTTTTCTTTCTATTCATTCTTATTCTAGTTCTTGTTTTCTTTCAAAGTTTGATGCCTATTTCTCTTCTCTGATTATTAGTAAGCATGCTGGAAAATATGCAACTTATTTCTAGTCGCATAATAGATTCCATATTTTGTTGAGCATTGATTTGTTTACTTTTCTTTGTCTTGAGTTATCTCGTTATCAAAAAATGCTTATTTCCTTTCTCCTTATTTTATTTTTTTTAATATTTTATAAATTGGTGGTATGAGACTGTAAATCAATCCTTAACAACAACCAAATGTTAGAAATCCCTTTGTTTCGCCATATTGTTTTTCACTCTTAAAAGACCATGAGTAAGTTATTGTTCATTAGTTGCTACATTGTTACTTTCATGTTATATGTTTTTAAAACTAGCTTGAGGTATGCTTAGTTATACACATAGAGCAATCTTTCATCCTCTAATTAGAATATGTTTGCACATCCCGCTGTCAAGACTTGGCATACAAATGAAATAGTCAGTTTATAGTTTTGATTGTATAGAATCTAGAGTACTGTTGTGTATTGTGAATTTGAGGATTATCCGTGTTTCTATGAGATATGTATCAATTAAATACTATTTCTCTGATTTGGGTTGGGGTTTAAATAGTATGGACTCTATTTCAGGTTTATTGCCTTTTTTCCTTTTAGGATATATAGTCTGTGGTAAATGGTAATCCATGTGCAAGACGTGTATTTACTTTATTTGACAAATTGATTGTGATCAAAATCGGTTATTAATGTTTTCCTTTTCGTTTTATTGTGCATGTGAAATCTGTCAGAGTTCACCCTTAACTCCCATTTTACCCTTGCATTTAGAGAGAGCCAAAAAGGTTCAAGTTCTTCCTTCCGAGCCGGCCAACCATTGGAATCAAGGAAACGGACCCCGAAAAATGATGAACATGAATTAGGGATAATACGAGATTCATGCCTCTTTTAAAACAATAAGTCAAACTATTTATTTATCGGATAACCACATTAGTGGATATTTTGGGTGCCTTTAAAACTTTCCTAAAATGTTAATAAGAACCCGAAACCCCCTCAAATATTTTCAATTGATTCCCTGTTTTAATCTACTGTGAATCGATTATTTTTAATTTTTCTATAAAAGTTAAGTGACAACTCTTAGTCAATCTAATAAGTGATATTTTTTATAATAAAACAGAATGACGACTCTGCTGGTGAGTTGAATGGTTCTGACCTCAAAATTAATTTGTTTGGCTATTTGTGTTTAAATTGCTTTCTTATTTATCGTACTATAAAATTGTGGCATTTCATGACATCAACTCCGCCTAACGGCAAATAGATTGCATTAGAACAAAAGCTGTTACGTGGCTTACCACGGTTGTCCTTCAAAAAACACACAGGTCCAATTTTTTAGAAGTAATAAACAAATAGTTGGCTTGTGATCATGCAATGTCAGTTATTAATCTTCACCCCATTTTTTGTCCGACTCGAGTTACCGTCATTTCTAAACCAATTTTAGTCAAACTAGAGTAGAGCGAAATCAAATCCAAATCTATAGCATTAGACTAAGATGAATTAATACACACGGTGTTTTAAGTCCATAGTAAACTTTAAAAATCATGTCCAAGGTACCCGACCAAAAGAAATATCATGATATTTGACATTTGAAAGATGTATGTGTGGAAACCTAATTTGGGATGGGGAATTTTAAGAGGGTTTCTTTTGTAGGTATGGATCATTTTCCCAAATTTGACATGGTAGTAGAAGCCCTAGTTTTTCTGAAGTTATCGTATAACGACCTCAACAGGGATCACAGAAGAACCCTAAAAAATATGTAGGGGCCCTGACTGTAACGACTCGAGAGTACCCCTACAAGCCCTTAAACATCATTCATTGCATACATGTTTGAAAAGTAATACATAATTAAAACTTTTCACATGAAATAGTAATACTTCAAAATATCTCTTTTATAGAAAAATATAATGAAAGTCTACTTCTCGAAGTCGCCATCTGAGACTCACGAATATATGTGGACACGACCCATACTTCAACAAATAGAAAATAGATAAGTCTATTACAATGCTTTCAATAAGGAAATCTAAACATAATGATGTCCTCAAATCTAGCGAGGACAAACCAACTCTTGCTTGAATGAAATGATAATCCAAGCTTCACTTTGAGACTCCTCTAAAATACCACCTACACCTTTAGAGATATAAAAAATGTATGGAATTAGTACAAACACATGTACTAAGTATGACTTAATGCATAAAATCATGATATCAGACATTTAATGGAAATATGCTCTTTATTATTAGAACATTATATTAAAAGCATAAAAAACATTTAACACCTTAGAAACATAAAAGACATCACATAAGAATTTTATCAAACATTAAGATATATTACAGTGAACTAAACAATTGTTACAGTAAACCCTTTTTGCATGCAACCCTCTCACTAAAAGTTATCCTAAGACTCACTTAAGTAAGACAAAGAGAGACCGCACATACACCATCTCTAAGCACACCTAAATGATCCTTGGGACAACCTATAATGAGATAAGTACACATACAATACACCTAAAGACATAACATGAGATCCTCCTACCAAAGGTGATTCTATGGTTCACTTGAGTGAGTTGTGAAGCAACTACCTATACAATCCCTTCACACACACCTAAGAGATCCTTTTGAATACCTAGTAAGATTATTCTCACTTCATACAATAACATATATAAAATATGACATTCTCTTCACAAAGGTTATCAAAAGACTTAATTAAGTAATTCAAGAAGAGAACGCCCATATACCCTCTCCAAGATTACCTAAATAATCTTTATGATGTCCTAAGTTTAGATTATGTCTACTTAATCCACCAAATTTCGTATCTAGAGTCATTCTTAAGCTTACCTAGAGACATGAAGTGCCCATTCATATACCTTCTTCGCACCTTAACTAGGCAACCCTTAAACTACTCTAGGTAAGTACTTATTCATTTACATGCTTTCTAAATTATGTCCTTATCTTCATTATCTCATTTAAGATTCATTCAACATATAAGGACCTTCAAGTAATAGTATTGGAGAAGACCTAGGGACTCACTCCACTAACATCTTCAAAGCTTATTGTGCAATGTCTAGATAGCATCCTATACCACCACCTAAACTTCATCGAACTTCTCCAACACTAGTAGGTATCCCATATGATGATAATAGATAATAACTGACATATAGAATGGTATAAAGGCATGGAATCCGGGGTTGTAACCTACTCCGATGGAGGGTGTTCTACGTGCCAATGGTAGAACTTGGACTCATCCCATGTAAACACATGGTTAAGGAATATGAAGGGTTTTTTTGCTCTCTAGCATCATTCTTAACTAGATATACTTCCCAAACCATACTCACTCATTTCTAGTTTTTTTTTATCATAAAGTAATTCACATAAAGGATCACATGAAGAGGTTCCATATCTAGTTCATAACTCAATCACATTCACCTTGCCAAACAGGTCCCCTAGGGTTGCTTGCCAAAGACACTAGAGTACAAAAAATCTCTTCATATTCCTTAACTTCTTGAACCTAGGTTGGTTTTGATAACTTTGCCCACTCCTCTTCAAGTTTCTAGCAATCCTGCTAAGCTTATACTGCTCAATGGATTGAGCATAAACCATCAGTCTAGACAAAATCATATCATCATAGAGTGTAGCTGTACGACACGCTTCTTTCACTAGGTCGGCGACACCGGTCACAAACCTACTCATCTCATCCCTAGGGTTAGACACCAAGGATGGGGCATACATAGACAACATAGTAAACTTTAATGAGTACTCCTCCACACTCACATTGCCTTGTTTGAGATTGATAAAATCTTTTATATTTACCTCACTTCTCTCACGAGGAAAGTAATTTCCTATAAAAGCCTCCTTAAATTCCTCCCACTCAATAAGACCTGACTCAACCAACTTGTTATATTTCCTTTGAGTGTACCACATTGAACAACCTCCCTCAGTTGGTACGATACTAACTCTACCATCTCCCTAGAAGTCCATGTAGAAACTTTTGGGAATCCTCTCCCTCTTTAGAGCCAATAAAGATAGGAGGATTCTTCCTCATAAAGTCTCTCAACCTAGATGTCATAGTTCTCTCCACAACATTCACTCTAGCTTCAATACCACAGCTTGGGCTAAAGCAAGTAGAGCCTTTCTAATCTCCCCATTAGTCATTTCCGGGGGAACCACCGGAACATCATTACCTTCTTCCACAATAGGGACTTGAGCATTCTTATAACCTTTAGCCCCTTGAGAACCTTGAAAAACTTTCTTAACTTGTTAACTCAAGGAGGAATCTCCTCATTCACTTCATTCTCCTCAACTCTCCTAGCCGGTGTCCTCCTCATAATCATATCCTATAACACAAGGAAAATCATAATAAAAGAACAATCATAGCTTCTAAATCTCTACGACATGACATAGGAGTAGAAAATAAGGGAAAATCTATCATCCTATATCCTTTTGCTCATAGATGTGTCACGACTCACACCGATGATCGAGACTCTACTAGACGTGGCTTTATGAGACTTCTTGATTTCGAAGACAACTTTCATAACCACCAAGTTTATAACGACAAGAGAGTACCCCTAGAAGTTAGGGCATTCTCAAATCGAAACACGACTTACTTGACCTCTAGAAAGTCTTCTATAAGCCCTTGACATCATTCATTGCATACATGTATGAAAAGTACTGCGGAATTAAAACTTTTCACACGAAATAATAATGCTTCAAAATTTCTGTTTTATAGAAAAACATAATGAAAGGATAAGTCTCAAAGTCTCCATCAAAGATACACGAATATATGGGGACACGACCCATACTTCAACGAATAGAAAATATCTAAGTCTATCATAATGCTTTCAATAAGGAAATATAAACATCATGATGTCCTCGAATCTAGTGAGGACATACCAACTCTTTCTTGAATGAAATGCTAATCCAAGTTTCACTTCGAGACTCCTCTCAAATTCCACCTACACCTTTGAGATAGACAAAATGTATGGATTTAGTACAAACATATGTACTAAGTATGGCTTAATGCATAAAATCATGATAACAAACATTTAATCGAAATGTGTTCTTTTTTATTAGAACATCATAGTACTGGAATAAGAACAACATTTAACACCTTAGAAATATATAAGACATCACATAAGCATTTTATCCAACATTATGAAATATCTAAGCTAATGTTACAGTAAACCCTTTTTGTATGCAACCTTCACTAAAAGTTATCCTAAGACTCACTTAAGTAAGACAAAGAGAAACCACCCATACACCTTCTCTAAGAACACCTATATGATTCTTGGGACTACCTATAATGAGATAAATACACTTATAATACACCAAAACACATAACATGAGATCCTCCTACCAAAAGGTGATTGTAAGGTTCACTTGAGTGAGTTGTGAAGTAACCACCCATGAAATCCCTTCACATAAACTTAAGAGATCCTTTAGAGTAACTAGGATAAGATCATTCTCACTTCATACAAGAACATATATAAAATATGTCATTCTCCTCACAAAGGTTATCAAAAGACTTAATAAAGTAATCCAAGTAGAGAACGCCCATACACCCTCTCCAAGATTACCTAAATAATCCTTAAGACTTCTAAGTTTAGATTATGTCTACTTACTCAACCAACTTTCCTATCTAGAGTCATTCTTAAAACTTACCTAGGTAAGACATGAAGTGACCAGTCATATGCCCCCTACACAACTTAACTAGAAAGCTCTTAAACTAATGTAGGTAAATACTTATTCATTTACATTCTTTCCAACTTAATTCATTATCTTCATTAGTTCATTTAAGAGTCACTCAACATATAAGGAATTTAAAGTAATAGTCTTGGAGAATACATAGGGACTCACTCACTAACATCTTCAAAGCCTATTATGCAATGTATAAATAGCATCCCATACCACCACCTAAACTTAATAGAACTTCTCCAACACTAGTAGGTATCCCATTTGATGAGAATAAGCTATAACCGATATAGACCATGGAAGTAAGGCATGGAATCCGTTGCTGTAACATACTCAAATGAAGGGCGTTCTACTTGCCAATGGTAGAACTGGGACATATCCCATGTAGGAACATGGTTAAGGAATATTAAAGAATTCTTTGCACTCTAGCCTCATTCTTAACTAGAGATACGTCCCAAACCATACTCACTCGGTTCTAGCCTTTGTTATCATAGAGTAATTCACATAAAGAATCACATGAAGAGGTTTCATATCTAGTTCATAACCCAATCACATTCTCCTTACCAAAGAGGTCCCCTAGGATTTCCTTACAATGGTTAAGAGGACAGCTCAATGATTTTCTGAAGGATTATTTCATGTCTTTCCATCTAACCAACCTTAAGCCAACCATTCAAAAAAGAAGGATACATTACATCTTTCGACTTGAAAAAATATCATAACCTTACAACTAGGTTGAAGGTTCCACATAAAGGACTGCTTAGAAATGTTAAAGGTCACATGTCATTCATACATGCAAGACTAAGAGTCTTTAGCATTCTAAGTCAAGAAATCATATTCTCATTATACATGTATCAAGTAAGGGAAACAAGTCTACCAGGACAACACACACACATCTTCACATATAACATATCATTCTAGAAGCACATAGGCATAACCAACATCATCTTTAGGTCACCCTATTTACTACTATAATATCATCAATATAACCATCATAAGACTTACATTACCAAGTAGGAAAAAATAATGCATCAACTCTAAGACTATATACCTACGGACATAGTCATAGTCTAATATGATCACCTAACAACATCAATAGAAGAACACATACATTCACCTTAATTACAAGTAGATGGATATGATCATACTTCATATAAATCAACTGCACAAACCATCATAATATATTAAGTAGTGCCGACAAACCCATGATCATCATAATAAATAAAGTAATGTCGACCCGGCCACATAAATGACAAGTATAACATATAGCACCAACACCATAAGTGGACCATACCAATCAAAACATAATTCAAGACTATATTACATAAAATAAAGAGAATTAGGGCAGTGTATCAACAATCCATAGATCAATCATCCAATACAATACCAAAAGGCCATTACCCATGGCCATGATCATCAATTCAATACAAAAATCATACTACTCAATGAATCTAAATAAATTCAATATATATTTATCAATGTAAGACAGCCTATGCATAAATCCAATACAATTCTTACATCATTTGATAGCCCAAAGAAAACTACATTAGAATTCATAAGCATTGAGACACAATCACTTAACCCATAAAAGAGTCAAACCTAGGATTGCATGGTTTGCATGGGTTCATAGAGTTTTTGGGTTAAAATCATCAAATTAACATCATTTGAATCATAATATAATGATTCAAAATGTTTTATGCAAGAACGCATGGCTAGATCACAAAATTGGAGAATTCATATTTTTTATCATCTTTGAAAAATCATTGGAATTGACTCCTTGAAGAAAATAGACTCAAGGATGAAAACCATACATTAATATAGAAGATTTACCCACGAAATTTATGGAGAAAAAGCTTGAAAAAATCAGTCTTCTTCCTTGGAGCTTCAAAGCTTCAACAATGGAGTTTTGGATAGAAGAATGGAGAGGTTTTTTTTTTAGTTGAGGTTTAGATTTTATTGGTGTTTTTAGGGGTATAAAAAGACTAAATAACTGTCAATAAGTCATACACAAATTATCCAACAGACCCCTACACTTATTAGACATCTTAACTAACTCAAATTTGACTTAAAAACAACGCGATCAAATCTGGGAGTTTATTGTGCATCGCAGAGACATTTTAAAATCTTTTTCTGGAAAATTTTGAGATAAAATGGTTTGTGACAGCCCCTCTTCAAGAGGAAAAGAATTTCTCCCACTCAGTGTCAGCTGCGAAATGCGCAACCACCACTATTTTATTGCTGGCGTGGCAACTTGGATGTCCCATGTTTGGGTCCTCTTTGGGGACCCTTTGGTGGTCCCAGGGATGTCGTTCTTGGACGTTTTGACCCTTTGAATGTCAGGCTACGTGTAGGAACACTGGATAATTAATTTCACCCTCAAAGCATCTCTCAAAAAATCAATACAAAACACTACGACACACTAGTCCAACTTCAACTTGTTTCCGGTCGTCTTGGACGTTTGACCTTCAAACACTTACAAAGTTTATATACTGAATATAAATACCATTATTCACAATTTTAAGACTTTAAAACATCATGATACACAGGTTAGTCTCTTGTTCAACCTAGCTCATTTTTAGAAGAGTTACACTAAATGAACTTGTCAATATGGTTGGGTGGCCTGAGCTGATTGAAGTTTTCAAAGGTTTTTGGGATAACAAAAGAATTTTATTCCAATTTTGAATCGTGGAAAATCAGCCCGGGAGTTGATAAAATTTGGGATGGAATTTACACAGTTGGTATAGGGCTTGAAAGATGAGTGAGGAAATCGGACAACATCTTAATCCCTAACAAGCCCTCTGTGAAAGATATTACGAATTGGCTTGGATTAGGAAAGGATTACTCCTACTGAGCCGAGGTTATAGTATCTCTTTTATGGACCACTATGTTAGATATTACGAATTGGCTTGGATTAGGAAAGGATTACTCCTACTGAGCCGAGGTTATAGTATCTCTTTTATGGACCACTATGTTAGATTTGGAAATGCAAAATTTTATGCGAATTATAATTGAGAGTTTTGAGTTATTTACAAAGAATGGGACACAATCAGACATTTGGCATTCACCATTACGCTATTGGGTGCTATAGTTTTTCCACATGGCCCGAGTCTCAGAATCAACACTCGAGTCATAATGTTTGCACACTATTCAACAGGAACTTGAATCAAGGGAAAGTGAAGTATTATCCCATTGCTCTCGTCATTCTGTCAGACATGTAACGAGCTTTGGGAAAATGCAAAGAAGGGCATCTCTACTTTCAAGGTTGCCACCTACTTCTCCAATAATGGATCTTAAGTTATTTGGCAAAAGGACACAGGAATCTACAACTACATACCCTCGATTATAGAATACTCTTAGGGATTTGAATGATGAACAAAGACACCATTGCTTCATATTGATTTGACGTCGGGTATGATGAAACTTATAAGCATTGGTTACAAAGCAATTTATGAGGTATCTCCTTTCCGATCCCAAACAATTACCGCAGTGTGAAGGAAAATGAGTCCAAAGCTGTGGTTGATCTAAGAGAGGTAAAATGGGAATCTCAAGAAATGCACAATAAATTTCTCCAAAATCAATGCGCTCTCGAGAGTTCAACTCAGGAGTGCGAAAGATTGAGGAATGATCTTAGGGAGCTTGATTCATGTGTCAAATATAAGATCGATGGGATGCAGTTCAAAGATTGGGAAGAAAAAGGATGCCAGAGCAAGGGATACCCTTAATATTGTGGTACACACTTCAACAACACAAGACTAGAGAAACAACACAGAAGCAGGGTCGTCAAGGATGGCGTAGTCGATTTCACCCCTGTGTGTGTTTTCAACATGTATTTACTGTCATTATTAGCCCATGTGTGGGCTTTCCTTTCTTGTATTTCAGTACGCTTTTCAAATGATCCATGTGTGGGCCTTTCCTTTTGTATTTTTTGTTTGTTTCCTATTTTCCCTGCTTGTTTTTCCCCTTTTTTAACTGTCACGACCGGGGAGCACACCTAGAAGTAACATGGCATACTTTACCTATTGAAGGTTTCACACAAGCAAATAGTTATCATTCATCACATTTTAATAGGTAAATTTATTGGAAAATTTAAAACTTTCATAGCACATCATATGCTAGAACACCACTTCCATTATATGTATAAAATATCATAATACATAGTTAAAGACTCTAAGTCTGTTTAACAACTTGGACTCAACATCATTATAATACTTTTGGGACACGCCCCCGTTAAACATAAAACATAACTTAACTATTGCATATCTTTAAACATAAACTTGACATTGGACGTTCTTGAATCTTAAGGATTCCTTTCCTTAAACTTGGGGTAAACATATCAAGATCTTCACATAGATACCACCTTTTTACGAATCCATAACCTACACTTTTTTGTAAAAAGGTAGAGAAGAATGGTATTAGTACTAGAATGAACTAAGTATGCAAACCATGCAAAAACATGCATTTAAAGGGACATTTTACTTGAAACCATGCATCATGCCTTTTTTGTGAAAACTTTATAAAAGTTGTTACATTAAGCTTCATACAACTCACATATTTCATTTACGCATATACAATAGTAATAAAATCACATAAAGTCATACATTCTAGTTTTGACTTATTTGGAACCACTTTACAGTGAGTACCCTTCCTTTTACAGTAAGTATATTTCCCTTTACAGTAACTCCTTTTTTTTCTTAACTCCTGAACCTTCCAAGTAATCCTTTAGTGATACATTGTTGAAACGTATAGATAAGGGCCGCCTACACTATCCATACTCAAGCATCACTTTCAGGCCTCAAGGAAATCATGCATACATCCTTTAATAACCCAATACATGCATTCGTAGAAATATTTCATGTTACAAGATAAACACTTTGCAATTGACCAAACATACTTTATGAACAACATAGAAGAACTCATAACAAGACCACATACAAGTCAAGACTTCTAAATATCATCATAATAAGACATTAGTCCTGAAGAACTCATAACAAGACCACATACAAGTCAAGACTTCTAAATATCATCATAATAAGACATTAGTCCACATTAACATATTCGGACTACACTTCACAAAGCCCTCATAGAACCTACTCGTAATCTCATTCTAGCCTTACTTGTGCAATGGACATGTGGAGTCCCATAACCTCAAACATACTAAGTAAACCAAAAAATAGACTACAAGCCTTAACATGCAGTTCATACACCAACAAGACAATCATAGACAACTTAATTCATGCCTAGCAATACTTTCATCATATAGTCATTAAGACCAACATTATGCAAATAGGATAAGACCACATCATATAGACTCATACCATGCATTTAATTACAACAAGTAGACATCACTACAATGTCATGCATAAGGACATAAACATAATCATATACATTAGAACATATATAATAGAACACCTTCCTAGAACTGACTTCAAGAGCTACTTGTGCACTGCATAGGTAAAGTCCCATACCCTCACTGACACTAAGTTACTTCTCTTAGGTTATCCTAGTTAGGTTCCTTTTATTTACTTCCATTGTCCAATTTACTTTTGGGAAACTATAACCTTAACCGACACTAAGACCATGGGTGCTAAACATGGAATTTGGTGTTGTAGAGCCTTACACCAAGGGAAGCTGCTCAACCTAGCTAAGGTAGAACATTAACACATGCTAGCACATTAGGTGATATCACTTGCTAGATCCAATGTGGCAAGCATATTTTATGGACTTGGAGGTATATATGGAAATCCTCTTTATGATTATTGAGGTATCATAGTTATCCATTTATGAAAAACCTCTTTATCCCTATTGAGGCATTGCAGTTATCCACCTCGTGAGGACTATAGTGAACAAGCCTCCCCACACTGTGAAGAGGCACACCTCATCTAAGTTCACTCGTTCTAAACTAAGTTCCCTTTATTAAAATACTTTATTAACATTACTTTATAAAATTAGTCTTAAGAAGATTGAATCCTCATATGCTTATATCATAGGTCATAGATGAGAGTTCATCAACCTAAATCATGTGAGAAGTCCTTTCACATGGACATAACATATCTAAAGCACCATCTAGCTTAGGTTACACTTGAGAACACATTTCAAGGCCCCTCTATTGACTAGATCATCATACATGTGTGTGTATACATATACATGTGAACAAACCTTTCATATGACACCATTAGACCACACATATTCATACTTGTACTTTATTCGCGTAAGAGTATAGGTGTAACTATATGATAAAACCTTTCATATAAAGACATTTAGACACTATGAACATTCATACTTCATCGTATCATATACTTAACATCATATTATATAAGTCATATACATTATATGTTCATGCATTCTTATTCATGTACTTAAACCACAAACCTAGGAACTATCCTATCAAGGCACACGTGTGCAATGCATAGACAAGGACCCATACCATTGTCCATACTAGTACACCTATAAATTCATCCTACTTAAGGGATACATAACATACTTCATGAACATATACTTTACATGCAGAGTAGTAGGTATTAGTGCATATGAGAATACCCTTTTATTAGGCACCATACACCTACACTACTTGTAAGCATGCATAATGTGTACGTGTGTGTACATTGGTCAACATGATCACATAATGACTATCAAAAACATATTGACGCAGCCACCCTCTTAGGACCATAATGGACTTCCAATCATAAACCACACATCACAAGTTAGCATAGGAGACAATATGACTTCAACACGTAAGACTCCTAGCATTAGCTAATAACACATTCACATAGGGGCACATAGGTAGGGGTTCATTTATCATCAATGCTTCATCAATGGAAGCACCTAAACTAAAAGTTAAGATAGTCATTCATAAGCTTATACATTACCAACACAACCTAGATTACAATTAGAATAGAAGACTAGACATGCTTCACATAGTGTGATCATCACCACCACACCTTCATAATACAATAGCCTTCAAGTCCGTGATCACATAACATATATTATGAAAATAAAGTAAACACCGCCACCATAACTGAATCATACCACACAATGCCATACAAGGCCAATCATCTAGAAATTCTATAAGAAAAGTAAAGAAAGTAGGCGATCTTACCAATTCATCAACCTTTTATCATCATTGATAAATACTCATATTTCATCAAAAATTCAAGTATAGGTCAGTATCAAAATGTATCTTAACATAAACGAAATCATGATTCATCTATCCTAGAATTAAGATTACATTATGTACATTGCATTATCAATCTATAGAGGATAGGAGAACATAGATCAATCTTACCAAATCTACCTTTCTTTGATCATCAATGATAAATACTCATAATTAATAAATGATACCAATATAGGGAAGTATCTAAATAGATCATAACCTAAACATAATCATACTTCATTTGCCCTAGAATCAAGATCATACAAGTGCTCTACATTAACAATCAATAGAAGGTAGAAGAACATAAGTCAATCTCATTCAAATATTCATACCTTGATCCACATGGAACACTCATCAATAATTCACCATCAATATACATAATAGGCAGTATATACAAGAAATTCAACATGCTAGAATCATAATTGAATCAACATAAAGTCAAGATCACAATGCCCATAATATAGGCTAATTTGAGAATTGATGGGATCATGGGTTCATTAATTGAACTGATATTCACTTTAAATTCAGTACATTATCATCAGTTCATCATGAGAATGCTTTTGAAAATGTTTTGAGAAGGAACCCATGGCTAGATTGAAGAATACACAATTTGATCATGAAACTTCTTTGAAAACATTGGAAAGAGCTCTTTAGATGGAAGATTATCTAAAGATGAAGGATTACCATACCTCATTGTAGAATAATGACATGAAAACTTGATGAAGAGACCATCACAATCCAATCTACAAGTTGTTCTTGAGCTTCATCTCCGATGGAGGTTTCTAGAAAGATTTGGTTTGGGAGAGGGAATTCTAATTCTGATTAATCAATCGGTATGGGTTTTTTATGTTATAAGATACCTTAATATACCATTTAACAACAAAATAAACATCCAATGGTCAGGTTAGGACTTTGGATGAATTTCCCATTTACCCCTTCACTTAACAGTGCGTCTGGCAACTTGTTGCAGGCTGCATCGACGGACATCCATCGATACCCCTTAGTTCAAATGAAGGTCCGTAGGTGGCCACCGTCGTTTGGGTCTGAGGGTTGTATTTGATTGATACTCTTCCTTGATAAATGAGCCACCTATCGACAAGGCTTGACCACACTAAATTGGCGTCGATTGAGGGTCGTAGGTATACACTGCCAAGGCAGTGTCTATGCAGACTTTGGCTCCTCCTTGAGGTCCTTTTGTGGGGCCCTTGGGGAGTCACGCACGGATGTTTCTAACAACATTAACATGTCAAGTACCTTTCATACCATTTTGATCTTCAAGCAACACTCGCAACACATCCAAATATGCTAGGAACACTCAAGTCACACATGCACGTCTCAAGGGCTAACTTTCAAACGTCCTGGACGTTTTTGGTCATTTGGCTTCTGAATGACTTCAAATAAATAATAAATGTTTTAAAACACTTAACCAACATGTGAACAAGATGATAGGAACATGTGAGTCGCTAGACACCCTAACTCAATTTGGGGGCGTTACATGAACATTATCTCTTATATGTGAAATTTGCTTGGGGGATAACAAAATGGGTTCAATTCTACACGTTCATCTTTCAAATGTTAGGCCCACCCTTGACAAAAAAGGGTCCCTTACTTGTTTGGGATACGCGTTATTCGCTTGTTTGCTTTACATGCTTATGTGATATTGTTGATCTAAATGAGGATATTTTGGCCCACTCCCTTTCAAATTTTCTAGAAAATCTCTACAACAGCAAATACAAGTCACTAACCCAAATTATCCGACAAAAAGTCCACGAGTTTTGAGTTTCTTAGCCAAAAGTAAAATCCTATCATCAAATTTGAAAACATTACTTTATCATCTCAGGAAAGGTAAATCAAAGCTATGAAAAGCAACAATACCAAGATGGAATCGACCGGAAAGGATTTACAAAGGAATATGCAGTTGCTTGAACATGGGATAAAAGAAACTATAGAAATGAGGTTAGAAGTAGAGATCGCCACCATAGTCGTTGAAGCCGCAAGAGCATCACTGGATGAGGAGTTGGCAGCGGGGATGTTGAGACGCGCTATAGTGGATGAAGAGATGACTGCTATACAGAGGCTGCACAATAAATACCCTCTTTTTGATAGTACAGTCCCCGCCCCTAAGACACTGAATTTCAAGCTGTTGGAGAAGGTTTTGAGGAAGAGATTATCTATAAACCTTTCCAAGGAATTTCCATTGAGGCATATCTTCAAGAGTACCGTGTATGGTGGAAGTAATTCCATTTGCTCTCATTTACAAGCGTCTTAGGGTTGAACGTATTATAAAGCCCAACAGGAGAACCACTTCCCAAGTTGTGTCAAGGGACATCCATTAGGCCTGTGCATATTATCCAAAATTGAAAGGGAACACAATAAAAAGAGTGTATAGAGTTTGAGACCAAAATTCTCATCCTGCTCAAGACTAACAAAATCACATATATATGGGGTGAAAACATTATCCTAGAATGTGATGAACTAGAGTTCAATATACCGGTCACTGAGAAGCCTGTGTTTTACCGCTGCTCCCTCACAACTTTCAAGAAAATTATGTTGGAAGTCTACATATTGTTGGTTAAGGGTGTCTTCACCCCTACCTATAAGGATGTTGAAGCATTATATCCCCTTGGAAGAAAAGTTTGGAAATGTTGCCCCTACCATTTTGCTTGATCATATTGTTGAAGGATGCCTCGGATTACACCACGACAAGGAATCCCTCGTCAACATTGGAAAGATTCAACTTAAAATTGTTCCCCATGACTAATGCAAATTAAGGAGAAGAATGGCTCGGATGGAGTCACCTTCTATCTTTTAGGAGCATTTTGTCTGTCTTTTCACTAACTTGTAATCGTCAAAAATGAATGAATGAAAAACGAGAACTTCCTTTTGTACTTAAACTACGTAGGGCTTGATTTCTCCTTACGAGATACGTAGGCAACCTTTCAAGGCCCGGCCACTATCATTTGAAATCTTCTTTTCCTATGTCTTTCTGTGAGGGAAATGTTAAGTTCAGATCAACAAGAAATGCAGCACCCCTTATCTCAACGCGATTTAACCTTTCTGAGATAGTCTCAAATTATAATGAGCAAATTTCTTCTTGTTCAAAAAATCATTCCCCATCAATCGTGGGTTAGCATGTCCTCAAACAAAGTAATTTTTATGTGTTTTTGTACTCTCTAAGTGATATTTTGCATTATGTAATTTGAACTTAAACTAACGAATTTTTCTTTGAGTTGTTCTTTTCCAAAAGAAATCAAAATTGGCCTATGTTGATGATAAACTAGCTGATCATCCATATTTTACATGATCTAAAGGCCCTACAAATTCCTTTCCCATCCAAGGTTCACAGAAGGGAAAAGCAACATTTGGTGATAACAACGAAGAAATCAGCCTTACTGACGTTGTGGTGGCTCAACTCGCCATCACTGATAAGAATGAACTAATCATGTAGTTGATGCAACATATTGCCGAGATGAGAGTTGAGATGCAAACAAGGCAATATCTACCTCCTCCAATTTTTATTGTCAATTCTCAAATAGATGGAAGGCCTCCGCGTCACTTTCCTTCTTCAACTGTGGAACAAGCTCAGAACCCATCTTCCACTCCTACTCATTATCCACCAATCATTGACCTACCCACACAAAATCCTTAATATGCATTTGTCTCCTATTAAAGCCCACATCTCCTACAAATATCAACCCTCAACTACCATCTCCTCCTCAAAATGCCAACAACCAAACTGGTCTACCCCCTCAAAACCAAAATTCATAGAACCCCCAAATTCCCCTCCTTTACAAAAATCAACACACCAACCCCCAAAATCTCCCACAAAACTATCAAACTCCCCAAAATGCACAAAGTCCCCCTGTCGCTCCAACTATAACTCGAAAAACCACTTTCCAAATCCTCGTCCCCCATGAACATGATGTTAATGGTTCTGAGCTTGATCACTATGAAGAGCAGGAAAGAGAGTGGAGGTTAAATAAAGAGGCCGCAAAGCTATATATAAGGGAAGAGATTTGGAAGGCAATGAAAGAGTTATAGTGTATTCATGAGTTCGCTGGCTTGAAATATGAGGATTTATACATTCACCCGAATTTGGACAACCCGGAAGGGTTTAAGGTGCCAAAATTTGATGTTTTTTGAGGAATGAGGAACCCCTAAGATCACCTAAGGGCCTATTGTGACTAGCTCGTGGGAGTTGAGAGAGATGAAACTGTGATGATGCGGATTTTTAGAAGAAGTCCAAGTGGTGAGGCTCTAGAGTTGTTTACATCTCATAAAGTAAGACATTGACCTAACTGGAATGCCCTAGTTAAGGATTTCATAGAACGATTCTCTTATAATGTGGAGATTATTCCCGATCATTATTCATTGTAAAAAATAAAGCAGTAATCAAATGAAAGCTACTGAGAATTTGCATATAGATGGTGAAAGGATGCAGCAAGAGTTCGGCCTCGTATGTTTGAGAAGGAAATCGTCGAGGTATTTTTTCGGGTTCAGGAACCCGAATATTATGATCAAATTATGTTACTCGTTGGAGAAAAGTTTGTTGAGATAGTCAAAGTAGGTGAGAGTATCAAAGATGGATTGAGAACCAAGAAAATTGCACGTGTTGCTGCCTCGCTCGGATTGTCAGTCTTGTTGAAGAAGAAAAGAGAAGATGTGTCCGCTATCTCTTATGAGGGGAAGAATATCCCAAGGAGATCCTTGTCATACCGAGGTCATTCTCGACCTTCATAGAGTTCATACTCGGCTTGTTATACACAAATAGATTACCAAAATTCCCCTCCCCCAGTTATAAAAATACACCTCCTCCCACTTACCAAAATACTCCCCCCTAGTTATCAAAATCCATCTCCTATCTACAAAACTTTCCCTCCAATTTACCAAACTCCACCCCATCACTACCGAAACGTTCCTCCCAACTATACAAACGTTCAAAAAAATTACCATAAAATCATCTCTCTCCAAATAGTCGGAACTAAGATCCAAGATCGGATTTACCATAAAATGGTCTCTCTCCAAACAGTCGGGCCCAATGTTAATAGTAATCATTTGCCAAATAATGGGGGCACCACTATCGATATGATAGAGATGAATGATGATTGGTGCATGACTAAGCCAATAGTTCTGATCGCTCATGACGAATCAGAAAAGGGTGTAGCTTCATTGAGCATCAGAGAGAAGAAAGAATTTGTGATTCTAACACCCGCTGAAGTTGTTACCTTGGTGTTAAGAGAAACTCTTGTTCGACCAAAGTTTGTGATTGAAACTACTTCTACTCAAGGTATGACTAGGTTCGGTAGATGTTATACACCAAAAGAGTTTGATTAAGGGGGAAAAAGAAAGAACAAAAAAAGATAACGATAGGTGAGTCTGAGTCTGAGCAATTCTGGAGATAAATGCAGCCAAAAGATTATTCTATTGTGAAGCATTTGGAAAAGACCCCGGCTCAAATTTCTGTATGGGCCTTGTCAATGAGTTCGCAACTGCACATGCAAGCCCTGATGAAGGTTTTGGACGACACATATGTGCCCGTGGGCACCAGTAATGACAATATAGCAGCCATGATAAACCAGGTCATCCGCGGGATCGAATCAGTTTCTATGACGAAGAGTTGCCCTTTGAAGGCAAAATGCACCGCAAAGATCTACATATAACCATTGCATGTCGATACAAGGTTATAAATCATATCTTGGTTGATTATGGATCCGGTATCAATATTTGCCCACTGTCGACTCTGAGGCAGCTAAAATTTGACTTGGAGAAGCTTCACCAAGACCAAATTAATGTGAGGGCTTTTGATGGGGTGCAAAGAGACACATTGGGGATAGTAAACTTGAATATTCAGATGGGTCCTGCAGAGTTCAGTGTGGAGTTCCAGGTGTTGGACAACAACACTAGCTGCAACCTGCTTCTGGGAAGGCCCTTCAACCACACGGTTGGGGTTGTGCCTTCTACTCTTCACGAACTAATGAAATTTGTTTGGAAGGAGTAGAAGTTGTGTATTCATGGTAAAAAAAGCCATTCTAATTGGTATACACCAATCGTTGATGAACTTTTTGAGGTTTTGATTTCTACATGGTGGAACTGGTAAATGCCACCGATTATTATTTGGCTCTACAGCCTCCAATGCCTTCTGCATACAAAATAATTACTATTGTGATGCTTCATAGTTGTTTTGAACCAGGTTTTGGATTGGAAAAGAATTTTTAGGGAATCGACAAGCCTATACGAATTCCCACAAAATAAGGAAAGTTTGGTTTGGGGTACGTCCCCACAGATGATGAAGTAGAGACGAAGAGAAAAAATGTTGAGCAAGCATTGTCAAGGACAATTCCTCATCTGTACCAATTAGTTCTATTTCGAGAGTATGCTGATGAGATAGAGTTGGGAAAGGAGTCTAGGGCCTTTTTGAAGAAATCGATGTGGTCATAGAAGATGCGGTCGAGACATTCGACATCCACGATGCTGAGCAAAGAAAGCAATTACAAAACTTGACCTCCACACCACTTTTGATACCAAACATCTTGGCAGAAATGACATGTTTATGCTTGTTTTGAAAATTGGTGGCCGCCCGAAAGAGGCCCAACACCCACCCTTTTTGAATTTTTTAATTGCTTGAGTTTTGAAATTCCCTTGTGATGTTTAAAAAGTCAAAATGACCCTTGTCCATGGCCAAAGTTTGTGCTTGTCTTTTGATTTAATGAAAGCCTCTTATTATCAAAAATCTTATTATCTGCTTATTCATTGTATTTTACTTTCCTAACTTTATTGTTTATGATTTCAGTAATATTAATTTAGAACCTACATATGTCATGTCATGTCATAAGCCGAAGGAACAAAATGAGGCATGTGATGACAAAGGTGTAGAATATAAAGAAGAAAATGAGGTACTGGAACATGTTGTTGAAGAGTTTCAGCAGTTTAAGAACCAACACAAGCCAAATTTGGAAATAACTGAGACTATGATTCTTGGAGACGAAGAGTGCATCAAAGAAGTCACAATAAGTGTGCATTTGACCGAAGCTCAAAGAAGGGACCTGATTCGTTTTCTTAGAGAATACATGGATGTATTTGTCTGGGTTTACATAGATATGCTAGGGATGATAACAAGGGTGGTGTCCCATAAATTGCCGACTAATAGAGGATTCAGCCTAATAAAAAAAACTCGGAAGTTCAAGCATGAGTTAATTTTGAAGATCAAATAAGAGATTACCAAACAGATCGAGTCCCAAATAGTTGAAGTGATGCAATATCCAACTTGGTAAGCCAACGTTGTCCCGGTTTCCAAGAAAGATGGGAAGTTCATAATCAGCATCGACTACAGAGATCTCAACAAAGTAAACCTAAAAGATAACTTTCTGTTGCCAAATATTCACATTCAAATTGATAATTGTCCTAAGCATGAAATATAGTTTTTTATGGATTGCTATGCGGGTTATCACAAGATCTTGATGGATGAAAAAGATGTAGAGAAGACAGCCTTCATCACACCTTCGGGTGTATATCATTATAGGGTGATGTCATTTGCTCTCAAAAATGATAGTACTACTTATATGAGGGCTATGACAACCATCATTCATGACATGATTCACAAAGAGATAGAGGTGTATGTAGATGATGTCATAATCAAGTTCCATGAGAGTTCAGACCACTTGACTTATTTAAGGAAGTTTTGTGATCGTCTACGTCGATACAACATGAAGTTCAATCCCTCCAAACGTGCTCTTGGGGTACCAGCTGGCAAGTTGTTGGGATTTGTAGTCAGCATAAGGGGCATTGAGCTTGACCCTTTCAAGATCAAGGCGATTCAGGAGTTACCTCCTCCTAAGACAAGAAAGAAGTGATGAGTTTCTTGCAACATTGAACTACATTAGTCTGTTCATAGCTCAATCCACCGTGGTGTGTGAGCCAATCTTCAAGTTATTGAAGAAATATGCTTTGACAAAGTGGACCGAAGAATGTCAGACTGCTTCTGATATCATCCAGAATTATTTGTCCAATCCACTAGTGTTGGTTCCTCCACGAGAATAAGGTCCATTGTTGCTATATTTGTTTGTCTCAAATAATGCATTTGGGTGCATGTTTGGTCAACATGATGAAATAGGGAAGAAAGAACGAGCCATTTATTACTTGAGCAAGAAATTCACTCCATACGAGGCTCATTATACTCTTTTGGAGAGAACTTTTTTGCTTTGACTTGGATATCTCATAAGTTGAGGCATTATCTGTCTTCTTATACCATATGCCTCATTTCTAGAATGAACCCGTTAAATTATATTTTTACAGAAGGTGATGTCAACCGGAAAGTTGGCCAAATGGAAAATGCTTTTGAGTTAATTTGATATTTTGTACATCACCCTGAAAGAGATAAAAGCACAGGCCTTAGCTGATCATCTTGTGGAAAACCCAGACGATGAGAGTATGAACCGCTAAAGATTTATTCCCCCGATGAAGAGGCATAATTTGTGGGTTAAGATATTTCTGAAACATACCTTGGTTGGAGAATGTTCTTTGATGGAGAAACGAATCGCCAAGGGAGAGGTATCAGAGCAGTCTTATTATGAGAATTCGGTCAACACTATCTTATGGAAGTTAAAATCCGATTTTATTGCATAAATAGTATGGACAAATACGAAGTTTGTATCCCTGGTCTAAAAATGACCATCGGCATAAATGTTCATGAGCTTCTAGTTATTAGAGATTCAAACTTGCTGATTAATCAAGTTCAAGTAGAAAGGGTCATGAAGAACCCAAATATCACACCGTATGTGTAGTATATACAAAAGTTGTGCGAGAAGTTCCGCAATATTGAGTTTAGACACACTCCTAAATCACATAATGAGTTGGCTGATGCTCTTACCACCATCGCCTTGATGATTAAACATCTAGATACGGATTATGTTAATCCTCTGGATATATAAGTAAAGGAGCGGCCAGTCCATTGTTCACATGTTGAAGTAGAACTAGACAGTATGCCATGGTACTTTGATATTAATAAGTATTCTGAGATCGGGATTTATCCTGAGAATGCAACATTCAACCAGAAGAAGTCGATACATCGTATGGCACTAAGCTTCTTTCTAAGTGGGGAAATCCTTTATAGAAAGACTCTTGACTTAGGTCTTCTCATATGTGTTGGTGTTGTCAAAGATGAAAAGATTCTTAAATAAATACATACTGGTATTTGTGGTACGCAAATGAATGAACTTACTCTAGCAAGGAAGATCCTTCGAGCCGGTTATCTCTGGATGACTATGTATCATGATTATTGAAAATTCCTGTAGAAATGTCATAAATGTCAAGTGCATGGTGATATGATTCAAGTGTCACCTCACGAACTCAATGCTATTAGTTCTCCTTGGCCATTTGTATCTTAGGGCATGTATGTCATTGGCCCAATAAACACATTTGCCTCTATCGGACTCAGATTTGTTTTTGTTGCCATTGACTACATCACCAAGTTGGTGGAAGCATCTTCGTACAAGTCGGTGACCAAGAAACTTGTATCTAATTTTGTTCGCAACAATCTGATATGCAGGTTTGGAGTACGAGAATCCATCATTACTGATAATGATGCAAATCTCAATAGTCACTTTATGGTTGATATATGAGGCAGTTTCAGGTTTCTCACCGAAACTCAACCGTTTATCGTCCTCAAATGAATGGAGTTGTGGAGCCGCCAATAAGAACATCAAGAAGATTTTGAGGAAAATGATTGAAGCTCACCGAGGTTGGCACGAGATATTTCCAAATGATTTGTTGGGATACGGAACGACTGTCCATTAAGTCGATTGAAGCTACACCATACTTGTTATTTTACGGAACAGAAGCAATTATACCTGTTGAAGTTGAGATACGGTCCTTGAGAATCATCCAAGAAGATTAAGTAATGTTGAGTGGGTCTGTAACCGTATTGATCAGTTAACATTGATTGATGAGAAGATAATGATTGTTGTTTTTCATGAACAACTATATCGATAGAGAATTATTTGCGCTTTCCACAAAAGAGTAGGATCTAGAATTTTTTAGATTGTTCATTTGGTCCTTAAACACATTTTCCCTCATCAGGATGATTACAAATAGAAAATAGCACCAAATTGGCAAGGACCCTACCTGGTTTGTATGGTATTATCTGGAGGTGTTTTGATCCTGTCGAAGATGGATGGAACCGAATGGCCAAAACCGATAAAATCATATGTTTTCAAGCGATCCTATGTGTGAAACATCAGTTTGTATTTCCGTTAAATCCTTGTATTTATTCTATTTGCCTATAATCGTTCATTTAGAACCCTATCCCTCTTGTAATGTACTATGTTTGACCCGAATTCTAAAGAATGAGATACATAAGCGGCCTATGTTGGCCTTGGTCACCCCATTTATCCCTTTAATATTTCTTTGTATTGAACTACGTTCGACATGAATTCTCAAGAATGAGATATGTACGCGACCAAAGTCAGCCTCGGTCGGTTTCTTCGTAAATTTCTTATTTTGTCAAACCTTTGAGAGGACTACATTTGACTTGATTCTTTCCTCAATGGGATACATAGGCGCCACTATAGTTCGGTCATATCTCTTTTAAGATTTTTATTTCTCTTTCCGATAAAAATTAGGACATAATTTTTTAGAGGGATTTAAAAATTCTCGAGAGGAAGATTTTTCCTCTATAGGTCAGAACTGAAGTTCCCTTGAGATTAACGACTGGAACAGAATTTTTGAGAAGATCTCAATATTCTGTGACTGGCTCACCGATAATTAAAGATAATCAAAGATATTCATATGGGAGAGAAATTTTGAGGATGGCCTCAAAATTTCAACATGGGTTTATCGGTAGTCTAGAGAAACTTTGAATACTTTTCGACAAATAATCAGATAGACTTCTAGGCATCAGTCTCAAAGAAGCTCTCTAAGTCTAACTCTATATTGAACGTGCAACTATGTTCACATATAAAACAAATCAAAACCTTGAGGAAAAATATTTTACGGTTTTACATCAACTAAAGATATTTGAAGGACGTTATCTGCTTCATATTATCAGACATGACAATATTACATTTCGGAGGGTCATTTTATTTAAGATGGTATTGCTACTCCCAGGGTCATTATTCTTATTTATTTGTATTATCGATTGAGACGATACTGCCGCTCAGGAGATACCTAGAAAATCCCCTATGTTGCTCAGTGAAGCATCATCTTCACTTAGTAATAAGAGGCATCATCCTTATCTTCGTGCAACGCGAGAAATAAGTCATGCATTGCAAGAGAAGGAAGCCATGCATAGGAAAAAGAAAGATTTCATGTGGTGCGGGAAAGGAATCATGCATACCAAGAAAAGGAATCATGCATTTCAAGAGAAGAAGGTCATGCATCGTAAGAGAAGGAAGCCATGCATAGAAAAAGAAAGATATTGTGCATTGAGGGAAAGAGATTTATTCATAGAAAGAAAAAGGAGCATGCATAGCAAGATAAAGAAGTCATGCATCATGGTAAAGAAGTCATGAATTGCAAGAGAAGAAAGCAAATATGCATTGCGGGAAAGAGATTCATGCAAAGCAAGAAAGAGATAAATGTATTCAAAGAGAAGGAATTCATGCATCGCGAGAGAATTATCAACATATCACATCAACCTGTTTATTACTTTGACAAGGAATAGCGAATTGAAGATAATATTTCAAACATGAGACAAGCTTTATTTGCTTCACATCAAAACCAATAGAGTTTATGTAAAATGATTAAAGAAAGTGATTAAGCGTCGACACAGTAAGAGACAATGTCTCCTGTTTGAATTGTCTTTTTTATGCTAATGAGTTTTATCTTAGTCTTTGTCGAGAGTATCCAAAAAGGTGAATTCTCCAAAAACAAACCACATGTGCCGACGACATTAAAAAGGATGCAGCACAACGTGGAACTTTTTTTAGAAGAGGATTGGGACATAGTCCAAAGAGGAGTGTCAAACTCTTAGGACGCGACAAAAGGAGCGACTTCCACCACAATCAAATCAAACCCCTATCTTAAGGCATGTGGATTTTTTGGGTTTGTCGGTTTTAGTTTCTCATCCAAGAGTTTTGACTTTACCAAAAGAAGCTTCCAATCGGATTGACATACACCAAGAGTTTTGGAAATTATGTTTGTATAAGTTCTTAATGATAGATATTAAAGCGCAACACATTCACGGTTAAGAGGTTGCAAGATTCATTTTCATACTTCATTTACTTTGTCACTTGTCCAGCACCAAAGGTTATCTAGCATAATAGATTTCTTTTTCAACCGACTGAGTCAAACTACAAGTGGCTTGAATTCTCATATAGCATGAGATATGTAGGAAGCCCATCTTTGGGTGTTCGACCATGATTCCTAAAAGTCCGTACCAAAATCCGTTTTGCAAAAAAGATGAAGATGCGGTCGGTCAAAATTAGATTAGTCAATTTCATTTTCCTCTAATTTCTTGCATCAATCCAAGTAAAATGAGGGACAATTGTTGACACCCAATTTTGGAACTCCACAACAGAAGTTAATTATCAAGCTTCTTATATTCCAAACAATTTGAAATAATCAGTTTTATAAAATTTAAGAAAATATAAATTTGCATTATTTGAAATAGTTTTGTCAATTTTTTAAAAATAATTTTTAGATAATATATTACATAATTACGTATATAATTGGTATATTTTATGATTATTTGAAAATCATCTCAAAAATATTTTTTAATTAAATATTTGATTATTTACTCTACTCATATAATAGTTTATATTTTAAAATTAATTAGTTTATAATCATGTTTATCACTTAATTTTGTTAGATTAAGAAGTTTCCTAGTTAATTATACTAATTCGTCTTATTTAAACTTTTAACCAACTCGTCAATGAAGCTTAAATTTGGTTTACATCTCAACTCTAATTGGCCTTAAGGGAAATTAGCTAAGCCATTTTTGTAATTGTAGTTTTCTCTACATATTGCCAATTCAATGTGACCAAAGTTTTGGGCCCCTTCTTTCAGTGGTCCTAACAATCAATTCCAAAATTTCCAGTCCCAACCATACATACAATATCAATACACATCAATTCTTATGCCAGCCCATTTCTTTTCCCCTAAACCGGCCCATTCCAAAGCAAATAAACCAAGACCTACCACTTTCAACTCCAGCAATCAACGGCGATGGAAATCTCACGGCATCCTTTCTAACATTCTCCTATACACAGAGATAGACAAAACAAATGTTAGAAATCCCTTTGTTTCACAATCGCCTTTTTTTCCACTCTTAAAAGACTATGAGTAAGTTAGTTATTGTTCATTAATTGTTGTATTGTTCCTTTCATGTTATATGTTTTTTAACTAGCTTGAAGTATGCTTAGCTATACACATGTAGCAAGCTTTTTTCATCTACTTAGAATATGTTTGCCCATCTCATTGTCTAGACTTGGCATACAAATGGAATAGTCAGTTTATAGTTTTGATTGTATAGAATCTAGAGTATTGTTGTTTTCTTTAGTTTCTGTCATGGTGTATTGTGAATTCGAGGATTATCCGTGTTTCTTTGAGATAGGTATCAATTAAATAATATTTCTCTATTTAGGGTTGAGGTTTGAATGGTATGGACTCTATTATAGGCTTATTTCCCTGTTCACCTCTTCGGCTAAAAAGTCTATGGTAACTGGTAACCCGTGTGCAAGACGTGTATTTATTTGCTTTGACAAATAGATTTTGATCTAAATCGGTTACTAATGTTTTTATTTTCATTTTATTATGCATGTGAAATATATCGGAGTTCACCCTGACCTCCCATTTTCCCTTGCATTTTAAGAGATCCAAAATGTTCAAGTCTCTCCCTTCTGAGTCAGCCTACCATCTGAATGAAGGAAACGGACCCTGAAAATTAACGAATACGAATTGGGGATAATATACGAGATTGTATACAGTATTATACACCTATTATATATGAAAGAGGGAAAATGTGCCTAAAAGCCCACAATTTGTTTTAAAATTGTATTTTGTTACTTTTAGGTCAAAGCCCTTTGCGTTTTAATTATTATTATTTGATAGCCATTAGGAAAGGTACAAGAGAAAAAGAATCTCAATTATATTAGTTTAGGACAGGTGTGAAGTTGGCTAGAGGCCCAAAAGCAAAACTAGGCCCAAGCGTGGCCCAGGCGGACAGAAACGGGACTTGGGTACTTTTTTCTTTTATTGTTGGAGTGTATTGCATGCTAGAGTGTTTATTTAATTTCAAGGATTTCCCTAATTCAAGTTCCCCAAAAGATAGTCATTCTGAGACTTTTTAAAGATAAAAAATATATTTTACTTATTTTATTACTAGAATATATATTTTACTTTAATAATTCATTATATCATTTTCCATTCACTAAAATATATAAATTTTTAGTCGTAAATTTTATTTATCTCCTAAACTTGTTTAAGCATGCCTTTTATTTTATAACAATTAGCCAAAAAAATTAATTATGGGATAACCACATAAGTGGATATTTTAGGTTTCTTTAAAACCTTCCTAAAGTATTAATAAGAACCCCGAAGCCCTCAAATATTTTCAACTGATTCCCTGTTTTAATCTATTGAAAATTGGTTTTCGCAATTTTTCTATAAAAATTAAGTGGCGACTCTAAAAAAGTCTAATAAGTAATATATTTATTATAAAAAAAATTAATGAGAAAGTATTCAAGGGAAGGTTTGAGTTTTTTGAAGTCAAACATGAAAGGATGATCAATACATCCGGAAACTAATCTTGTGTGTGCTAGTGTGTCCTTGTATGTTGTATTTGTTTTATGTGTTGTTTTGAGTCTAAAATCAATGGGGGTAACCCTAGTGTCTTAATAAACAAGTTTAGGCCCAAAACGTCCATACACAACTACCCAAGAACCAACCAAATGTCCTTAAGAAGGGTCCATGTTTTCGCAAAGAGATTGACAAGGCATCGAGCAAATAACCCCTTTTTGGAGGTACTGGCACGTTGCGCAACCTGCACTCAAAAGGCAAAAAGTTTCCTTGCAGGAAGGCATGTACTAGCCTCTCTGCCTCAAATTAAATTCCATAACCAAGATTTGGAGGTGCCTCCGAGACGCGCAACCATGTCTCAGATTCGGTCGCATCTTTTTAAAGTTAAGTTAGACTTAATTTAGTGGTCCAACTAGTGTAGGGGTATTTTGGGTACTTTGGGGATTTATTATAAATGGGGTTTAAGTCACTTTTACCCCACTTCACCAATAAAAACAAAACCCACAAGTTGAAAATCAAAAGCTCTCCATTCTCTCTCTCTCTCCAAAACTTCGATTGAAGAGTTATGAAGCTCCAAGAAAGAAGGTCAATTTTCTAAGGTTTTAACCCAAATTTCGTGGATATGGCTTTAATAAGGTATGGTTATTTCATCCTTTTTTTCTATCATCAAGGAGCCGATTCAAAGGTTTTCCAAAAGATCTCAAAATTCCTATTTCCAATTCTAAGCATGGCTTCTTGCATTTAAAGGTTTAAATGGATGAATTATGATGTTTTCAATGTTAATTGATGGTTTTATGATCAAAACCTCCATGAACCCATGATCATCCTAATTCTCTAATTTTGTCTTGTAAAGTGGGTTTGATAATTGTGATTGGTTATGGATGGAATTGTATTTAGATTGCTTTATATTATTGATTCTTATTGTTATCTATCTCTATATATGTTGAATTGAGATTGTAAGGATGATTTGGTGATTTTTGCCTTATGGGCATGGTAAGGTGTAAGTTCTATGGTTATGTGGAATTTGTTGGAGATGTTAAGGAATGATGATTGTGGCTATTGGAAGGTGGTAAGTTGACCTAATTCCGTTGTTTAATGTAGAATTGACATCGAATTGCTATTGACTGCATGATCCACTTATGGTTGCGGTGCTTAATTTTTATAATGTTTATGAAATTGGACCTTTTGGCATTATTATGTGAATTATAGTTTCGTTATATTATGGCCTGTATAGATGTACAACGTGAAGGATGATATTGTGTATATGAATGTGTGAGATGAAAGCATATTCTTTTAAATGTTGGTATGTGGTGATAATAGACTATAAAGAGTCTGTATATGTTGATATGATGTCTTTTTTATGTAGATCTAGTTGTCCTTACTTACATAAAAATTATGTTTAATGTGATATCTTGACTTGGTAGGCTTAGGCACCCTTGTCATGAATTATATGAATGAATAAAAGTTTGGATAAGAAAAAAAGATTTATAATGAAGTGAATCGGATAGACCTAGCATGATACTCATTTCATGAATAAGCTATCCTAATGAACCTTGATCGACAGCTCTTGTGGACCCCTTCTTTGTAGTAGTTTTCTGAGTTTGTAGGACTTAGAGATGGAACCTTCTCAAATACTATTATGTGAATGTACTTACTCTATGAGAAAAAAGGCAAAGCACTGAGTGGATATGCATGTGGTAGTAGCTTTACTTAAGGATGATACTAAAGTACAAAGAAGCCCATGATATCCCTAAACCATGTGCCTACATAGGGTGTGTTATTAGTCTTACCTTTGGCTAGTAGAACACCTTCAACGGTGTGGGGTCTTACGACACCGGATTTCATACCTAGCTAGTGTGGTATATGTTTGTTAATGCATGTTCTCATCATATGGGATGTGCCCTCTAATTATTGGATAGCTTCTATAACGTGTAGGTAGTAGAATAAGACGCTATCTACATATGGCACGAGTAGGCTTTAAAGAAGATAAAGTTAGTTCCCTAGGTCTTCCAAGACCATTATGTGGAGTCCCTTATATACATGAATGTCTCCTTTAGGGTCTTTAGTAATGAATGTTGACTTGTTGTGGTTGTGTTGGAAAGGAAATATCCTTATCTTCTGTAGTCTTAAGAAACACTTGGGTGTGCATTGAAGAGGTTGTATGGGTGGTTTCTTCACGTCTCAGTTAGTCGGTTATTAATGATTACGGTCTTATATTGAAGATTAAGAGAGTATTATCTTATGTGGTTGATGGAATTTTATGATGTATTTTATACTTGGATAATCAGATTTGATAAAAATAGCATGAAAAACATATTTCAACTAAAGTGTCCCTTTTTAAATGATTTTCGTACATGTTCATCATACGTAGTGCATTAATTGTTCTTATTCCATAATCTTCTTTATGTCTTCAAGTGTTGGTTGTTGCAAGTGAACATTTCTAGAGTTGAAGCTTGCAAAGTAGAATTTTCTCAATATTGGTATGTCCTCATATGTTCGAGGACATGGAATATATTTCTAGTTTTCTTTCATTAAAGACTTCGTATTATACTCAAGTTTCTTTTCAATGTAAGGGATGTGACCCTATGATAATAAGATGTGTGTAAGGTGGCTTTGTGATTAGACTTAGTTTTCTTATGTTTTATAAAAGACTTTTCTCATTGACTTTATTATGAAAAGTTTTAATTCGGCACTACTTTTCATACATATGTAATGAATGAATGTGAAGAGACTTATGTAATACCTCCCAGAGGTTGAGTACACCGTGTTACTTCGAGGGAGTACTTTCCGGTCATAAAATATATGAACATGTATGTTATGCAATGATATGAATATGTACGTTATGTTATGATATGAACATGTATGTTATGCTTTGATATTAATATGAATGTTATGCTAAGATAAGAATACGAATGTTATGATTTGATTGTGGTAGTGTTGGCATGTTGAATTAATGGTAATTCTTCTAAACACTATATGAATATGATATGGAAGAACATTCACATGTTCCTGGTTCCATGAATTGAAGGTTGTTCTCATCTTTGGAACCTTTGAGCTATATGATATACGAAAAGTTTAGTCCGTTAGGCATTCTTTATGAACAAATGCATGATTATAGTCTAATGTTAATTTAAAGGAAATTTTAGCACTAAGTGAATATAATTATGATAGAGGTCCCTTCAGTCAGTAGTTGGGTTCCCACTACGGTGTCTCATGAGATGGAAACTCTCACATTAGAAGTATAAGGATTCTAGAAGCAATCTTCATATCCCATAACTTTGTGCCCCCATAGGTGGTATGTCTAGTTTCATCTTAGGCAAGTGACAACACCTCTTTTAGGTGTGGGAGTAGAATACTGGATTCCATGTAGCTCACATGGTGTATGTCAGTTATTGCTAATCTCCTTATGTTTTAAGAATTTGAACTAAGATATGAATATGACTTATGATTACAAAGTTGAACGCTAAATAGGGCTTCTTGACGAGTATTACTTAGTGTCGGTAATAGTATGGGACTTTACCTATATATTGCACAAGTGGGTTCTTTGAGGGGTTCTTGTGTGAGTCTTTTTTGCATAATGACTTATGAATGATGTTAAGGTTTATTTCACCTATTATGATGTTGATTATGTATGTGACTACACTTGTGTCTTCTAGATGGCTTTACTTAGTAAATATGGAGGTATGGGACTTCATATCTACATTACACAACTGAGCTTTAAAGGGGATTATGGGTGGTGTCTTTATAGTATGATGTTAATTGAACCCAAATATGTAAGATATGAACTATGACTATTTATAATGCACTTATGATCATGAATGTTTATTTTACTTATATAATGGATTGATTATGTATTCCTTGAATGTGCATTATGGCTTTTAACTCGAAATAGCATGCTTTTAACTAAAAGTCTCTTTTTGCATGTTTTAAGTGGATTTAATTGCATGGTTTTCATGCTTAGTACAAATCAATAATACTAAGTCACATTTCTCTTATTTTTTTACTAAGAGTAGGTTCGGGATAGTAGGTCCTCATTGTGAAGAAAAGAAGGCATGGATTGCATTCTCCAAGACTTTAATATGTTCTCAAGTTCCGAGGACAACATGATGACACTTATGTTCTTTCTATTTTGCAATAAACTAATAAACTTCTTATGTGTACTGCTTATTATGATATATTTTATTGTAAAGGGCTATGGTCCCTATTTGAGACTTCTATGTTGCACTTAGATGGTTGATGTGACAGGGTCTAGACATTCTATTTTCCTATTATGAAAAAGTTTGACATTAATTGTTGAAGAGTTTCTAAATTCCGCATCATTCAATGTCTTATGCAAATAATGATTATGCTAAGGGCTTGTATGAGACCCCTCCAGGATCAAGTACGTTGTGTCATATCTAAGGGATGCTCTCGAGGCGTGACAAAAGGGTAGTGTGTTGTGTTTTTGGGACAAATTTAGCGAAAATATAAATATCCCAGAGTAGTGAGAAAGAATATAGATGCATTCAGAGTGAGAAATTGTACTATTAATAGAAATATTTTACCTCATGAAGAACACTTTGTAGTTTTTAGGGGTTTTCAACTTCGCTATTGAATTTGACAAATTGAAGTTGAATCTGCAGTGGGTTCTCTTGTAATTGATTAATTTCATATTGCCCATAACCACTTTCATGTAAGGTATGATTTCTTAACTTTTTTATGTTGGGTGGCTAAAACCCCAAGATCTAATTGTGCAATTTCGGGGTTTGGTGTTGATTTAATGTAGTAAGTATTATGTTATGATCTATTTTCTATTGTTCATAAACAAACTTGGGGTAATTGGCATGCGGTTAATTAATGGTTGAGGTTGCAAATTTATTCCTATTTCCGATCTTTCATCTATGTTCAAAAGAGATTGATTGCAGTGAGTACTTAGTATGATACTAGAAATTTGGGTTTCTTATCTGTAATTTGCTTTAAAATAGAGGTTATGGGTCAGATCTATTTGTCCATTTTCTTCATCGAAAGAAATAAAGTAAGGTATGGAATTTCTTAGATTAGTTTGTACATGAGACAGAAAGAAGATTCTATGCAAGGATGCGATGAGATTAAAAAAAGTTAGTGTCACAGAAGATGACCTAACATATTCACTAATGTTAATCACTATACAGCAACACAATCTGTCCTTGAATCCAATCCTTGCACCCTCATTTTGCTTGTTACTTCTTGAATTTCCTGGAATTTTAGTTTAATTGTGACAATTCATAATCAATATTTTTTATTCAATTGGTGGAATCATCCACCCACTTGTTCTCACTATTAAAAATGAATGATTTTACAACTCATATTTCTTAATGAAATTCTCTATGATATACAAATTTTTGTGTGATTCGATCCTAACTCTTTGTTGGGTATTTTTATTGACTATGACTGTTTTTCCTGTTAATTAGTTTTATAGAGGATATTTGTGCATTATCACATACTGCCAAGACTATACTGATCGACCGAATACTATTGATAAACTGAATAGCACAACGGTACAAAAATATGAGATTGAAATAATAGACATTTAAACTGAAAGTTTTTAAACATGTTGAACTAAAAGAATGCACAACTGATCATGACAAATTATATTATTCTAAATTGTCACTTGACATAAGCATGAGACTATGTTAATCAATAAAAAAGAATGAAGCAAAAAAGTGGAAACATACTAAGTCTGATAACAAGCCTCTATATCATAATTTTGACTAGGACAACCCCTACCTCATGCAATAAGTCTGAAAATTGAAATGGAATGAAATAGAATAGAACTATAACATGTGATCATGCACTGGAACCACGAGGAATCACCACAATCTAAGAAAATTCATATCAATATGATAGCAACGACAAGATAAAGGAAAACCAGATCATATAGTATACAACAATGTAAGCAGAAAGATATATGTGGAAGTACTTTGAAAATATTGCAAATATTTTCAAAGTTGCTTCTAGAATGACTTATATTATGATATAAAAGTGAAGTATGTGGTGTCTTGTCTTTGTTGACTTGTATCCCTTGCTTGATGTATGTATGATTATGAATATATGATGTCTTCATTCAGGGTGTTAGAACTCTTTGTCTTGAATGTATGAATGACATGTGACCTTAAATGAACTTAAGAGAGTCTTTTGTGTGAAAACCTGACTTAGTGGTAAGGTTAAGATTGTTGAAGTTGTAAGCCGTTATGGTATCCTTCAAAGTAAAGCAATAATGGACTTAAGGTTAATTGACTGGAACAACATCATATTAACCCTTAGGAAATTCATCATGAGCTTCTTGTTGCAATTGTGAGGTAGCCCTAGTGGAACTTCTTTTTTGTAGGATAAATGTGATTGGGTTATGAACTTGTCATGGAACCTTTTTATATGAACGTAATGTGTGAATTCGTCTACGAGAAAGAAGGCTAGAACCGAGTAAATATGGTAAGTAGAACAGCCTCATCGGAGTAGGATAGAACTACCCTTGGCCATGTGCCTACATGGGATGTGTCTAAGTTCTACCCTTGGCAAGTAGAACAGCCTCATCGGAGTAGGATAGAACTCTGGATTCCATGTCTTGCTATCATGGTCTACGTTAGTTATTGCCTATTCTCATCATATGGAATAGATATTAACATTAGAGAATTTTATTAGGTTTAGGTGGTGGTATGCGACGCTATCTAGACATTGCACAATAGATTTTGAAAGTGCTATTTGGAGTTCCTAGGTATTGTCTAAGACCATTACTTGAAGGCCTTTGTATGATGTATGAGACTTAATGAACTATTGACTTATGTTTATAAGTATGTAAATGAATAGGTACCTAATGTAAAGTGACTTAAGGATTCCTTAGCTAAAGTGTGAAGATGGTATAAGAGATGATCTCTTCATGTCTTATCTTTGAAAGTCTTGAAGATGACTATAGTTAGGGAAGATGTTTGGTGTTGTGGACCTAATCTAAGCCTTAGGTAGTCTTAAGGACTATTTAGGTTATCTTGAAGAGGTCACAATGGACGTTATGTTCTTGATTTACTAAACTAGGTATTTTGATAGCCTTTGGAAGAAGAATGTCATATCATTTATGTGTTAGTGCGTTAAGTAAGAATGATTCTATTCTAGGGAGTCTATAGGATCTCTTAAGTGTGTGTATAAGGGATTGTATGCGTGGTCGCTTCACAAATCACTTCCGTGAGACTTAGAGTCACCTTTGGTAGAAAAATGTTGCCTTGATGATTATGATACTTGGTAAGTATGTATGTGACTCATTATAACTAATAGTAAGGGTCGTTTAGGCACATCTAGAAGGGTTTACGGGCGGTCTCTCTTTGCGTGATTTAAGTGAATCTTAGGATAGCTTTAAGTGAGAAGATTACATGCAAAAGGGTGTCTCGGGTGAAGAATAAGCATATTAACTGTACAGTGAAATAAATTCATTGTAACAGTGAATGAGTTCACTGTAAAGTGATCTCAAAAATATGTTTTTGGTTTAAATGTTATATTATGTATTTCTAAATTGTTAAATGTTGTTCTTATGATTTATAGTATGATTTTTAATTGAAAATATGCATATTTCAAATAAAACTCTGTTTTCATGATTTTTATGAATAATGTCATAATTAGTACGTGTGGTTGTACTAACTCCATGTTTTTATCTATATATATAGTTATTCGTGGGTGAAGAGCTTCGGGAAGAAGACTTGGACTGAAGATCATTCAAGAGAAGTTGAAGTATGTCCTCATTTGACTCAAGGGCATATATGTCTTTTATGTTTTCTTTGAAGTATTTTAATAGACTAAGTATTTTCTATATTCGTATTTCGTATGAGCCGTGTCCAAGTGTTCTTATGTCTTAAGATGGTGAGATTGAGACTTAGTGTTTTACTTTTATATGAAAGAGATTTTGAAGACTATATTATGTTTTGTGAAAAGTTTTAGTTCCGCACTACTTTTTACTATGTTTATGCAATGAATGATATGAAAGGGCTTGTATTAGACCTCTGAGAGGTTGAGTATTTCGGTTACAATCCGACATTGTGCCCTATGTTCTAGGATGTGGTTTTGGGATGTGACACTTTTTCGGGTATATTTTTCTGTACATGATTATTTACTGAATTGTTTATTGAGTATTGCGCTTCTGTAACATTGAATAAGTATAATTAGTAATTTGTATGGTTGTTGTTATAAGAGAATGTTAGGTGGATAATATATATATATATATATATATATATTATAGTTGATAGAGAATGGCTTAGGGGACGAATTCTACGAAATGGATGGATACCTAATGATGGCGCACGCCCGGAGCCTACACCCTAGATGTGGCCAGCCCTCAATGAGCATTGTAGGCATCGAGTGAACCTTGGTCTGGCTTACTTAACTCATCAGAAGACTTAACTCAATAAAAACAGTCTCCTGATATAACTTATAGCAATAATATGTTGACCAAAGTGGAACTTAAGTCTCACAACAAAGTATCTGAAATTAAGAAGTAAGAGACTCAAAACTGACTATCTGACTATCTGAAGCCTCAATAATACTAAGAGGGATGTTGGGACAGACCCCACAACATCCTACAAGAAGAAAGACTGAAAGCAATAAATGTGTCCTCCAGGATGCAAGGAGGCTCACCACTACTGAATGCTCAACAAGATCAACGAGGTGATGGAAGATACAGATCAAAATAGGTTGGATAGTTCTTCTCATGAACTTTAAACTGTCTTGAGGCATAAGCTATGATTTTGCCAATCGTCATTAGGAAACAACCTAAACCAACTCTGGATGCATCACAGTACACCATAAAACCCTGAGTACCTTCTGGTAAGATCAAAACTAGGTCAGCATTCAACCTAATCTTAGACTCCTGAAAGATTCTCTCATAAGCTTCAGACTACTAAATTTAATTGTCTTCTGAGTTTTGTCAAAGGATATGAAATACATGAAAACCCCTCATCAAACCTTCTTTAGTAGCCAACCAAGCCCAAGAAACTCCTTATATCAGTTAGAGACGTGGGCCTAGGAAAATTCTGAATTGCTTTTATCTTGTGTATCAACTCTAATTTCATCGCCGGAAACTATGTCGCCCAAGAATGCCATAGATTTAAACCAAAACTCACACTTTGAGAACTTGGCATATACTCCTTATCTTTCAATATCTAAAGGATCATTCTGAGGTGGGTGTGATCTTCCTCATTCCTTGAATAAATTAGTATATCATCAATAAAGAGATAACAAACTTATCTAGATAAGGTTTGAAGACACTATTCACAAGATCCATGAATGATGGAGGTGCATTGGTCAAACCAAAGGACATGACCACAAACTCATAATGCCCATATCTGGTTCTAAATGTTGTCTTTGGAATATCCTATTCCCTAACTTTTAACTAATGGTATCCTGATTTGAGATCATTTTTGGAGAAGCAGGTGGCACCCTGAAGTTGGTCTAAAAGATCATCAATCCTTGAAAGAGAATATTATTCTTGATGGTAACCTTGTTCAATTGGCGGTAGTCTATACACATCTTAAGGGAAGATCTTTCTTTCTTAGAAACAAGACCGAAGCGCCCCAAGGTGAGACATTTGGTCAAATGAAACTCTTATCTAACAGATCTTTCAACTGTTCTTTATACTATTTTAATTCTAATGGTGCCATTCTATATGGAGGAATAGATATAAGAAGAGTATCTGGAGTGATGTCTATGCTGAAGTCTATTTCTATCTCAGGAGGTACTCCGAGTAGATCATCATGAAAGACTAATGGAACCTCTTTTGCTATAGGAACTGGATGGAGGGGAGGTACCTCAACATTTGAGTAATTAACTCAAATACAACCCTTCGAAACTAACTTTCTCACCTTAAGGTACGAAATGAAATGACCCTTGGGCACGCTGAACTACTACTTCATTCTATGACTTGGTCATAATGAATCTGAAACTTGATAATATGAGTTCTAAAATCTATTGATGGATAACAGGCATGAAGTCAGTCCATAACTAGAATGAAATTAAAATCTACCATGTCTAACTCCACTAGGTCATCCATTGGGTTCTTGTGATTGATTGAAATAGGATAATCACGATAGACTCTTTCCGCTAGAATAGACTCCCCAACAAGTGTAGAAACACATGAGAGTTCATAAAGTTTCTCAAGAAGAATTTCGAACTTAATTGCAACATAAGAAGTTACAAAAGACAAACTTGCTCTTCGGTCTTGAAAATCATAAACATCAAAACTAAACACTTTGATCATACCAGTGAAAACATCTAGACAGTTCTCTTGCTCTTGGCGGCTAATTATTTCATAGAGGTAATTTGCTCCTCTGTCAATGCCGGAAGTAGTTCCTATAGGTACATCCCTTTCTGGTGGAGCAGCCGATGAATATTGGGGTACATTACCCAAATTTCCACCACCCTGCTTATTCTTAGGACACTCTTTCATGAAGTGACCCTCATGACTGCACTTAAAGCAACCTTACTAGCCATCATGACACTAAACTGTGTGGTTTTCTACCATACCTACCATATGCAGGAGCCCAACTACCTCCTTGTTCCATATTACCTTAGGACTGTGTTTGTCTAGCCTTAAGTTTTGCGAATTTTGGTCATTATACTCACCTCTGTTTCTGGGTGGAGATTCACTAGCAGATAATTGTGCATGACCCTTTTGTTTCTGAAAAAATGGACGGTTCATACTACCTTTCTGTTGTCCAGACTCAATTCCAGACTTAGCTTTCTTGTTTTTATACTCTTCTCTGTGCCTCAACTTGTCCTCTTCAACCTGTTGCACATAGACCATCAACCTCGATATGTCCATTTTACCTGTCGGCATGGTAGCCCTGCGTGTTTTACTTGATGAACGACCCAAGCCAGCGACAAACAAGCTCATTCTGCTCCTCATGTCCTTAACAATTTCAGGAGCATAGCAGGTCAAATGGGTGAACTTCAACCCATACTCGTGCACACTTTAAGAGTCTTGTTTCAGTGTAAGAAACTCTAGTACCTTAGCCTCTTTCAATTCTCGGGTAAATAAATGCCCCAAGAAAGCTTCTTCAAAGACGTCTCAATTGAGATATGGTTTATCCTCATCTCTACCCTCCTTCCGGTGCTCGAACCAAGTTCTAGCCACATTTTTCAGTTTATATGCAGCTAGTTCAACTCTACCAGCATCCACAACATGCATGACATCAAACACCTTCTTGAGTTCCTCAATGAAATTCATGGGATCCTCAGTAGTGCTTCAACTGGTGAAACATGGAGGGTTCATCATCAAGAACTCGTAAATCCTTGAAGTGTCAGCCTCTTCTTGCTGATCTCATCATTTTTTCCAACCTTGGTTAGTCACACCTTGGCTTAACATTCGGATTGACTCACAGATTTCAGCATTGGTGACTTCTCCTTGAGGTTGTAATTCTGGTGCATTAGGTACCCTTTGCTCTTATATATCAATGTTTCTCCTAACGATACGACCTCGTGCTTCTCTCCGTGATGGAATGGTTATTAGAAACACGCACAAGCACGAATTAGAGAGAAACTTTTACAGATAAACTCTAATGCACGAAAAGAGTATGAAAGAAATGAGAAGTTCCTTGATGTTGCATCCTCCTAATTATATATGTTGTGTGTTTCACACTAATAACTAGGACTCTACAGACACGACTTCATAGACTCCCTAGGACTCTTGAACTCTCTACTCTGATACCACATTTGTCCCGCCTGAGCCTACACCTTGGACATGGCTAGTACTCGAAAATCGTTATTGGCCTCAAGCGGGCCCTTGGCCTGGCATCTTTTACTCAGCAAAAGACTTAGCTTAATAAAATTAGTCTCATGATATAAAGTAAAGAAATAATACGTTTGCCAAAATGGTACTTAAGTCTCATAAAAAAGTATCTGAAATACAAAAATAAGAGACTCAAAACTGACTAAGTGATTGTCTATGAAGCCTTTATAATACTAAGAGGGATGTTGGGACAAACCCCACTACATCCTTTAAAAGGAAATACTAAAAAGCAAAAAATGTGTCCTCCAGAATTCAAAGAGGCTCACCAATGACTTTGAATGCTCAACTGGCTCAACGAGGCACTGACTGATGCTAATCCTGGTTACTTGCATCTGCATCATGATACGATGCAGGCCAATTGACATTTGTACATTAAATGTACGAGTACGCGAGTTGGAATGCTAACAACAACTTAAGCTTGAAAAAGAGAAAGAAGGAACACTTACCTTGGCTTTGCTAACTCAAGAATAACATTAATCAATATTAATGAATAAGACATATGAAATATATAAAAGCTTGTAAAATAATGAAAATACTTAGTTTGTTAAGGAAAATGCAATAACAAACTCAACTTTACTTATATATGAAGTAATATAGTTTCTATGGAAGATTTTCTAATAGAAAACCATTATGAGCCTTAGCGATGGTCAAATGTTCTTACCTCACGTTGAAAGAGGACCATCCAATCTATCAGCCTGAACTACTACGTGGATCCACTAGGCTATGTTAAAAAGTACAATGGAGTCATCTAAAAAGTATGACCTTTTTTGTTTCCATGTTGGGTACATGGTTTATGGGGGATTGAGTTAATATGAACTCATGTCCACATATCAGTGTTTAATTCTACTCCCAAAAATACTTAGCTTATATGTTTTTAAAATAACTTTTTCTCTGTTTTGAGGTAATTGCTCAAACATAGATTTAAAATCTCATGGAAATTAGTTTACTGTTTACTGAAAACTAGCTAAAGGCTCTGTTAGAAGTCTAGCTTCCTTTCTTGCTCAAAATGTGAAAACATTTGTAACTCTTAGGGAATACTTAGTTCCTTAAATTTTGAGAAATGAACTCAACTCTTTACTATTTGCTTAACTTGAAACTTGAGCCATAAAACATAGTTAAAAGTTTCTTAAAGACTCTTTGAAAGTTTTAGAACTTACTTTGACTTGCTTCTTAACTTTTAGACTTGATTCTTAACTTCTTTGACCTTGATCTTAAATTTTCTTGAATCGGATTATCGATTCAAGGTTCATGATCTCATGTTAATGTATTATTTCATGATTTTTAAATTATCTTAGAGTGTTGGAATCAACTAAGAAGCATGGGTACATCACTTAGGAACCAGTACGAAAGAGTCGGAAATGAATGGATAGAATTGGCATCCTTCGCTCTCTTAGAGGCGTGCGGCGCCAGTCTCCAAACTTTAAAGGCAAAGATGGGGCGCTCTAACAAGTGTGGCATCCCTAAATTATAAGAACAAAGAATGTCATGTGGGGCAACAGGAGGCAATGTGTCAGGGCCATACGGACACACGTTTTGACTTTTCTCACCATTTTTCATCTCTAAACACTCCTAACTTCCATGGCTATTTCCCCAAACACTTAGGATCATTATTAACCTCAATACTTAATATATTTTACTTGAAAACAACCCGGTAACACGAATCAAATAAACACTACGCATGCAACAACTCAACCAACAAGAATTCAAAAATGTTCTTCAAGAACTTCACTTTTTTATCATTCAATCTACTCAAAATCATTGAATTTAAACAATTTGGTTTTAGGTTTAACTAAACCAATATGAAAATATCTCACATACCTTGATAGGGATCACCCCCGACGAATTCCACTCGCAAATCTTGATGTTCTTGGCGAATCTTGACTTTTCTCCCTTTTCTTCTTCTTTTCTCTTTTCTCCAAGCCCTAAGCGTGATTTTGATTTTCTAGTTTTATCTAAAACTTATTTTACCTCAAATAAACTCCTAAAACAAAATTGGAAATTGATTTGTGAAAAGACTAGTTTGCCCTTTTCTATGTTCGGATTAGGACTTTCCTCAAACCAACGGTCCTACTTCCATAAAGCATAACTCACTCATACGATATTGAAATCGCCCAAACTAACCGGAGTTGGAAAGATATTTCCAAGGTCTTTCCAACAATATCAAGAAATTCCACTTATTCTAAGCTAGAAGTTATGGCCGTTTGAAAATTATCAAAACTCACTTTCTTAACTCAGGTAATTTTCTTGCTTTTTCCCTTTCTTTCCAAAAATGAATAGTTTTATTTACTTATCTTATTCCAAGCTATTTCAAATTGTGGAACGTTTCATACTACCTAGAGATTTCTAAAGAAAGTGAGGATTAATACATGTGATGTCTTTGGTAAGACTAAAATGGGTTTCTATCACTGCAAGTGTTCCACTAGTCTCGTAACTAATGACTTCAATTGTTAATGTTAGTTGAAAAATTAGGATACAATAATGGTAAATTATGGTCTAATTATGAATTTACTATTGTTGTAAGGTCCTGCATATTTCATGTATGCAGGCTAAGTGTGGTTCCCATGTAAGTTGGGTAAATTTTGGACTCATTACTTAATGTTATCTTATTGTGAGTCGAGCTTTAATAAATTAAGATATGTAGTAAAATATAAAGTGTATTATATTAATTGAATCTCATTAAGGCTATGCCAATTGAATGAGTTAAGACCTATTCTTGTGTTTGAACTCTAAGAAATTGATTACACAATTAGGTGAATTTTTTGGTGTAGACTAGACATCGAATAATATGAGTGTTTATAGACTCGTTAACTTACTAATTATTCATATATACTTGATATATTGAAAATATTCGAAGGTATTGAGGAAAGGAATAGTATTGCAAAATCATCTTGCTTGACTACGATTCTTCGGTGGAGGTAGGTTATGGTTTATTCTATTTTATAGTAGACTCTTAATAGTGATTGATATGAAATTGAGTGATATTATGAATTTATCTATGTTCTTGATTGTGTGGTTGTTGGCTTGATTGTGTGGTTTGTGTTTGGTCAGAAATCATGAGATCGTGAAATTTATAGTCTTGAACCCTCTCTATAGAAGTGATTCTTTAAATAATGGAGGCTTAATAAAGTATCGTTAATGAAGTGAAAGTGGTGATAGTAAATGATAAATTAATAATATTATTGGATCGGAGTTTCACATTCCAACATGATATTATGGATCGGAGTGTCACGTTGTGAGATGGTATTATTGATCGGAGTGTCACGTTTTGATACGATATAATTGAATTGGAGTGTTATGTTTCTACATTGTATAATTGAATCGGAGTGTCACGTTCTGACACGGTATTATTGGATTGAACTCACATTCTAACACGGTATAATTGGATAGGAGCGTCACGTTCTAACACAGTAACATTAAAAGAAAGCATATTGAATTGATTGAAAGTACTCAATCTCAATGAACTCATTCCCTAAACAAGTGTGGTGTAGAGGCCTGAGTCCTCGTTTGTATGCTAGATATTTTTATTGAATACATACTTGCTTCAGTTGTCACTTGTTCATATTGTTTGGTGTGTGTTTATGTTAGCCTACTACTAAATTGAAAAAACTTTAATTCCATTATAGTAATCATATTAAGGACATCTAATCTCCAAATACTAAGTCAAAGAGTATCAAAGACATTGAAGTAAATGAAATAAAGTAATTTATGTCCAAAAACTAAGGATGACCGAGAAAATCCAACACAAGCTCGAATGAATAGATCACCCTTGAACTTGATATGCTGACATTGTCTAGAGCTGAGGGCGAGTCAAAGTTGTTGTTACACTCGCTGCACTCAATAAAAGGAAAACAAAGAAAACACAAGTAAGGCTTAGTATAAGGCAATATGTACTGAGTAGATATCATCGGGTGACCCAAAATAGTAACTCATATGCGTAGAGTAATAGTATGAAATCGGATAAATGATTACCATGTTTTATATATATATATATATATCATACAAGCCGCCACGTAGCTCAATAAATTCACCCCCAATTTATTCTATTAATTCTATGTCGTTTCTCTCTGTTGGATTCAAGAGAAGGGTAGGTCGGTAATTTCCCCTTCTCCCGTTCTTCGTTCTTTTTCTCTGGGATCTTATATCTTCCTCTTCGTTATTCTGAAGAGCTCTTATCACTTCCCTTTATGTTCCATGTATAAAAGTCACGTTTGTTATCCTGAAAGGTTTGTTTCCTCTATGTTACATGGAAAACAACAGATTCATTTTTTGCCATAATGCGAACACGAACGTTTCATTCCAATTCCCTATAGATTTGCTCCTCCAAACAAGAAGGTAAAAACCTTCACTTATTTAGAATGACAATAAGGTACACCTTCTCTGTATGCCTACTAATTTGGGTTGTTGCTTGTTTCCCATTTGTTCATTCTCTGGGTTTTCATTATTTGAAGTTTTTCCTCTCGGATCTACCAAAAACTGGAGGTGTATCTTTTCGCCACCATATGCTTGGTCTATGTATTGTTTAATGTTCTATTTACTAATTTTATTGATACCTTTTGTTTAAACCTGATGTTAATTTGGTTGTTTCGATGAATCCGGAAATATCTCTTGCACTTTGATTTTACTTTGGTTTACTGGATTTGCTTCTTCGTTTTGGTATTCCTTATAGCATGCTCGAATTAGTTGTTTTGCTATGTGATTTGACACACATAATTTAAGAGCTTGTTCTCTCTTTATGTTCATAAAATTTCTTCAATGAAATAGACTATGCTAGAAATTTATATACAATGGAGAACTTATGTATACATCTGCTCTATAAGGTTGATTTCTGATGAATTAAGCCTAGCAATTTCTGCATGACTGTAATTTTGGCGATTACATCTTTGATAGTTTGAACAATGTTTCTCATGTGGATACAATAATGTAATATCTTTAGGCTAATGAACATTGAAATAATGGGTGTGATATCAATTTATACTACAACAACCGTTCAGACTTGAGGAAATGAATCAATGATAATTGTTTTTCCCCTGCAGACTCAACTCCTTAATTTATGTTTCTGCCCTGAATAGTGTATTCCCCTTTACAGTATAATATCAAGACTAGTGTACGTAGTGTATGATGTGTATTCGAGCTAAGAAAGGTCCTAATTTTTGAATTAATCATCGCAAGTTCACTATGGCCAAAGCCGTTCTGGTTGGGGTAGCTTGTTGCCTATCAATAATTCGCTGCTACATGTAAGTTCACTGTCATATTAACTTCCACTCTACAAAGACTGAGATAACCACTTTGTGATATCATTAATGAACTAGACAAGTTCGTGTTTCCATTGCCATTTTTTAAGTAACTTGTGCTCAGCATGGCGAGAAAAATTACTACAAGAAATACTTAAGTCTCTCAAATATTTGATCCATACTGAACCAGAAATACACAGAGTACGTTTAACTGCTTTGTTTTCTTGTGTCGGCCGAATAAAGAGAGGCCATGTGTAAAGTATGTGTCGGCCACTTTTAGCCAAAAGTTTGTAAATTTTGTGTATAAATAGAGGAGCTTTCCTCATAAATAAAACACACCTTCATCCTTACATCTCTCATCTTTCTGAATATTCTCTTTACGCTTCCATCCCCTCCATTGGTATCAGAGCTAGTTAATTAAATAACTATGGAAAACAAATCAACTATGACAGATGATCTACAAGAACAGGTATACCATTTTATATTTATGAGTAGCTAAATTAATTTATTCCTGAAAATCTCTTGTTAATTATAATTGTTTATAATGTTTGAATAATGTTATAATAACCATCTTTAGAAAGTTTGCTACAGAAATATTCTTCAAACAAGTATTGCCAGACTATGCCATCCTAAGGTTGAAACCGGTAGGCAGAGAAGGCCGTTTAGGGGAGTAAACAAAGTTGAGGCGCTGTTAGGGTAACTAATCAAAGAAGAAAACTGTAGTAGTGACCAGACTAGATGATTATTAAATCATTATTTTTGCATAATAAGCAAGTATAATTTTTTAAGAGGTTGAAAGGAATAAAATTTTAGTGAAAAATAAAAATAATAAAAATGGAAACCTACCTATTAAACGATGATGTTGATTATAAGATATTATTATTCTATATACTAAAAAATTTGAATATTGATATAAAAAGAGAAATTTATAATAAATTATTAACATATGAGATAATAGAAATAACAACCCAAGGTTGGACTGAGTTAACCATACAAAGTATACAAAATGAGCTTTATTATGATATGTATGATTTATATGATGATTTAGATATTGGAGATTAAATATGACTGAATATTGGCTAAAGCGATATGGTAGGAATTACAGGTTAAAAAAGATTAGATATCCAGATAAATTAAGTAGGCTTTTTAAAATATTATATAAAAAGCCATGATAAATAAAAATAAAAATACTAAAATAAAAAGAACTAAGATAGATAAAAAGATAAGAAAAATATGGAAAAAATTAAGATCTTTATATATAGAATATGAACTATCACAACTAGTCAAAACAGATAATGATAGGAAAAATCAATTGATAAACATAATTTCAAAAATAGAATATAAATATGTCTGCTATTTGAAAAAACAGTATGAACAAAGAAATCTATAAACAACAATTAATAGAAGAAATAATGGAAATAATGGTTGAAAAAGAACAAGAATTACAACATAGAAAAAGAAGACTAGAAGAAAACATATTAGCAGGAGTATGTAATAAATCAATACTAGCACAAAGAAAAGATATATTAACGTTAGAATTAGAATTAGATTGTCTTGAATATGAATTACAACATAATATAATACATAGATCATAATGAACAAAGAAGAATTTGCAGTAGACGAAAAAACATATGAAAACCAAGACGGAATGATAATAAAAATAGTATTTTCAAATTTAGGAAGAAGATACAAGAAAATAGGAAATAACTTATATTTAATGCTAGAAAAAGAAACAGCAAAATTAGAAGATAGTTTAACAGCTATGGTAAGAATAACAAAAGAAAATGAAGAAATAGATAAATCAAGAGAAATCGAAAAAATAAAAACACAAGCAAAACAAGAAGTACAAAATTTAGAAGAAATAAAAAATACAAGAATAAGTGAATTAGAAAAAGAATTAGCTAGGTTAAAATTATTATATGAAAATAAACAAAAAGAAAAAGATAAAGAGCTAGAATTAACAAATGAAATAAAACAAATGGAACAAAAACTAAATGAAGATCTAAATAAAGATATTGAAGTGAATGAAATAGATGGAAATGAAAATGACCAACAATCAGAAATAAGTGATATAAGTGAAACATATACAGAAATTCTAGAACAGATAAATAAATCGAAAAAATTAGAGATAAACACAGGAGATATGAATAGACCTAGTACGTCAAGAGTTAAAACCCCAGATAATAGTCCCAGAAATAGTCCTAGGAGAACACCACCAACTTATTATACAGAGAGCTATCAACAATCAGATAGAAATAATGCAATATGGAACAGTAGATTAAATAAAAATTGGACACCTAAACCAGCAAATGAACAATACAATTTTTTAGATTTAGATTGTGTCGCAGATATAAATAAAGCAATATTAATATGGATAGGAAATATGTCTAAACAGTTAATAGACAATAAAATAGAAACAGCAAAAACACCAAGATACATAGAAAGAACATTTGTAGGAACAACAAAATTATGGATAGAAAATCTACCCTCGGAAAGTTTAGAAGTACTTAGGAATGATAAGAAAATGGATGGATCTGCATCAGCAACAAATATAGATATACTAGATAAATATGAATCAGCAATAAGAAATGAATTTGGAGGCATGACTACAGATATAAGAGAACAAAATAGAGAAAAAATAATAAATAGACAACTTATGACAAAATTAGCTATATGTAAAATGTGTTACTTAGAAGAATATACTTGCGCATTTAAAGAATATTATTACAAAGCTAAATACAATTTAGACGAAGCAAAAGAAATAAGAAAACAATATTATACAAAATTACCAGAACCATTTAGTACAAACGTAATAAAGGATTGGAATAATGAAGGAATAATAGATACTTTAGGATCTAGAATAAAATTTTTAAATCAATGGTTCATACAACTATGTGAAAACCAAAAAGAAAAATTAAAAATGGAAAAAGTACTAAATAAAAATTTATCATGTTGCAAAAATAAAATAGCACCACAATTTGGATGCACAACTAAAAAACAAAAATCTAAAAGATATAAAAATTATAGAAAAAAGAAATCTATATATAAATATAAACAACCAAGACGAAGGTATTATGTAAAAAACTATAAAATAAAAAGACCATACAGACCGAAAAGAAAGATATCCCAATGTACTTGTTATAATTGTGGAAAGATAGGACACATAGCTAAAGATTGTAAATTACCCAAAAATCCAAAAAGAAAACAGATAGCAGAATTAATTATAGATAATGAAAAATATATGCAAATAGAGTACATAGATTATGAATTAAGTGAAAATGATAGTATATATGAAGTATCAGATATAGAAACTGAGAATGAAGAAGAAAATATTAACATAGATAATAATGAAACAGATGAAGAAATATAATGTCTGAAAATGAAATAAAAATAATATCTAAGGAAGAATATCAAAATGAAGAATCATCAGAACAGAAAATTATATTTGATAATACGATATTTGAACAAATAAAAGGAAAAGAATTAGATTTAAGTGTTGAAAAAGTATTAGAAATACCTATTTTAAGAAATTTGTTTAAAAGACAAAAAGAAGAATACTATGTAGTTAGCCAAAAAGAACATATCATAGATTGCAAATACACAAGAGGAAAAACATATATACCTATAATAAATAAAAGAATGATAAACAAAGAAATACAAGATATAAAAGCTAAATCACCAATAAAATATGTACATTTAGGAGGAACAGAAATATTAATAAAAGCCTGCTTTAGAGAAGGAATAGATACACCTATAGAAATATATTTAGCAGATGATAGAATTGTACACCCTATAGAAAAAAGCGTAATTAGTGCAGTAAAAGGAAACTTGATATATCAAAAATTTAAATTTACAATAAGTGCTAATTATACAGTATCATTAACAGATAAAAACATAGATAGATCATTAGTTCTATATTGGAAAATGTCTGGAATAGAACTAGCACCAGGAAGCAAATTATTTACAGCAAGATGTAAAAATTTATATATACTAACAACAAAGCATAAAATAACAGCAAAAAATAAAATTAACAAAATAAAAATAGAAAATCCTTTTGAAAAAATAATTACTGTAATAGACAATAATGACTATAGCTATAAAGAAATTGATATAGAAGAAGATTTAGAGATAGTAAAAGAAAGATTAAGCACTTCAAGCGTACCAAATACATTGACAAGAGTCACCTCATCAAGGATGAGTACATCTAAAAGAAAATATGAAATTCCACAAAGCCTATTAGATAAAGAAGAAATAACACCATATCATTATTTCATAACAGGAATAATAGACCAAAGAAAATATAAAATATTAATAAATACAGGACAAGAAGAAAATTATATAACAAGAGAGTTAGTATTAGAAGAAGAAATTATAAGAACAGGACATACATGCCCTGGACTACCTAGTGAGATAGTAAACACGAATGAAGAAACAACAGAAAAAGAAATAATTATAGGAGGAATACTCTTAATAATACAATTCAAAATATGCCAAGGAGATCATAATATTACATTAGGAATAAAATGGTTAGAAAAAGTTAAACCATACAACATAGAAAATGAACAATTAACAATAACTTGTCAAAATAAGAAAATAATTATAAAAAGGACAAAATGATTAATGAAAATATTTATACTTGCAAAAATTATAGTAGAAGGATATTACAACAGATATTATACACCTATGATAGATACAGGAGCAGAAGCGAATATATGTAAATATAATTGCCTACCAGAAGATAAATGGGAAAAATTAAAAACACCTATGGTAGTAACGGGATTTAACAATGAAGGAAGTATGATTAAATACAAAGCAAAAAATATAAAAATACAAATATGGGATAAAATACTAACAATAGAAGAAATGTATAATTTTGAATTTACTACAAAAGATATGTTATTAGGAATGCCATTTTTAGATAAATATTATCCACACATAATAACAAAAACACATTGGTGGCTTACTACACCATGCGGAAATAAGATAGGAGCAAAAAGAGTAAATAATAAACAACGAAAAACTATGGAATGGATAAAAGGAAGTGAAAAGATAAACCAAGAAATGGAAAATATAAATAATAAACAAATAACGCAATTAGAAATTATTATATTTGTTATAGACAAAGTCAAATTAATTAATGAACAAATAGAACAATTATATAGTGAAGATCCATTACAAGGATGGGAAAAACATAAGACAAAAGTAAAAATTGAATTAATAGATGAAAATAGTATAATAACACAAAAACCATTAAAATATAACTTTGCTGATCTAGAAGAATTTAAAATACATATAAATGAATTGTTAGAAAATAATTACATACAAAAAAGCAATAGTAAACATACAAGTCCAGCATTTATAGTAATAAAACATAGTGAACAAAAAAGAGGTAAAAGTAGAATGGTCATAGATTATCGTAATCTAAATGCTAAAACCAAAACATACAATTATCCAATACCAAACAAAATACTAAAAATAAGACAAATACAAGGATATAATTATTTCAGTAAATTTGACTGCAAATCAGGATTTTACCACCTAAAACTAGAAGAAGAATCTAAACAATTAACAGCATTCACAGTACCGCAAGGTTTCTATGAATGGAATGTTTTACCTTTTGGATATAAAAATGCACCAGGTAGATTCCAACATTTTATGGATAACTGTTTTAACCAGCTAGAAAACTGTATTGTATATATAGATGACATATTATTATATTCTAGAACACAAGATGAACATATAAGATTATTGGAAAAATTTATACATATAGTAAAAAATGCAGGTATAAGTTTGAGTAAAAGAAAAGCAGAAATTATGAAATCACAAATAGAATTTCTAGGAATACAAATAGATAAAAATGGAATAAAAATGCAAACACATATAGTACAAAAAATAATTACTATTGATGAAAATATAGATACAAAAAAGAAATTATAATCCTTTCTAGGATTAGTAAATCAGGTAAGAGAATATATACCAAAATTAGCAGAACATCTAAAACCATTACATAAAAAACTTAAAAAAGATGTAGAATATCATTTTGATGATAAAGATAAAAAACATATAAGAAATATTAAGAATTTATGTAAAAAACTACCAAAACTATATTTTCCTGATGAAAATAAAACATTTACTTATATTGTCGAAACAGATTCAAGTGATCATAGTTATGGAGGAGTTTTAAAATACAAATATGAAAAAGAAAAAATAGAACACCATTGTAGATATTATTCAGGATCTTATACAGAAGCACAAATAAAATGGGAAATAAATAGAAAAGAATTATTCGCATTATATAAATGTTTATTAGCATTTGAACCATATATTGTTTACAATAAATTTATTGTAAGAACAGATAACACACAAGTAAAATGGTGGATAACGAAAAAATTAGATGATTCAGTTACAACAAAAGAAATAAGGAGACTAGTATTAAACATACTAAATTTTACATTTACAATTGAGGTAATAAAAACTGACAAAAATATGATTGCAGACTATTTATCAAGACAGAGTTACACAGCCAGGACAAGATAATGTTATGGAAAACATACTCAAAACCCTAACTACACTTTGTACAAAAGTGGACAGTATGGGATTGAGAATTCAAAAGCTAGAAGAAAAGGAAGAATCTACAAGTCAGCAGCATGACTCTAAAAATGTGGAGCTACGTCGTTCGGCAGACGGTAAAAAGCCAGAACTAGAAGGAGACGTTGGGAAACTCGATAAAACCCATGACAATGTTTGTTTAAATGCAGCTACAGCAAGCACATCTACAACAAAAGGAGCTAGTGGAATAAGATATACAAATTTAAATATGAACAAAATCTTCGATAAACCATTTATTCCAAAGAACCAAAAAGACTCATTATTTATACCACCGCAAATACATACTTACTCAGAAAGTTTAAACCAAGATAAAAAAGCCTACAACCACATAACCCGCTCATATATTGAAAACCTTTATAAAATCCAAAATTATTTAAACTCAACACCTAGATCTCCAACTACCAAAAACCCTAACACTGATTTTATAACCCAAAAGCTACAAGGATATAATAAGTTAATAGCACAACCGGGCACCAATGCAAATCTAGTAAAAACATGTTATAGTTATGGATTACTTAATACAGTTTATACCCAAACAGGAGATGAAATATCTACCATACCAGAGCTATACAAAGCCTTTATGAACTATAAAAGAATTACTAAAGGAACATTGTTTTATATAAAGTTTTATTCAGCACCAGCAGAGATATTATTTGATGAGATAAAACCAATTATACAAGTTATAAAAATTGGTTTGACCAGAGATATGATAATTCCAGAAGATATCGGAATACAACAAGAAATACAAAAGATTGAGATACCAGAATTCTACGCCAACAAAAGAGTTATAGGAATAGCAACTATCCTAAATGAACTAACTAACAATTATTTAAACGGAAACTCAGTATGGAGCTATTATGTACGAGAGCAAGTTATGATATATTCAAATTCTAAAGAAACCAGAGAACAAGATATGGAAGAGATACGCCAATGGATACTTAGTCTACTCAAGCCAGAGCAAAAACCAACAACAAGAGCATTAAGGAAAGGGTTTATTTCGGAAGAATTATTGACCAGATATTGCAAAATTATTGGACAAAAATACCCCGACCATATATGTTCAAAATGTCAAGGAGAAGATAATGTCATACCAGACGTACAAATCGAATAAGTAAAAAAAAAATTGTATTTTATTAAAATTCTGTGTCGGCTGAATATCAGCCATATGTAGAAAGAAATAATTTTATTTTTGTCGTGTTGCGTCGGCTATAAAAAGCCAAATTGTATAAAAGTCGTAAAGTAAATAGTTTGTCAGCCAATCATGTAAAAAGTTTGTCGGCCAATTATATAAAGTAGTAATAGTAAGTATTTTGTTTTCTTGTGTCGGCCGAATAAAGAGAGGCCATGTGTAAAGTATGTGTCGGCCACTTTTGGCCAAAAGTTTGTAAATTTTGTATATAAATAGAGGAGCTTTCCTCATAAATAAAACACACCTTCATCCTTACATCTCTCATCTTTCTGAATATTCTCTTTACGCTTCCATCCCCTCCATTGGTCCAAGTATTATCCATACTAATGTTAGGGTACAATAGGTTCTTATTTTGCTTGGTTTTGAAATTGAATTTTCATTTTCCTATTGTAGTATTTGGTTTATTAACTTGTATAGTCGTGTTTGTATTGTTTAGATGCTAATGTTGTCTTCTAACTTAATGTGTTCTCCAGAAAACACAAGCGTATGTTTTGTTTGATCTCTTGGAATGAAATCAAAAACACAATCCCCTTCATAAGCTTGGAATGAAATCAAAAACAAGAAAACAGAATACACTTGCTCCGTCACAAGAACATTCATGTTTGTTGCTTTGGCTCTATAAAAGTACTGTGTATGTTGGTCCTCTATGCATTTCTAAGGATAAGATATATGTACACCAACATTTTTGGAGTGTTGAAAAAAGGAAGATATTTCTTTTTTAATTGACTTTACTTTCATTGGTTAATTTCAAGTTGTAATTTGAATTTAAACTCGTAAAATAAAAATTGGTTATTTATTTACAAGCAAGAATTGGTATGATCTCGGGCCCGTGCCTTGCACGGGCATTCCACATCTAGTCTAGTATACATACAAGTGATAGTATTACATCTGGATTGGGTTTATCCCTCTAAGAAGTTACTTCTTTCTAGAAAGTTAAATATGTGTTTATTAATTTAATTTTAATTTAATATTTTTTTAAAATAATATACCTTCTTTATTCGAAATAGAGAGGTATTGAATTTGAGCTTTTGGATATATATTATATTTTACTTTTTATATTTTAAAAATTCTTTTAAAGATATATATTGACAATTTTATAAAATAAATCTAACCATCAAAAATAATAAATATAAATTTACTACTAAATCATAAAAGAAAAAATATGTGTGTGGGAATATTTTCTTAACAAAAAATTTAAAAATTGAATCTATAATTGTATTTTTGATATATCATATATCATATATTTATATAAAAGATAGCTCTAGGCCCACCTATATGGCATCACCACAAGCAATAATGTCCTTTTAAAATTACTTATTTCCAAAACTACCCTTCATATTTCCTTAAAAGATATGACTTTTATGAAAAGCTACAATTTTAATGAATAGTTGCAACTTTTATCAAAAGTTATGACATTAATAAAGAGTTGTGAGTTTTATCAAAAGTTGTGACTTTAATGAAGAGTTACTACTTTTATCAAAAGTCATGACTTTTATGAAAAGTTGTGACATTAATGAAAAATTGCGACTTTATGAAAAGTTTGTGACTTTTATGAAGGTTATGAATTTTCCGAAGGGTTGCAATTTTTTCAAATAGTTGTAACCTTTCTGTTAAGACACAATAAACATTTGTTCACACTAACCTTTGTTGTCTATAAATAGAAGGATTTTCTCTCATTTTAAAACAACTAATTTTAATCTCTTCTATTTCCGCAAAATTAAATATTTTTGTACTTTGCTCCTTTCGAGTGACTTACTAACACCACTATTTTTTATCAATAAGTTGGTGAAAAAATCTTTCATCGTGAGAGGATGTAATTCATTAAATCTCTTGTATTGGAGGGAAGTAGTTTTTTAAAGGGGATATTGTGTATTCAGTGAACTCGATTTTTTCCTTTATATTTCATTCTATTCATACATATCCTGATATGTTTTTTACACTCATTAATTTATGTTTATGATATTAATTGTTGTTTTTGAGTACATGTTTTAAACTTGGTTTTTTATATTTCTGCAAAGTTATTTTCTCTGGTTATAGATAGAAAATATATACATGTAGTAGGTATATTTATTGTACGGAAAATAATTATTGTAAAAGTGCTATGTATAAGCTTACATATTATATTTTCTTACGTAAATATGAAATTTCTCACTTATCAATTGAAGAAATTCATTATACAAGTTCAAAAGTTATAATTGCTTTCATGTGCAAGCGTAATTTCTTTTTTGAAAATGTTAACAAATTTTTGGATTTTCTTCTTATCCATATATCACAATTGTATAATTTTTGTAATTTAAATGTTTCTTTTTTATTACGAAACACCTTTGTATATATATTCATATGTTCTTCTTTATTTTTCTTTCAATGTTGATTGAAGAACCAATGATTGATTATATCGTGAATAAGTCATTCATTAGAGGTTCTTGACTTATGTGATATTGATAAAATAATCAAATTCATATTGGAGTATTGCCAATATTTTTTAAGAACCTATTTTCTATTATTTTTAATGTATCGATATTAGTAAAAATTATTTGCAAGTTCAATGCAATTATTATTTAGGACTGGGTAAAGCTCAAAAAATTTACCTAGTGTGTATATATATATATATATATATATATATATATATGAAAAGAAATAGAAGAAGAAATATCTATACAACTAATTATAAAATATAATATAAGAAGTAGAAAGAAAAGGATCAGAAGAAGAACAAGAAACGTACAACACTAAAACCCTAACAGAGCTCCAAATATTGCAAAATAGAACAAAATAACTGAACAACTCTTCTTCAATCCCCTAAAAAAAGGATGCACTACTTCACATCTCTTCATCATGCTCCCATGGTGTCACGATCCAAAATAGATGTGATGACACTCGTCTTATCTTATCAAGACAAGTCAGCCTAACATCCTACTAATATAATGAATGTGGAAGTAAAACGACAGTAAAAGTCTAATACTAGCCTCTAAAGTATTGCAATCTAATCAAAAGAAAAATACAAGTCTCATATGACATTGTTTCTAGAGTAGAACAAGATCATAAATAGCAGTAAGAAGGTCCACTGAAATGACAAGCAACGGCCTCATAAATCTCCATAAGAAGCCTCATACAAGGTAAAGAGAAAATATCACAAAGGTCCAAGCTAATAACCTACAAACAAAATAGTAGAAGCAAGGGGTGAGTATCAATCACACGGTACTCAGCAAGTAAACCTCTAAACACAATCTAAGAGGATAAAATACGGGTACTCCTTACACCCCAACCGAATCTCCACAACAACAACGTGCATAAAATAAGTTCAACCTAACAGTGCACAATTTACAAGCACATATCTCAACAATATCATTCTAACAATCACATATTCTCAACAATAAGCTCAATAATATTCATCAATTACAACATCCACAAATAATATCAGCAACACACAAGATCAAGTTCATAAAATAAAGGTAACCAAAGGATATCATGAGATGCAATGTAATATGACACGATGAAATGATATGTCTCAAAATACCAAGTACTCTCTCAACCGTTTATACATGATACTCCTTGAAAATACATAGAGAGTTCATGACCTATGGGGGGCTTCGCGAGGTACATGTACCGAAACAGACGATCTCCATGTTTCTGTGCGGACGATCTCAATGCACTATCATAAAATTTAACAATCTCAATCATGGACGATCTCGATGTGCCCAACTTATAATCATAATCAATTTCTCGCACGGACGGTCTCCATGTGCCCAAATTATAATCATACTCGATCTTAACACGGACGATCTACATGTGTTAGACCTTTACTCATACCCAATCTCATGTCAATGCATGTACACAATATGATATCAAATAAAGAGGATGATGCGATGTCTCAATAAATAAAATGTCACTATGACATATAATCGCCTCAATAATCATAATTATACGGGTTCATTAAAGAACACAATCACACATAATAAATCAAATCAATATAATATCAGTTAATTTCCATATGCCCTGGCCTTCTCGAATTACAATCCACACTCTATAGTAATAAACTTTGCGTTTATAACACCGGTACTCGTACCTTTCTCAACTCATCACACACAAACAATTAATCACATTGTCTTTTATTACCCCTTTTCATCATCAAAATTAATCAAGGTGGACAAGTCAATCCTTCACCAAGTCTCATTACTCCCAAACACATACCACAAGGAAATACACAAATTTCATACACTTAACAAGGGTTTAGAAATCCACTTGCATTAATCGATCAAGAGTTCACTTTTGGAACTTGAGTTTTCCCTTTTCGTTAAACTTTCAAATCAAAGCAATTTATTCAATTAAATTACCGAAATAAGATTTCAAAATTAATGACACCCATACTAGGTGTTTAACTTACCCCCAAACTCAAATTTAGAATCAATTTCCTTATTTTGTTAACATGTGAACTCTCATATTTTCTAATTTTCAAGTCTAGGGTGTAGTCTCAATATCTCCAAATAACATAATCTTAATGGTATCACATAATACACTTCACTTAATATTTAATTATCAATCTCAATATAACAAAACTTGAATCTAATGTGATTTCACCCTGTTATTCTTACAATAACTTGTATTTATGAAGTTAATGAACAGAAACAGAAACAAGATGAAGCAGAAAAAATTTAAAATAGAGGAATTAATCCGAGTCCACTGAAACTACTGTGTGTCCTTAAGAAATTTAATCCCCTCACTGTACCCAAGGTTATGGATTAATTTCTCCCAAGATAAAACGGATTACACCTGTTAAAGAAATAGCGGTACCTCAAACTTCTTTAACTTCAACGAACTGAAAACAGCAACAAGTCACACAGACTCAGTCGATCGACACTTTGATTTTATTTGAGAGAAAAATAAATGCAGAGAAAGAAAAAATCTTCAGTGATTAAAAAATCAAAAATTGACTTCCTTTTATAGCCATTTTCAGCAAGGAACATGTCTTTTCAGTGAAATCTGTTCAGACCCATTTTATCCAGAAAGTTGTGTCTTTTGGAAAAAATAACAGCTTTTCGAAAAAATTGTGTCTGTTAGGAAAATAACTACTTTTTGGAAAGTAACGACTTTTCGAAAAGTAACGACTTTTCGGAAAGAGTAACAACTTTTCAGAATGTTACCGTTACCTGCAAATTTATAAGAAATGACTTTTCATTTGCACTTTGCAAATGACTTTTCATTTTCCCTCCAAAGTAGTTCCCTCACTTTTCATATTCTCTCTTTTCTTTTCCCATTCACATTTGCTAAAACCCAACAATCCCCCACATGAATGGGGAAGGCTATTGTTAAAACATATGCATGAAAAAACTTGTGTGTCTTGTAGGTAAAGGTTAATCGCATCTGGATAAGTAGGTTTACCTTTAAACTTTCCGTAGTGAACATATATCGGATATACTCGGTCAATCGGTAGATTTGATATCTTTGAACCGTCGAGCTTTGGTGTATACCTAGACAACATATCACACAATCAACCCTTGAACTGTTCTTAGTTCTCATTGTTTTGTTCGTTTCAGCCATGAACACATCTTGGATAGTAAGTGCTTAAAGAACTGGCCTTACCGGATTCTCCTTGAAGCGGCTTACACTTCACACTTACATAGGTGATTTCTAAATGTGTTATCCCATAGATACACCATTTTATATTCCCTGTATCAAACTTAGAAACCATTAAAAATTCCTTATGTCTTTATCCTGGTTACTAAACATTGTCTCATCATGAGAATGGACCAGAAAATAATAATAATATTTTTTTTCTTTGACAATGTTGAACCGTCATCAATGACTTTGTTTTATCTCCTTGAACCTAGATCTTGGGATCTCCAGTCTTCTAGGTAGAGTTACCACCACGATGACTTGTTCTCGGCCATAGTCTCATTCCCGTCGATGATTTCTCAACTCCCTCTCTATTTAGGCCTTTTGTAAGTGGATCCGACACATTATCTTTTGACTTGACATAGTCAATTGTGATAATTCCACTAGAGAGTAGTTGTCTCACAGAGTTATGTCTTCGTCTTATGTGACGAGACTTGCCGTTATACTTAATGCTTCCAGCCCTTCCTATTGCAGCTTGACTATCACAATGTATGCATATAGGGGCCACTGTTTGGGCCAAAATGGAATATCTTCTAAGAAATTCCGGAGTCATTCAGCTTCTTCACCTGCCTTGTCTAAAGCAATGAATTCAGACTGCATTGTAGAGCGAGCTATACATGTTTGTTTGGATGATTTCCAAGATATTGCTCCTCCACCAATAGTAAAAACGTATCCACTTGTGGATTTTGTTTCAGTTGACCCAGTAATCCAATTTGCATCACTATATCCTTCAAGAACGGCTGGATATCTTTTGTAATGTAAAGCATAGTTTTGAGTGTCATCTAAGTATCCCAAAACTCTCTTCATTGCTAACCAATGATTATGATTAGGATTACTAGTGTATCGACTCAGTTTACTGATAGAGCAAGCTATGTCTGGTCGTGTACAATTCATGACATACATTAAGCTTCCCAATACGCTAGCATAGTCAAATTGAGACTGACTTTCGCCTTTATTCTTTGCAAGATGAAGATTTACATCAATTGGAGTCTTTGACATTTTAAAATTCAAAAATTTGAATTTTTCAAGTATCTTTTGAATATAATGAGTTTGAGACCATGCTAGACCGTTAGGAGTTTTAAGAATTTTAATTCCTAATATCACATCAGCAACTCCTAAATCTTTCATATCAAACTTACTAGCAAGCATACGCTTTGTAGCTTTTATATTAGAAATGTCTTTGCTCATTATAAGCATATCATCTACATATAGGCATAAAATAACTTCCTGATTTGGAGTATCTTTAATGTAAACACATTTATCATATTCATTGATCTAAAATCCATTTGACAACATGGTTTGATCAAACTTTGCATGCCATTGTTTTGGTGCTTGTTTTAGCCCATAAAGTGACTTAATAAGTTTGCACACTTTCTTTTCTTTACCAGGAACTACAAAACCCTCAGGCTGTTCTATGTAAATTTCCTCTTCAAGCTCTCCATTTAAGAAGGCTGTTTTTACATCCATTTGATGAATTTCAAGACCGTATACTGCAGCTAGTGCAATAAACATCCGAATTGATGTAATCATAGTCACTGGTGAGTATGTGTCAAAATAATCAAGACTTTCTTTTTGTCTAAAACCTTTGACAACAAGTCTTGCTTTATATTTGTCAATAGTTCCATCGTCTTTCATCTTCCTTTTAAAGATCCATTTTGAACCCAAGGGTTTGTTCCCTGAAGGAAGATCAACCAACTCCCAAGTATGATTGCTTAAGATTGATTCAATTTCACTATTAACAGCCTCCTTCCAAGAGGATGAGTCACTAGACAACATTGCTTCCTTGAATGTTTGAGGCTCACTTTCAAGAAGAAATGTTACAAAATCTGATCCAAATGAAGTAGATGTCTTTTGACGTTTACTGCGTCTTGGACTTTCTTCATTTTGTTCATTCTCTTTTGGTTCTTCTCTGGGTTGTTTAGATCCCCCACTAGATGACTCAAGTCTAGTTTTATACGGATAGATATGTTCAAAAAATTCACCACTATCTGATTCCATTACCGTATTATCATGAATATCTGGATGTTCGGACTTATGAACCAAAAATCGACATGCCTTACTGTTTGTCGCATATCCAATGAATACACAATCCACAGTCTTAGGTCCTATTTTTACCCTCTTAGGTATAGGAACTTGGACTTTGGCTAGACACCCCACACTTTGAAATATTTCAAATTGGGTTTTTTACCTTTCCATTTCTCATATGGAATTACATTTGTCTTTGAGTGAGGCACTCTCTTAAGTATCTGATTTGCTGTAAGGATAGCTTCCCCCCACAAGTTCTGTGGTAAACCTGAACTTATAAGTAATGCATTCATCATTTCTCTTAAAGTTCGATTTTTTCTTTCTGCAATTCCATTAGACTGAGGAGTGTAGGGAGCAGTAGTTTGATGGATTATTCCATTTTCTAAACATATTTCTGCAAATGGAGATTTATATTCTCCACCTCTATCACTTCTGATCATTTTGATCTTTTTATCTAACTGATTTTCAACTTCAGTTTTATATTGCCTAAATGCATCTATTGTTTCATCCTTGCTATTTAGCAAATAGACATAACAATATCTAGTGCAATCGTCAATAAAAGTTATGAAATACTTTTTCCCACCACGTGATGGTGTTGACTTCATGTCACAAATATCAGTGTGAATCAATTCTAAAGGATTTGAATTCCTTTCAACAGATTTATAAGAATGCCTTAGCATACTTAGATTCAACACAAATTTGATATTTTGATTTATTGCACTCAAATTTTGGCAAAATATATAAGTTAATCAGTTTTCGCAAGGTTTTGTTATTAACGTGTCCCAAACGTTCATGCCATAAACATTTAGACTCAAGCAAGTAAGAAGAAGCAAAATCTTTATTCATATTAACTGCAATTACATTGAGTTTGAAAAGGCCATCACTAAGGTAGCCTTTTCCTACATACATATCATTTTTGCTTACTACTACTTTATCAGAAACAAATACACATTTAAATCCATTCTTGGTCAGAACTGGAATTGAAACTAAATTCTTTCTCAATTCTGGAACATATGAGACCCTATTCAAAGTCACCACCTTGCCTGATGTCATCTTTAATAGGACTTTGCCAGTTCCTTCCACCTTTGCAACAACGGAGTTTTCCATAAATAATTTTTCATCTGTAAGTGCTGGAGTATATGATGAAAATAATTCTTTGTTGGCACAGAGATCGTCCATTTCTCCTTTGGATACACCCAGAATCTATCGACCATTCTCTTGGATTTCCAACCAAGTTACATTCTGAAAGCATTGCACAGAGATCGTCCATTTCTCCTTTGGATTCAGCCAAGTTTGCTTGATCCTTCTTTTTCTTGTCCTTCTTAGAACCCCGGCATTCATTAGCCCTATGACCATGTTTACCACAATTAAAGCAGTTTCCATTGAATTTCTTCTTAGGAGGATTGCTTTTTGGACAGATGCTTTCTTTCTTTTCTTTAATTTTGTGGAATTTTCTTCAACAAAATTTACTCCAGATATTGCTGAATTACCACGTGACCTCTTTTCTGCAGCCTTATTATCCTCTTCGATTCTCAACCTTACTATGATATCTTCAACAGTCATCTCCTTGCGTTTGTGTTTCAAGTAGTTTTTAAAGTCCTTCCACAATGGAGATAACTTTTCAATAATTGCAGCCACTTGAAAAACATCATTCACAATCAATCCTACATTAAAGGTTATGTGAGTATTAAGGGAAAACTTAATATTTCTAACATAGGCATTAAATAAATTTATACCTTCAGCAAGGAGATCATGGATTATGACCTGCAATTCTTGAACTTGGGTGACGACAGACTTACTGTCTATCATCTTAAAGTCCAGAAATTTTGCCACAATGAATTTCTTCATTCCGACATCTTCTGTTTTGTACTTCTTTTCTAAAGCATCCCAGAGTTCTTTTGAGGTTTTTGCATTGCTGTACACATTGTACAGATCATCTTGCAGACCACTCAAAATATAATTTTTACACAAAAAAATCAGAGTGTGTCCATGCTTCTGTTACCAAGAATCGTTCATCAGCCGGAGTTTCATCTGACATAACAGGAACATTCTCATTGATGAACTTCTGCAGACTCAACGTAGTGAGATAGAAGAACATCTTTTGCTGCCATCTCTTAAAGTCGACTCCAAAAAACTTTGCAGGTTTCTCAGCCGGTGCTAAGGCAGCATTTGAATGATTATGTGCAACCGTTGTTGTTGCAGCACTTACTGTTCCAGCATTTGTTTGACTTGAATTAGTCATTTTTTTTCTGTCACAAATGGCAGATAAATTAAGTATTTAAAATACTAACAGTAAAGAACAAATCTTTACACAAACTGTTTTTGATTTAACGATAAAGTTTTTATGTTCTTTTAATCGTTAATCGAATGAATTTTAAAAATTCAAGCAGAGTAGAAAACCATAAAGGTTTTAATCTCCAGAAACCTCAAATACAGAAACTGTTTAAATTTCTTAAGATTGTTCTTCTTACAATAACTTGTATTTATGAAGTTAATGAACAGAAACAGAAACAAGATGAAGCAGAAAAAATTTAAAATAGAAGAATTAATCCGAGTCCACTGAAACTATTGTGTGTCCTTAAGAAATTTAATCCCTCACTGTACCCAAGGTTATGGATTAATTTCTCCCAAGATAAAACAGATTAAACCTGTTAAATAAATAGTGGTACCTCAAACTTCTTTAACTTCAACGAACTGTAAACAGCAACAAGTCACACTGACTCAGTCGATCGACACTTTGATTTTATTTGAGAGAAAAATAAATGCAGAGAAAGAAAAAATCTTCAGTGATTAAAAAATCAAAAATTGACTTCCTTTTATAGCCATTTTCAGCAAGAAACATGTGTGTTCAGTGAAATCTATTCAGACCCATTTTATCCAGAAAGTTGTGTCTTTTGGAAAAAATAACAACTTTTCGAGAAATTGTGTCTGTTAGGAAAATAACTACTTTTTGAAAAGTAACGACTTTTCGAAAAGTAACGACTTTTCGAAAAGAGTAACAACTTTTCAGAATGTTACCGTTACCTGCAAATTTATAAGAAATGACTTTTCATTTGCACTTTGCAAATGACTTTTCATTTTCCCTCCAAAGTAGTTCCCTCACTTGTCATATTCTCTCTTTTCTTTTCCCATTCACACTTGCTAAAACCCAACACACCCAACATAACATTCAATCACGAATGAATAAATATACATAAAACTAACCTATATATGAATAACAACAACCATAAAACTTAGAGGAATAAATGGTACCCTTTTAATTAATGCACTCACGCCTACAATGTATCTCCTAATTCAAAGTCTCACGATTATGCAATGATGACTACCTCAATTGTTTTTCTTTTGTTTTCTAGTAACCCTACACAAACTTCAATAGTTGTTGTAGTGGGGATAACTCTATCAACCCACCAATTATAATTTCTCCACAATTTAATCCTCCATCAGTCTTATTTTATTCAACCAAAACTTCAATGTCACATAGTTTTTTTTTTTTTCAAATCTCTATATGATAATTAAATTTATTGGTGTTAGCTTTCTCCAATCATCCGGTAATAACAATAATAATACAATAAACAATCCATATACATAATATAAGATTGCATAGAAAGGATAGGTTTTTACCTGAGTCGTTCGTGTTCTCTTTCGGCGGTGAATTTAGGAAAATGGTTTGTGGTACCATTAAAAATAAAAATCTTCTTTAACTTATTTCAGTAAATTGGTCAAGTGGTATAGGATATTAACTTATGGATTTGATCCATTAACAACTTAATAATATTAAATATTTAAAATTTACCTCTTATTAAATAATTGTAGTTGAACGAATAATTGAAAATTCACGGTTAAAATTTATGAAATGGATCCTTTATAAAAAAGAGAGATGACTAGTTCTCAAAATAGCCTAACGGGTCATTACATTATCTACTTCTAAAAATTATGTTTGTCCCGAACATAAAAAAGGAGAATAAGAAGCAACGACATTTACAAAAACTTGAGTTATTACCTAATAGTCAATATTTATATTTTCAAGTGAGCTCATCATAAAGACTTTTCTATCAAGAACAACTACTACGAACTGAACTTTTGAATCAAAATTTGATAGAGATACAAAATCAAGAGTGATTATAATGTCATAGACTAACTCATGAATTCAATCAATATCGAAGCTTTCCAGGTGCACCTCTGTTTATGTAATGCAATTCTTTTTATTGTGTTTTTCATTTCCTTTAAGATTTGGTGCAAGCACTACCTTATTCTCAAGGTGACTCTTTTAGCTTCACAAGTTGCTTTCTTGAATTTTTGCTTCAATTTTTGTGACCATTTTAGAATTAGATATTGTTTCGTTGCAATTGGTGATAGTTTCATATTCGGCTTTATGTAGTTAATGTCCTGTTACAGTTTTTTTTCTTCAAAATCCCTTCTATTGTTTAGAGCTTATCATATCTACAAAAAGTATATAGATGCTTGTGAGTTGATGATTTAAATGTACCTTAAACTTTTCGATGGTAATATGTTAAGGAAGAAAACAACTACAGAACTCATCTTATTCGAGTGTCTATGACAAACACTTTGGCTGATGACTCGGATGACTCTAGTGCCTCCGCAAGTAACAATCTACGAGTTTTTCAAGTTGTTTCAGCCCACTGCTTCATTTTTTGACCTTTTGATTGCACGATAAGTGTCTTTTCATGCGCACCTTCTACTTTCAAGGGTGGAGCTTTGAGCACTTCAATTTATCTTCTATGGAGTCCTTGAATCAAAAGAGATTTTGTGGCTGATTTGTGTTGGACTGTGGTGACTAAATAGTGTTAGTCTGTATAATGCACATGCTTCTATATAATTTTTTCATCCCTTATAGAATTCACATAAATGTTTTAGACTTTACTAACAGGAAGGGAAATTTATGTTTGTATTAGAAAAATACAATTCTTTCTCTTTGTTAAATGTTGCTATTGAACCCTTCTTAAATTAGATATTTGTGGCATGGTCATTTTTGTTTAAATTTGAATTTCATTTATCCGATTACTACCTAATTAATAAATTATTAAGTACTAGAAGAAGTGTTTCATCATTTTTTGTTAGATTGGAAGCATGAGTTCCATTAAAGTTGACCGCATGTGGATGTATAAGAGACAAGTGTCAAGTCGAACAAAAGTCACTTATAAGTTTATAGAAGGTGTGCATGAATTTATAATGTTTGCATTAATGCAACTTAATTTTGTTTCTAATGGAAGTATAAGGTGCACTTGTTCAAAATGTAAAAACAGTAGTAGGTTTCTTGAATCTCATGGTATTAGATCTCATTTATACAAACATGGTTTCATGCCCAACTATTATTAATGGGAATCACATAGGAGGTCTTTTGTACCAATTACTAGACCTCAACCCAGTACCAATACAGGTGATGAAATAGGTGCTAATAGAACACCAATAAATCCATATTGTACTATGATCATGGATGCAGTTGGTCCTAGTTTCAACCTAGACAGTGATGTGCTTTATAGGGATGTTGATGAAAAGAACCTCCTAATTAAAATGCTCAAGAATTTTTTGAAATGTTCTAAGTTGGTAAAGAGACATTGTTTGATGGATGTCGAACTCATTCTCTCCTATCAGCAGTGTGCAGGTTGTTGAACATTAAGTCTGAATCTATCATGAGTGACAATTTCTATAATCAAATTTTCCTATTTTTGAAGGAGTTCTTTACCTGAAGATGCAAAATTACATGTAAATTGCTATAGGACTAAACAAATGGTTGCAAAACTTGGGCTAGGATATGAAAAGATAGATGTGTGTCATACAGGTTCTATCCTATATTACAAGGATAATAAAGACAAAAGAGATTGTCTGAAGTGTGGCAAACCACGCTACAAGCCTAAGAGAAGACTCAGTGGAGGGCAACAAGATGTTCCATATAATGTACTCCGCTACCTTCCTATAACTCCGAGGTGGTAGAGATTATATATGTCAACAAAGACAACTGAACATATGACATGGCACAGGAAATACCGTCAAGAACCTGGGGTAATGAGTCATCCAAGTGATGGAGAGGCACGAGAGAAGTTTGATCAGTGTCATCCTAACATTGCAAGCGAGCCTCGAAATATAAGACATGGACTTGCAGCTGATGGATTTAGTCCTTATGGGAATACGACACACCCTTATTCTTGTTGGCCAATAATCATTACACCTTACAGTTTGCTACTCGAAATGTGCATAACTATCCCTTATTGTTCTTAAGTCTTCTCATTAAGAATATAGATATATATTTAGAACCTCTTATTGATGAATTAAAGAAATTATAAGTTGACGGGGTTGAGACTTATGATTTTCATAAGAAAGAGAATTTTCAAATGCAAGCTGCACTTATGTGGACTATTAATAATTTCCAGCTTATGGAATGTTTTCTGGTTGGAGCACACATGGTCTATTTGCATGCCCTTGTTGTATGGGTAAAAGTAAGACATTTTACTTAAAACATGGGAGAAAGGATCATTCTTTGATTGACATCGTAATTTTTTTTTACTACGGGTCATCCATTTCGACAGGATAGAAAGTCATTTTTAAAAGGAAAGGTTGAGAACTCTACTTCCTCTTATGTTGTCTGGTGAAGAAATTTGGAAAAAGTTTGTACCTTACCAAAAGTGCGTGATTATTACGCCTCCTATAAGTTTCTAGGTTTTGGGGATCAACATAATTGGACAAAACAAAGATTTTTTTGGGAATTTCCTTATTGGAGTATAAATATTAATCAGCATAATCTCTATGCAATGCATATTGAGAAAAATGCGTTTGTTAATATATTCAACACAATAATGGACCTAATGGATAAAAAAAAACACAATTTGACTGATAGAAGGGATGTGCCAAATTGTTGAAATCGTCCAAAGCTTGAATTGTTGGAGCATTGGAAAAATTTTGAAGCCAAAGGCAGCCTACTCACTGACAAAAGAGCATAGAAAGTTGATACGTGAATGGTTGAAAAGCTAAAGGTTCCTAAACGGATATGATTCAAATTTGTCTAGATGTGTACACATGGAAGATTGTAAATTATCAAGGATGAAGAGTCATGGTTGTCATGTATTTCTAGAAAGGTTTCTACCAATTGCATTTTGAGATCTTTTGCCAGAGCCAATTTGGAATGCGTTAACATAGATAAGTTTAATTTTTAAAGGTTTATGCGCAAATGTGTTAAAATTAGAAGATCTACAGAAGCTTGAGGAAAGCATAAAGGTTATAGTTTGCAAGCTAGAGAAATTATTTCCTCCTGGTTTGGTTGATCCCATGGAACATTTGCCAATTCACCATATGAAACAATAGTTGGAGGTCAAGTCCATTGTCGATGGATATGCCTTTTTAAGCGGTAAAAGTCTAAACTATATAATTGATTTAATATTTTATCTAATCTACTAAAATAACACTAAATATATATGTACAAATGCGGACAAATACACACTTTAAAGAAGATGGTGAATAATAGATATTGTGTGAGCCGTCAAAATGGGCTTGGCCCACAAGGCCGGCCCAACCCAACCCTTGAAATAAGTGGGGTTGGGCTTAATATTTTTGGCCCATTTACGAATGAGGCTTTTTAGCCCGCCCCATTTGGTTTGTTGGCCTCTTAGCCCAACCCGCAAGCCTTAGATGCCAGCCCGTGGGCTATTAATATTTTAAAATATTTTTATATATATTTTTAATAATGTTTTATTTGTAAAGATTTTATGAATAAATATTTTGAATAATAAAAAATCAAGTATTTTGAAATATCATCTTACATGGTAAACTGTAGATGAAGATGAACTTCTTAATAAAATAATATCATACATTGATTCAAATGTGATCGATAGTTGAAGTAGAAGCGGAGTTATAAAACATTAATTAATGAGTCATGTAATATTTAGAAATTTAGATTTGTCAAGTATTTAGGTTGTCTTGTGTTGCTGGAAATCTTTTAAACCAGCTAGTTTTTTGTGGGAGAAATGATGGAATCAACATTTGTCTACTAAATCTTACGTTGACTATTATGTATTTTTTTAAGTATTCACCAAAGTGTGTGATTCATAAATGTATTTTTGTAAGTATTCATTGAAGCGTGTGATTTATAAATGAATTCATTATGAATTGATGTCGTGTTCATAGGCGTCAACATTCGATAATCTTTCTAAGAGAGTAATATTGTTCATTTTTTGGTTGAAGGGACAACCTGTCCAAACCCGTGGCCTGCTTAGGGTTGGGTTGGCCGCTCTTTTATTGACCCTTTAATTAAAAGGGTCAGTCCGCCCCAACCCATTTAACTCTCTAGCCCGTTAGAGTTTGGTTGGGTTGGGTTGGGTCAGCCCATTTTGACAACTCCTCTAATTGTGTCGAGGGATCAATTAGTGAAGCTTATATCATTAAAGAAATTTCAATATTCAATTTTCATTATTTCCATCCTAATATGCAAACTAGGCTCAACAAAGTTACTCGAAATGATGATGGAGGTGAACTTGATGCACCCAATGCTTTTCTATCCATATGTTTGCATCCCGGACGTCGGAGTGGGGAGATAAATATTCGTTATTTGTCTGATAAGGAGTGGGATGCTGCAAGAATATATGTTTTGTTGAATTGCGAGAATATTCAACAATTTTGTCACGCCTCGAGCTATCCTTGAGACGCGGACACGGAACCTAGGACCACAAGTGATCCCAAGCTAACGCTTCTGGCATGATCACGAGCATATTCAAGATAATAAACTGAATATGGAAGCTAAATCATACTTTAAACTGAAAATATGGGGAATACTCATATTCTATAACTGAGACAAATGAATACTAATGAGTTTAATACAAAGAAACTATTAACTCAACACTAAGCTGAAACTAACAATGTCTGAAAATAGCCTCTAAACTGGACTAGAAATATTAGGACAAGTCCCAGTTAAATCTAGCAAAAACTGAAATTAAATGACTAAACGACTGAAAAAGAAGCTCATGACTATTGTCCCCGGAGAACGAGGACTCACCACTGAATCTGCTGAACTGGAGATCGGGAATCGATCTATGCATGATCTGGATGCTAAGAACCTGAACCTACATAACAAGAAGATGTAGTGCATGTATGCGTCAGTACTTGAAAGGTACTGAGCATGTCGGCTAGAATAAAGCTAAAATAAAACATAACTGAACAAGCACAAAATAAAGTATACTAATTTAAACTTGATATAGAGAATTCTGAGCTAACTGAATGCAATGACCAATTTATAACATGCTGAAACTAAATATTGAATATACAGATAAATGGTCAATACAATAGAGTCTGACTGAATTGTGAGAGCTATTAATAACCGATAATAAAACCACATAAGCTAAATGTGGAGTCCGATGTATAAGCCCCATCGAGAGGACCAATATACCCTGCTAAAGGTATAAAGACATGCTGGCGTGATCACTAGATGCCCACAGAGGGTACTTACAACCTACTTGGCAAGTAGCTCTGGGACTATTTGGGTACGCTGAACCCTAGTTCAACTCGGTATTATGATACTCCCATTGATTTGTGTAGTTAACTAATTATGTCTGAATTTTCTATAAATACTGGATAGTTCAAAAGTAAACATGCAAACTGGAATGCAACATTTAATATGATAATGATGCATTAAAAACTGAAGCATGTATAACTGCATAACTGAAATATCTGATCTAGCATGTGTAATTCAAGAACTAAAAAAATACAATGCTAGGGTTCTGAAATTCATGTGGTAATCTGAGCAATAACATGATAATCTGATTTGGAACATATACTTTAACTAGATCATGAAGTTTTCTCTAATTTTAGGAACCCTAGGTTTAATCATGATAAGAGAATCAAGAATTGACTGAAAACGAGGGACCCAATGGGTGAAAGGAATCCATTAGTGAAATCCTACATACCTAGTGATGAAATTTACGGAGAAATATACATATTTTGGGGCTGGAACCTTGATGCATTCTTGAACTAGGTTTCTTGATCTTTTTCTCCTTTCTTGCTTCTAATTTTCTAACTTTTGATTTATGATTTTGACTTACGTAAGTTCTTGTTATGTTTCTACGCTTAAACTTACTAAAATCTGATGATTTAGGGTCAAAATGTAGTATCTTAAGGTTTAAACAAAGTGGGAAAGACCAAAAGACCTTGGAGTTCATTTTTGTCGGACCAAACGACGGCCTGGAAAGACGATCTGTCGTTTGATCGACTGTCCGTCATTTAGGTCCGTTGGTTGGGTCTGTTCGACAAGTCTTTACTAAAACGACCATAACTTTTTACTCAGAGGTTTGATTTTAGAAAGGTCGGTGGCTATGGAAAGCTAATTCAATTATATATCTGTGGGTATGTCATGAGACACATAATTCATTTTGTGTTAAGAGTTATAACCATTTGAAGTTGACCCAACTTTATTTTCCCCGTAACTGTCTGCTAATTCCCACCTATGGACAGACATGCGGACTGTGGGTCCACCTATGGATAGTGATGGTCAATCGTAGTTCTTGTTTGAAGTGGGTGAATGGGGTGTTGATTGACGGTCACAAACTACGGATTGTAGGTTCGTCCATCAATCAGGACTTAACCAAATTTTCCTGGGCTGAGATTTGGGGTTTTTGACCCTATTGATGGATGTGCAGGACGGACTGTGGGTCAGGCTACGATCCGTCGATAGCCACCGTTTGATTCACTTGCAGGTTTTTCTGAAAAAATAGTTTTTGGTCTGTTTTGGATACAGGGTGTTACATTATCTTCCCCTTGTGAACATTTGTCCTTGAACGAAGACTAAACTAGCTGGAATAGATGGAGAGTGCTGCAAACCCTACTACAAAACACTGAGAACTGAGTTTCTGACTGAATTGAGTTTTAAGAACATGCAAATACGCTGAAAATGTAAGTACAAACTGAGGGAACATGATTCTAAGACTGAATTCACGCATGAATGACTGAAAAAACTAAAGAGGAACTATTACCTCAAGGTGGAGTGGAATTGGAAGGAAGAAGGTGAGGATACTTGGCTTTCATGACTGCTTCTGCTTCCCAAGTAGCTCCCTCTACGGACTGACTCCTCTACAAAACCTTGACTGAAGTGACTTCTTTATTTCTCAATCTTCTAACCTGACAGTCAAGAATCTCAACTGGTAAATCCTCATAAGAAATACTATCCTTCACCGCCATACTCTATAATGGCACTACAGAGGCTGGATTACCCACACACTTCTTCAAGAGTGAGATGTGGAAGACCGGATGCACTTATGCTAATTCTGCTGGAAACTCGAACTCATATACCACCTTGTCAACCCTTTCCAAGATCTTATAAGAGCCTATCATATCTAGGACTGAACTTCCCTTTCTTGCCAAATCTCATCACCCCTTTCATAGGTGAGACTTTTAGAAAAAACCAATCACCAAATTGAAACTCTAGCTCCCTTCTGCTTACATCTGCATAAGATTTCTGACGACTCTAGGTTGTCTTAAGTCTATCTCTAATGATTTGAACTTTCTCCATAGCATAAAGGACTGAATCTGGCCCTATCAAAGCTGTTTCACCTACTTCAAATCAACCAATAGAAGATCTACATCTACGCCCATTCATAGTCTCATAAGGGATCATCTGAATGCTGTAATGGTAGCTATTGTTGTAGGCGAACTCAATCAGAGGAAGGTGATCATCCCAAGTACCTTTAAAATAAATAACACAAGATCTCAACATATGCTCTAGGGTCTGAATGGTACATTCTGCTTGTCCATCCGTCTGCGGAAGAAATGTTGGGCTAAGGTTATCGTGAGTACCAACACCCTTCTAAAATGACTTTTAGAAATGAAAGGTAAACTGAGGTCCTCTATCTGAGATGACAGACAAAGGACCTCATGCAATCTTACGATTTCATTAATGTAAATCTTGGCATAGTCTTTCATTGAAACTTTAGCTTTAAGAGTATCTAAATCACGAATCCTTTAACGTGGACAAAATCTTTCATTGACACTTTAGCTTTAAAACGTCTATAATTCAGAAATCATCATTTTCATAAAACATGCGTTGCTTTCATATTAATATCACAATAAATTCATAATAGCTTTATTCATAAGTTCATAGTCACAATTCAAATATAAAGCATGACTCCATGTGAAATCAATTGGAAAACATACAATTGGTTAGAATCATGCATAATAGGACCAATTTATAACATTAATTGAATCATACTAGATAGGACTCATGAAGAATAATATGGAACCCTTAATAGTTAGGAAAAATTTAATTGGAGATTTTGAGGTTTTTTTGGGACCCAATGGATTAAATGAATCCATTGGTAAATTCTAACATATCTTGATAATCAAATGTAAGGAGGATGAGACCTTGAAGCTTGAAACCCTAGCTTTTCACCTTGAAGCTCTTGAGAGAATTTACGGGGGAAGACTTGAGGGAATTTGGGGGAATCGAGTGAATGAGATAATTTAGGCTTAGTTGTAGGACTAAAACCGGTTATAGGGGTAGTTATAGTGCCAAAACGACATAGCTTAGGGGTTAAGTGGGTAAAAAGACCAAGGCACCCTTCATTAAAATCTGTATGACAAGTCTACGGTTTGGACCTACGGTCCATAAGACTTTCTGCGGGTCATCCTGGTAAACCATAGAACTTGTTACTGGTGTTCATTATAACTGATCGATTCCACGAAACCTTACTACAATCGGTCTCACTTTCTATGGCTCGTATATCATATCCGTAGAACCCATGTTCAAGTCAAATTCACCAAATCTAGATCACTTCTATGGATCCCGCCTATGACTCATAGATCATATGACGAATCGTCAAATCCTTTTGTAGACCTAAGGTTCTCAAATCAATTCTTCGAATCACTCTACTGGGCACTTCTTACGACCCCTAGAACACCCTACGACCCCTCCGGTCCATTTGTAAGTGTACTTAATGGACTTGACATTTCCAAAATTCAAACCAAGTCCTACGATTCCCTTCCTACGATCCATAGGTTGAACTCGTACATCACTATATTAGTGCCAAAAATGAAAATTTTCCTTTCCAATTTGACTTAGCCATTTCCGAGGTATTATAAAATCATTCAAGCATTATTTGTAAACTAGCATCACATCCTCCATTCTACTCTCTCTCTTTTTTTTTTCCATCTCTCTTCGTCAACTGATTAATTACTTTTGTCTTATTATCACTACTAGAGTGAAGAGTCAGTCTGCACATTTGTACCTCTAACTAACAAATTGGGCATCATGGATGTTGGCAGCGCATGATAGTGAAAATGTAGATGTAAATTTGTGTATCTAGACTATAGTGTTTGATCTAGCACAATTAATTGGTGCATTTTTTTATTGACAATTGTTATTTGCTTGTAATAACTCATCCGAATAGTCCTTGTCCTTAAATATAATTTGCGTTTCGTCCGAGTTAGTGATCTTCCTATTAGAAAATAGTACCTCCTGGCTACTGAAATGTGCTAAAAGGAAAGTCACCTACAAAATCCAAAGTGTAAGTTAATAATATAATAATCAGCCAGATTATTTTCCTTTATTAGAACATGACTAAATGTATCATCACCCAATTTATCTATAGTTATATGCCATGCTCCGCCCTTTCTCAATCAAATTTTGCATCCGAATTAATAAGACTTTAAGTCCGTGACAAATAACACGACATAGATACTATTGTTATAAAAGATTAAAGAAAAAAGAAGAAGAAAGAAGTCATTCAAAGAGACTGAACTTGGATAGTTAGTATATTGTGTTATAATTATACTAGTAAAAAATGATTATTGTGCTTCTTCAGAAATGTTTCAACTATTTGGAAAAGTTCCAACCCTTTAGAAAGCTCACAACCTTTCATAAAAGTTGCAACTTTTCATAAAAGTCGTAATTCTTCATCAAAGTAGCAACTTTTCATAAAAGACACAACTTTTCATAATAGTAACTAATCTTCATTAAAGTCACAATTTTTTACAAGAGTCACAACTTTTCATCAAAGTCACAACTCTTCTTTAAAGTCATGACCTTTTATAAAAGTCATAACTTTTCACGAAATGGAAAGATTAGTTTTGATGATAAAATAAATTAAAAGAGAATCTTAATTTCTGGTGGCGCCACACAAGCGGGCTTAAGATTTTTTTTATATATATATACTCTTAGTCCAAAAGTATTAATAGTGTTTAACTTTTTCTTTTTTAAACTTTTGCCGGAGTGAGAGACTTGTGGATTCTCCCTTGCAGCATTTTATTTTTTTGGAAATATTTAAGATTTTTTAATATTAAATTTAAATAAAGTTAAAGCTTTTATCCTTAAAAAATTAATACTTTGTAGGAGATGTATGCAAAATAAATTAAGAGTTATCCTAAATGTCACATTTTTACAAACAACGTATTCCATTTTCTCTTTGTATAACTAATCTCCATGGCCTTACAAAAAGCAAGGGAGCACTTAAACCTCCCCTCAAAAAGCACAATGAAATTATATTATTATGGAAACATAGTTTAATGTTTCTAGACAATGGACATGGTTATAGACAAAAACTTATTGAATCCATCATTTGATCAACTCGCAATAAATTAAAAGTTGCTCAATAGAGGGCCTTGATATTCTTTAATAGGATAGGTCCATTATGCTCACAGGAATCCGCCATGAAGTCGTTGAGACTTGTGAGATAGATATGGCTCAAAGAGGAAAAACTCAACTTGTTTTTACCAAAAGATTGTTAGAGAGCAAGTGCTACTAATACCTTTATGTTGTCGGTTTCCGTTGGAATACTACCAATCAGATTATTATTATTATTATTATTCTTAAAGAATTTTAATGATCATGATCCAACAAGACTTGTAAGACACAATCTTGACACTGAACACTCAACTTGAATTGCAAAATAGAACAACACCAACAAAATCAACAATCATCAAAAATAGAAATGGACCTCAGACCTACAATGTCTCCGATGGGCCGTTGCGATTGCTGCTCTGTTTTGGAAAGGAATATGGGTGCTTGAGATGGAAAAGATGGGTGGTGATGTAGTGATTATAGCAGGACGGGTGTAGATGTCATTCTCCATTCCCCCTGCAGTGCCAATGAGTTCTAGTCACTGGAAGAGATGGGAGTTCAGCTCCACAACCTTCATGTCAAACACAATGCAATAATTTCCATTTTAGCAACACATTAAACATGCTATTGATGTATAATTTAGTACACTAAGCATGGCAGGAGAAATGGAAGCAACACATGTTAAACAAGAATCACTAGTTTTTCCCGCTACCACTAGCACTGAGTCATCATATTCACGGCTTCTTAAATGAGGTTCATTCAGGCCAATGAAGTTTCGCATATTTTATTAAGGCACTCTCATAATATAAGGCAGCCCCTTGAAGTAGTTAATGGGACACTTTAAGCTTCATTCAGAAGGGAACCAATTTTGTGATCAAGGTGTGCTTCATGGTCTTCAAGACGACCTTTGATTGCATCATTTTCCCATCTGATTAAGGTTGGTACCCCTTTGAGGTTGAACCTCCCATCTACTCGCCATGGGTGCTGTGGAGTCCTCCAAGTAGGTCTGTCCCCGACATAAGCCCTCAGAAGTGCTATATCATCATATGATGCTTCCAGTTTCTTGTATATCACAGGTTCAGCTCTTACACAATCTAATACAAACAAAAAAACAATGTCATATCAAATAACATACACAAATTGTAAAGATAGAACTATCGCTTGATTCATTCACCTGCAGTGAAAACTGCATGCAGGTCCAACATAATACAATATCTAAATATCATTCGAAACAATTCGCAGAAAAGCCTTCCCTTCCCCCAAGACAACACGATGTATGCAAAAAAATCCACAACACTGGCAAATGCAAGGCTGATTAAGTGTTAAGCTAGACTGAACTAGAAGAACAACTTCAGATCTCCAAGTTTAAGGTTCAATTTATTAAAATGGTATAAAATTCAACCCTCAAACCAGAAATAATAGCACAATCATGATTGTGCACCTGTTTACTTAACTAATAACTGCTACATGTTCAAAATGAAACAATGAATTAAAAAATACTTCTTAAGATAATTAAATAAGTAAAATATGAGATAAAGGTCTAAGAAAGAAAAAGTGTGTATCTAGAGGAGAGGCCAATATATCATATTGATAGTGTCAATACTACAGAGTAGATGGCAATTCTAGGTTCAGACATTCAGAGGAGAATCACGAAGTTCATCCGTAAACTTAGATGGATGCACGCTACTTATGTTGACAATGATACTAATTCCTTGAAACTGATTCAACCCTTAGTCCGACATTAAAACTCTCAATTAACCAAGTTCAGATTTTTTAAAAAGATCTTGCTTTATTTTATATAATTTGACTGAAATACCCAGGTGTTTGAGTCTCTTCAAATTGTTAATGGTCTATTGGAAGGGGAATAAAAGATATTATATGAACTATGACCAGAATCTTAGAAACATATTGGAATTGTAAGAATGTTACATGAACTAGAGGACCATAATTCTGCAATTGAACAAGAAAACTTAAAGACTCTTAGATAATAACAGGCAGCCAAATGCGGATAAGAAGAATCAGTCATGCTTCGAAGCAATAAGTTATTCTACTAAAAACAGGAAATTGCAGAACAAAAGGTTAGCTTGAAAGTTGAATATAATATCATCCATCACATTTTAAGCAGATACAGAGGAAAGATACCTTATTAATTTAATGAATATACAACTGCAGAATGTCAGAGTTCCTAGATATAAAAATAGAGGCACCACCATTCTCAAAAAAGAGTTCATTCTTAGAAAAATAAAAACGGAGGCACAAGATGAAGTAGCCTATAGGCCAAAAAAGCAGATACAAGTGAAACACATTTAAGGTATACCACTTCATTGAAAAGGAACAGAATGATGCAGGAATGACGGAGCAATGGTATTCATATTTTGACGATGCCTTCATCCCAAGGAGAACTTCATAAGTTCCAGCAGAAAATGAGAGACATTTCTCTGTCTGCCCTACATCACTGTGCCAGTGAAAAGTTCTGAAGAAGATTCAACGAAAGTTGGTAAGAAATAAAAGCTGACCATATGTCTTCGTCTACACAGAGAGAGGTATGCTACATGTCTCTCCTCGTGGATCCAATAATGCCAAAAACAGCACTTGTTAGAGGAATGCTTCCTAATCGAATATATTTTTTTATGACCCCGGTATCAGGGCCAGCTTTACACCTTGACTAATTCCACAAGATACGTGCCACCTCCCACCTTGCTACCACCCACCAGCGACAGGTACCGAATAACTCTGTCCACCAAGGCTAGGACAAATGGGAAGAATCACCTAGTGTTTTTTGTCTCTACTAAGTTTTGAACTGCTCTCTAGCTGAATATCTCTAATAGTGTTTTATGTTAAAAGGCTCTATCTAACATCAAATAAACCAGAACGAAAAAAATGTTCTTCCTAAAGCAAATACATGAACAGATATTAGCTACTGTTATGGATAGGCCTGGACCAGTATTGGCAAAGTAGGCTAACACTTGATTAAGTGGCTATGCCTAGAATCCAGGTTGATAAATAGCAAACTGTGAGAGCAAATAGGTTTATACAAATTATATTGCAATTTCGCAAAGTCTGTTATCTTCTCATCCCCTTCTATGTTCTAGCATCGCATCTCCCTCTCTAGTATCCCTAGCTATATTATTTTCACACTTAAATTGTATTACTGTCATTCAAGTATTAGTTGATACTGTAATTGAGTCAGTTCCTATCAGTATAAATCGGGAGTTTGGTTGCTTCTGCATTGTCGTCTGTTACGTTGGTTCTTTCATTGATTTGGACTACATGGATCTATACTTTTCTACCATTATCCATCATCACCTCAATACATCCAGGATTTGCTAATGGTACGGATGGACAATAATGCCCATATACTCAGACACCTCGATAACATAGAGAACACACTGTCTGCCTCCTCCGAAACTAACCCTGATGCTCCAGAGCACTTGGACGTGGTTGTGTCCTTGCACGATAAGTGCGAATCCAAGGAGGTCTCAGCACCTCTTGTTATTGCAGAATCAGAGTTTCATTTTGATTTGGATAAAGTGTTCTCCAGCCCTATGAGCAAATATGAGGAGGACAATTTAAGAAGCTATGACTTCCTTTGATGGTGTAGAGCTGAGTATATCTTCTTTCGTACATGTGCTTATTGTTTACTGTAAGGGTCTTCAAGTTCAAGATGTTGCAAATGCTTCAAATGTATGAATACTCTCAAGGCGTGATGCTATAGTAACCTATAGGGACAATGTACCTACTACGGTGTTCGATACAACAATAGGTAGAAACATCCCAGCGCTTGATCTAGACAAACCATTTACAAACATCATTCTTGCTGGTTTCCTCCAAGAAATACTAGAAGCCAGACAACAATTTGGTTTATTTCAGATTGTAAACTATGGAATATCTAAGCTATTGGATAATGTGATGAATATTTTGAGTCGTTTATCATTCTTTTTAATCATGTAAATGTGTTTTATTCATAACATGGCCAAATTGACGGTATATACAAGGGGTATACCAACAGGTAAAGAATCTACTATACAAGGAACTTTCTGTTTACACCAAAAGAAAATAAGAGAGCGGAGACTTCTCCTGAACCGAGAGAAACTCGATTCTACACCTTCAAAAGCTCTCTTGTTTCACTCTCCAACCTACCCACATTAAAGCAAGTGGAACCACATTCCAGTCCCTCTGTCTTTTTCTCCTTCTCCCGCTCTACCAACTTATCATCAAATCTTCCACAAATTCTGGCATTGCCCATGAAGTGCCAAACAACCTAAACATATCCCACCACAACCTCATAGTTGTCCCACAATGTAGTAGAAGATGATTCGCGTCCTCGCGAACCTTAAACATGTAAAGCCAACTGATGCAAGCATCCTTCTGCTTTCTATGATTTCTCGCTGTCAAAATTACCCCTCTAGTAGCTAGCCGAGTGAGGACTTGGCCTTAAACCAAGCGAGGACTTGGCATAAATAATGTGGTTGAGTCCCATTAGCATCACAAAAAAACAAAGTGTCATCCACGAACAACAAGTGAGACACCCATATTGTCACTACACTCCCAACTGCCGCATCAAAATACTTGCCAATGAGGAGATAAGCTTTTGTCCTATGTCTTCAAATAAGAGTTGTGACATGTGTGTGGAAGTAGAATTTGGTATTATGCTAAAAAAGAAAAGCCTCAAGCGAAGCACCATGTTGGTTGCAAATGGCATGGTGGTCAACCCTTATTGATTTCAAAAGTTGAAACCCACTACCATAATGTATTCATTCCTGTTCAAGCTTGATCATGAGATGACGTATCTTTTTCTTGTTTGTACTGATTGGGAAGATATCAAATGATTGGATGAGTTTCACGTGCCACAAAAAGATGGTTTCCAGTTAACTGAGTTCATGCTTTTGTGGAGGCTCGCTGCAGGAATGCTTTCCTTGGCTTTCTCATTTAGCTTACTGCTAACTGCTCCAAAAAGAGGGCAATCAAAGTCATGTCTATGCAGGGCTGGTTACAATGACACTTGAGTTAACAAATCTGTTACCGTTCACTAAAGGCCACAACGACCACGGTTTTGATTGTTCCATAACAGGTGCACTAGGGCACACATTTTTTTCAAGTCATAAAGCATGTCTTGGTATTGGGATAATCAGTAGGGAGCCCCTGAGCATCACTGTTCCTGACTCGAACCGAACATTGAGGACAAAGTTCTAATTGGGGATGGAGGTATTGTTATGAATAGGTCTTGATCGGTATTAGCAAAGCATCCCAACAACAATTTAAGTGGCTATGCCTGGAATCGGAGTTGACAAAAAGCGAACTGTGAGAGCAATATAGGTTTATGAGAATTATATTGCACTTTTGTAAAGTCTGCTATCCCCTCATCCTCTTCTATGTTCCAGTATCTCATCTCCTTCTCTAATATCTCTAGCTATGTTATTTTCACTACTTCAATCATAATTCTGTCATTTAAGTATCAGTTTGATTATTAGCTATTGTAATTGAGTCAGTTTCTATCAATACAAATCTGGAATCGGTTGCTGTTACATTATCGTTTATTACAGCTACACGCATACAGTGGTGGACCTATGTTGTACATTAAGCATCCACTGCCTTTAGTGACAATGTTATTATTTATTTACGAAATTTAGTAATTCATTTAAATGTATGTAGTTGAGCACCCCTGATGTAAAATTTCTGGATCCGCCACTGCCCACATGAATCAGTACAGACAAACTCAAACTAATTCTACAGTAGGCCCAGCAACCATGATTAGAACATACAATACCACAAGCTGAGAAAGACGGTAGAGTTCATGGTAGAGTATGATAATCGTTCGACAGTACAACATATTTGGAAAAAATACTATATAGAATTCATAATCAAATTTATGTGAAACAAATTTTAGTGGCTCGTATCAAGAGCACCAGCAAACGCAATAAAATCTGTCTAGGTGTTTTAAGAATTACCAGGGCACCAACTAAGGTTGGTAGAAGGGTCTATATCAGCCAGGAACAGGATGAAATTGGCTTTGTTTTTGGGCGACTCTGCTTTAAACTTTTCAAAAACTCCATCAAAAGTTGTTATGGTTGCGTCCAACACCTTCAACGGCATTCTTACTGCTACAATTCGATTTCAGTTACCCTACTTCTGCTACGCTTATGGATTAGGTCGAATTAATTTTCACCCCTCATCTATATATTACTTCAGAAAGATGTCCTTTTTAAAAAACAAAGTTAAAAAAAAGGTGTATTTTACTTTATGGAGTTTCATATTTAAATTTTGGGAAAATGGTCAAATATACCCTTATACTATTTAAAAATGTTAATATATATCTTGTTTGAAGGTTAGTTCATTCATGTCCTTGTCGTCCAATTTTTTGTCTAGATATGTCCTTATGGGCGTTAGTTAGTATTCTGTACATATGCAACTCAGTTTTCATTTCTTTAAATTTCACATGGAATTGTCATTTCATTTTGATCTTACGACATGACATTTATATGAATATGTAAACGGATTCGGACTTATAAACACCTAATTAGATCCATAAATAACTCCCCTTTTAAATAAACTACCCAATTATTTTTAAAATTTTTTGTTTAATTTTTATTTTTTTGGTAATCTGAAAAATGAGTAATTGATTAATAGGAAAAATATAAAAAAAAAATTATGAAGTTAACGCCAAAAGTCAATAAATATAGTAACCTTAAATTCAACAATTTCATTAATTATTTTTTGGATTTTTATTTTTTCAGTAAATCCAAAAAATGAGTAGTTGATGTAATAAAAAAATATGAAAAATAGAAATTAACGCCAAAAGTTCACAAATAAATATGGTAACCTTAAATTCAACAATTTCAACAAATTTTTTTCGACAAATCTCGAAAATGAGTAATTTACTAATAAAAAAAAGAAAAATATGGAAAAATAATAACAATAAATTTACGCCAAAAATTCTCAAATATATATAGTACCTTTAATTCAAAAAATTCAATAATTTTTTTGAATTTCAATTTTTTCAGTAAATCTCGAAAATGAGTAACTGATTGATTAAAAAAAAAGAAAATAAAAAAACTATAAAATTAACGTAAAAAATTCACCAATAAATACAGTAACCTTAAAATTAAAAAATTTCAACATTTTTTTATTCAATATTTTTCACATTTTTCCTATTTTTAATTAATCATTTACTTATTTTCGAGAATTACTAAAAAATAAAAATTAAAAAAATTGTTGAATTTAAGGTTACTATATTTATTTGTGAATTTTTGGCGTAATTTTATATTTTTTTCATATTTTTTCTATTTTTTATTAATAAATTACTTATTTTTGGAATTTATCAAAAAAATAAAAATTAAAAGAATGTTAAAATTTTGAATTTAAGGTTACTATATTTATTTGTGAATTTTTTGCATTAATTTTATACGTTGTGATATTTTTTATTAATCCTCATTTGAATTTTATCGGGAAAAAAAAATTTAAAAAAAGTTTTAAAATTGTTGAATTTAAGGTTACTTGTTATAAAAGTAAGAACAAAATAACTATATAAAGAAGAAGACAAGAAGAACATAAAACAGGAGGAATAATATGAGATAAGTTTGTTTCTTTCAAGTGTATACAATATGAACTTGTATGCTTCTATTTATAGTGTAACATATAAGCATACAAAAGGTTAGTCATAAACATGACATTAACATGAATATAATGGAGGAGGTTTTGGATGTAAAAGGTTACAAGAGTAATGGTTATAAAGTTGGAGTTTATGGAGGTTATGGTTATCTCCATAATGAAGGAGGTTATATAGTAACTTCTTCGTATAGTGGACATCCACATTATATTATTTTATAACACTCCCCCTTGGATGTCCATAGATAATATGTCTCGTTCAAACCTTACTATGAAAAAACCCTATAGGAAAAAATTCCAGTGACGGAAAAAGAGTACACATATCTTTTAGTACGCTTGAATGTTGCCTCGTTAATAATCTTTCTGAGAAAACCCATTTTAGAAAAAACCATGGCTAACGAAAAGAGTACAACATATATTTTTCTCCCCTGATAAAAAAATACTTGATATCTCGGAGACTATGCATTCCAATCTTATATCACAACTTCTCAAATATTGATGTTGGCAATCCTTAGTGAATAAGTTCACAAGATTATCACTTGAATGAGTCTTTGAACGTCTATCTCACCATTTTGTGAAAGATTATGTGTGAAAAAGTTTCATATCTAGTTTACTCCCTAGACGTAACCGGCGTCGGTGTCCTCTTTGAGGATTAAGACTAGCCACTTAGCTTACATCATTACATTCATAGATCAAAAACGCGGAAAATTTAAAACTTTTCATTACTTCTACTTGGAGGTTTACATAGACCTCTAAATACACATAGTATATATATATCGAGTATACATAGACCCTTCGTATAGGAAGATTACTTAGTCTTCTACTCTAATTGCACATAAAAATATTAAAGATGATATAGTCATAATAACAGTCTCATCTCAAAACCATCTAATAAGAGTGTAGGAACTTGGGCATAACCCATACATCAAAGTAAGAATGCCTCACATGGTCTATACAATGTTTCATACTGAATTGAAAAGAAGAACCATAGAAGTCTTTAACTAAAAACAACTCCATAAGCTAGATAATGGAATCGCCCTCGGAAATTGAGGACCTACTCTACTTGGATGATCAAGATATCCAAGTCTTCTTTAATGTCGTCTCCAAATGACCTTCAACAACGGGAACCTAAAATGTTGGGGAACACGAAGAAAATGGGGTTAGTACTCCACTTGTACTAAGTACGAGACCATATGCACACATATATAAAAACATGCTAAGAAAGAGGGACATTTCATAAAGTATGCACTTTTCATTTAAAACCTTTATGCACATTCAACAAACCATACTAACGAATAAGACATGTTCATTTAGTCATACACATGTACATTACAAGAACAACAACATTAAGTTTAGTCAAGTCATTCATACATATCATATAATTGAATACATATTCAAGTAATCTATCATCAAGTCATATTAGCAACAAGCATGTATAAGAGTACATTTCAACATAATCAAAACAAGATAATTATTCACGAGCCTCTATCAAGTCAACAAGTGCAATGATTAATCAAAACCCTATAACCTTACTCAATTAAGTAACCCAACAAGAATCATGAACAATATCCTACTTCACATAACATAACATTTAAGAGTATATATCATCTTACTTTAACCATATAGACCAACACATATATATATAAGTGGAACTAATCATCATATAGTATCAACAATGTGCAAGTTTATCATATATACATCATATATCATCATAAGATATTCATACATAAGAACCACCTCCTAAGGCTTCCCTCAAGGCAAACTAGTGCAAGACATAGGTAGAGTCTCATGAACCGACATAGACCACAAGATATAAGTGTGGAATCCGGTGTCATGCCTTCTTTCTCATAGAGTAATTCACACGTTAGGTTCACATTAAAGGGTTCTAGAACAAGTTCATAACCCAATCACATTTACCCTACCAAAGAAGGTCCACTAAGGCTACCTCACAATGGCGACAAGAAGCTCATAATGACTTTCCTAAGGATTAATATGATGTCGTTCCAGCCAATTAACCTTAAATCCATCATTTCTTTACTTTGAATAATACCATAAAGACTTACAATTTCAACAATCTTAACCTTACCACTAAGTCAAGGTTTTCACATAAGAGACTCTCTTAAGTTCATTTAAGGTCGCATGTCATTCACACATTCAAGAGTAAGAGTTATAACACCTTGAATGAAGACATCACATATTCATAATCATACATACATCAAGCAAGGGACACAAGTCAACAAAGATAAGACACCACATACTTCACTTTTAACTCATAATGTAAGTCATTCTAGAAGAACCTAGAAATAGACGTAACATATTCAAGTCATACTATATACTATCATAACATCATCAATGTAACCAACATAGACTCATATAGCCAAGTAGGATTAACTAAGACTCAACTCCAACACTACACACATAATGTCAAAGGTATCATCTAACATGGTCTCTTAAGACAACATGAATAAAAGAATACACATATGACTTCACATATTGAAAGATATAGTCATGATTCACATAATCAAACTACACAAATACTCATATTACTTCAAATAGTTGTCAACAAGGCCAAGATCTTCATATTGCATAAAGTAACGCCGACAAGGCCATATCAACTTCAAGTAAAATACACAACACTGCCACCATTAGTGGACCATACAAATCATAATAGAATAGAGGTATATATAACATCAAAATAAATTAAAGAGGGAATCATACCCCCACATCATCCTCAACACTTCAAACCAAAGTCAACTTACTCAATTCGATAACACAAGACCCTTTCCCAAGGCCATAACAAAAAAATCAACATCAAAGCTATAATAGTCGATGATCTAGGTCAATTAAATGTAAATTAATCAATATATACAACCTAGATATAAATTTACTACAATTATTATATCAATGAGTAGCCCACATAAAACTACATAAGAATTCAACAACAATAGATCAATATCAAGTAACCCCAAACTAAGCCAAAAACTAGGGTTGATTCAATTCATGGTTTCATAGGTAATTTAGATTGAAATAATCAATACAATATCAATTATATAATTATTCAATGTTTAGAAATCATTTATACAAGAACCCACGGTAGAATCATGAAATTGGACAATTCAATTTTGAAAATTTTAGAAAACATCTTGAGAATTGGGGCTCCTTAATTAAATGAGTTTCAAGGATCAAAATACATAACTCAATGATGAAAATTCTCCTCTTTAATGAAAAATTTCAAGTCAAAACGTTACACCAAGATCTTCCTTGATTTTGGAGTTCAATGGAGTCTTTGAGAGTTCTTAAGGGATTTTGGGGTTTTGATTTGGAAGAATGAAATATTTTAAGTGTTAAACACTTATATACATGTTTAAAATACCCAATATACCCCTTAGGAACCGGCAAAGTATATTTTTGGAAGTGGGTTAAATTTACAGATTCACCCCTATCTTCGCAGTGAAACTACACGTAGGGACAACCACAGATGACTTCCCCATCGATGGGGCGTAAGCCCACTTACGGGCCGTGCTGGCAATTGTTGATGGGTTCAGAGGATTGGAACAGGTATACTTGACACCCAAGCTAAGTATATACCCACTCCCTTCGCCCATGCACCGTCAACCAGGCCACTGGCCACCGATTTGAAGTAGGTGAACTGCCTTTTGGAAGTTTTGACTACCAACTTAGGTCCTTCTTCAAGGGACCTTGGATGGTCCTTGGGGATGATTTCCCAGAAATTTCCAACCTAAATACGATATCCTATGAGTTTAACACATATCACATAAGTTTCGTCTAAAACGAACACATAAAACTCGACATAACATGCCTAGACACACAAGGTCACTTCAAGGCACATCTTTCAAACGTCATTGACGTTCTTGGACGTTTAACCTCTAAACTCCACGAAAATTGATACACTTCCTATACATGCTATAATAACTCATTTAAGTACCTTAAAACCTCATGAATCACACATAAACACATAGAACCACATATGAGGCACATAGGTGACTTAGTTTTTGAATGTCTTGGTCGTCCCTTGACGTTTGACTTCCAATGCACCTAATACTTCATCTACTGACTCTATACCATAAATTAGACCAATTTAGTACCTTATACCATTAATACTAACATGTTGGGTGATATTCTCAAACTTACTTCTCGAATAAGAAGTAAAGCGGTCGTGTCAAGTAAATGACCCAACTAGTGAGGTTGGGATCGTTCCCACGAGGAAAATAGTCTAGACTTAACTTCAACTTGTTATTACTATTGTTGGGTTAATGGCTTCCTTGGAAAGTAAAAACAATAACGGGGGGTTTCTATTTCTAAATGAGTGAAAATAAATAACGAACTTGAAAGAGACACTTAACAACTTTTGAATGATGGGTTTTAATCAATTAATCAAAGTAACTAGGGTTTACGTGTTCCTCACAGGTTCATAACTTGATAATTCCAACTATAACAATTATTTTCTAGTATCTTGCATGCAAAGTGATAAGTTATTATTTCTAAATCCTTGGTCCGGCATCTAGAAAATCTCATTCCGTACCTTGGTCCGGCTACGTGTGTTGCTATCCTAACCCTTATCCTTACCTCATATTAAGCATCGTATTCAATATTTGACTAAGTTATTACCTCGTACCAATCAATACTAGCCTATTAGATAGTATACACTAAATCTATGTTAATAATTCTTTTCCTATTATCTACCTCCTTGGTCCAGCAAGTAGCATTAAGGCGAGTTCTAACGTCGGCCATCCATTAAAAAGACTTTTAAGCGAAAGAATTATTAATACATGCAAGACACTAATCTAGAAATGTTATTTTAGTTAGGGTTTATCTCATTATTTGCCTATGGTTCCCACAACCCTAGTTATGGAGTTTAGTTACTCATAGCCATAAACACAATATTCAAATATATTAAATACGAATTCATGTACTTACTTCAATGAGAAACAATAAAATCCACAGTTTGCTTGATTAATCTCCAAAAATCACTTGCAAGAATCTAAAAATCTAACAATAATACACAAAGTCTAATAATACGGAGTCTAACTATCTGGTGTCTAATCTCATAGAGTCTAACCTCAAAAAAGAGATTTTTCGAACTATTTATAAAAAAAACAAAAACCTAATTAAAAAAGGATTCTAATTGCTTGAAATTTGCCAAAATGCGGCTGGGTCGACGGACCACGCGACGGAGCGTCGTAGTCACGACGGACCGTCATGGACTCCGTCGTCCCATACTTGTGCAATTTCTTCTGCTGCTATCCTCATTCTCCTTGACGGCAAGTATGACGGACCGTCATAGGCAAAACGGTCCGTTTAGGGTCTCGTTCCAAAGTACTTCAACTCTTGAAATCTGGGTACTGGACCACTTCTCTGTTCTTCACGACAAACCTGCTGGACGGACCGTCATAGCCACGACGGACCATCACAAGCTTCGTAATCCCACACTTGGTCAGACTTCCCCATCTTCCTTCAGCAACTGCACTATGCTTCCACCCACGGACCGTCACAAGCACGACGGACCGTCATAAGCTCCGTAGGTGGTCTCTTCTGCAATTCTTCGCTCAAAATCTCCGCATTCAGCTTTGGACAGATTTCCTGCAAAACAAAGAGAAACTTATATAAAAATTAGCATAAAAAGGCTTTTGGACACACTAAACTTAAGGAAATTTTTTTAATAATACCGTGAAACCACGGTATATCAACACCCTCAACTTAAATTCATTGTTTGTCCTCAAGCGATGCACTATGACTCACTACACAATCTTTGTACAATAGTATCCATGTTTTATCCTTTGCAATCATTTGGCTATCAATCCCGATTAATCTCATCACATCTATGCATGCTATCACTGTTAGGCTTGAATTTTGTGGGATCAGAACATGACACAGACTCACCACGCACTAACACCTATCCTCTTCAATTTCTCACTGAGGTGCTAACAATTATGGTATTGTAACTACTGTCCTCACTTTAAAACAAAATCCTCCTTTTTCACACAATGATTTCAGTTTGAGTATAAGGATTACTTTTCAACACTCACTCTTAGAACAAAGTCACACTCATTCATACCTTTTGCCATAAGGTTGCCCTTATTTTCACTTCCTTAAGTTCGCTACACAACCCTTAAGATCACGATAGGACTTTTTTAGCTAGTAACATAGGCTCGGGGTCAGGTAAGGTATATTTTGGTATACTTTAGTGACTTTTTTCCCTCCTTGACATATCGGCTAAACCTTCCACAGTCTCTCATTTTATCTTGCCCAGTTTCTCATATTCTTTCACCTTGCTATTTTCTCTTCTTTCTTCATTTGTGTAAGTGACTCTCTTCTTTTCTTGCTTGTATTTCTTGTGTACTTTTATTTTTCTTTACTTTTTTTTCATCTAATTCTTGAGTCACTTTACTTTTTTTCTTTCTCTCTCTTTGTTCTTTCAACCCCACTTTCCAGAGCATTCCTCATAGTAGCCACCCTCAACTCATGGCTTTGCCATGAGTCAAGGTACACAATACCCAAAGTTGGGTCAGGGCCATAACGAAGGTTGTTTATGCATTAGCCACCCTCAACTTATGCTTTTGGCATAAGCTGAGGTGCACATGTCCAAGGAGGGACCAGGGCCAACACATTGTTCCCAGAAAAGATCAGTTGGGGTGAAAAAGAAAGGTCTAATTTTAAGCTCAGATTATTTGGATCAAAGAAGGATAAATTTCATTTGGTTTCTTTTATTTAGGCTAGAAATGGGCTATATTGAATAAGGGCCTATGATCCTTTCCTAATTGTCTATTACAACTTACTTTTAGCAGGACTAACCAGGCAAGTTCTAGCTCAGTACCAATAGTAGACTATTCAAATTTCCTCACACTCACTTGATATCTCATCACTATACCAGATTATCAGACACCTAGTTCGAATTTAAGACTTAGGGTAATGCAATGGTGTAACTCTGTTTCATGCTTAGAGCCACACAATTATCAGTTACTATGCCTAGTCATGCATTATTTTCCAGTTTATCAGGATATCATTTTAGCCGTCATGCTTCAGACTTAAACTATGTACAAAAGATATAAACATACCTGTTCAACAGAAAAAGTAATCAGTCTTTTGGGGAAAAAGAACACATGCAAGAAAACCCCTAAAGAGGATAGTGAATTGGGCTACTAAGACTTCACCCTAACACTCACTATCCATTTACCCCACCCCCAACAAAAAGGCATGCAATTGTCCCCAATGCATAAAAATCTAAATACAAGAGTGGTAGGTGAAGCAAACCTGTGGCGCAAAGCGCCGTCGATCAACAAGATCGTGGGTTCGGTTCCCCAGAACCACGTCCTCTGCAATCTGGACACCCTCAGTGGTGTGCTCAGCAACATCCACACCATCAGTAGTGCCTCCTGCTATCTCCACAGTGCGGGAGCTAGACGCCCCAACCGCTAACTCAGATGCTCTCAGTCGGTCCGCCTCCTTCTCAGCAAGGGAGGCTCTCCTCGCAGCCTCTATCACGGCGCTCCTTCTTCCGTGCTCGCGCCTCTTCCTCTGCTCGACCCCTACGCCTCTTGGCACTCTCTCAAGGGGAAGGTGGTGGAATGTCAGAGGTAGCAAAAAGGGCCGCCAACATGGTGTCCTCAGTAGGCTCGACAGAAGGGGCCTCAGACTCCGGCACCCTAGTCTCTAAGATCGTGTCGATGTCTGCACGAAGACTATCGACTGCAGCCTGAAGATTCGAGACATCCACCGGAGGGGTTGGTCGGGCTAGCACTCTCAACTCAAAGGTGTCCAGACGCTGGTTAACTTCAGCGATCTTCCGCTCTGTAAACTGCATCATGTTCCTCTCCAGACGCTCTTCGGACTCAGTGATCAACCTCTGCATCCACGGCTGGATATGATACAGAAGAGTGGCCATTTGTGCCTCTAGTTGTTGGACCCTTGCAAGCGGGACCAGTATCGATAGAGGGGATGTGCGAGAGGAGCTCGGGGCTGTGCTACTACCCGGGATAGACTCGACCAGGGTAGTGTCAGTGGACGCCTGTGTAGCTGTGCGGGCCTAGGCTACCGTATCAGCAAGATCATCAGCAAGTGGGGGCATCTCTGGATGGGGCCCTCTTCGTAGAGCCAACTCATTGGCCTCGTCTCTGATGAGGCCGACGTCCACAGTGCCCTGTGGGGTCTTAAGCTAATCTACGTGCCATATGGGCATACCTGCGGACCTGAAAATGGCAAAGATCATACACGGGAAGGGGTAGGTAGTAGTGACCTTGAATGCCCTCTCGTGCATGATTGCCTGGTGAAGCCATGCGAAGTCCACCTCGAATCCGGCTAACATCGCTGCCATCAACACTGCTCGATCCCAGGTAACGATGTTATCAGCAGCTGTGGGGGAAAGGTAGTGACGGATGAGCAGCCACAAGAACTTTGCTGTGAACCTGAGGTTGGCCTTCTTGATGGCCCCCTTCGGCTCAGTGACCCAATCGGCACCCTCTCCATCTACTGACAGGTGCAAGGCCATCCACCTCTTGGTGGTCTCTCCCAGTGCTGTCTCAGCAAGAACTGTCCATCCTTTACTATCTGACAGCGGTAGTCAAACTCGGCAGTGATAGGGGTTCGAGTAGCATCTGCACTGTCACCGTATAGAAACCGGCGGATGGCTGGCAGGGAAATGTCAACCTGCACACCCCAGACTCGAACCTGCTCCAGTGGGGCCTATTTAACGGGAGCAGCCCGCCTATCGATCTGTGATCGGAGAGTCGCTACGTAGGATGCGTAGAACTCTCGGATCATTTCCTCACTGTATCATCCCAACAGGCATGCTTTCCACTCTAAGCGATGCCTGGTGAAGAGGTTGTGGATCTCCGGCATCGTTGGGAGACTCCCTGTAAGTACCCGCCGCTCCAAGGTAAGTGTTTGAGTCATCACACCTTTATCAGTCAGAAACTTGGCATCGGAGTAGACTTGAAACTGCCCGTCGACACACCACCGGTTGCGCAAGTCAGTGGCTGGAGTGGGGACCTGAGCTGGTGCGCTGGATGTAGAGTCTGAACTGTCAGCCTCATCAAACGAGGCTGACGCTGCAGCAGTGGCGGGGGCGGGAACCTCAGTAGAGTCAGAGGCTTCCTCGGACCAGGATACTCCCAAGGAGCCAAATGCTCCTTCCTCATTTCTGGTTGACCCAGAGAGTGTGCCGGTCAGTGTGCACTCCTCATCAGACTGGGAGGCAGTGACTACGCCGGACGCCACCTTTTTGGGTGTGGCTTTGGGAGCACGTGCAGCACGGGAAGGTGTAGAAGTGCTTGGGGGCAGATACTCAGGGTCCCGGTCATCATAAGAGCCGATGATCATGCGTGCAGACGGGGCGACAGACCTTGATTGCCCACGTGCGTAGCTTCGGTCTTGCTTGGGTACCATAGTAGATAGTACTTGCAAAGGATCAATATTAGTACGATTAGTGGCAAACAAGACAAGTGAAACCATAAAAAATAAAACATTAAAAATAGTATGTCATTGCTGTAGAAGCAGTGACACACGACGGGCCAGGTGACGGCTCGTCGTGACTATGACGGACCGTCGTGAGGTCCGTCGTGTTTTACTTAGACTGTATATATAGAGAACCCTGAAGGAGAGTCTTTGACTAGAATGATGGTATGTGCAGGACGAACCATCACAGGTACGACGATCCGTCGTATATGTCCGTCGTAGGACACTTGAGAAAAAATGGAGACCCTTAGGAGAGGGCTCTCTGACCGTTATGACGGTCATGCAGGACGGTCTGTCGTGGGTACGACGGTCCGTCACATGTGTCCATTGAAGGACACTTGGAAAAAAATGAGAGACCCTTAGAAACAGGGTCTCTGACAACCAGAACGGTTGTGTAGGATGGACCGTTGTGAAGACGATGGTCCGTCACATGTGTCCGTTGAAGGACACTTGGGAAAAAATGAGAGACCCTTAGAAATAGGGTCTCTGTCTAGCATGACGGTTGTGCAGGACGGACCGTCGTAAGTACGACGATCCTTCACATGTGTCCTTTGGGACAGGGGTGCTAGGGCTTATGTGATGGACTCTATGACGGTCTGTCGTGGGTACGACGGTCCGTCATCGGGGTCTCGTTCTGAATGACAGTGACAAAACTAAGGGTACCCGAAGCATCCCCAATGAACCCACATCAACCTTGTAGTGTTTTGGACCTACATGTGTCTAACCCAACTACCTAGGAAACTAGCAATGCAAAAGCACCTATGTCTAGGGTGGTAAACATGGCAATTTCGAACATTTGTAACCTAGGTTAGAGAGAATCATCTAAAGTAAACAACATACGAAGAGGAACTAAGCATAATACTAACTAGTAAACAAAAAACAAGATAAATGAGTTTAATTTTAGAGACACATACCTTAGAAATGGAGAAAAACAAATGCACACGTACTCGGTGGAAAGGTAGACACTCACAGCAGCAGTTTCCACTAGTAGATAACACTTTAGAGCTTTGGAGAATTGTGAGAGGGCAATGATCGGTGGTTGAGAGAGTGTGGAAGTTGAAAAGAGAGGGGAGATGAGAGGAATAATGAAGTAATGGGGGTGAAATGAGGGGTTAGAAGGGTTTAAACGTTCTGATTTAGAAAAAGGGTTCCGCCGGGTCGAGTCGGGTATACTTCACTAATCACGCGACGGTTCCCCAACGACGGTCCATCGCAGTTGTGACGAACCGTCGTTTGTTCCGTCACGTCTTCCCTAGATTCAAAATAACAGAAAAACGTACCTGGTACGACGGATGCATACGACGGTCCGTCGCAAGCGCGACGGTCCGTCGATATGTCCGTCAGTGACTGCTGCAGAGTAATTTTCTGCAGAAATTCCTGGTGATGTGCCTGCAAATTTAAAACCTATTAGTAGAAAAATGCTACCATTACTAAAAAAACTATAAGTATTGGGTTGCCTCCCAAGAAGCGCCTGATTTATTGCCGCGGCACGACTGAGAACCCTTGATTACTCAGACTTCATCAAGATGGTATGCCTCTATAACTTTATTCCCCGATGCTTTATGTCCAAAATAGAGTTTTATTCTATCTCTATTCCACTTAAACCACACTCCCTCCTTGGCGTTTTACTCAACTGCTCCATGAGGGAATACTTGGGTAATCAAGTAGGGGCCAGTCTATTTAGACCTGAGCTTGCCTGGAAAACAAGGCACCCCAGAACTGTCTACAAGCACGAAATCCCCAACCATAAACTCTTGTTTTGCATTTATCTGTTCAGTCTCCTTCTTCATCTTTTCTTTGTGGGATATGGCAGATACCGATTGGAGCTCACCACTCTGCCTCATGGTCCTACAAATGTTGAAGGTCACTTCTTCATTATTCAACCGAAATGTCATCTGTCCCTTCTCCATATCAACTAATGCTCTACCTGTAGCAAGGAATGGCCTCCCAAGAATAACAGGCACTTCAAAATCGACCTCACAATCAAGAATAACAAAATCAGCCGGAAAGATGAATGACTCCACTTTTACTAGCACATCATGGAGTATCCCTATGGGCCTTTTCACTGTCCTAACCATCTCAGGAAATCAAGAAGGATCACAAACTGACTCTGAGTGCTCAACGTGATCAATGATGCGCTGGATGCTGATCTTGGTTATCGTGTACACATTATAAGAGGAAAAAGGCCATCTAGCATCAGTGCATTAAATGTACGAGTATGCGAGTTTGAATGCTAAACATAAAATATGCTTGAAAATAATCTTAAATAAACACTTATCTTGATTTTTCTCAACTAATGGATTCCTTAACTTAAAAAAATGCAGCGAAACACATGTAATATATGGGAGGCTTTCTAAAACTGTAAAAAACATAGTTATTAAACAAAATGCAATAACAAACTCACCTTTACTCATATAACAAAGTAATATAGTGTAAAATCTTGTAACTTGAATTAACTAAGGTTAAACTAAGAAAAAAAAGAAAAATCAAATTTGGAAATAAGTAAGGAAATCTGGAAAATTTCCAGATTTCAAAATGAGTTTTGGTCATTTTCAAATGACCATAACTTCAAAATCATGATTAGCTTGGATTATTTATTTAAATGGATGAAAATATCTTGGGAATATATTTCTAACAATTCCAAGTTTACTAAATTCTGAGGTCGTATGAGACAGATATGACCTTCGGAAGTTGCGCTGTTTGATAGTGGAAAGTCCAAATGTGGATTTGTTAAGGGTTTTTGGTCTTTTCCTAATTAAATTATTAATTTGATTTTTGGGGTATTATGAACATTTAGAATATAAGTTAGGGATTTGAAAGAAAAGGAGAAAAGAGGAGAAGGAAGAAGAAGACACAAAAGGAGAAAAGAGGAGAAGGAAGAAGAAGACACAAGAACACCAAGAATCATAGTGCGGATTTCATCGGGAGTGATCCCTATCAAGGTATTTGATATCATTCGGTGATGGGTCCTTTAACCCACACCCAAATTTTTTTGAATTAAGAAAGGTTTGAGTTAGTCAATGATGAACATGAAAGTTCTTTCCAAATATTGTGGAATCTTGTTGATTAAATCGTAGTTCATATCTTGAAATTTTAATCCATATTTCCTGACTATTTTTTGGTCTAATATGTTGGTTAATGAAGAATTTAGTGATCTCTAGTGTTTGGGGTGGGATCCATAGGAGTTTAGAAGAGTTAGAACTAAAAATCGGAGAAAAAAATCAAAAATCGCGTCAGGTACCCTTTGGGACGTTGCGCCTGCCAGAGCGCTCAAAGGTAGGCTCCATATGACAGGACCTGACATGGAGTGCCAGCTAGAGCGCCCCAGACCAGGTTCTTTCTGAAAGGCCTTGGCGCCCCGCGCCTCTCTAGCTCCCTGACCCGTGGAGACTCCGTTCTTTCCCTAACTTCTTGTACTAGTTCCTAAGTGATGTGTAAGACCCCGAAAATGACTTAGGTGAACTAGAGACTAACATGGTTTTCATGGTGGTATAATATCCTAAAATTGTGTATTATATGATAATGAGGCAGTGTCTAAAGTATTGGGTTCATTGGAAATCAAACGTCAAGGGACGACCAAGACGATTAACGACTAAGTTACCTATGCGCCTCATATGTGGTTTTACATGTTTATGTGTCATTCATGAGTTTATAAGGTCCTTAAATGAGTAATTATAGCATATATAGGAAGTTTGTCAATTTTCAAGAAGTTTGGAGGTCAAACGTCTAAGAACGTCCATGACGTTTAAAAGATGTGTCTTGAAATAACCTTGTGTGTCTAGGCATGTTTCATTGAGTTTTACGTGTTTGTTTTAGGTGAAATTTACGTGAGAGGTCCTAACTTGTATACGAGAATTTTTGGGTTGGAAACGTCCGGGAAAACATCCCCTAAGACCATCAGGTTTCCCAAGACAACCCAAACCAAGGAGGCGATTGACGCCCAGTGGGTCAGTCGATGCCCAGTTGGTAGGGTCTCGTCATTTTGGACTTATCTGGGAGAGAATATACCAATGTTGATTCTCTGAACCAATCAACCGAAGGATAGGACGGTCCGTTTGTGGACAAACAGTCCATCCACTGCTCAACCATCGATGGTGCTATCCCTGCGTGCAGTTCATTGCCAAGTGAGAGGTGAACTTGTAAATTCACCCCACTTCCAAATAAGAGTATTGGTAGTTCGTAAGGGTTCTTTTGGTTATTTTAACTGTGTACATAAGTCTTTAACACTTATCAGATTTCAGTCTTCAAAATCAAAATCCCAAAATCCCTTAGAAATTCCTTAAGGCTCCATTAAAGCTAAAACTCAAGGAAGATCTTGCATTGGAGATTTGAGAGGTTATTCTTCATAAAATTGGAGGATTAGCATTGTTGAGAAATGGTTTTTTATTATTGAAACTCGTTTCATCAAGGAGCCCAACTTTCAAAGATGTTTTCTAAAGTTTTCAAAAGATGAATTGTCCTATTTAATGATCTACCATGGGTTCTTGCATTAAAGGTTTTTAATCATTGAACATTAATTGAGTTGTTGTTATTTATATTATTTAACTCAAATAACCTATGAATCCATGTAATTTATGAACCCTAGTTTTGGACTACTTTATGGGTTACTTGATATTACCTTAATGCTTATGAATTATGGTGTAGTTTTCTAGGGGTTATGTAATGATGTAAGAATAGTATTCAATTGATATATAATTGGTATTAGATTTATAAATCTATATTCAATTAACTTAGATTCATTGAGTATTATGATTTATGCATTGAATTGATGTTCATGGACTGGGTATGGGCCTTATGATATTGAATTGGATGATTTGCATTGGATTGAAGTGTTGTGGATGGAGTGGTGGTACAATTGGATTGAAGTGTTGTGGATGGGGTGGTGGTACACTGTCCTATTTCTACATATGTAATGTATTATATATCTTCAATTATGTTGTGATTGGTATGGTCCACTTATGGTGGCAGTGTTATGTGATTAATGTGGCCTTGTCGACGTTATTTTAAGTATTATGAGGATTATGGCTTTGTCGGAAACTAATTGAAGTAATGTGAGGATTTGTGTAGTTTATTATGTCAAATATGACCATATATACTTATATGTGAAGTAATGTGAAAGTATGTGTTTCTCCTATTGATGCTATTTAGGTGATCATGTTATACTTTGACTATGTGTTCATGTTTATAGGCTTAGAGTTGATGCATGGTTGTTCCTACTTGACTAAATAAGTCTATTATGTGTATATTGATGATGATATAGTAGTGTATAATATGACTTAAATATGATAATGGTTGTTCCTATGTGCTTCTAGAATGACATGTAAGATGTGTTAAAGTGAACTAATAATGTCTCTTGTTTAGGTTGACTTGTGTCCCTTACTTGATGTATGTATGAAGTGAATATGTGATGTCTTGACTTAGGAAGCTAAAACATCTTTCTCTTGAATTTATGAATGATATGTGAGACCTTGAATGATGATAAGAGGGTCCTTTATGTGAAACCTTGAACCTAGTGGTAAGGTTATGAACATTGTAGTAGAAAGCTGTAATGGTATCATTCATGTAATGAATGATGGACTTAAGGTTGATTGGCTGGAACAAAATCATATCAATCCTTAGGAAAGTCATTATGAGGTTCTTTTCGCCATTCTAAGGCAACCCTACTGGACCTTTATTTGGTAGGGTAAATGTAACTGAGTTATGAACTTTATATGGAACCCCTTTGTATGAACCTTAATGTGAATACTCTATGAAAACAAAGGCTAGAACCGAGTGAGTATGGTAAGGGAAGTAGTTATAGTTAAAGTATGTGGCTAGAATACAAAGTAAGCCCTTCATATTCCTTAACTATGTGCCTACATGGGATATGTCCAAGTTCTACCATTGGCAAGTAGAACAACCTCATCGGAGTAGGATAGAACTCTGGATTCCATGTTTTTCTACCATGGCCTATGTAGGTTATTGTCTATTCTCATCATGTGGGATACCCATTAGCATTATAGAATTTCTATAAAATTTAGGTGGTGGTATGGGACACTATCTAGACATTGCACAATTGGCATTGAAGATATTGGTGAGAGTCCCTAGGTATTCTCCAAGACCATTACTTGAATGTCCTTTGTGTGATGAATGTCTCTTAAGTGAACTATTGAACTAATGACTTATGTTATGAAGTATGTAAATGAATGAGTACCTAATCTGGAGTGACTTAAGGATTCCTTATTTAAAGTGTGCAGAGGGCAATAAGGGATGATCTCTTCATGTCTTATCTATGGAATTCTTGAAAATGACCCTAGTTAGGACAGTTTGTTGATTCTTTAAATGTGATGTAAACTTAGGATGTCTTAAATATTATTTAGGTAACCTTGAAGAGGGTGTATGTGCATTATCTTCTAGGAGTACTTAAGTAAGTCTTTTGACAGCCTTGGTAAAGGAAATGTCATATCTTGTATGTTATGTGTTTGGTGTATTGTAAGTGTGTATGTGTCTCATTCTAAGCAGTCTTGAGGATCATTTAGGCACACTTTAGAGAGGCTGTATGGGTGGTCTCTCTTTGTGTGACTTAAGTGAGACTACATGCTATCAAGTGTTAAAAGGGAAGGAAAATCAATTCACTGTACAGTGAATATAGGTTTCCGTAAAGTGACTTCTAAAAATGCATTAAATTGTCTAAATGTTATTTTATGTGTTTCTTAGTTGATAAATGTTGTTCTTATGATTATATTATGATATTTTAATGAAAAGATGCATACTTCCAATAAGTGTCCATTTTTATGATTTTTTTTATGCATTATCCCATACTTAGTACATGTGGTTGTACTAATTCCATGCTTTTTTATCTATTTTTATAGTGGTTGGTAAGTGAGGAGCATTTCGGAATCAAGACTGGGACCGTAGATTTATTCAACATAATTTGAAGTATGTTCTCATTTGACTCGAGGGCATATATATATTTTATGTTTCATATTGAAGTATTGTAATAGACTTAGTAGTACTATATTTCAATTTCATATGAGCCTTGTTCCAAGTACTCTTGTGTGTTAGATTAATGATATTGAGACTTAGTATTTCCTTTGATTTTATATGAATGAGTTTTAAAAGACTTCTTAAATGCTTAAATGAAAAGTTTTAATTCTGCAGTTTTTTTCACTATGTATATGCGATGAACGATATGTAAGGGCTTGTATAAGACCTCAGAGAGGTCTAGTACGCCAGTTGCACTCCAAGAGTGCCACATCTTCTAGTATATGGTATTGGGATATGACATGATGTACCCTTTATTTCTAGTTGATTCCAACACTCTAGAGTATATCTAAATATCATGAAATCACCATAAACATGAGATCATGATCCTTGAATCCATAATCAAAATTCAAGGGAAGTTAGGATCCAATTCAAGAAAGTTAGAAGTCAAGTCTAAAGATATGAAGTGAGTAAAAGTAAATTTTTCAAAGTTCTTAGAGTCTTACTGAAAAAATTTTATTTCGTTTATGGCTCTAGTTCGCATTAAGGAAATGAGTAAAAGTTGAGTTCATTTCTCAAAAAGATATAAGGGAACTAAGTATTCCATAAGAGTTAAAGTTTTAGGTTAAGTAAAGAGGAATATTTGACTTCATTTCTCCAAAGTTGTATTCCATAAACGCTGATAAATGTTCTACATTTAAGTAAAAAGGAAACTAAGGAGTTTCAAAAGAGTTTGAACTAAAAAGGGGAAAATTGATTCCAAAAAGGATCTTTTAAAGCTAAAGGGTTCTATAAATTATCTCAACCCAAAGGAAGAAAGTTTTTATTAAAAGCATAAGCTAAAGCACATTTTGAGAGTAGAATTGAGCACTGATATGGGCATGAGAGTTCAGATAACTCAACTCCCCATGTAAAGCATGTAGCCATCATGTGTATTAACGTTTCATACTTTTTAGATGATCAAGTAAGGTTAGCAAGTGGATCCACTAGGTAGAGGATAATCTATGCGATGATAAAATATAGGACAATTATGGCAGCGTGGACAAGATGTTGTATCACCACTTAGGCTCATAGTGGTGGTTGTCGGTTAGAGAAACTCCCAATAAACTATATTACTTTCATATATAAGTAAAGTTGAAAGTATTACTGTTATATCTCTAATGAACCAATAGATAAACTGTTTTATCAGTTTGGTATATTTATGTATTGCATATTGTCCGAATGCTTATATTGAGTTGTTATCTTATGAGTTGAGCAACGACAATGTAAGTTCCTCCTTACTCTATTTAAAGTTTCATAGAATTGCAACCCGCATACTCGTACATTCAATGTACTGATGCCATGTTTCCTGCATCATTTTATGATGCAGATGTAGGTAACTAGGATCAACGCGGGACACTTCGTTGATCCAAATTTAGCTCCAGCGTCAGTGATTAGCCTCCCTGCGTTCCGAAGGACATCCATTTCATTTACTTTAGTAGTTTAGTTTTATGATGTTGTGGGGTCTGTCCCAACATCACTCTTTGCTAAGTTTAGAGGCTTCGTAGAGAACTACTATTTCAGTTTGGAGTTTATTTTACTTGTTGAGACCTAACTGCTATTTTGGCCAAATATTATGAAGTATTTGTTTTGAGCACGCTTTGTTTCTTAAGTAAGTTGAGTTTATTCTTTCGGTGAGTTGAGTAAGCTAGACCAAGGGTTTTCTTGGGAACCAGCGATGGTCTCCTAGATCCAGTCCCGCCTAGGGTGTAGGCTCGGTCCATGAAAATATGGTATCAAATCACAAAATTCAAGAGTTCTAGGGGGTCTATGCATCCGTGTCTATAGAGTCTTAGTCATCGAAAGAGCGCCAAATCTATGATTATGAGGCTACAACATTTAAGAATGTTCCCCTTCTTTCATGTTCCTTTCATGCAAAGAGCTTATATCTAATTTGTGCTTACGCATATTTTCAAATCATCATGCCTTAATGAAGGGCAGTTAGAGGTCGACCAGTTCGAAGGAATATTGATGAAAAAGAGGTTCTGAATGCACTAGATTTGTAACCCCAAGGAGAGGTTATAAATGCCGAATTTTGGGAATATAACCAAATGTTAAGTCAAGTAGTTGCTAACCAAGTCGGGAAATAGAGAAGAGCTCAATAGGAGGGGACTTACACTGAAGGTTCGTAAGTTTCTGAGAATGAATCCTCTAAGTTCCACCGGATCAAGCACTACTGAGGATCTGGAAAACTTCGTGGAAGAGCTGAAGAAGGTATTTGTGGTGATGCATGTGGTGAATGATTTGAGGGTTTATTGGATGCATAGCAACTGAAGGGTGTGACTAGATTTTGGTTTGATCAATGGAAGGATGGCAGAGCTGAGGGTGCACCATATCCAAGTTGGGATTGTTTCGAAGAAGCCTTCCTGTGATGTTTTTCCCTCACAAAATAAAAGAAGCAAGGGTAAGGTAGTTCCTTACTTTTAAACAAGACTCCATGAGTTTTGATGAGTATGGGTTGAAGTTCACCCAACTATCTCGTTATGCTCCGGAAATGGTGAAGAACATAAGGAGCAGAATGAGACTTTTTGTTGCCGAGTTGGGTCGTGCTTCAAGTAAAGAAGCTAGGGATGCCATGTTAATAGGTGACATGGACATATCTAGGATGATGGTATATGTGCAAAAAGTTTAAGAGGAGAAGTCGAAGGATAGAGAGGAGTGCCGAAAAAAGAAAGCAAAGACTAAGAACGTGTTTGACCAACAAAAAGGTGGTTTAAGTTGACCACAATTCTATAAAACAAAGGGTCATGCACCATCATCTGTTAGTGCACCTGCACCCAAAAATCGAGGTGAGTATAGTGGCCAGAATTTGCAGCACTTTAAGGCTACACCGGCTCAGTCTCAAGGTTGTGTGGCGCAAGAAGGAAGTAGGGCTCCTGCATGTACTAAGTGTTGTAGACACCACCCAGGAAACTTTTGTGATGGCTAGACAGGTTGTTACAAGTGTGGTAAAGTAGGTTTCTCTTTTTGTGTAATTGAATTGGATGAGCTTGCAACCACTTCTCTCTAAAGGGTGGATGATACATTATGTTCATTTTAAAGATTCTAGAGAATTTCTTTATCAAACTCATTTCACTTCATCAGAGAGTGCCTTACGGATAAAAAAGGTGGTGGAAAGCCACTGAATAGAGCCCAATCTTCATCAGGTGATCCACCAGAAAGGGATACACCTAGAGGAACTACTTCTGGCATAGGCAGTGGAGCAAATTGCCTCTATGCAATCACTAGCCGCCAAAAGCAAGAGAACTCTATAGATGTTGTCACGGGTATGATCAAAGTCTTCACTTTTGATGGTTTTGCTTTGTTAGACACAAGAGCAAGTTTATCCTTTGTGACTCTTTATGTTGCAAATCATTTTGAGAGTGTTCCTTAAAAACTCCTTGAACCCTTTTGTGTTTCTACACTTATTGGTGAGTCTATTCTATCTATTGTGATTTTCCTATTTCCATCAATCACAAGGACACCATGGCTGATCTAGTAGAATTGGACATGGTAGATTTTGATGTCATTTTAGGTATGGACTGGTTCCATGCCTGTTATGCATCAATATATTGTAGAACTCGAGCTTAAAGTTTCAAATTCAAAATGAACTAGTCATGGAGTGGACTAGTAGTTTAATAGTGCCTACGGGTCGTTTCTTACATGAAGGCGAGGAAGTTAGTTTCAAAGGGATGTATCTATCACGTAGTTCAAGTTAATGACTCAAGTGTTAGGGTACCTTCCATTCGGTCAGTTCCTATAGTCAATGAGTTTCAGTATTTTGTGATGCTCTATCCAGATTCCCTCCCGAAAGAAAGATAGACTATTTCATACACATCATTCCAAATACTTCCGCCATGTAGAATGGCACTAGCATAGTTAAAAGTGCTAAAAATGATAGATCTTTCAGATAAAGACTTCATTCAACCAAGTGTCTCACCTTGGGGCACTATGTTCTTGTTTGTTAGGATAAAGGATGGGTCCCTTAGTATGTGTATAGACTACCGTCAGTTAAATAAGGTGACCATCAAGAATGAGTATCCTCTTCCAAGGATAGGCGATATCTTTGATTAACTTCAATGTGCTTTTTGCTTTTCCAAAACTTAGATCAGGCTATCATAAGTTGAAAGTAATGGAATGTGATATTTCAAAGACAACTTTTAGTACAAGATATGGACATTATGAACGTTTGGTTATGTCCTTTGGTTTGACAAATGCATCTACAACATTAATGGACCTTATGAACGTAGTCTTCAAACCTTATTTAGATTTGTTTGTCGTCATTTTCATTGATGACATATTAATCTATTCAAGGAATGAAGAAGATCATACTAGTCACCTTAGGATTGTTCTTTAGACTTTGAGAGATAAGGAGTTTTACGCCAAGTTCTCTAAGTGTAACTTTTGGCTTATATTTGTGGCATTCTTGGGCCACGTTGTTTCTGGTGAAGGGATTAGAGTTGACATTCGGAAGATAGAGGCAGTTCAGAGTTTCCTACACCTACATCTCCAATAGATATAAGGAGTTTCTTGGGCTTGGTTGTCTATTATAGGAAATTTGTTGAAGGATTTTCATATATGTCTTCTCTTTTGACCAAATTAACTCAGAAGACAGTTAAATTTCAATAGTCTGAAGCTTGTGAGAAAATCTTTTAGGAGTTGAAAATAGATTGACTACCACTCTAGTTTTGACCATACCAGAGGGTACTCATGTCTTTGTGGTGTATTGTGATGCATCAAGAGTTGGTTTGGGTTGTGCGTTAATGCAAAATGGCAAGGTTATAGCTTATGCCTCTAGACAATTATAGGTTGTTGAGAAGAATTACCCAATTCGTGACTTAAATTGGCTGTAGTAGTCTTTGTTTTGAAGATATGGCGTCACTATTTGTATGGTGTTTATGTAGATATATTCACTAATCACAAGATCCTTCAATATGTGTTCACTCAGAAAGAGCTCAACCTCAGACACAGAAGGTTGTTGGAATTACTAAAATATTATGACATGAGTATTCTTTACCACCCATCAAAGGTTAATATGGTTAATGATGCCTTAAACAGGTTGTCCATGGGAAGTACTTTCAATGTTGAAGAAGAAAAGAGGGAGTACGCAAAATATGTGCACACACTTGAACATTTGAGAGTTAGACTTAGGAATTCCACAAAAGGAGGCATAGTGGTGACCAATGGGGCTGAGTCATCATTATTGTCAGAGGTGAAAGAGAATCAAGACCAAGACCCTATCCATCATAAAAAAGTATTGGATTTTGAACAAGGGGGAGCTGGTGTGCTAAAGTACCAAGGCAGATTATGTGTACCTAAAGTGGATGGACTTCAAGTAAGGATCTTGGAGGGGGCTTATAGCTCTAGATATTCCATTCATCCGGTTCCACCAAGATGTACCACTATTTGAGGGACATATATTGGTGGGAAAGTATGAAGAGAGACACTTCTGAGTTTGTTGCAAAGTGTTCAAATTGTCAGTAAGTGAAAGTGGAACACCAAAGGCCTGGAGAGTTAGCTCAGAATATAGAACTTGGCGAATGGAAGGGGTATATTATTAATATAGAGGTCATCGCATGCTTTCCAAGATCGCAAGGGGAACATGATTCTATTTGGGTGATTTTCGACAGAATGATAAAGTTAGCCCATTTCATACCGGTAAAGACTACCTATTCGACTTAGGATTATGATAAGCTGTACCTTCAAGAAGTGGTAAGAAGTGATGGAGTTTCGGTATCTATTATTTCAGATAGAGGTTCACAATTTACTGCAAAATTATGGGAATCTTTCCAGAAAGGTTTGGGTTCAAAGGTAACTTTGAGTACTGCTTTTCATCCTCAGACAGATGGACAAGAAGAGCATACTATTCAGACATTAGAATATACGTTGAGAACTTGTGTGATTGACTTTAAGGGAAATTGGGATGATCACCTACCTCTCATTGAGTTTGTTTACAATAATAGGTATCATTCGAGCATCCAAATGGCTCCATATGAAGATCTTTATGGGAGAAGATGCATATATCCTATTGGGTGGTTAGAATTTGGTGAAATAGGGTTGATAGGATCACATCTAGTTCACCAAGCTATGAAGAAGGTGAAAGTGATTTAACAAAAATTGAAGTCCTGAAAAACTCGCCTGTTCAAGGAGATATTACCACCATACCTTGTTTTCTTTCTCCTCTTCCATAGCTCGGCACAAAGTCACTAAAAGTCCTACACATATTTTAAGAGAAGTCCATTAGAGTTTGAAGTAGATGATTGGGTGTATCTTAAGGTTTAACCCATGATAGGATTTATGAGGTTTGGTAAGAGGAGGAAACTTGGTCCTCGATATATTGGTCCTTCAAGAATCTCCAAGAGAGTGGGTAATGTGATTATGAGCTGGAGCTAACCCAAGAGTTTGAAGTAGTTCATACGGTATTTCATCTTTCTATGTTGAAGATGTTCTTAGGTGATCTTTAATTGATAGTACAAACAGAGAATGTTGAAATTCAGGATAACCTATCTTATGAAGAATTTCCAGTTCAGATTTTCGATTGTCAAGTTCTCAAGTGATGTACCCTTCATTAATAGTTGATTCAAACACTCTAGATTACATCTAAACATCATGAAATCATCGATAAACATGAGATAATGATCCTTGAATCCATAATAAAAATTCAAGGGAAAATAGGATTAAAGTCAAAAAAGTAAGAAGTCAAGTCTAAGGCTATAAAGTGAGTAAAGTAAAGTTTTAAAATTCTTAGAGTCTTACTTAAACGTTTTTAATTCATTTAACTCTCAAGTTCGAGTTAAGAAAAAGAGTAAAAGTTGGAGTTCATTTCTCAAAAAGGTATAAGGGACCCGTAAGAGTTAAAATTTCAAGTCAAGTAAAGATCAATAATTGATATCATTTCTCTAATGTTATAAAAGGCACTAAGTATTCCCTAAAGGTTTATAAATGTTTTACATTTAAGTAAAAAGGAAACTAAGGAGTTTGAAAAGATATTTGAACTAAACCGGGGAACATTGATTCCAGAAAAGGAGATCTTTAAGCTAAAGGGTTCAGTAAATTATCTCAACCCAAAGAAAGAATGTTTTTATTTAAAGCATGAGCTAAACTACATTTTGGGAGTAGAATTGAGAACCGATGTTGTGTTTGGATGAAAATTCAGATAACTCAAGTCCCCATGTAAACCATGTATCCATCATTGGTATTAAAATGTCATACTTTTTATATGATCATGTAAGGTTAGCCAGTGGATCCACTAGGTGGAGAATGTTCTATGCGATGACAAATTATTTTACAATTCTGGCAATATGAGCAAGACATTGTATCACCACTTAGGCTCATAGTAGTGGTTGTCGGTTAGGGAAACTACCACAAAAACTACATTATTTTCATATATAAGTAAAGTTGAGTTTATTATTGTTATATCTCTAATGAACCAAGAGTTGCACTGTTTTATCAGTGTTGTATATTTATATATTGCATATTGTCCGTAATGCTTTTGTAAGAACCCAAAATGAGTTAAGGTGTCTAGAACCAAACGTGTGTGTCTTGATGTTTTTAAATACTAAAATGGTTTGTAAGTTTTTAATGAGTCAGAGTCTAAAGATTTAGGTAATTTTGAAGTCAAACGTCAAGGGACGACCAAGACATTCAATGACTAGTCATGAAAGGAGCCTTATGTGTTTTATGTGATTATGTGTTTGTAATGGTCTTACGAAGTCATTATATGAGTAATAATGATTTTTATAGGAATTAATTTAAATTTCATGAAGTTTGGAGGTTAAACGTCTAAGAACGTCCAAAACATTAGAAAGTTAGCACTTGAGGCGTGCATGTGTATCATGGTGTGTATTGACATGTTTTATGTGTTCGTTTTAGGTGAAACTTTCATGGCAGGTATTTAACATTTTAAAGTTTATATTTACGTTGAAAACGTCCGGGTATGATTCCCCAAGGGCCCCACAAGAGGCCCTCAAGGAGGACCCAAAGGATGTTGAGACACTGCAATGGAGCCAAAGGATGGTCAGTGGTCTCACTTATACCATGTCGACGGTCAATTATCTTCGAATAATTAGAATGGTGAAGGCTCAAGTCAATGGAAAATCCTCAGGCCCAAACGACGGCCTGCATTACGGTTCGTCAATGGACCTATTGGGCGTCGTTTGAGATCGTCGAAGCAGGCTATGTAAAACTGCCATGCAAGCTGTCTCATTATGGGGTAAATGGGAAATTCACCCCACGTCATAACCTCAACCTAGGTGGTTTATTTGGTTATTTTTGGGTATATTAAGATGATCAAAAACGTGAATACCCCATACCCAATTCATTCCTCAAAAATTAGACTTCCCTCTACCAAAATATTCTCTCTAAAAAAGTCCATTGGAGGTGAAGCTCAAGAAAATCTTGGAACTTGGATTCCCATGGGTTCTTCATGAATATTTCTTGATTCCTTCATCTAAAAAAGTTATGGTGATCCTTCATCTCTAGTTAATATTCCATCTAGAGCGTTCCTTCCAATATTTTCAATGGAAGTTCATGATCTAACTTCTCCTTTTTCAATCTAGCCATGGGATCTTTCTCAAATTGATTTCAAAAGAATAATGTTAATGAATTCATGATTATCTAATGATTTCAATTTTATTTTCAATCCAATTCCATGTTGAACCCATGTTCTCTCATATTTTTGATTTAGCCTATATTGGAGTTTTTTTTATCTTGATCTTGTGTTAATCGAATTGTGGTTCTATTGTGTTGAGTTGCTTATATATAATGTCTATATTGTATATTGATGGTGAATTTTTGATGAGTGATACAAGTGTATCAGGGCTTGATTGTTTGATAAGATTAGCCTATGTTGTTCTATCCTCCATGGATTAATGTAGCATGCTTACTATGATCTCAATTTTATGGAAATTTTAGTAGGATTTCGTTTAGGTTATGATATCTTTAACTACTGCCTTATAATTATATTATTGATGAATTGTGGGTGTGAATCATTCAAGATCAAAGTAAAGGTGTCCTGGAAAGGATTGATCTAGGTTCTTCTAGCCTATATATTGGATATTATAATGTAGATGATGTGATCTCAATTATACGGTAGATGAAGCATGATTTTGACTTGGTTATTATGTATTTATCTACTTCCCTAGATTGGTATTATTGGTGAATTATGAAAGTTGATCATGATGATCAAAGTAAGGGATATTAGTAAGTGATCTATGTCTCTCTACTCTTTAATGAATTAGTGATGATGTGTACTAGCTTGTAGCATGATCTTTTAATGACTTATGTATGATTTCATTTATGTCAAAGTACAGTTATCCACTGCCCCAAATGAATTGTAGAAGAAAAAGGTGTATTTTTCAATGATGATCAAAGATTGATGAATTGGTAAGAATGACTCTTCCCCTCTACTCTTCTATAATATTGATAGTTGATGAAGCCTTGTATGGCATTCCATGGTATGGTCCACTTATGGTAGAGGTGTTTAATTTATTGTCAATATTTATACAATGTGATCATGGACATGATGGAAATTATGTCATGAATATGTGTTAGTGATGATCACCCTATGTAAAGAAGATCTTGCCTAGTCATCTATTCTATTTATGATCTAGGTTATGTTTCTAGTATTATGAGCATGTGAATGATTATGTTAGGGTTATGTATAGGTGCTTCCACTGATGAAGTAATAAGGATTAATGACCCCTACCTATATACCCCTATATAAATGTGTGAATAGCTAAGGTAAGAGTCATGAATGTAATATGCAGATTATCTTGTCTCCGATGCTAGTTGTGTTGTGTGGTCTATGATTTAAGGTGCATTTTGGTCCTAAGAGGGTGGCTGCCTCCATGTGTTGTTGATACATGTTGACCAGTGTACACACACTCACACATTGTGCATGCTTACAACGTAGTATATGATCATGGTGTTTAATGAAAAGATATTCTCAAATGCAATAATGTCTACTACTATGCAAGTAAGGTTATGTTCATGAAACATTTTATGTGATGTGTCATTAAAAGGATGACTCTATAGGTGTACTAGTATGTGAAAGGGTATGGGACCTTGTCTATGCATTGCACATGTGTACCTTGATAGGATAATTCTTAGGTTTTGTTTCCTATGTACATGAATATGAATGCATGAGTATGTTATGAGCATGTCTTATATGCTATAATGTGAAGTATATGGTAGATGATGTATGATTATAACTAGTGTCTAAATGTATTTATATAAAATGATTGCTCATATAGTTACACTTGTACACTTACACATGAATTAAATAAAGTATGAATATGTGTGGTATAAAGGTGTTACATGAAAGGGTTGCTCACATTTATACACACAAACACACATGAATGGTCATCTAGTCAATAGAAGGGCACTTGAAAGGTGTTCTCAAGAGTATCCTAAACTAGATAGGTGCTTGAATATGCGATATCCATGTGAAAGTTTTTCTCATATGATATAGGTTGATGAACTCTCATCTATAACCATTGAGATAAGTATATGAGAAGTCAATCTTATAAGGCCTATTTTTTGTAAAAGTAATAAACAAAGTATTTTCAATAAAAGAGAACTTAGCTTAGCACCGAGTCCCTTCCCATTGTAGGAAGGTAGGTAACAAAATAGTCCTCACGAGGTGGTTAGACTCATAGACAAATGGATTAGAGTGATATTTCCATAATTGAATAGTTATAATGCCCCATTTGGCATAAAGAGGGTTTTCACATTTACCTCCAAGTTCCATAAACTGTGCTTGCCCCATAGGATCTAGAAAGTGATATCACTTAGTATACTAGTATGTATTAATGTTCTACCTTGGCTAGGTAGAGCACCTTTATTTGGTGTAAGGCTCTACAACACCAAATTCCATATTTAGCACCCATGGTCTTAGTGTTGGTTATGGCTATAGTTTCCCTAAAGTAAAATGGACAATGGAAGTAAATTACTAGGAATCTAACTAGGATGACCTAAGGGAAGTTGCTTAGGATACGTAAGAGTAATGAACTTAACAATGAATTTCACAAGTAACTCTTTAGGAAGTTCTAAGAAGATGTTCTAATGTGTATGGTTATGTTCATGTCTTTATGCATGGTATTGTAGTATTGTCTAATGGTTATGAAGATGTGCATGATATGAGTCCTAGTGAGTCTATATGATGAGGTCTTTCCTTATGTGCATAATGTTAGTCTTAATGATCATATGATGAAGGTCTTACTTGGAATGAGTGAAGTTGTCTATGCTTGTCATGTTAATGTATGAAGAGAATGTTAAGACTTGTGGTATCAGGTTTACTAAGTATATGTGAGGTTATGGGTCTTCACATGTACATTGCACTAGTAGACCTAGATTGGGGTCATGGGTAAGGTACTATAATGTTCTAGGTGAAGTGAAGTTAATATATGTGCATAATGACTAGCGTTTATTATAATGTCATTAAGGTCTTGACTTAAATGTGTCTATTATATACTATACTTCTATGATGGTATGTGATGACTTATGTAGAATTTATGTATGATTCCTTGTGACCTTAAGGTGATGCATTGCGATGACTTATGTAGGATTTATGTATGATTCCTTGTGGCCTTAAGGTGATGCATTGCACCAAGTATCACTAGAGGGTTACTTAGGAGGTTAAGATGTTAAAAAATAAAGGAAATTTACTGTAAAGAAGAAAAATGCTTACTGTAATGTGACTCTAAAATGCCTTAAATGCAATATATAATTTTTTTTAATGATTGATGACCATTGAATATGCCTATATTAAGTATTTGAATTTTTTAAATGCTATTGTATCAAAGTTTTATGAAGATTTTCAAGAAGACATAATGCATGATTTCAAGTAAAATGTCCCTTTTAAATATATGTTTTTGCATGGTTTCCATACTTAGTGCATTCTTGTAATAACTTTATTATTCTCTACTTTTTCACACAATGTGTAGGTTATGGATACTTAAAGGAAGTCTTTAAGTGGTGAGGAGCTTGACATGTGATTTCCCAAGCTCAAGGAAAGGAGTCCTTAAGCCCAAGGATTTCCTACTTATGGTAAACTGTGAAGTTATGTAATAAGTTTACTTTTGTTTTATGTTATAAGGGTCATGTACCTAATGTACTCTAGTGATGTTGAGTTTGGGATGACAAAAAGAGACTAGAGACTTAAACTATGTATTATGATATTTTTTTTTATATATATTGGAAGTAATGTTCTAACATATGATGTGCTATGAAAGTTTTAAATTTCTGCTAAATTTACCTATGTCAATGCGATGAATAATGACTATGGGCTTGTATAAGACTTCCGAGAGGTTAAGTACGCCATTTACTTCTAGGGGGTGCTCCCGGGATGTGACAACTTTATATTGAGTTGTTATATTATGAGTTGAGCAGAGCAAAGGTAAGTTCCTCCTAACTCCATTTCAAGATTTATAATTGTATTTAGAATTCAAACTCGCATACTCGTTCATTCAATATACTGAGTATGTAAAGTCAAGGGTTCGCTTAACCAACAATTGTCTCTGAGTTCTCGTCCTGCCCAGGGTGTAGGCTCGAGGCATGACATATAATTTTAGTGAGAGTTTATCTAACCGAAAATCACTATTATGAGACTAAGTTTTGATACAAAACCTTGCCCACGCAACAAAAACTGTTGTAAACTTTTACTTCATATGGAACGCTTAAATTAGTGGATCCACTAATTTATGCTGAAAGCATCTTAAGGAGTCATCTAAAAAGTATGATCTTTTAAAATACATGATGCCTACATGGTTTATGGAGACATGAGTTACCCAAACTAAAGATCGTCCACATCTCGTTTCTCAATACTATTCCCAAAATATACTTTAGCTCATATGTTTGTAAAATAAAACTTTTCCTTTGGTTTGAGATAACTACGCAAAAATTAGATTAAAAATATCTCTTGGAATTCTTAGTTTCCATTCTTGCGCAAATTTTAAAACATTTTACTCTTTGGGAATACTTAGTTCCCGAATAATCTTTGAAGAATAAACTTTACTCTTTATGCTTACTCTTTACTGAAAACTAGTTCAAAGGCTCTTTTGGAAATCTCAATTTCTTTTATTGTTTAAATGTGAAAATATTTACTCTTTGAGAATACATAGTCCTAATAAACTCTTTTGATGGAATACACTTCAAGTTTTACTTTTTACTCAACTCAAAACTCATGTCTTAAAACAAAGTAAACCTATTTTATAAAGATTTTTGGAAAACTCTATGAACATCTCTTGACTGGTAAAGGCCAGAATCATTTTTATTTGAGAAGAGAAAAATTTGCAAAAAAAAAAAAAGAATTCTGGCCGCTGTCCCGCTACAACGGGATAGGTGCTGCTTGCACGACCCAACTGCAATGACAACTCACTCCGCTAAAGCGGAATCACCGAGGAAGAATCCAAATTTTGAGAAATCCTTATTTTTCCATATATTTTGAAACAACCTAAAAGTCGTAAGTTATCCTAGAAATCCCAGAAAAGTTATTTCACATTAGGGAAAGAAGGATAGGGAATTTTCTAGCATAACGATTATGGAATCTTGCGAGATCTAGGCCCAACTCACTGTGGTAAATTCAGAAATGCTGAAAAAAAATCAAACCCCATAAAAATTGCTTTGCGCCCAAGTAGGTTAGGTTCTATGCATTGAGTAGTGTCACGACCGGGGAGCACCCCTTAGAAGTAAGATTGCGTACTTGACCTCTCAGAGGTCTTCTACAAGCCCATAGTTATCATTCATGCATCGACATACTAAATTTAGCAGAAAATAGAAAACTTTTTATAGCACCTCATATTCTAGAAACTTTACTTCATATACATATAAAATATAAGTAATAATACATATATAGACTCTAAGTCTCTTTGCCATCTTAGACTCAACAACATAAGAATACATTAGGGATACTACCCTTAAGACATAATACAAAACTATACAATACTTAATAGACTTTACTATAATTAAATTTAAGGATTCCTTTCCTTTAGTTTGGGAATCACCTATCAAGCTCTTCATCATTCAAAAAATCCTGTAAGCAGCCATAACCTACACTTTGTGTAAAAAGCAGAGAAGAACGGGATTAGCACAAGAATGTACTAAGTATGACAACCATTCAAAAATATGCATTAAAATAGGTCATTTTCTTTGAAATCATACTTCAAGCCATTTTGAGTAAATCATCATAAAAACTTTATCAATAGCACATATATCATTTTCATACTTCATAGAAAACAACCAAAGGCCAAACATCATAGAAAAACACATATAGAATTTAAGTCCAATTTGAGGTAACTTTACAGTGAGCACATTCCTCTTTACAATGAACTCTTCCTTTTGATTTATTAGTCTTCCAAGAAATTCTTTAGGGATACTTGGTGAAATATATCACCTTAGGAACACAAGGAAAATCATACATATCATCTACACAAGAAAACACATACCATCATAGAAGTATAATCCCACATAGGCATAGGTAAGTCAAGGCTTTCATCATATAGTCAACAAGATCAACATCATGTGTAAAGACTCATATTATGCACATCTTTATAACAAGTACACAAATATTACAATGTCATGCGTAAGGAAACACATACACAGAGACTTGCATTAAAATACCTTCCTAGAACCTCCTAAGGAGCTACTTGTGCAATGTCTAGATGGGTTCATTACTTCCACCTATCCTAAGTAACCTCCCTTAAGTAATTCCATTTAGAGTCCTAGTCATTTAACTTCCATTGTCCATTTTAGTTTATGGAAACTATATCCTTAACCGACATTGACTTGTGACGCTAAACATGGAATCCGGTGTCATAGAACCCCATACCGAAAGGAGGTGGTCTACCAGCCAAAGTAGAACCAAATGTAACATAGCTTTCTAAGTTGATTCACTAGCTATTATCCTATGGTGCAACATAGTTATGAAACTTGGACTACATGTGGAAACCCTCCTTATGCCAAGATTAGGCATTGCAGTTATTCACTTATGGAAACCCTATTTATGCTCATTGAGGCATTATTGTAATCCACCTCATGATATTTATGGTGACCTACCTTCGTACTATGGGAAGGGACACACACTCATATTCAAGTTCACTCGGTTCTAAGCTAAGTTCCCTTCATTGAAAACCTTTTTTATATTTTTATTTTATAAATCATGTAAAGAATCCATTTACATAAACATAGCATATGTAAAGCATCATCTAGTTTAGGGTACACATGTATACACCATTTGAGGACCCTCTCTTGACTAGATCTTCATACATGTGTGTGTGTATACATATTTATGAGAAAACCTTTCACATAACACATTAAGTCACACAATCTCATACATACATATTTATACATAGAGAAACCAAAACTAGATATATCCTATCAAGGTGCACATGTGCAATGCGTAGGCAAAGACCCATACCCTTGCCCATACTAATACACTTATCAAGTCATCCTATTAAGGAATACATAACATGATTCAAATACATATACTTTACATGCATAGTAGTAGACATTAGTGAATATGAGAACAACCTTTCATTTAGACACCATAACCTATACTACTTGTAACATGCATGTGAGTGAGTGTGTGTGTACATAGGTCATCATGATCACATAATGTCTATCAACAACATATTGAGTCATCCACCCTCTTAGACCATAATATAACTTAAAGCATAAACCACACAATACACAATAGCATAGGAGACAAGCCAACTTCATATTACACTTAAGACTCCTAACTTGTGCTCTCATGCATATACATAGAGGTACATAGGTAAGGGATTATTTAACCATTTTTACTCATCAATGTCACAACCTTTACTTAACCCTAACATGGATATATATATATATATATATATATATATATATATATATATATATATATATATATATATATATATATATATATACTTATACAATAGCCATACAACCTAAATCACAACTAGAATAGGAATGTAGTCATAAGCTTCACATAGTATCATCATAAGTGCATGCTCACATATTCATGAATTTGACTTCATGGACATTGTAAACAAATATATAGATTAACAATAAATTAAAAACCGCCACCATAAGTGGACCATACCACACAACGCCATACAAAGCTTCATCAACTTCAATATTATATGGAAAGTAGAAGAGATAAGCATTCTTACAAATTTCACACCCTTTGATCATCGTTGATCAATACACCTTGTTCATCAACAATTCATGTATAAGGCAGTCTATTAATTTATTTTAATTATAGAAGAAACCATGTACAAGTCACTACAAGATCATACTATAGCATAATACAAGGCATCTCACATGTACTAGGAAGTAGAAGAACATAGATCTTTAATCCAATTCACTTTCATTGATCATCAATGATGATATTTCATTAACGTCATAAGTCTATGGAAGTATCTAATCATACACTTAATCATAAAGAAATCATGCTTAAAGCACTTCAAGATCAAGGTACAACAAACACATTAGATTTGTCAATTCACTAGAGGATAGAGGAATTTGCCAATACTATCAATTCTCTAAGGATTTTATCATCATTCATATTTTATCAACAATAAACTCATTAGGAAGTAGCTAATTAGAGAAGAAATCAAGGCTAAATCATGCTTCATCTAATCACAATCGAGATCCATCACACACTTAGCTTTTCGACTTCATAGACTAAAGGAATCTAGATCAATTCATACAAGACTCTCTTAATTTGATCATTAAGGATTTATACCTAAAAATTTCATCCATTATATCACCATAAAACAGTGGCTACAATAGTTCATACATAATCAAAACTCTACACAACCGATCTCACAATCGTCTTCAAGGCAACATGTAGAAACATAGGATATTCATGTTCAAATCTTCATATATTTATCATCATGGACTGATCATCATCAATTAATCATCAGTAAAAGTAAATTACAATAAACACAATCAATCAACGTAAGACAATCACCATTTAATAAAGAACAAGCCATAATCACAAAACCCATGCAAGAGCTAAACCAATTTTGGAAGAAACATGGGTTCATCATGCAATTGGAGTGCAAAAATATTGAAATCACTGTATTAAATTCAATTCATCATGATTTAATCATTAAAAACGTTTTGAGAAAGAACCCATGGCAATATTAGAAGATTGGAAACTTGATCATAAGATTTCTTTGAAAAACATTGAGAAGAACTCTCCAAGTGAAAGGTTACTAGAAGATGAAGGATTGCCATACCTTTAATTAGATGAAAACCTTCAAACCTTCATAACTCATACATGGAAAACCAAGCTTGAATCTGATCTTAAGCGTCACCAACAATGGTGGTTTCTAGAGAGAGTATTTTTGGAGGGAAAGGCTTTAAAACATGTGAGTTTGTTATAGAATGGGTTGATCACGTTTTGGATGACTTGTATACATCTAAAATTACATAAATAAACCCATAATAATCAGTTTATGACGTGGGGTGAATTTCCCATTCACCCCTTTAATTAATAGAACGCAGGCTGCACATTACAGTGCACCATCCACGGATGCTCCTATGGGGCGTCGTCCTTGCAACAGACTGTTCCTAGGGCTCTGTCGTCGGGTACTTAGCCAAATATTGGCTCGAGACCTGCCCAAGGAATGTACCCATCGACTAGACCTGCTCGACGGGCCGATGGTGGACCAACGATCTATTGTTGGGTCCATCAATGGACACTGCCCAGGCAGTGTCTTAGGCAGCTTTGGGTCCTTCTGTTGGGGCCTCTTGTGGGTCCCTTTAGAATTCGTACCTATAATTTTCCAACATGATTATACACCTTAACATGTTATATACCTTAAACATAAATTTAATCCAAAAAAGCACCTATAAGACGTCCAAACATCCTTTTCCCCAACATGACACACGATGAACGTCTTAGGGGCGATCTTTCAAATGCCTTGGACGTTCTTGGGCGTTTGACCTACAAACTTCACGAAAATTCATAAAAAACATTTATGATAATTATAAACCTTTTAAGACTTATTATACTCATTTCAAAAAAATTTAAGCATGCATAGACACATGAGGCACATAAGCGACTAGTCGTCGAACGTCTTGGTCGTCCCTTGACGTTCGGCTTCCAAATAACTTAAAACTTTTTACACTGCCTCTAATCTATGTAATTAGACATTTTAGAACCTTATAACATCATGAAACACCAATAATTACATAGAACTACATATTAGACATCTAGGTGACTTAGTCGTCGAACGTCTTAGTCGTCCCTTAACCTTCGACTTCCAATAACTCTAATACTTTAGATACTGCTTGTATAATATATTTTAAAAATATTTAGAAAACTATAAATTTAACAAAATAATGTTAGTATATAGACACCTTATCTCATTTTTGGGGTCTCACAAGTAGTTATAAATCCATGCTTACCATGTAATATATGAACTCAATAGAATGAATTTTGTGTAGACCTTTATGCATAAAGTAAATTCCTCTGAAAATTGTTATATTTCAATGTTTATAGGGTAACTGTAGTTTTGAGACTGTAATCGGTTGAGGTTCTTATTTGTGTTCAAGAATGGGTTTCTTGTTAAGTTATGGTACCGACAAGAGGTAGGATTTTAGATTATACTATTTTTGAAAGTTGTAGTTATAATTTTGATAAAGATATGTATTTAGTTTAAATAAACCTAGTAACAAAACTTTACGATGAACTAGTATTGGACTGGTGTAATTCCATACATAGAAATCGAGGGAACCCACACGTAATTAAGCATGTGACTAGGTAATATTTGTAACTCTATGATGGTGTGATATATACTTGCTTTGTTCCATTGTGATTCTTGTATATGTATGCGTGTTTAGATGTTGAAACGAGATACGAATTATCGATGCCATGAAAGTTTTGCTTAGATGTGTGATCTTGATGTGTTATTGTGATGTGTGATTGGCATCAGATTTCCATGTTCAAGCATACTAACATGGATCGGATTGCCACATGTCGACATACTAAATAGGATCAATTGCCATATTTTGGCATAAAACTTGGACTAATTTCCACGTTTCGCATGATAAGTAGGATCAGTTTCCACGTTCTGACATAAAATTGGATTAGATTGCCACATTCCGGCTTGCTAATAGTTTGACATTGGATCTCGTGAGAGAGCCAACTACTTGTGATAAAATGCGTATGGTGAAATATGTTACGATCAATATCGTGAGGTGTTTATATGTATTTATATGTTGGGGTGTTTTATTTATGTTTAAATGGAAGCTTAGGAGTGGTAGTGGTACTTGTATCATACAATGTGTTTAGTTGTTTAAGTTATGATCTAATGGAAGCTTAAGGGTGCTAGTGGTACTTGTAGTACACTATGTGGCTTGTATGTTTAAGGTATGATCTAATGGAACGTTAAGGATGGTAGTAGTACCACTACTAAAAAACACAGTGTTTAACGATTGATATTAGCGACAAATTTTATTTCGCCACTATATAACGACAATTTTGCAATGGAATAGACATTTTATTGCAAGAATTGCAAATATATTTTTGAGTTCTGATGTAGTGACGGTTTTGCGACCAAATATTTGTTTGGTTGCTAAAAATGAGCGCAAAAATTTTGGCGCCCTAGTTTTCACTACTAATTTGGCAACCAAATAAGTGTGACCAATTTATTAATATTCCGCGACGAAAATAGTGACAAATAAACGTCACAAAACTGAATAATATATTTTTATAAATTTAATTTATATAGTGACGGAAAATGCATTGCTAGAATTAAATTTAAATAAATATAATCTTTGCTCACAAGGAATATTTAAATCTGTCACTAAGTCTGTTGCAAAGTTATGTTTTTTCTAAGCTTGATCACTTCACTTTCCATTTTCACCTGAATCTCTCATCTCTCAAAGTAAAGACTCTGTAAGCTGTCCTATGGAACTTTCCTTCTCCGATGGTTAAAACTATCATCTCCTTGAATCTTCATCTCAAAGTAAGCGCTCTAACTCTCATCTCCTTCAATCTTCCATTCGATCTAAAAAGTGAGCTCTCAAACCATCATTTCTCTATCTCTAGTGGGTTTGTGAAAATTTGAGTTTTTAGCTCTCAACTCTTTTTCATTTTATTTAGTTTAAAGTAATATTGAGATGTGTTGCAATAAGGTTTTATGAGTGTCTCTATTCTTAAAATAGGGTTAACCATACTTTCAACTCTTTCCATTTTCTTTAGCTCGAAGTAAGTTTGAGTTGTTCTTAAAATAGTGGTTTTAGTAGTGTGGGTATTCTGAAATAGGGTCTTTTCGAAATAAGATTTTCTGAAAAATTGGGATTAGGGTTCAAGCATTACAGTTATTTACTTTTATTTGCTTTTGTAAAAGTAAATTTCACACTGATTTGTTTAATTTTGTTTTCTTATTGCAGATAGCTTTATTGTTTGTTACTACTAACTATCACTTTACTCTCTCCGCTTAAAGGTATCTCTCTATCTCCCTTCCACAACTACCTAATAGTTACTTGTAGTTTTTCATTTGCAATGAGAAAATTTTTCTGCACAAGATTGAATAATAGTTAAGGCGCAGATCTGGTATTTGCTCTTTTTTGGAGTTGTTTTGGTGGTTTGGGAAGGTTGAATGTGGTTTTTTGGAGGGTTGGGATTTTGCAAGACATTTCTATTATTTTTAAAATAGGGGGTGCATTTATTATAATCATTTCAAACTGTTGGAAAATAAGTTTGAATGACATACATATTTCTGTCATTGTGCAAGGGATTGTTGAAATTGTTCCTTTTGGGTTCCTGATGTGTGCTTTGCTTTACATGAATTGCAGCAATACTACTATCATCATTTCCATTAGATAGCAAATGAATTCTATCAATAGAGTTAGGAACTTAACAAAAAATTGTGATGAATTCAGTTTTATGATAAATATTAGTAATGTAATACTGAAACTAGCTTAGAAGCTAGTTCTACATTAATTTTGATTTACGATTTAATAACCTTTTGACTTGTATAATAGATGACTTCTTTTTTATTTTATAATCGGTATTCTAATGTTGTTTAGCATAAAATCTATGTAAATAGTCTCTTGAATTTTGGGTGAATAAGATACAAGAATGTGACATAAAACAAAGAAGCAATTTTAAGTAAGCGTGACTGTAATTTTGAAAAAAAATTAGACATATTTATATAATCAACCAATCGAAAAAGCAGGGAGGATCATGAAGAAAAGAACTTTGAATATTGAGTTTTAGGTGTTAGAGAAGGATCATACAACATGGCTTCTCATGATAAGATCGATCACATACTCTTCATGGAAGTATAAATAACCAGCTTTGTTGTGGGACTTGGTTTATACACTAAACTCTAGGATAAAGGTTTTAATTACACTAATTTGGTATTTTGTTGTCATTTTTGAATATGTTGGCTCTACGATCAGTAATTGAGGTTCCAAGATCAATGCCAATGGCTAAAGACACATGTTAAGTGCTTATGCAACTCAAGACAACAACTAATTCATGTTGATTGTGTAGTTGTTATTTGTCCTATTGTTCTTGTTAATAACTAAGACGTCTGCTGTTCAAATATTGCAGGTATCTACTGCTATAACATTATACTTAGTATTTGGTTATCATTCACTTGAAGTAATCCTTGATCTTTATTTTTTACCTTGATTTAGCTAAAGATATACTCTCAAGATATTAACTTTACTGATCGTAATTAGGAAGAAGAGTAATTATCGCCAGAGAAAGCCATTTTAAACTTTAACTTCTTCTTTCGTCTTGTATGCTAGAGAAATATATTCTAGAGTTTAACTTCTTCGTTGGGTTTATTTGTTGGACAAATTGTTGTATTTATAGAGGAAACTCATGTGATTGTCTTACAAGCTCTCTTTTTTTGAAACAAATATTCTTGATTTTGCTGGGCTTTTTTTGGTAGAGAGGCTGATCTGCCACTGTAATTAGATATCTTCAATTTTTAAGATTCATTTAACCTCTACCTTAAGCTATAAGTGTTTGCCAATTTGTTGCATGACTTATTGCACCTTGTTATTGGAAGTAGTCCTGCAAAGACTAAGTGTTTCTCTCGAATTGAAGGACTTGAGATTCATATTTTAACTAGGTAGAATCAGTAAGTTGTCTGGAATTAGAATGATTTAGTATCTTGATTTGTATTAGAATGCTTCATTATTTTTTAAGTTGACAGAAATCAGAATTCTTTTATAAGTAAAACTTTATCTAGCTAAGTTGGTTTTCAAAAGCTCTTGAGCTTCTTTTATTCTAGCTTTCCCTGTAATCTTACAATTTCAGCAACTGATTTTCTCATGCTAATCTGTATATTTTCAAATCTTTTGAATACAAATGAGAACAAGTGACTTTCCTGTATGCATGTTCTCAAAATATGTGCTTCTAATTGGAAGTAGTCCTCAATCAACTTATGTTTGTTACTAAATGTTTCGTTTATTTAAACATGTATAGGAACATGAATAATCTAGAGTGTAGTTGGATGTATGAGAGGTTGTATGGTCGAGGGGCTATAAATTCTAGTTTCATAGATGGCATGGATAAATTTATCCAATATGCATGTTCGCAAATGAATCACATGAGTGGTGATAAAGTTAGTTTTCAATGTAAAAAGTGTTACAACTTTAGATACATGGAAGTTGAAATTGTTAAACATCACCTTCATAAGTCTGGATTTGTTAGTGACTATTTTTTTTAGAAGCTTCAATGGGAAAAAAATTGATCAATGATATTTCTTTGGGTCAATATTTTCATTGTAGTCCTAAGCCTAAATTAGAATATGATTACCCATACGGACAAATGATTTTAGATTCTTTTGGTCCCAACTTTCTCAAGACATCAAGTTGTCAATCCTTCTACAATATTGAACCTTATTCATCTCATCCTTGTGAACCTTAAAAGGAGAAATATCATAAATCTGAGTCTCAAAAGTTATGTGATTTGCTACAAGAAGTTGATAAAAAATTACATCCCAATGCTTCTCTCTCTAAACTTGCAATTCCCTCTCGGGTGTTAAATATTAAATTGAGAACAATATTTCACAGAGAGGTTATAACCAAAATATGCAATTGTTGGAAGATGCTTTACCTCAAGATAAAGCTATTTTTGATAGTTATTATCAGACCAAGAAGCTAGTGCGTAGCTTGGGTTTGCTAGTTGAAAAGTTTGATTGTTGTGAATAAGGATGTATGTTATATTGGCATGATGATGAACACATTACATCTTGTACATTCTGTGGTTATGAGAGGTACAAGCATTGTTTTGTCTCTCGCAAGAGAAAATTGGTCCCCTATAAGACTATGTATTATTTTCCTTTGATTCCTATATTGCAAAGGTTATATGCATCCCATGCTACAGATGCCGACATGCGATGTTTTCATGAGCATACAAAAGAGGAAGGTGTAATGTATCATCCATCAGATTCTAAGGCTTGGAATTACTTCAATGAAACTCATCAATTTTTTGTTGCTGAACTAAGAAATATAAGATTGGAGTTATGTACTGATGGTTTCCAACTATTTTGTCAATCTGGAAGTAAGTACTTTTCATGGACAGTGATTGTTACACAGTACAATTTACCTCCATGGATGTGTATGAAAGAGGCTTATATGTTGTTTACAATAATTGTTCCAAGGTCCAAATAATCCCAAACATAAAACTGATGTTTATTTGCAGCCTTTAATAAAAGAATTGACCTTGTTGTGGGAGATAGGCGTGAAAGCATTTGACATCTCAAAAAGGCAAAACTTTCAACCAAGGGCAACTTTTATGTGGACAATCAGTGACATTCCAGCATATTCTATGCTATCAGGATGGAGTACTGTGGGTTCATTATCATGTCCCTATTGTATGGAGGAAACATAATCATTAGTTTGAAACATGGTAGTAAGACATCCCGGTTTGATTGTCATAGGATGTTTCTCAAACAAAGTCACCCATTTAGGAGAGATTGTAAGAACTTTATTAAAGGCAAGATTGTCCAAAGATCACCACCATCCTATAGGATATTAAATCAAATTTGTGACCTTGGCATAAGAAAAGTAACAGAGTTAGACGCATAAAAAGTTAATTAAACATTAAGTAAGTCTTGTTCATGGGTAAAGATAAGAATATTTTTGGTTTTGTGTCACATCCGTGAATCACCCCCTAGAAGTAACCGGCTTCGTCGTCCTCTTTGAGGACTAAGACTAGCCTCTTAGCTTACATCATTACTTTCATAGGTCAAAATGCAGAAAAATATAAAACTTTTCATTACTTTTACATTGAGGTTTACATATACCTCTACATACACATAATATATTCATATCGAATATACATAGACCCTTTGTATAGGAAGATTACATAGTCTTGTACTTTATTGCACATAAGTATATATAACATATAATATAGTCTCAAATGGATGTCTCATCTCATAACCATCTAACAAGATTATAACGAATTGAGCCTAGCCCATACAATAGTGTAATATAGCCACATATTGGCTATACAATTCGTACTTAAGGAAAAACGAATGAACATAAGTGTATTAAAACTAAAACAACTCCATAAGCTTGATATTATCATTGCCCTTGGAACCTACAAACTTGGATGATTGGGAATTTCCAAGTCTTCTTCAAATTCGTGTCAAAAGCCCTTCAACGATCGAAACCTTAAATATTGGGGAAAAAGGGAGAAAAATGGGGTTAGTACACCACTTATACTAAGTATGAGATCATATGCACATACAATATCAAATCATGTTAAAATGGGACATTTCATTAAAACATGCTATTTAAACTTAGAAAGCCTTATGCATATTTAAGAAACCATACCAACCAATAAGATATCTTCATTAAGTCAAAAGCAAGTACATCACAAGACTAACAATCTTAGGCCTATCCAAGACAAAATCCATATCATATAATTGAATACTTAGTAAATACAACTCTATCATCTAGTTATAGTAGCAAAAAACAAAGACAAGAGTTCATTTGAAACATCATCAAAGCAAGACAATTACTCATTAACCCTCAGTAAGTCAACAAGTGCAATGACTAAGAAAATCCCCATAACCTTACTCAACCAAGTAACCCAACAAGATCTATGAATAATATCCAACTTCACATAGCATACCATTTAACAGTACATATCCTTATACATTAAAAATAGAGATCACACATGTTCATAAGTGAAACTAATCTAACCCTCATTAAGTCAACAAGTGCAATGACTAAGAAAATCCCCATAACCTTACTCAATCAAGTAACCCAACAAGATCTATGACTGATATCCAACTTCACATAGCAGACCATTTAACAGTACATATCCTCATAAATTAAAAATAGAGATCACACATGTTCATAAGTGAGACTAATCATCATGTAGTGTCATCGATGGGAAAGATCATCATATACACATAACATGTACAATTATAAGAATATTCATATATAAGAACATCCTTCTTAGACTTCCCTGAAGGTTGACTAGTTCAATGTTTAGGTAGATCCCATACCCCTACCTAGACTAAGTTAAACCCCTTAGGTTATCCTAATTAGAGTCCATTTCTTTAGTTCATTTTACCTTTTGGGAACATCTTGCCTTAACCGAGATAGACCACATGAGATAATGTAGAATCTGGTGCCATGAAGCCCTACAATGAAGGAAGGCGTACTACTTGCCAAGGTAGTACCAAACATGAACATAACAACTACGTGGATCCACTTGCTAGTATTACTATGGGAGCAATATAATTCAAGAACAAGGAGATATAGTTAGGACTGCCTTTATGCTACATGAATTATAGTCTCCAATATCAAGAGTACATTAGTGATCCTACCTTCCCTATGTGGGAAGGGACACACCTAACTCTAGTTCACTCGGTGTTAAGCTAGTGTCCCATTTTCAAATGTCTTTAAGCGTTTGATAACAAATATAACTTAGTTTAGGTCATAGGGTCTATCCCTTGTATAATAATCATTATCATAGATCAATAAGAGTTGCATGAGTATATCCGTTTCATTACAATTCATATCAGTGAGGTTTGCACATTTACATCATAATTCATGATAAGTCACATTGGTACTTATCACCATCTTTATACCATTAAATCTTAGTAAACCTCACAACCATATTCAAGACATTTTAATTCATCATAATACCAATCCTATATCCGAATATAAGGTATACTTCGAAATAACATCATCACTTAATCATAAGTAACTACAATTGATGTAAATAATAAGGATCACAAGACTTATCAAGTCTCTTTCATAATCCATTTTCGAGGTCTTACCATCAACCATTAACTCAACCCAATAGGGTGTAGTATAAAAACAAACAACATTATAACAAAACTAATTGAATGACTACATCACAGTTCATCACTAGTTCATGGCTTAAGATAAGAGACTCAGGTTAAATTCATAACATACTTCGTAACCTAGATCAATTACTCAAGAAATAGAATAATTGTACTACAATTCATATTATTCTATTCATAATTGCTACAATAACATAATCTAGTAGTAATTTAACCAATAACCAAGTCAATTAAACAAACATTACACATTTCATTTTAAGATAACAACTTAGCGTTAAGGGGAATACGTCATCTTCTACAAACTACACTAATCCATCAAAATAAAAAGATGAATTTCAATACATGATAATATATCCATAATATCCAAAATAAATTATAAACAAAGTAATTCAGAAGATCAATTTCAAGATTGGAAAAGACTCACTTGAATGTCATAATTTTGAAACCAATTTGATGGAACCCTTTGGGGAAAGAAGTCCCAAAGGTGAAAGGAATCCCATACCTTCATGTTTGATGAATATTGATGGATCAAAATTGGTTATTGAATCCCTATAACCTACCTTGACCTTGTATCCTATGGAGTTCTTCCAGTCCTAGAGAGAAAGAAGAGAGAAGGAGGAGAGTTTTTGGTTTGGGAATTATGAGGATTTAGGTTAGTCTAATTAGGTTAGGCTCTTTATATAGGTTATTAATTAACTTAATTAGACCTCCAATAACCCCTAATTAACCTCCTAAATAAGCAAAAAAATTAAATGAATTAATTAAAGAGGTGCAGGAAAACCAACCCCTCATAGACGAGACCACGATCGATAAATCGTGTGTCCATCGACAGGCACTGCTCCCTCCGTTCTGCACATTCGTATCTAATTTGAGAGAGTTGTCAAAATAGGTGATTAACCAAATATTCTAAGTTTCCAGCGACGGAGGAAATCAATGCCCCGTCAATGGGATCGTGAACAGTTGATGACACCTATCTGTGGGCATTGCCCTTTGGCAGCTTTTCGAAAAAATGCAAAGGTCCTCTTCAAGTGCCCTCAGTTGGTCCTTGGGAAGTCGTGCCCGGAATTTTCAACCATGAAATAACTATAATACGTTTTATACATCCTTCCACCAATTCTCATTGTTTTCCGACGTCTAAAAGCTGGTCAAATAGGCTAAGGCACACTAATACCTAATGCAACTAGTTTCAGGATATCATGGACGTTCCTTGATGTTTTAATTTCTAACCCTCCTAAATGACTTAAATACATTACAATAGACCTTAAAAAAGTGTCTAATCATTTTGGTACCTATGTTAAGCTCTATAACACATCTTAGACTTTCAAAGTGTTACATTATCCTCCCATTAGGAACATTCGCCCCCGAATGACAGTAAGTTTTTTTGTAAGGAAGGAATACATTCAAGACTACCAGATCAAAAAAATCAACAATACATAACAACATTAGTTTCAACATCAATAATATTAGTTTCACAAAACAATTCAAAACTTCAATTACCACACCATATGGCTCAAAATCACATTATGAAGAAATCTCCTTCTCACAACAACATGAGCTCAACATACCATACATGAGTCAATTATGCCAAAACTCAACTTTACAACGCGCTCAATATTATTTCCTTAATACTCGTCATATAAAAATGCACAACATGACTCAAAACAAGAAGAAATTGCAACTTTTCAAGTCAATATGCACTATTCATTGTAACTTCATTGTAATGACACCAAAAATGCACATTTTTACAAAAATTCACCAAATATCATAGGAACTCTAAATTTAGTGATTATTTTCATTATTTGTAAGAAAAACTAACCTTCATTTTTTGTTTGAGGATAACATGACTCCATGCCATGTTGCGCCCTCAATCAGATGGTTCCTCCACAACAATTTTATGGAGGCCATCTCTTTGTTTCTCAACCTTTTCACTTGACGATTAAGTATTTCAACCAGAACCTCCTCATAAGAGAGTTTATCCTTCACACCAAGACCCTCAATAGGAAGAATTGACTCGGGATCACTGATACACTTCTTAAGCATAGAAACATGGAAAATTGGATGAAATGAAGCCAAATCATGGGAGTTTCAACTCATAGGAAACCTTACCAACCCTTTGAAAGATTTCATAGGTCCTAAATAATGAGGACTTAACTTCCCTTTCTTGCCAAATCGAACCACCCCTTTCATAGGCGATATTTCTAAATACACTTTATCACCATCTTCAAACTCTAAATGTCTTCTCCTAAGACTTTTGCTGACTATTGGTTGTTTACAACCGGTTCCTTATGAGATGAACTTTCTCCAAAGTCTTATAATTCAAATTGGAACCAAGAATCAAAGATTCACCTTCATAAAACCACTCAATAAGAGATCTAGGCCTCTTGCCATACAAGGTATCATAAGAAGCTCTGAATATGGATGAATTGAAACTATTATTATAAGCAAACTTCACCAAAGACAAGTGCTTATCCCAATTCCCCTTGAAATTAATGACACAAGCTCAAATCATATCCTCAAGGGTTTGAATATTATTATCCGTTTGACCATATATTTTGAGGATGAAAAGCGGTGCTAACTTCACCTCAGTACCCAAACCTTCTTGGAATGAAATCCAAAACCTAGATGTGAATTGTTGTAACACTTCAAAAATCTAAGGCGTGTCGTAAAGACTAACATAGGTGTCATGAGGTCTTAGTATTTTTTTTAAATCCATTCTAATGAACTTACGTCATTTAAGAAGTTTAAGAGCCAAAATGTCCAAGAACGTCCATTACGTTTGAAAGTTTGTTCAAAGAGGTAGTAGCGTGCCTTAACCTATTTGACTAGTTTTTAGGAGTCGAAAATGTGTGAATATTTTCAATGAAGTAGCTAATAGGTGTTTTAATTGTTTCATTGTCGAAACTTCTGGGTACGACTCCCCAACGACCAACCAAGGGACCTTGAGGAGGAACCCTGCAGGTTAAGGCAACATTGCCTGCAGTAGTGTGCATCGATGAGGCAGTCAACGACCTGTGTGTGGACCAACAGGGATTTTATGACACCGTTGTCCCATACTTAGACAATTTGAGGAAGCGCCTCACTTGCACAATCTCTGAACCCATCAACAGAGTGTAGGACGAGAGGGGGGGGGTTAGGTTTGTAGACTCATAGACGGCCCGTCCGCGGGGTTCTGTCTGTGTGGGGATGATTTTCCTGCACGTTTTAGTGTTAAGTCATTTAATTGATTAAGTGGTTTAGGTTTTAGTTAGGTATTAAAGTTAGACTAATTAAATGACATAAAAACTCCCATTAAAGGCCCCAACCCCAATTAACCTAATTATAACTCACAAAATAAACTCTCGTCCTTCTCTCTTGTTTCTCTCTCTAATTGAACTAACCATTGAAGACAAGCAAGTATAAGGGTTTGGGGGCTGGAAAAGTGAAGAATTCACTTCTTCATCAAATGTAAAGGTATGAGATCTAATTTACCTTTGAGACTCTTTCCTCAAAGGGTTCCTTCAAAATGGATTTCTAAAGTTAAGTTTTTTTGTGGGTTTCATCCAATTAAAAATTGAAGTTATGAATTGAGTTATTGATGATTTATTTAGGTTATATTGAATATATTAACATGTATTTTAACTTTATTATGGTAATTATTGATGGTTTCGTCTAAATTGAAGAACATGATCCTCAACCCCTAACCCTAGGTTGTGATCTTGACCTATATTGTATTGTGATCATTCAATTGACTTTGTCATTGATTGGATTAATATCCTATGGTGTTGTTATGATTAAATTAATATGAATTATAGGCCTATAATGCTAATTCTTGAGATGTGGTTTAGGTTATGAAGTATATTGTGAAATTAGACTATATCTCTTGTCTTAATATATGATGTAGTGTTGAATTGTGTTATCCAGATGCAATCGTCCTTGTTATATTATTTGTTATAATTGTGTGATAATGTTAATCCCCAAATTGGGTTGAGTTATGGGTTGATGGTAAGACCTTGATGATGAACTATGAGAAAGACTCGGTAAGTCTTAGAATCTCTATCTTTACTTTCAATTGTGATTAATTGTAGTTAAGTCATGATAGAATATTGGAGTATGGATTGTATTAGGATTGATAGGATGGAATGATGATTGAATTGAAATGTCTTGATTATGGCTGTGAGGTTGATTAAGATGTAAATGCTATAAGGATGATGATGTATACCAATGCGCCTTATTATGAAATGCTACGTAATGTGTAAACTCACCTATATGAATTATGATGAAAGGAATTGTACACATACAACTCTTATTGAGCTATTGATGATGATGATTATATGAGGTGTAGACCCTATGACCTAAACTAAGCTATGATTTATAAATAAAGGCTTAAAGACATTTGAAAAGGGACTCTAACTTAGCTCCGAGTGAACTAGATTGTGAAGTATCCCTTCTCACATAGGTAAGGTAGGAGCACTACATTACTCTTGAGATTGGAGACTATAATGCATGGCATAAAGTGGTTCCTAACTATATCTCCTAGTTCATGAACAATGTTGCCCCCACAGGAATACTAGCTAGTGTATCCACATAGTTGCTATGTTTTATGTTTTGAAACTACCTTGGCAAGTAGTCTACCTTCTTTAGGAGTAGGGTTTTATGACACCGGATTCCACACTATCTCATATAGTTTGTGCCAGTTAGGGAAATATGTTCCCAAAAGGTAAAATGAATTAAAGTACTTAAACTCTAACTTGGATAACTTAAGGGGTCTAGCTTAGTCTAGGTAGGGGTATGGGAATCTACCTAAGCATTCCACTAGTTATCCTTGAGGGGATTCTTAGGATTATGTTCTTATATATGTTTATGTTATAATAATATATGATATATACATGATGAACTTACATATTGTTGATACTATATGTTGATTAGTTCACCAATGAGTATACATTGGATTATATTGTTAAGATAAGGTGGAATGCATATCTAAATGTTTTATTAGGTGAAGTTGAGCGTTGATTATGGTTTATTTTTAATGTCACTTGATTGAGTAGGGTTATAGGGATTTTCTTGGTCATTGAACTTGTTGACTTGATAAGGATTCATGAGTAGATGATTTGCTTAATATGATGCGATTGACTATAAACCATATTTGTAATGTCATTCTTTGATGGAAGGGTTGTAGTAATCATGGGTTCATGTAATTTGAGAAGCATATTCCTTATTGGAGTAGAAAGCATGCTTGGTTTGTTGGTATGACTTGCTTAATCATGCATGCGACCGTTAATCTTTTAAAATTGCATGTTTTGACTAAAAGTCCCTTTTTATCATGTTTTGATACTATATGTGCATATGGTCTCATACTCAGTAAATGTGGAGTACTAACCCAATTTTCTTCTCTTTTCCCCAATATTTTAGGTTCTGGTCGTTGAAAAGTTTGGAAGGCGACATTGTTGAACGATTGGATTCTTCACTTCATCCAAGTAGGGTAGGTCCTCAACTTTCGAGGGCAATGACACTATCTTTCTTACAAACTTGTTATGAGATTAAAGGCTCTTTCATTTCTTTTCTATTCAATTAAGTACTATACTTTTGTATGACCTATATGTGGTCTTGTTGGATTGATGTAAGGGCTATGCCAAAATTTGCTATACTTCGAATAGATGGTTATGAGATGAGATTAATTTTATGACTATGGTATTTTCTATTTAATAATGTGCAATTAAAGTAGAAGTCTATGTAATCTTCCTATATGAAGGGTCAATATATACTTGATACGACTATATTATGTGTATGTAGAGGTCTATGGTAACCTCCAAATAGTTGTAATGAAATGTTTTAAATTTTTCCGCATTTGAAACCCATAAATGTAATGACATGAGACTATGGGGATAGTCTTAGTCCTTAAAAAGGACGATGATGTCGGTTACGTCTAGGGGGTCAACCCGAATGTGAAAAACTTGGTATCAGAGCATGAGGTTAAATATCGTTGAGTTATGTCTCTCTTTCTATACCACCTCTGTGTAGGCTTTTGTTCATAATTGTGAAGCGCGCCACACTTATGAATATGAATCTATGTGATCCGGAGGAATCACTCTTTCTTAGAAATCTTATATTGTGCCATTAAAGTATACTTATGGTGTGCTTTTGCATCTAATCCTATTTTTGTACTTATAGGATGCATGAACACTCGAAGGAATGTATCAAGGAGACTTGAGGAGGAAATTTTCAATGCGGGACCTCCCCTATGGTGATCAAGCTCATTCACTTGATGAATATGCTAACATGGAGCATGGACCGGTCAATGCTCCTCCTTTGAACAATGAGAATATAAGGACCACTCTTCTACAAATAGCCAAAGCTATAACTACTCAAGAAAAATCAGCCACGGCTCAAGCCTAAGCTATGAGGGCCCAAGAAAACTAGGAGGTTGTGCCCTGTCTCATTAACAAGTCTCTACCATGGCTTCCCGTCTAAGGGACTTCACTCAAATTAATCCTCCTATCTTCTATGGGCCAAGGTTGATAAAGAACCCCAAGAAGTCATTGATGATGTCTATAAGATATTTTTGGCTATGGGGTTGTCCATGAGTGAGAAAGCCGAGTTGTCCATATACCAACTCAAGGATGTGGCCCAAACTTTGTATGTGCAATGAAGAGATAATAAGCGTCTTTTGGGTCGGCCGGTGACTTAGGAGATTTTCAAAAAGGCATTTCTTGATCGTTTCTTTCCTAGGGAAGTGAAGGAGGCTAAAGTGGTGGAGTTCAACCTTCGTCAAGGAGGTATGACTGTTCATGAGTACTCTTTGAAATTCACTAAATTGTCAAAATATGCTCCTTCTTTGGTTTCCAATCATAGAGATGAAATGAGCCATTTTGTTACGGGGTTGTTGGATGATTTTCAAGAGGAGTGTCATTCGGCAATGCTGCATTACAATATGAACATATACCGTCTTATGGTGCATGCCAAGCATGTGGAAGAGGCAAGTCTAGGAGGAAAAGTAAGGATGCTAAGAGGACAAGATCTTTTGACGGGACTTCTTCAAATAATAGGCTTGAGATACAAGACAAGCCTAGGTTTAAGAATCAGGTTTCAAGTAAAGTTCATACTAAGTTCCCAAAGGCTAGTGGTGATAGGGTGTCTAACCCTAAGCTCAAGAAGGGAAGAGGTACTAATTCATCAACTGAGAAGCCAACTTGTGGAAAGTATGGCAAGAAATACTATGCTGATTGCCTCAAAGGATGGACAATTGTTTTTGTTGTGGTAAAAGTGAGCACAAGGTTAGGAATTGCCTAAATGTGAGGGATCAAGACAAGGGTAGTCGCCAAGCTCAAGCAAGTTGTTCTAGTGATGCTCCAAAGAAGACCCGCTTCTATACTCTCCGCTCTAGGGGTAAGTAGTAGACTTCTCCCGATGTGGTGACTGGTATGTTGAATGTTTTATCTATTGATGCTTATGTCTTACTTGATCCCGGTGCTACTTTAAATTTGTTACACCACTTGTAGATAAAATGTTTGATTTTCCTGACATCTTGTATGAACATTTTATAATGTCTACTCTAGTGGGTGAGTCAGTTGTTTCAAAAAGAGTATACGAAAATTGTCTTATAATGTTGACCAATAGAGTTTCTTATATTGATCTAGTAGAACTTGATATGTTTGATTTTGATATTATATTGGGTATGGATTGGTTGCATTCATGTTTTGCCTCCATTGATTGTAGGACCAGGGTGGTGAGGTTTAACTTCCTTAATGAACCCCTTATTGAGTGGAAAGGGGGAAATTCTATTCCTAGAGGTCATATCATCATTTGTCTAATAACATGCAAAAGTATTTCAAAAGTTTTTCTATACCATATTGCAAGAGTCCAAATCGAGACTCCCAAGTTCCTCCCATTAAGTCGATCCCCGTAGTGAGTGAGTTTTAAGAGGTCTTTTGTAATGACCTTCTCGATATTCCTCCTGAATGGGAAATGGACTTTTGCATTGATATTCTACAGGATACAAATCCCATCTCAATTCCTCCTTATCAGACGGCTCCAACCAAATTGAAGGAGTTGAAGGCTCAGCTCAAAGATTTACTAGATAAGGGTTTTATAAAGCCTAGTATTTCTCCGTGGGGCGCTGCGGTTGTAAAAACCCTAAAATGGCTAGACTAAGTAATGTTAGATGTATTTAGAAAGCCTATGATTAGACTGGATTCACATGGATTGATGTGCGTAAAAAAAGACCTCTGACCCTTGCAACAGCCAAGCCCACAAACTTGATAAGTAGTTCATCTAGCAAAGATTAGGTCCAACCATGTAAGACACCCAAATATGAAAATGTACCCGGATGAGTCTTAACCTGACTTTAAAAGGGGTAATCTTAAGTTTGGAGGGTCTACGGGTAAAATGGTCTTTTTCCAGGCTAAGGGTAATATTGTAATTACCCTAAATAATTAATAATTTAATTAATTAATACAGTTAAGGGGAAATTTGGATAGAGGTGGCCGAAATTGACCCTTAAAGAAAATCTTGCTCCACCTGAGTTCGAGCATTGTTGGAAGCATTGATTTAATTTGATTTATTTTATTTAGTGAATTAATATAATTTTATTAATATTTAATTTTCTGATTTAAGAAAAAGGAAAAAACAGATTTTTTATTTATTTAAAATATTTAATCCTAATTTGACTAAGTCTCTCCCTAATCTCCTAATCCTAAGCCAACACACCACACATTTCTCACCACCTCTCTCTCACGTTCACGCTCAACTCTCTGTAAAACAAGAGAACAAACAAAACAAATAGGAAAGCATAAAGTTCATCAAGAACTTTAACGCTCAAACTCAAAAAAGAAAAAAAGCAAAAGAAGCTTGAAAAATGAAAAAAATAGAAAACAAAGTTCTCTACAGATTATGCTTCTGATTTCGGTGGTGAGGCGTTGTCTTAGTAGGAGGATTTTTGCTGAACGTTAGAGAACGTTGAACGACATCTAGGTATGGGTTTCTTACTCTTGGTCTCTTTCCCAAGAGACCCTTAAGGATTAGATGAATCTACTCGAAAACTAGGGTTGTTCCCCGTTGGATGTCCTGTCACTAGCTTCCTATGATCTTAGGTTGGGTATGCTGGCTGATAGAATTTACGGATACTGCGTATATGGTGATGATCTCGTTTCAGGTATATGTTCATGATTATGTGCTTGTGGTTTGTGTCTTTCGGAAATATGAATGCACAAACATATGGATGTGTGCAAGATTGTGACCATGACTTTGAGATCACTCGTGTTTTATGTGCAATAAGATGTTGCTAAATCATGATGTTCACATGGATGAAATGCTATCAATTCTAGTTAGAACAAATTACCAAATCATACCTCTATCTTGTCTGAAGAAACCTAAGGAATGAATAAGAAAGAGGTGCTCAAATGACCTGTAAATGCTGCATATAAACATGTAACAAAGTTCAAAAATCAGGAAATCTGCTGCAAATGGTTTCTAGAAATTTTGGGCGTCTAAACATTATAAAAAAAATAGGTGAGGTCTACAGGGATCGAACCCAAGAACTCACTAAAGAATACCTTAACAAATTAATTTAAAGGGGTGTGCTAAGTGGAGCTCGAACTGGGGTAGGGGTTTCAACGAAATTAGGCAGAAAAAGGAAAAAAATATGTTGGATGGTTTTGATCCCACGACACGGAAGATCCCCTAAGAATTTATTTAAAAAGAAGTGAGGCACACAAGATTTGAACCCGTGTGCCCTTAGCTGGACTCTTCTACTTAAAATGTAAATAAATAAATGAGAGGAGTGGGATTCGAACCCACGTCCTCTAGGTAGGTACCGAAGGAGAAGAGGAAAAAAGGGGCTGTGTGGAATCGATCCCACAACCCCTCGACCAGTAGCAAAAACGAGAAGGTAAAAGAGGGAAAATTAGGACGAGAAAAGTATGGGGTCGTGGGGAATCGATCCCACGCCCCTCAGCAACTGCAGAAATTAAATGTGAAAAAAGGGAAACACACCAAATGGCCAAGTGCATTGGCATATGATGAAATGAACATTCACGTAAAAAGGGGTGAGTAACTATGAAGATAAAATGTGCTAATTATAATGAATGTGGTGACAACATGTTATGAGGCTAATGTAAAAGATGAGACCAATCTCAAATGAGCCTAAGTAAATGTACAAAAACATACACACCTATGAGAGTGTAAAGTTAATGAAGAGACTAGTCTCTATGAACACTCTAATGAAATTATTCATACTAACACACTTAACACTAATGATGAGATGAAAAATAATCTATTTAGCTATGATTTCCTCATACTAGAAGACAACTGCCATGACGTATGAGTTGAATGTAATGGAACTTTATACTGAGCCCCGATAGACTACCTATGAGCGGTGATGCTTTTTTTTGGAAAAGGGCGGAGGTTCACGTAACTCTCATGAGATGAGACTATCCGACATATGGGGTATGGGTCTCCTTATATCTTCTAGTCTTCGAAACTATACTTCCAATTAAAGGATCTGGCAGGGTTCAATTCATATTTATGCTAGCATGTTTGGGGTCACTTTTGCTGGTGATTCCTCCTCTTTTTTACAGTGTGTGGTTTCATCACACTAGATTTCATGATGCTCGCATCATCTATGTCGGTTAAAGTTAAAGTTCCCAATGAATGAATGAGGCCAGCCTCAAATGATGCACATAATGAAACGAATGATACCAAAGGTGTTAGGATAGGATAATCAAGAGATGAGTTAGACTCAAGTAATACCATTAGGTCATTCTTGGTCATTGCACAATGAACCCAATGAAAGTCTAAAACTACATCCTTGGCATAGCTGGTGTTTACACTGGCCCATGAATGAAATTAAATGAAGTACATATGAATGAGCGGAGCAGACTCCCTAGTTGAGGTCCCATATGTTGAGCCCTCATATAGGGAAGTATTAATGTCAAGTCTATGATTCCAAGGTCTCATGGCATACGAATAAATGATATAAACAATGTTATGTGTTATATGAATTATGATATGTGCTATGTGTACGCTGTTCTGTGCTGTGTGCAAAATGTTTAATATGATGGTGCATGTTACTCTCATGGGATAACTTTGCTAATCCAAATTTGGAAAGCTCATAAAATTTCTTAATCCAAATTTGAAAAGTTTACTCAATTTCCTAATCTAAATTTGGCAAACCCATTGACTTGACCTGCTATAATCATGTTGCTAGGAAAGAGCTATTCTTACTCATGCATGTCCTTGGTGTGTTCTTGAATACACATACTTAGTAAAAGTATGTACAAAACCTATACAACTCTAAACTTTTAGGTGCAGATACAGGTGGACGCTAGAGCTACAGGATCAACACTGCAGTTATCCGAACATCGATCATTCATCCGGACTATGTAGGCCCTCATGGTTTAGAGGATCATTTCCCATTTATATTCTAGCTTAGTTGTAGGATTGAGATAGTGGAGTATGTTCTACTAGCGTTTCTTTCTTATTTTTATTCAGACATTGTATTGGTGCCATTTTGGCAAGTACATATTTATCGTTATAATAAACTGCTTCTTTCATTTGATGATCTTAATGTTAGATGGTTGATGGTGAACAATTATATATGTAATAGAATGTTTAGTAAGCATGTTAGGAATTTTTTTTCAAATTTACCGCTAAAATTAATCTAGATAAGTAAGAATGACGTATGTAGGCTTTTCTGCGACCTCTGAGATGTGGACGACGCCGATCTCATCTAGGGTCTAGATTCCAGTCGTGACAAAGTTGTTATCAAAGTGCAAGGTTAAATTCTAAGGATAATAAGTTCACATCAACCACACCGAGTAGTTTCTAAGTCATGTTATTGAAATGCACCACTACCTTGATTAGAGACTGCATGATGAGTAGGAAAGTTTCCATTCTTCTAATCTTATTGTGCCTTCTCTAATTTTGGATTTCTTTGTGTTCAGAGCATATTGAACATCAACTCTTGAAGTTTCCAAAAGATGAATACAAGGAGAAAAGTAGGCGGCGAGATTGGAGGAGCGACTACTGGTGTAATTCAAGTTTCTCCCCAGGCTCCAGCTGCTGGAAAAGAGATGCCTGTTAACTTAGCTGGGTTATCAGATGGAGAAGTAAGGACAACTTTGGTACAGATGGCCCAAGCTAGAACTTTACAAACTAAGGCAATTGGGTTTGATTGATGTGGAGAAGCCTGAGTTGGCATCCTACCAGCTAAAGGATGTAGCTCAATCCTGGTATAAGGTGTGGCAGGATAGCAGAGCCTTAGGAGGGGTTCCTATTACTTGGGATCTTTTCAAGATGGATTTTCTAGGGCGGTTCTTTCCCAAAAAATGAAGGAGGCTAAGGTTGAGGAATTCATCAACCTTAAGCGGGGCTCGATGTCACTCAGGGATTACTCCTTGAAGTTCGTAAGAGTTTACAGCCCAGGAGAGGCCACCTTGTAGGAAGTGTGGCATACTTCATGGGGGAGAATGTATGATGGACCCTAATACTTGTTACAGTTGTTGCAAACCGGGTTACATGATAAAAAATTGTCCGAATAAGAGACTTCAAGAGCAAGTGAAGGAGATAGTTCAACCTAATGGTCCAAGGGAGGAGGCTCCAAGGAGGCAAGGATTCTTCACACTCAAGCCTAGGGGTGCAGGGAAAGGCACCTCTGGTGAAGTATCGGGTGCATAGCTTTAATTAGTCTTTCATGTATTTGACTGTGTATGGTGTTTATTCACTAGTATGAGGTTAATATGTTTGAGTCATCATGTTGGTTGCTGATTTGTATAACTTACATGTTTACTTATGTTGTATGCTTTGATGAGACTAGTTTAGGAAAGAGATTCTTTGTCTATTAATGTGAAAGATACTAGTATGTTTCAAGGATGTGCACCATCATGTTAATATGTGAATCAGATATTCACCAATGGCAAGTATTGAATTACTTATGTATGCATACATTCTATAGATGTACTTATTGTTAGTAAACATTATTATCATTCGGGGACGAAGGTTCCTAAAGGGGGGGGGGATAATGTAACAACCCTAAAAATGGATATGCGAAGTAATGCTAATGCGTTTAGAATGCCAACGATTAGACCGGGTTCACATGGATTGATGCGCGTAGAACCAGATCGTGGAACCCTTTCTACATCTAAGACAACTAACTTGGGGATTTATTTGAGTTAGGAAAGGTTGGGTCCAAACATGTAGGTCTCTCAAATACGAAGATTTACTTGAAGGAGTCTTTACTGGACTTAATAAAGGGAAAATCATAGGTTTGGAGGGTCTAGGGGTAAAATGATCTTTTTCTAGGCTAAGGGTGGTATCGTAATTACCCTAAATATATAAATAATTATGTAAATTATAAGGTGGAGGGGCATTTTGGTGAGAGAGGGCCGGAATTGGGCACTTGAAGTGAAGTCGTGCTCCACCGGGGTTCAAACATAGGTGGAAGCAAAGAATTAAATTGTTTTTAATTGAAGTTGATAAATTAATGTAATTAATTTTTATTTATTATTTATTAGATGATTTAAATTAAAAGGAAATCAGATTTTTGATAATTAAATAAAACCTTATTTGACTAAGTCCTAAACTAGAGTCCTAAGCCTAAGAAAACTCTTCTCTCCCACGCTCTTCTTTCTCTCTCACGTCTCTATCACTCTAACTCACGTTTTTCTATGCCCAATAATGTACAAAAATAGTAAGTAAACCAGAGTTCTTCACACTTGAAGAACTCACAATGAAAATCATGAACAAACAACTAATCAAACACGTAAGGCAAATAGAGGGTTTTTCCGTTAAGTTGGTGTTGAAGCTTTTGGATTTAGACGTCTGTTTAGAGGGGTTCTTTTGGAATCAAAGTCGAGGTTTGAACATCAAAAAGGTATGGGTTTCCTTCTCTCTTGGTCCCTTTCCAACGAGACCCCTTAAGGTTCAGAATATTCATTACGAAAATTAGCATTTTTCCTCGTTGCATATCCCTGTCACTAGATCCTATTGAATCATAGGTTGGTTATGTATGATTGTAGGAAACTAGGAATGAAACGTGTTTTCGTGATTATTATGTGTTTATATGTATGTTTGGAATTATGTGAATTATGTTGATATTTCCGAAAATGTAACTACGTGTGTATGTATGCGTTGTCGTGGCTATTGTTCATGGTTTAGGAATTGAAATGGCATGATAGTTCTTATATTTCATGTACACATGTTGATGTAAATGTGATGTTCGTATTAGTTTAAATGTGGCTAATTTGAGGGATAATGTCTTGGCTAAACAAATCCATGAAAACACACCTCAAACGTTCTAATTGCACCACGAAATTCCCCTAAGAACTAAGGTGTACCTTGATTAAAGGATGCTGAAAAATTAAAAGAAAATTTCCAGATTCTAGTGATGAATTTCTGTCAGCATGGAGGGTTGAAAATGTTGAAAAAAATGAGTTAAAACAAGTTAGGTCATGGAGGATTGAACGTGTGACCTGACCATTTTAAAAACCACGAAAATAAAGAAGTAAAAAGAGGTGAAGGGGATTCGAATCCACCACCTCTCAATCAGATTTAAGGAAGAGTAAAAGAAAAATAAATAAAATGTGAGGCGTGTGAATCGAACCCACGACCTCTAGGCAGTGAAGGAGAGTAAAGAAAATGAAAGAAAACAAATGTGAGGAGTGGGAATCAAACCCACGACCTATAGGCAGTGAAGGGGAGTAAAAGGAAATGAATGAAAAGAGATGTGAGGCGTGGAAATCGAACCCACGACCTCCCAGCCAGATTTAAGGGAAAAAATTAAAATAAATTAAAGAGGAGTTGTGGGGGTTCGAACCCACAACCCCTCGGCCAAAAGAGAGAAATTTAAAGGCAATTAAAATCAAAAGTGAGGTTGTGGGGGTTCGATCCCACATCCTCTTAGTTCCATTAAGCGAAAAATGAAGAGAGAAATAAAGGGGAAAAAATGAGGGCATTGGGGCTTGAACTTAGGTCCCTAAGCTGTATGGATCAAACCAAAATGAATTAAAAAAATGTAAATGTTGTTAAAGAGATTTGAAAACCGAGTTCCCTTACCCAAATTCTGTATTGATATAAGTCATACTTGAATCAAATGTTAAAGAATAATGCTGCCTACTTATATCGAAATCGAGATCTTGGCATACATACAAGATGCATAAGTCTGGTACTACATAATCTTAGGAAGATATGACTCACTTAAATGAACTATGAATAAAGCCTCATGGCTTGTATGTATAGACTCATAAGTCTAGCATACGTCTAAAAGTAAGTGAACCTAAGATGTATGTAATGAAATGATGAAACCCTTTAAGGTTTAAGTACGAGTGTAAAATACACTGAATATCCAAGTGCATTGGCATATGATGAAATGAACAATGAAATTATGATACCCTAGAAGGGTTAAGTAAGAGTGTGAAATACACCAAATGGCCAAGTGCATTGGCATATGATGAAATGAACATTCACGTAAAAAAGGGTAAATAACTATGAATAGAAAATGTTGTAATGATAATGAATGTGGTGACAACATGATATGAGGCTAATGTAAAAGATGCGAGCAATCTCAAAAGAGTATAAGTAAATGTTACCAAAACGTACTCACCTATGAGAGTGTAAGGTTAATAAAGAGACTAGTCTCGGTGAACACTTTAATGAAAGTATTGAGATTATCACACTTAATACTAATGATGATATGAGAAATCATCTATTGATCTATAATGTCCTCATACTAGAAGCCAGCTTCCATGACGTATGAGTTGAATGTAATGAAACTTTATACTGAGCACCGATAGACTAGCTATGAGCTATGATTGTCTTCTTTCGGGAAGGGCAGAGGTTCACGTAACTCTCACGAGATGAGATTGTCTGGAATGCGCGGTATGGATCTCCTTATATATCCTAGTCTTCAAACCTATACTTCCAATATAGGGATCTGGTGGGGTTCAATTCCAATTTACGGTAGCATGTTAAGGGTCACTTTGGCAGGTGATTCCACCTCTTTCCGGTGTGGGGTTTCATGAAACTAGATTTCATGATGCTCACATGATCTATGTTGGTTAAAGATAAAGTTCCCAATGAATGAATGAGGCCAGCCTCAAATGATGCACATAATGAAACGAATGATACCAAATATGTTAGGATATGATAATCAAGAGGTGAGTTAGACTCAAGTAATGACATTAGGTCATTCTTTGTCATTGCACAACGAACCCGATGAAAGTCATAAACTACATCCTAGGTATAACTGGTGTTTACATTGGACCATGAATGAAATGAAATGAAGTATGCATGAATGAACAAAGCAGACTCTGTGCTTGCTAATGCAGACTCCTTAGTTGAGGTACCATTTGTTGAGCCCTCATTTTCGGAAGTCTTAATGTCAAATCCATTATTCCAAGGTCTCATGGCATACAAATAAATGATATGAACAACATTATGTGTTACATGAATTATGATATGTTCTATAAGTACGTTCTTGTGTGATGTATGCATAATGTTAAGTATGATGGAGCATGTTACTCTCATGGCATAACTTTCCTAATCAAAATTGTGAAAGTTCACTCACTTTCCTAATCTGAATTTGGCAGGTCCACTGACTTGACCTGCTATAATCATGTTGCTAGGGAAGAGCTATGCTTACTCATGCATTTACTTAGTGTGTGTTTGCATATACCCATACATAGTACAAGTGTGTACTAACCCTATACAACTCTAAACTTTTAGGTGCAGGCACAGGTGGACGCTAGAGCTAGAGGATCAAAGTTGCAGTTATCGAACGTCGAGCATTCATCCGAACATGGTAGACCCTCATGCTTTCAAGGATGCTTCCCATTTACATTCTATATTAGTTGTAGGATTGAGCTAGTGGAGTATGTTCCACTACCGTTTAGTTCCATTTTTTTCAGACATTGTATTGGTGCCATTTTGGCAAGTACATATTTATCGTTAAAATAAACTGCTTCTTTCATTGGACAATATTAATGTTAGATGGTTGACGGTGAATACTTATATATGTAATAGAATATTTAATCAGCATGTTAGGAAATAAAAAGTTCCAATTTTTCTGCTTAAATTAACCTAGACGAAGTAAGAATGACGTATGTAGGCTTGTCTTCACCTCTGAGAGGTCAACTACGTCTCATCTAGAGTCTAGATTCTAGTCTTGACATTCTTAAATCATGATGTTCACATGGTTTAAATTTTGTCAATTCTAGTCAAAATGAATGACCAAATCATACCTCTAACTTGTCTTAAGAACCCTAACGAATGACTAAGAAAGAGGTGCTCAAATGACATGCAAAAATCTGCATTAAAAGGTGTAACAAAGTTCCAAAATCTGGAAATCTACTGTAGATTGTTTGTTGAAATTTTGGGCGTGTAAACATTTATAAAAAATAAGTGAGGTCTGCAGGTATAGAACCAAAGACCTCACTAAAGCATACCTTAACAAATTAATTAAAAGGGGTGTGCTAAGTGGGGCTTGAACTGGGGTTGGGTTTCCAGTGAAATTCGGCAGAAAAAGGAAAAAAATATGTTGTTGTGGGGTTTCGATCCCACAACACGAAATATCCCCAAGCATTTATTTAAAAATAAGTAAGGCGCACGGGAAAAGTATGGGGTCGTGGGGAATCGATCCCATGCCCCTTAGCAACTGTAAAAATTAATTGCAAAAAAAAAGGTAAGGAAAAAATATTAACGTGAGAAATGGGGATCGAACCAGGATCCCCAAGCCGAGTGACACGATAGTTTAAATTTAGGAATTGCAAAGTGTTGTTCAAGGGATTCAAAACTGGGTTCCCTTGCCCAAATTCCGTATTGACACATAAGTCTTACGTGATTAAATATTAAATGAATGGTTCCTATAGGAATCAAATTGAGACTTTGGCATACTTACAGGATGTGTAAGTCTTGTATCACATAACCTTGAGCAATATGAATCATTTAAATGAATTATGAACGAAACCTCATGGCTTATGTGTGTGGACTTATAAGTCCAGTATATGTTATAAAGTGAACCTATGATGTTATGTGAGGAATGATTAGACCCCAAAAGGGTTAAGTAAGAGTGTGAAACACACTAAAAGGCCAATTACCTTGGCATGTGATGAAATGAACATTTATGTAAAAAGGGGTGAATAACTATTAAAAGCAAAAGTTCTAATGATAATGAATGTGGTGACAACATGATATGAGGTTAATGTGAAATATGAGTGCAATCTCAAATTAGCCTAAGTAAATGTTACCAAAACGTACTCGCCTATGAGTGTGTAATGTTAATGTAGAGACCAATCTCTATGAACAGTCTAATGAAAGTATTAAAGTTAATGCATACTTAATACTAATGATGAGATGAGAAATCATCTAATGAGCAATGCTAGAAGTCAGATTCTATGATATATGAGATTAATGTAATTGGAACTTTATAATGAGCAGCGATAGGATAGCTATGAGTAGCAATTCCTTCTTTCACGAAGGCAGAGGTTTGTGTAATTCTCATGAGATGAGACTGTTCGTCCAGAAGGGTATGGGTCTCCTTAATCTCCTTTTCTTTGAACTTATACTGCCAATATAGGTAACTAGCAGGGTTCAATTCTCTATATACGCTACCATTTTTTGGTTCACCTTGGCCGGTGATTCCACCTATTTCCGTGTGGGGTTAAACACTGGGTTTCATGATTCTTATATGATCTATGTTAGTTAAGGTTAAAGTTCCCAAAGAAAGAATGAGGCCATCCTCAATTAATGAACATAATAAAATAAACGATACCAAAGGTGTTAGGATAGGATAATTAAGAGGTGAGGTAGACTTAACTAATGACTCTAGGTCATTCTTGGTCATTGCACAGCGAACCCGATGAAAATCTTGAACTACATCCTAGGTATGGCTGGTGTTTGCACTAGATTACAAACAAATGAAAAGGAAGTATGTATAAATGAATGAAGCAAACTCTATTTTGCTAAAGAAGGTTCCCTAGTTGAGGTCCCACATGTTGAACCCTTATTTTCGGAAGTCCTAATGTCATGTCATGATTCCAAGGTCTCATGGCATATGATTGAATGTAATGAAATATGATATGTGCTATATACAATATGTTATGTGCTTTGTGTAATATGATGCGTATGATGATGCATTTTTCTCTCTTGGCATGACTTTCCTAATCCGATTTGTCAAGTCCACTGACTTGACTTTCCATAACTCATATTGTTTAGAGAGAGATTTTCTAAATCATGCTTGTACATGGTGTGTGATTACACATACCCATACTTAGTAAAAGTGTATACTAATTCCATACATTTATCTACTTTTAGGTGTAGGTACAGCTGGACGCTTGAGCTTATGAGTCGACGCTGAAGTTATCACGACGTGGAGCTTTTATCCGGACTCGATAGGACCTTATGCTTTTGAGGATGCTTGCCCGTTATATTCTATCTTAGATATAGGCTTGAGCTAGTGGAGTATGTTCCACTAGCGTTTCTTTCTCAATTATTTTCAGACATTGTATTGGTGACATTCTGGCAACTTTATATTTTATGATATGACTATTTCATTAAGTTGAGTATCTTTGTATTAGATTGTTGTTATGAACGCTTAGGAACTGATGTATAAAAATTTTATATGAGTATAACATATCCTCTTATGAAGTCTATGTATAGTTCATGTAACTAAAAGTTTCAAATTTTCCGCTAAAATTAACCTAGATGATGTAATGATGACGTACTTATGCTTGTCTCGACCTCTAAGAGGTCAATGACGCCGGTATCGTCTGGGGTCTAGATTCCGGTCGTGACACCGGTTTTGTTTATAAAGAACAAAAATGGGTCCTTGAGAATGTGTATTGATTACCGCCAACTCAACAAGGTATCCATTACGAACAAGTACTCTCTCCCTTGGATTGACAACTTGTTTGATCAACTCCAAGGGGAGAGATACTTTTCAAAAACTTATTTGATATTGGGGTATCACCAACTTAGTGTGAGAGGTGAGGATATACCAAAGACGGACTTTTAAACTAGTTATGGGCACTATGAGTTCTTTGTTATGTCTTTCGGTCTCACCAATGCTCCGACGGCTTTTATGGACCTAATGAATAGAATGTTTCAAAATTACCTAGATTCATTTTTTATTGTCTTTATTAAAGACATCTTGGTATATACGAAGAATGAGAATGATCATATGGGTCATTTTAGGGTAACATTGCAAACCCTTAAAGAACATCAATTGTTTTTCAAATATATCAAATGTGAGTTTTGGTTGATGTCGGCGATATTTCTTGGGAGTATCATCTCTAATGAGGGGATTGAGGCATACCCAAGGAAAATAGAGGCGGTGAAGAATTGGCCTAGACCTTTGAATCCAAACTACATTAGGAGTTCTTGGGTCTAGCGGGTTATTATCGGAGGTGCGTGGATGATTTTGTGTCCATTGCATCTCCTTTGTCTACCTTGACCCAAAAGAGTATGAAATTTGAGTGGTCCGAGGCATGCGAGAAAAGTTTCCAATTGTTGAAAGATAGACTTACTTCCGCTTTGGTGTTGACTTTACTGGAGGCTACAAAGGGTTTTGTTGTATATTGTGACGCATCCTGAGTGGGTTTGGGGTGTGTGCTTATGCAACATGGTAAAGTGATAGCCTATCCATCTAAGAAACTTAAGATGCATGAGAGAAACTATCCCAGTCATGACTATGAGTTAGCGTCCGTGGTGTTTTCTTTGAAAATATGGAGGCATTACTTGTATGGAGTTCATGTTGATGTTTTTACAAACCATTAGAGTCTCCAGTATGTGTTAACTCAAAAGGAGTTGAATCTCTGACAAAGAAGGTAGTTAGAGTTGTTGAAAGATTATGATATAAGTGTCCTCTATCACCCCAACAAGGCTAATGTGGTTGCGCATGGCCAAAGTCGTATGACTATGGGTAGAGTATTTCATATTGATGAAGCCATGAAAAACCTAGCGAAGGAAGTTCATGGGATGGCTAGGTTGGGGGTGAGGTTTGAAGGTTCTCCGAATAGGGTTGCTACAGTCCATCATAACTCCGAGTCATTTTTAGTGGTTGAGGTGATGTCCAAACAACACCTTGATAAACCATTAATGGAGTTGAAAGAATCAGTTCTCGTCAAGTGAAATGAGTCATTCTCCTTCGGGGGGGGGGGGAGGATGGTGTGTTAAGGTACCAAGGGAGATTATGTGTTACCAATGTAGATGGGTTGAGGGACCGGTCCTTGAAGAAGACCATGGTTCCCGCTACTCTATTCATCCAGGTTCAACAAAATTGTACCATGACCTACGGGAGATATATTGGTGGGAAGGTTTGAAGGGGGACATAGAGGAATTTGTCGCTAAATGTGCAAATTGCCAACAAGTAAAGGCCGAACATCAAAAGCCGGGTGGCTTACTACAAGAGATCCAAATTCCTACTTTGAAGTGGAAAGATATCAATATTGACTTTGTAGTGGGTTTACTTCGGAATCAAAAATCATATGATTCCATATGGGTGGTTGTGGATCGGTTGACTAAGTACGCTCCCTTTATTCCTTCAAGTCTACCTGTTCGAAGGAGGATTATGCAAGAATCTTCATCGATGAGTGTATGCCGCCATGGTATTACTTTATCCATAATATCAGATCGGGGTGCACAATTCGTATCTACGTAATGGAGATTATTCCAAAAAGGATAGGGTACTAAGGTAAAATTAAGTACCGCTTTTCATCCCCAAATGGATGGTCAAGCGGAGTGTAATATTAAGACCCTTTAGGATATGCTTAGGGAGTGCATTATTGATTTTAAAAGGAATTGGGATAAACATTTTCCTTTGGTGGAGTTTTCTTATAATGATTGTTTTTATTCATCCATTTCCAAGGCTCCCTATGAAGACCTGTATGGTAGGAGGTGTAGGTCTCCTATTGGATAGTTTTAAGTGTGTGAGCCTTCGCTTTTTGGTCGCAAGGTTATTTATAAGACTTTGGAAAAAGTTCATATCATAAGGAAACGGTTGCAAATGGCCAATAATCGGCAAAAGTGTTATGCCGATCATAGGAGAAGGGATTTTGAGTTTTAAGAAGGTGAAGGTGTATTTAAAAATTTCACCAATTAAAGGGGTGATTAGATTTTGAAATAAAGTGAAGTTGAGTCCTCGTTATTTGGGCCCTCTATGAAATCTTGCAAAGGGTTGGTAAGGTTGCCTATGAATTGAAACTTCCTGGTGAATTGGCTTTGGTTCATCCAATTTTTCATGTTTCTATGTTGAAAAAGTTTATCGGTGATCCCGAGTCCATTCTTACTATTGAGGGTCTTGGTGTCAAGGATAAACTCTCTTATGAGAAAGTTCTGGTTCAAATTCTTGATAGGCAAGTCAAGGAGTTAAGGAATAAAGAGGTAGTTTACATAAAGGTGTTATGGAAGAGTCATCTAGTTTAGGGGGCAATATGGGAGGCCGAAGCCGACATGAAGTCCCGTTACCCTCATTGTAATTAAGGTTAGTCATTCTTTTCAATAATATAAATATGACTAGAAATTGAAGCTTCTTGATTTTTTGGTGAAGTTTTGCAAAATGTGCATTTTTGAATACTTCATAGTGAACTTACAGTGAAATAGGTGCTTTAAACATGAAATTTTGCTTTTTGCTTGTTTTGAGTTATGTTGTGTATTTTCATATGTTGTGTGTTTATGAAATGATATTTAGCATGTTGTTAAGTTGGACTTGTGCTAATTGACTCATGTAATGTATGTTGAGCTCATGTATGTTGTGAGACGGAAATACATCATGATGAAGTGTTTTCAGCCTTATGTGTGGTAATTGGAGTTCTAGAATTTGCCTTGTTGAAATGATATTATTTATGTTGATTTTATATTGTTATTTGGTTGGGTTCCTAGTTTTGTATCTATTCCTTCCTTCAAAAGAATATTTGTGTCATTCGCGGACGAATTTTCCAAAGTGCGGGGGGGGGGGGGGATAGTGTAACACTTTGAAAATACAAGATGTGTCGTAAAGACTAACAAAGGTGTCATGAGGTCTAATTACTTTTTTAATACCATTTTAATGAATTTAGGTCATTTAGGAAGTGTAAGAACCAAAACGTCCATGACGTACGGAAGTTGGTTCAGAGACATACTATCCTTTTTGACTAGCTTTTAAAATTTACAAATGTATGAAAATTTGTAAAAGGTAATAAATAGATGTTTGAATTATTTCATGGTCGAAATGTCCGAGATGACTCTCCATGGACAAACAAGGTCCCTTGACGAGGAACCCCGCAGGTTGAGGCAACACTGCCTGAAGCAGAGTGCATCGACGAGGCAGTAAACGTCCCATGTGTGGAACAACGGGATGTCGATGCCACCGTTTTCCAATACATAGACAATTTGAGGAAGTCCCTTGCCTGTACAATCTCAGAATTCATCAACGGAGTGCAGGACGAGAGAGGGGTAGGTCCGTAGACTCATAGACAGCCCATCGCGGGGCTCCGTCTGTGAGGGGGTGATTTTTATAGTGCTATGTTATTTAATTAAATAAGTTGTTTGGGGGTTAGTTGGGGATTAAAGGGAGACTAATTAATTAACTTAAACTCCCATATGAAGACCCTAACCCTAATTACCCTAATTATAACTCACAAAATAAACTTTGTTCCCTATCTCTTCTTTCTTTCTCTAATTGAATTCACTATTGAAGACTAGCAAGGATAAGGGTTTGGGGGCAGCAAAGGGACGAATTCACCATAAATTATTCATCAAATATTAAGGTATGGGATCTATTTCACCTTTGAGACTCTTTCGTCAAAGGGTTCCTTCAAAACGGATTACAAAATGTGAGTTTACTTATGAGTTTCATCAAATTACGAAATTGAAGTTATAAATTGAGTTGTTGGTGATTTCTTTAGGTTATATCGAGTATATTAACATGTATTTTAACTTGATTATGGTAATTGTTGATGGTTTGGTCTAAATTGAAAAACATAATCCTCAACCCCTAACCCTAGGTTTTGATCTAGACTTATAGTGTATTATGATCATTCAATTGACTTGGTTATTGATTAGATTAGTATAATATAATGTTGTTAGGAATAATCTAATATTAATTATAGGCCTATCATTCAGTTTCTTGAGAAGTGATTTAGGTTATGAAGTATATTGTGAAATTACCCTATGCATTTTTGTAACGACCTGTTTAGTCGTTTTGAGCAGCAGATTTTATTTCAGGAAAAACAGGCTGAGGCGACGGACCCCATGACAGACCTTCATAGGCACGACGGACCTTCACAAGGTCTAGTTTCAAAACACTTAGAAAATCTAAAATTGGGTACTGAAAGTCGACTCTCTGAACTTCGTGACGGAATGGCAGGACGGACCGTCATAGAGTCTTCAGTGGAAATCCAGTCTCTGAATCTTAAGACGACCTGCAGGACGGACCGTCGCTGGCACGACGGGCCATCGCAGGTTGCGTAATCCCAGTCTGGGTCGGATTTCTTTACACGTTTTAAGGGACGTTTTGGACTATTCCTACTTTAATTATAAAGTTAGAGAGTTAAGGTTAATAAGTCCAATTACTTGGGGGTTAGAAGAGGTAACCATAAGTTAATTAGTGGATTATTATTGCCATCTTTTATTCTTAATTATAAACTAATTAGGGTAAAAGAAAGAGGGTTTGAATAAAGAAAATAGAAAGAACAAAGAGGGAGAGAGAATTGATCGAGAGAGGAGAAACGAAGAGGAAAACGCAAAGCTTTGGAAGTTTGCTTGCTTGATCACTAATCTTCGGTGGAGGTAGGTTATGGTTTCTCTTACGATATTCGTAGTAAACTCTTAATAGCGAATGATATGTATTGATAATATTGTAAACCCTGCTATGTGCTTAATTGTATGCTTGCATGAATGTAATTATATAATTGTGAATATATAAGCATGATGAAGTTATTGAATCCCAAATCTTGCAAAACCCTAATCTCTTTGTTAATGATGAGGCCTTGGTATAAAAGAAGGCGTGATGAACTAAAATAATGAGATTGATGATGCCTTGGTAAGAAAGAAGGCTTGATGAATGGATAGAAGGAGATTAGGGGATCGGGTGTCACGAACTGACACGTAGATTTAGGGGATCGGGTGTCATGAACCGACACGTAGATTTAGGGGATCGGGTGTCACGAACTGACATGTAGATTTAGGGGATCGGGTATCACGAACCGACACGTAGATTTAAGGGATCAGGTGTCACGAATCGACACGTAGATTTAGGGGATAGGGTGTCAAAAACTGACACGTGTTTTGTACTGACCCCTACTTTTATGTTTTCTTCTTGTTTATTTGTGGAGTGCAGCAAATGTGCCGTCATCTTCGACTTAACAGTAACTCTAGCCAGTCTTCATTACTCCGGATATCAGGGTGAGCTAATGCTTCAAGCTTGGACTGGATCTTCCTCTTCATGTCTCGATGCCTTGAAGTTCCGGCATGGACTAGCTTTTGTGTATTTTAGCTTCTTAGAAACTCTTAGATTTAGTAGTTTGAAGTAGATGTTCTTGTGATGATGACTTCCAGATTTTGGGAAATAATAGTTATTGAATTGGGTTTTATTAATGAGTTTAAATCTTCCGCATTACTTTATGTTGATATTACATTGAAATGTTAAGGTTTAGATTGATTGGTTCACTCACATAGGAGGGTAAGTGTGTGTGCTAGTCGCGGCACGGATTTGGGTCGTGACAAACTTGGTATCATAGCATTAGGTTTGTTGGTCTCATCACACAAGAACGAGTCTAGTAGAGTCTTAAGGGATGGTAGGGGGACGCCTTTACTTTTCTTTGAGAGGCTATAAGACTTCAGGAAAATTCCATTCTCTCTTTATTTCTTTCGTGCTATTACTTGGGTCCAATTGGTATCTAGGTGATACGAATTGGTATCTGACCATCTTCACTTTATTTCGCAGATGGTTAGAACTAGAGCAACGACTGCACCAACATCAACGTCGGCAAGACAAGAAGCGCCTGAGCCAGCCACTGGGGCTGTAGCTTGAGGAAGAGTAGCAGCAAGAGGTAGTGGTAGAGGTCGTGGGAGGACATCCTCTGGAGGAAGAGGACGAGCACCTAGCTCGTCTGATACTAGGGAAGTGACTCCTCCACCGACTGAGGAAGTGGTAAGAGAGGGTGAGGAAGGGGAGAATGAACATGTGCAAAATGAGGAATTGCCACCCCAACCTACCCCAGAGATGATCAATCAGGTTCTCGCTTATCTTAGTGGGTTGTCTGATCAGGGTCAGGCCCCTCCAGTGTTTTCTGCACCAACACCTCCGGTTTCAGAGGTACAACATGCAGCCACTATGGCTCCTCGTATGGATGCCTCATTGGACATAGGCATGTTTCCACGTCTGACTACTGGGCCTATAATGAAAAATGATCAGCATGAACTTTTCAGTAAGTTCTTGAAATTGAAACCTCCAGTCTTCAAGGGTGCTGAATCTGAGGATGCTTATGATTTTCTGGTTGACTGTCATGAGCTACTACACAAGATGGGTATAGTGGAACGGTTTGGTGTTGAGTTCGTGAGTTATCAATTTCAAGGGAACGCCAAAATGTGGTGGCGGTCACATGTTGAGTGTCAACCAACAGAGGCACCACCTATGACTTGGGCCTCATTCTCTAGCTTGTTTATGGAGAAGTATATCCCCCGGACTTTGAGGGATAGGAAAAGAGATGAGTTCTTGAGCCTAGAGCAAGGTAGGATGTCGGTCAATGCATATGAGGCTAAGTTTCGTGCACTATCCAGATATGCCACTCAACTTTGTTTCAGTCCACAAGAGCGGATTCATCGTTTTGTGAAGGGGTTGAGGTCAGAGTTGCGGATTTTAGCCTTACAGGTAGCGGCTACGACAATATCCTTCCAAGAAGTGGTAGATTTCGTGGTAGAGGTGGAAGGAGTGAAGCCGGATGAATTCACCATGGCATCGACATCAAAGAGGTTTCGAAAGGGAGGTGAATTTAATGGTTCTAACTCTAGAGGATAGGGTTCCGGAGGTTACTCAGTTCGACCCATTCAGTCTTCACTACAAACTGTAGTTGGGGGTCCACCTCAGACTGGTCAACCCTTCTCTGAGAGACCTATGCTTGACTCTAGAGAGTGTTATGGATGTGGGGAGACTGGACATATTAGGAGAAATTGTCCAAAACAGAGTTATAGACCCCCAATGGCTAGAGGTAGAGGTGGTCATGGTAGAGGCCGTTACTCTGGAGGACGTGGTGGTCGAGGTAATGGTGGTCACCAAAATGGCTGAGGTGATGGGAAAACTGGAGCCACTACATCACAACATGGTAGGGGCAACGGACAAACAAACGAAAGGGCCCATTGTTATGCTTTCCCTGGGAGATCGGAGGTGGAGACATCTGATGCTGTCATCACAGGTAATCTTCTGGTTTGTGATTGCATGGCTTCTGTATTGTTTGATCCTGGAACCACATTTTCTTATGTATCATCCTCATTTGCTAATGGTCTAAATTTACAGTGTGAATTACTTGATATGCCTATTCGTGTTTCTACTCCGGTGGGTGAGTCTGTGGTAGTTGAAAAGGTATATAGGTCTTGTTTGGTGAACTTTGTGGGGAGCAACACTTATGTAGATTTGGTTATCTTAGAAATGGTTGATTTTGATGTAATTCTGGGTATGACTTGGCTTTCTCCGCAATTTGTGATCTTGGATTGTAATGCTAAAACGGTGACGTTAGCCAAGCCTGGGACTGATCCGTTAGTGTGGGAGGGTGACTACACTTCCAATCCGGTGCGTATCATCTCCTTTCTTCGTGATAAGAAAATGGTTAGTAAAGGGTGTTTAGCTTTCTTGGCACATCTCAAGGATGACACTACCCAAGTGCCTTCGATTGAGTCGGTTTCGGTGGTCCATGAGTTTCTGGATGTGTTCCCTGTAGATCTTCCTGATATGCCACCAGATAGGGATATTGACTTTTGTATTGATCTTGAACAGGTTACTCGCCTCATTTCTATACCCCCTTATAGAATGGCTCCTGCGGAGTTAAGAGAGTTAAAAGCCCAACTTCAAGAGTTGTTGAGAAAAGGCTTCATTAGACCAAGTGCATCTCCTTGGGGTGCTCCGGTTTTGTTTGTAAAGAAGAAGGATGGGAGTTTTCGGATGTGCATAGACTACCGGCAGTTGAACAAGGTAACCATAAAGAACAAGTATCCTCTTCCTCGCATTGATGACTTGTTCGATCAGTTACAAGGTGCTTGTGTCTTCTCTAAGATTGACTTGAGATCCGGTTATCATCAATTGAAAATACGGGCAACGGATGTGCCAAAGACTGCTTTTAGAACCAGGTATGGGCATTACAAATTTGTAGTGATGTCTTTTCGTCTTACGAATGCTCTTGCTGCGTTCATGAGTTTGATGAACGGGATTTTAAGCCATATTTGGATCTCTTTCTGATCGTATTTATTGACGATATACTGATATACTCTAAAAGTAAGGAGGAACATGAACAACATTTGAGAATGGTATTGGAAATGTTGAGGGAGAAAAAGCTTTATGCCAAGTTCTCTAAGTGTGAGTTTTGGCTAGATGCAGTGTCCTTCATGGGGCACGTGGATTCTAGGGATGGAGTGATGGTGGATCCTTCTAAGATTGAGGCAGTGAAGAATTGGGTAAGACCTACTAATGTGTCAGAAATAAGGAGCTTTGTTGGGTTAGCTAGCTACTACCGCCGATTTGTCAAGGGATTCTCTTCTATTGCTTCCCAACTGACGAACTTGACTAAGCAAAATGTTCTATTTGTATGGTCGGATGAGTGTGAAGAAAGCTTTCAAAAGCTCAAGACCTTGTTGAGTACTGCACCAATCCTTACCCTTCCAGTGGAAGGTAAGAATTTCATTGTCTATTGTGATGCATCCTATTCGGGTTTGGGTGCAGTACTAATGCAAGAGAAGAATGTAATTGCTTGTGCTTCAAGGCAATTAAAGGTGCACGAACGTAATTACCCGACCCATGATTTGGAATTGGCTGCGGTAGTGTTTGCATTAAAGCAATGGAGACACTATTTATATGGGGTTAAGTGTGAGGTCTATACGGATCATCATAGCCTACATTATGTCTTTACTCAGAAAGATTTGAACTTGAGACAGAGGAGATGGATGGAACTACTGAAGGACTACGACATCACTATTTTGTATCATCCGAGGAAGGCGAATGTTGTAGCGGATGCTTTAAGTAGAAAGGCGGGAAGCATGGGAAGTCTAGCTCACTTGCAAGCTTCTAGACGCCCATTGGCTAGAGAAGTTCAGATTCTGGCTAACGACCTTATGAGATTAGAAGTAAATGAGAAGGGAGGATTTTTAGCTTGTGTGGAGGCAATATCCTCCTTCCTAGACAAGATTAAGGGAAAGCAGTTTAATAATGAAAAATTTATTCAGATCCGAGATAAAGTGTTGCAAGGAGAGGCTAAAGAAGCGACAATCGATGAGGAAGGTGTTTTGAGGATTAAGGGAAGGATATGTGTACCCCGCGTTGATGATTTGATCAACACTATTCTGATAGAGGCTCATAGTTCAAGGTATTCGATACATCCTGGTGCAACCAAGATGTACCGTGACCTAGAGCAACACTTTTGGTGGAGTAGAATGAAGCGTGATATTGTGAATTTTATTGCCACATGTCCAAACTGTCAACAAGTAAAGTATGAACACCAAAGGCCCGGAGGAACACTTCAGAGAATGCCCATCCCTGAATGGAAGTGGGGCAGGATTGCAATGGATTTCGTGGTTGGTCTTCCAAAGACATTGGGAAAGTTTGATTCTATTTGGGTAATTGTTGATAGGTTAACTTAGTCTGCTCATTTCATTCCGGTCAAGGTGACTTACAATGCAGAGAAGTTAGCCAAACTTTACATCTTGAAAGTGGTGCGATTGCATGGGGTTCCACTCTCCATTATATTAGATAGAGGTACGCAGTTTACTTCTAAGTTTTAGAAAACATTGCATGCGGAATTGGGTACTAGGTTGGACCTTAGTACTGCGTTCCATCCTCAGACCGATGGTCAGTCTGAGCGAACGATTCAAGTGTTGGAGGATATTCTTCGTGCATGTGTGATAGAATTTGGTGGTCAGTGGGATAGCTTCTTACCCTTAGTAGAGTTCTCCTACAACAATAGCTATCACTCAAGCATTGATATGGCCCCATTTGAGGTACTATATGGGAGAAGATGTAGGTCTCCCATTGGGTGGTTTGATGGATTTGAAGTTAGACCTTGGGGTACTGACCTTCTGAGGGAATCGTTAGATAAAGTGAAATCTATACAAGAAAAGCTTCTAGCGGCGCAAAGTAGACAGAAGGAGTACGCAGATCGGAAGGTTAGAGACTTGGAGTTTATGGAGGGTGAACAAGTCTTGTTGAAGGTTTCGTCAATGAAAGGGGTGATGCGGTTTGGTAAGCAAGGTAAACTTAGCCCAAGGTATATTGGTCCATTTAAAGTACTTAAGCAAGTAGGGGAGGTGGCTTATAAGTTAGCCTTCCCTCCAGGGCTGTCCGAGTGCATCCGGTATTCCATGTGTCTATGTTGAATAGATACCATGGGGATGAAAACTACATTATCCGTTGGGATTCAGATTTTCTTGATGAGAACTTGTCTTATGAGGAGGAACCTGTTTCCATTCTAAATAGAGAGATTCGCAAGTTGAGATCAAGGGAGATTGCATCCATCAAAGTTCAATGGAAGAATCGACCCGTTGAAGAAGCCACTTGGGAGAAGGAGGTGGATATGCGAGAAAGATACCCACATCTGTTTACAGATACAGGTACTCTTTTTCGCCCTTGTTTTCCTTCTTGTGATCGTTCGGGGACAAACGATGGGTAAATTGGTATCTGTTGTAACGATCTATTTAGTCGTTTTGAGCAACAAATTTTATTTCTGGAAAAACAGGCTGAGGCGACGGACCCCACGATGGACCGTCATAGGCACGACGGACCGTCGCAGGGTCTCGTTTCAAAACACTTAGAAAATCGTAAATTGGGTACTGAAAGTCGACTCTCTGAACTTCATGACGGAATGGCAGGACGGACCGTCACAGGCGTGACGGACTGTCACAGAGTCTTCAGTGGAAATCCAGTCTCTGAATCTTGCTACGACCTACAGGACGGACCGTCGCAAGCACGACGGCCCGTTGCAGGTTGCGTAATCCCAGTCTGGGTCGGATTTCTTTACAAGTTTTAAGGGACTTTTTATACTATTCCTTCTTTAATTATAAAGTTAGAGGGTTAAGGTTAATAAGTCCAATTACTTGGGGGTTAAAAGAGGTAACCTTAAGTTAATTAGTGGATTATTATTTCCATCTTTTATTCTTAATTATATACTAATTAGGGTAAAAGAAAGAGGGTTTGAATAAAGAAAATAGAAAGAACGAAGAGGGAGAGAGGATTGATCGAGAGAGGAGAAACGAAGAGGAAAACGCAAAGCTTTTGGAGTTTGCTTGCTTGATCACTAATCTTCGGTGGAGGTAGGTTATGGTTTCTCTTACGATATTCATAGTAAACTCTTAATAGCGAATGATATGTATTGATAATATTGTAAACCCTGCTATGTGCTTAATTGTATGCTTGCATGAATGTAATTATATAATTGTGAATATATAAGCATGATGAAGTTATTGAATCCCAAATCTTGCAAAACCCTAATCTCTTTGTTAATGATGAGGCCTTGGTATAAAAGAAGGCGTGATGAAATAAAATAATGAGATTGATGATGCCTTGGTAAGAAAGAAGGCTTGATGAATGGATAGAAGGAGATTAGGGGATCGGGTGTCACGAACTGACACATAGATTTAGGGGATCGGGTGTCATGAACCGACACGTAGATTTAGGGGATCGGGTGTCACGAACTGACATGTAGATTTAGGGGATCGGGTATCACGAACCGACACGTAGATTTAGGGGATCGGGTGTCACGAACCGACACGTAGATTTAGGGGATCGGGTGTCACGAATCGACACGTAGATGTAGGGGATAGGGTGTCAAAAACTGACACGTAGATTTAGGGGATCGGGTGTCACGAACCGACACGTAGATTTAGGGGATCAGAGTGTCACGTTCCGACACATAGTACTAGGGGATCGGAGTGTCACGTACCGACACAAGAGGATTAATGAATATGAGGGAGCAGAGTGTCACGTACTGACACAAGAGAAATAAAGATAATGAATCTTGAAAGATGTTAATATACTCAATCTAATGAATATAATTCCCAAATGAGTACGGTATTGAGGCTTGAGTCCTCATGTGTGAACTTGACGGTAATTGTTAATGATATAGTACTTGCTGTTGCTACATGTTGAGTATCATAGTTGATTTATGATATTACTTGGTATATATTGCTTTCTATTTTGAGTTGGCCGATGATATCTACTCAGTACCCGTGTTTTGTACTGACCCCTACTTTTATGTTTTCTTCTTGTTTATTTGTGGAGTGCAGCAAACGTGCCGTCATCTTCGACCTAATAGTAACTCTAACCAGTCTTCATTACTCCGGATATCAGGGTGAGCTAATGCTTCTAGCTTGGACTGGATCTTCCTCTTCATGTCTCGATGCCTTGAAGTTCCGGCATGGACTAGCTTTTGTGTATTTTAGCTTCTTAGAAACTCTTAGATTTAGTAGTTTGAAGTAGATGTTCTTGTGATGATGACTTCCAGAATTTGGGAAATAATAGTTATTGAATTGGGTTTTATTAATGAGTTTAAATCTTCCGCATTACTTTATGTTGATATTACATTGAAATGTTAAGGTTTAGAATGGTTGGTTCGCTCACATAGGAGGGTAAGTGTGGGTGCCAGTCGCGGCACGGATTTGGGTCGTGACAATCTTGCCTTAAGCTATGATCTAGTGTTGAATTGTGATATAGAGATGCAATTGGACTTGTTATCTTATTGGTATAATTGTGTGATAATATTATTACCCAAATTTGATTGAGTTATCGGTTGATGGTAAGACCTTGATGATTAACTATGAGGAAGACATTATAAGTCCTAGAATCTCTATCTTTACTTCCAATAGTGATTAATTATGGTTAAGTCATGACATTATATTGGAGTATGCCTTGTATTAGGATTGATAGGATTGTACAATGATTGAATTGAAATGTCTTGATTATAGTTATGAGGTTGATTAAGATGTAAATGCTATAAGAATGGTGATGTGTACCAATGCACCTTATTATGAAATGTTATGTAATGTGTTAACCTCACCTATTTGAATTGTGATGAAAGGACTTTTACTCGTACAATTCTTATTGAGTTATTGATGATGATGATTATACGAGTGGTAGACCCTATGACCTAAACTAAGCTATGACTGATAAATAAACGCTTAAAGACATTTCAAAAAGGGAATCTAGCTTAGCACCGAGTGAACTAGATAGAGGAGTATCCCTTCCATCCTAGGGAAGGTAGGCTCACTACATTACTCTTGAGATTGGAGACTATAATGCATGGCGCATAAAGAGGGTCCCAACTATATCTCCTAGTTCTTGAACTATGTTTCCTCCATAAGAATACTAGCTAGTAGATCCACGTAGGTGCTATGTTTCATGTTTTCATACTACCTTGGCATGCAGTCCGTCTTCTTTCTATGTAGGGTTTTATGACACCAAATTTCACACTACTTTGTGTGGTCTGTGTCGGTTAAGGCAAGATGTTCCCAAAAGGTAAAATGAATTAAAGGACAAGAACTCTAACTTGGAAAGCCTAAGGGGTCTAGCTTAGTCTAGGTAGGGGTCTAGCTTAGCATTGCAATAGTTAGCCTTGAGGGGAGTCTTAAGAGGATGTTATTATATATGTTTATGTTATAATGATATATGATATGTACATGATGAACATGCACATTGTTGATACTATATGTTTATTAGTTCACCTATTAGTATACATTGGATTGTATTGTTAAGATAAGGTGGAATGTTTATATAAACGTTATAGTAGGTGAAGTTGAGCATTGGTTATTGTTTCTTTTTAAAGTAACTTGATTGAGTAGGGTTATGGGGCTTTGCTTGGTCATTGCACTTGTTGACGTAATAAGTATTAATGAGTAGATGTTTTTCTTAATATGATATGATTAACTATTAACCATATTTGTAATGTCATTCCTTGATAGAAGGGTTGTAGTAATCATGGGTTTAAGTGTGTTGAGATTCATATTCCTTATTGGAGTATTAAACATGTTTGGTTTGTTGGTATGACTTGCTTAGTTATGCATGAGACCTTTAAACTTTTTAGATGACATGTTTTGACTGAAAGTCCCTTTTTAGCATGTTTTGACATTATATATAGATATGGTCTCATGCTTAGTACATGTGGAGTACTAACCCACATTCTTCTCTTTTCCCCAACATTTTAGGTTCCGGTCGTTGAAGAGTTTGGAAGGCGACATTGTTGAAGGCTTTGATTATTCACTTCATCCAAGTAGGGTAGGTCCTCAACTTATGAGGGTAATGCCAATATCTAGCTTACGAACTTGTTTTGAGCTTAAAGTCTCTTTCATTTCATTCCTTTAGAATTGAGTAATATACTTTTGTGTGACCTATATGTGGTCTTGTTAGGTTGATGTAAGGTCTATGCTCAAATTTGATATACTCCGAATAGATGGTTATGAGATGAGACGACTTTTATGACTATGGTATTTTCTATATAATAATGTCTAATAAAAGTAGAAGGCTATGTAACCTTCCTATACAAAGGGTCTGTGTAAACTCGATACGATAATATTATGTGTATGTATTGGTTAACGTAAACCTCCAAGTAGATGTAATGAAATTTTTTAAATTTTTCCGTATTTTCAACCCATGAATGTAATGACATAAGACTAAGGAAATAGTCTTAGTTCTTAAAAAGGACAACCACACAGGTTATGTTTAGGGGGTGAATCCGGATGTGAAAATTGTGAACCCTTATCCGATATGATAGATAACAGAATACTATTGGGACACACAACATCATCTTTGAAGATCTTTTCATAATCCTCCGCCGAATAAGTAGACTTTATGGGAATACATTGAGAGGATTTGGCCAAATTATTCATAACCACCCATATGGAGTCATATTGTTTTTGTGTCTGAGGCAAACCTACTACAGATCCATATTGATGTCTTCCCACTTCCAAGTAGTAATTTAGTTTTCCTAAATTAAACCACTATGCTATTGATGTTAAACTTTCACTTGCTCGTAATTTGGACAATTAGCAACAAATTCTCCTATGTCCTTTTTAGAACATTACTACCAAAACACTTCCCTAAGGTCATGGTACATCTTTGTTGAACCTGGATGAATGGAGAAACGGGACCCATAATCTTTCTCAAGAATTCGGTTCCAAAAATCATCTACATTGGGAACACACAACTCCTTGATACCTCAAGACACCAGCCCTCCCTAAGGATAATGACTCATTAAGCTTGACAAGATACGATTTCTTCAACTCCATCAATGGTTGATCAAGGTGTTCTTTGGGCTTCACCTCAACCACTAAAGATGACTCGGAGTTATGATGGATAATAAAACCACCATTTGGAGAAGCTACCAATCTTATACCCAATCAAGCCAATCTATGTACATATTTCACTAGGTCATTCTTGGCTTCCTTTACATGAGACACATTATCCATGGTCATATGACTTAAAGAATCTGTAACCACATTGGCCTTGAGGAGGTGATAGAGAAGACTCATATCGTAATCCTTCAATAATTCCAACCACTTTCTTTTCCAGAGATTCAACTCCTTTTGAGTAAACACATATTGTAGACTCTTGTGGCCAGTATACACATCAACATGAACAACATACAAGTAATGCTTCAATACTTTCAAGGCAAATAAAAGAACCGCTAACTCAGGTTCATGAGTTGGATAGTTCCTCTCATGCACCTTATGTTTTCTGGAAGCATAGGAAACTACTTTCACAGGTTGTATAAGCACCCACCCTAAACCCATTCGGGATGCATCCTAATACACAATGAAGCCCTTTGTACCTTCTGGTAAAGTCAACATCGGAGCAAAAGTAAGCCTATCATTCAAGATTTAGAAACTTCTCTCACATGCCTTCGACCACTCAAATTTATTACTCTTTTGGATCAAAGTAGTCAATGGAGATGCAATGGACGCAAAACCATCCTCAAATCTCCTATAATATCTTGCTAGACCAAAATAACTCCTACTGTTGGTGGGAGTCAATGGTCTAGGACAATATTTCACCACTTTAGTTATCCTTGGATCAACCTCAACTCGCTCACTAAAAAAGATATGATCAAGAAATGCCACCGACCTCAACCTAAAATCACATTTTCTATACTTGACAAACAATTGACGTTTTTTAAGTTCTTGCGACACCACTCTCAAATGACTCATCTGTTCACCCTTATCCTTCGAATATACTAAGATGTCATCAATGAAAACATTGACAAATGAATCTAGGTAAATTCGAAATGATGTATTCATAAGATCCATAAATGTCGTCGAGGAATTAGTAAGACTAAAGGACATTAGTAAGAAGTCATACTGACCATATCTAGTATGAAATGCAATTTTTGGTATACCCTCACCTATCAACCTAAGTTTGTGATACTTCGTTTTCAAGTCAGTCTTAGAAAAGTAGCTTTCTCCTTGGAGTTTATCAAACAAGTTGTCAATCCGAGGGAGAGGATATTTGTTCTTAAAAGTGAATTTATTGAGTTGGAGATAATCAATGGACATTCTAAGGTACCAATCCTTCATCTTCACGAATAGCATTAGAGCACCCCATGGAGAAATAATAGATCTAATGAAGGCTTTGTCTAGTAGATCTTTGAGTTTATCCTTCAACTCTTTCTATTCGGCCAGAGCCATCTTATAAGAAGGAATTGATATGGGATTTGTATCTGGTAACCAGTCAATACCAAAATCAATTTCCCATTCGGGGGGAATACCGGGAAAATAATTAGGAAAGACTTCTAGAAATACCCTCACTACGGGGACAACCTAAATGGGAGGAATTTCAGCATCTAAATCTTGGACTCTTACTACATGATATAAGCACCCTTTAGTGATCATTTTACAAGCCTTCAAACAAGAGATGATACGACATATAGGAATAGAATTTCCCCGCTTCAACACAAAAACTGGCTCATTTGGAAAGTGAAACTTCACCACCCTCGTTCTACAATATATAGAGGCAAAGCAAGCATGCAACCAATTCATACCCAATATGATATCAAAATCAAGCATATCATGTTCTACTAGTTTAAGATAAGTAACTCTATTGGGAAGCATTATAGAAAAATTTTAATATAGCCTTTTTTCAACAATCGACTCACCAACCGGAGTAGACACCATGAAAGGTTCATTCAGGATATCGGGTAAAATGTCAGATTTTTTACCTACTAGAGGAGTAACAAAAGACAAGGTAGCACTAGATCAAGTAAATCATATACATCCATAGAAAACACTTTTAATATATTAGTCACCACATTGGGAGAAGTCTCTTGCTCATCCCTAGAGTGAAGAGCATAAAAGCAATTCGTCAAAGGACCATCATTAGAACCACTGGTTTGAGCTTGATGACTACCCTTGTCTTGAACCTTCACATTAGGGAAATTCCTGACCTTGTGGACACTTTAACCACAATTAAAATAATTATACATTCATTTAAGGCAATCACCATAATGTTTGGCTTCTTGTTTGATGACCTTGTGCTCCCTCCCTTTGAAGGCTTAAGGCTAGACACCCTATCATTATGAAACATAGTGAACTTTGTAGGAACATGACTAGAAAACCTCTTTTTGAACCTGGGCTTGTCTTGGATATCTAGACTACCCTTTGAAGGACCACCATCAAAATATCTTTCCCTCTTGACATCTCTACTCTTTCTCTTAGGCCATGCCTCTTCCACTTTTTGAGCATGAACCATGAGATGATAAATTTTCATGTTATCATGTATCATAGCCGAATGACAATCCTATTTTATGTCATCAGACATTCCCGTGAGAAAGCGGTTCATTTTAACCCTAGGATCGGAAATCAAAGAAGGAGCATATTTTAAAAATTTAGTTATTTTCAAATAGTATTCAAGTACACTCATACCTCCTTGGAGAAGGTTGATGAACTTCACCACTATGGATTACCTCTTCTTCTTAGGGATGAACCGGTCAAGAAAAGCCTTCTTGAAAATTGCCTAAGTCACATGTCCACCCCTTAGAGGCATATTGTCCCTCCATTGGACGTACCAAGTTTGGGACACATTATTGAGTTGGTACGTGGCTAACTCGGCCTTCTTACTAGTAGTCAGACCCATAAGATTAATGATCTTGTTAATTTCATCAATTAACTCTTGGGGGCTTTTTTCAATTTTGGACCCATAGAAAGTAGGAGGATTGGGAGGCCATGGTTCTAACATGTTGGTTTACTCGAGGTACAACCTCCCTATTTGCTTGGGTCGTCATGTCTTGTGCTTGAGTAGTGGCGGTTTGCGCTTTTGTTGTAATAGCTTGGGCCATTTGGAAAAGGCAGTCCATATGTCACCATCCGCCAAAGAAGGAGGATTGAACGGAGCTTGCTCATCATTAGCATCTTTTTCAAGAGGAGGGACTTGATCACCACGGGGACAAACTTTTACATTGCCAATCTCTTCCTCAAGTATGCGAGTCGCGTTTCTCTGAGTATTCATTGCCTATAACAAAAACAAGTACACTCTAGATGCACGATATTGGATTTCCGATAAAAGAGAGAGTTTCCTAAGCATCACACAGGTTCCTATCCATATGTATGTCGCACTTCACAATTATGAGTAAGAATGTAATAGACCTGGTTGAAAAAAACATCGAATATAATATATCAAACCTCATGCTCTGATACAAATTTTGTCATATCCAGGAAGCATCCTGTAGACGTAACCGGTGCCTTCGTCCTCTTTGAGGACTAAGACTATCCTTTTAGCTTACATCATTATATTCACAGGTCAAAATGCAGAAATATTTAGAAATTTTCATTAATTCTAGATTCAGGATTACATAGACCTCTACATACACATAATACATTCATATAGAATATACATAGACCTTTCGTATAGGAATATTACATGTCTTGTACTTTTATTGCACATAAGTATATATAAGATATAACAGTCTTAAATGGATGTCTCGTCTCATAACCATCTAACAAAATTATAACAAATTGGGCCTAGCCCATACATCAAAGCAATAGATACACATATAGGCTATATACTATTCGTACTCAAGAAAAAAGGAAAGAACATAAGAGTCTTAAAAATAAAACAACTCCATAAGCTTGATATTGGCATTTCCTTCGGAAAGTGAGGACCTACCTACCTGGACAAATGGGAATGTCCAAGTCTTCTTCAAAGTCATCTCAAAAACCCTTCAACGACTGAATCCTAAAATGTTGGGAAAAGGGAGAAAATGAGGTTAGTAGACCACTTGTACTAAGTATGAGACCATATTTACATATAGTATCAAATCATTCTAAAATGGGACATTTCATTAAAACATGCTATTTTACATTAAGGAAGCCTTATGCATATTCAAGAAGATCATACCAACCAATAATACATCTTCATTAATTCAAAATAATGTATATCATAAGACTAACAATCCTAGGGCTAGCAAGCAATCATAAGTGAAACGAGCAAATGGAGATCATTTAAGAGTACATATCATCATACTTTATAAATGGAGATCAACACATGTTCATAAGTGAAACCAATAATCACGTAGTGTCATCAATTATCTGCATCATTATATGGATAACATGTAAAATTATAAGCATATTAATATATAATAAATCCTTCTAAGACTTTCTTCAAGGCTAACTAGTGCAATGTCTAGGTAAAGTCCCATACCCTTACCTAAACTAAGCTAAACCCCTTTGGTTATTCTATTTACAGTCCATTCATATAGTTCATTTTATCTTGACTTAATCAACATAGACCACATGAGCTAATGTGGAATAACTTGTCATGGAACCATACACCGAAGGAGGAGAACTACATGACAAGGTAGTACCAAACATGAACATAACAACTACTTGGATCCACTTGCTAGTATTCCTATGGGGCAACATAGTTCCAACACTAGGAGATATAGTTGGGATACTCTTTATGGTCCATGCATTATAGTCTCCAACCTCAAGAGTAATGTAGTGCTCCTACCTTCCCTAGGATTGAAGGGATACTTCTCAATCTAGTTCACTCGGTGCTAATATAGAATCCCTTTTTGAATTATTTTTAAGCATATATTTATCAATCATAACTTAGTTTAGGTCATAGGATCTATCCCTTGTATATTTATCATCAACATATCTCAATAACAATTGCATGAGTATATCCCTTTCAATACAATTCATATAAGTCAAGTTTTCACATTTACATCATCATTCATGATAAGGCACATTGGCTGTTATGACCGTTCTTATAACATTTACATCTTAATAAACCTGACTAAAATAGTCATGACATTTCAATTCATCATCATAACAATTCTTTCAATCCTATTTTAAGGTATACTTCAATACAACATCATCACTTAATCACAACTAACTACAATTTAGGTAAAGAATAGGGATCATAAGACTTACAAAGTCTCCTTGATAATCTATCGTATAGGTCTTACCATAAAAAATTAACTCAACCCAATAGGGCGTAATATCATCACTAAAAAATAACCAACGTGATAAAAAGGCCAACTGAATCACTACATCACAATTCATCACTAGTTTATGACTTAAGATAAGAGACTTACTTCAAATTCATAATATACATCATAACCTAGATCAATTACTAAAGAACTAGTATAAATGGACTAAAATGCACCTTAATGTATTAATATTTCTAGAATAAGATCGTCTAGTAGTAATTAAACCAATAAAAAAGTCAATTTAACTAACATTACAAAAGTCATATTAAGATCACAACCTAGGGTTAAGGGAAATAGTTTATCTTCCACACACTAGACAAATCCATCAATAAATAACATAATTAAATTATAATACATGATAATATATCAATAATATTCAAAAGAAATCATAAACAAAGCAATTTCACTAGATCAATTTTGAGATTAGAAAAGACCCACTTGAATTTCATATTTTTGAGACCAATTTAATGAAACCCTTTGGGGAAAGAAGTATGAAAGGTGAAAGAAATCCGTAAATTAATATTTGATGTAGATTGATGGCAAAACGTTGGAGACTTAAGCCCTAGATCCCACCTTTACCTTGTCTTTAACAGAGTTCTTCCACTTCGAGAGAAAAAGATAAGAGAACGAAGAGATTTTTAGGTTTGGGAATTATGAGGACTTAGGTTAGTCGGATTAGGTTAGGATATTTATATAGGTTTTTAATTAACTTAATTGGACATACCCTAATCCATAATTAACCTCTTTAATAATCCAACTAACAAAATTAATTAAATAAAAAGGTGCAGCAAAACCATCCCCTCACAAACGAGACCACGATCGACGCATCGTGTGTCCATTGATGGGAACTACTCCCTCTATGATACACATCTTTCTCTAAGTTCAGAGAGTTTTCAAAACACTATATTGGACAAATATTATAAGTTTCCATCGATGGAGGCAATCGACGCCCCGTCGATTTAACCACGACCGTTGATGACACTCGTATATGGGCACTGCCCGTTGCAATCTTAGTTCCAAAAAGCAAGGGTCCTTCTTAAGGGCCCTTGGTTGGTACATGTGGAGTTGTGGATGGACGGTTCAACCATGAACTAACTCTAATACGTGTTAGTCACCCTTCCACCAATTCTCATCATTTTCCGACTCCTAAAAGATAGTCAAATAAGCTAAGACATGCTAGTACCTCACTGAGCTAGTTTTCGTACGTCATGGACGTTCCTTAAAATTTTGGTTTATAACCCTCCTAAATGACTTATATACATTAAAATTGACTTAAAACAATGTCTAAACCTTTTGACACCTTTGTTAGGCTCTAAAACACATCTTATACTTTCGAAGTGTTACAATTTTCCATATTGGAGTTCCAACATGATTCAACATAATGTTGATGTAAAGCATATTGAAAAAAATGTATTTGATAATGTGTTTAACATGGTTCTTAACTTTGATGAAAAAACAAAGGCAATCCACAGTCACATCAAGATATGGTAGTCTATTGTGATAGACCTCAATTGAAAAAAGATTGTATTAGAAAAGAAAAACATATATTGTGTAGTATACAATATGGCTAACATATATAAGCTATGATCTAATGGAACCTTAAGTGTGGTAGTGGTACTCGTAGTATACAACGTGGCTAGTATAGTTAAGCTATAAACTAATGGAGTCATAAGTGTGGTAGCGGTACACGTAGTATACAAGGTGGTTAGTGTTTATAAGTTGTATCCTCGTAGGAAAAATATAAGTGCTAATTGGAAGGGGTTATAAGAAAATGATAAGGGTGGGAAGCGACGGGTTCAGACATAATATTTCGTTGTTTAATTCATATAGTATGAAGTGGGCGTCGGGTTGACCGTTGATGTGCACCAACTTATGTGGTTGTACTTATACTACTCTTTCTATGTATTTTTACATTGTTTGGATGCAGGATCGGTGATTTTTCCATAGGTGAAGATAAAGAAACCTCCAACAGCTTTGACTATTCATTCCACATGGTAGAAGATTTGTCTTTTGTATAATTGGCCCTATTATTAACTTATTGGCTCTAGTACTTGTCATACTAGGTCCTTGGGGATTAGTAAATAATTTTTTATACTTTAGTAAATTTGTATTTTGAATGGTTTCGTTCTTAAACGTCCTTATCATGCATTCGTTTTCTTTAAATTCCACATGTTTACTAGTTGTTATGTTAAGGAAGCTCATTAAACCAAACAGTTGAATCCCCTGTAAATGATAGAGGGAATACTCACAATCTGATAACATCCATGTCCCAGTATAAGTATCATTCTATGCCCTTATTTGACGTGTAGTTGACTGATCCAAGGGGCATCGACTTCCTCTGTCATTAGAGACTGTTTTTTTTTGAAGTCTTGGCTCATAAGTTGGGTCCTCCTCAAGGACCCTTAGGTTTTTCCTTGGCGAGTCCTGCATCGACTTTTCCAACCCGATACCCTTGTATAGATGTTAGGAAACTCTCACATCATTTTCAACCAAAAAGAACACGTAAAAAATGCAAGGGAACACCTTACATACAAGTGACATTTCAAGCAAAATCTTTTGAATGTTATGGACGTTCTTGGACGTTTGATCTCCAAACATCACCAAAGTTTATATACTTTGTGAAAACACTATCATAGACCATTTAGAACTAAATAATGTGATGAAACACATGTTATACTCTTGCTTCAACTAATTCGTTTTATTTGTGTTACATTCTAGCCCACTTGGACAACATTCATCCTCGAAAGATAATTGCTTCATTTTAGGCCCTTTAAAGAGATAAGGAACACAAGGCTAGCAACACATAAACATACTACACAATAAACAATACACAATTAGAAGACACCATATACACATAAACAAGAGACTCAAAATACAACAAGAAGATAGAAACTACTTCGACAACTCATCAAGGTATAAGACTTACATTCTTCATTACACAAAGGAGGAAATCCTTCTTTATACATTATAATGCTCATGTACGTCATTTATATACACATTATAACATTTTTTCATGAAATAACAATTTGGTCAATTTTCCAAAATCTTTACTGTTAAGTACTAAAACCCTTACCTTGAAACATGGTCAAATATTCCTTAATTCATCTTTTAAGAAGTTTATGATGAAGACATGAAAATATAAGAGACAATATCATATAAACTCATTTTATAACATAAACATAACTTCATTAATTCACAATGCAAGGAGATCAATGAAATTAAATTTCAACTAGAATCCTACACAAAATGCTACCCCACTTAGAGGGAAACCATTACTACACAAGAGAGAAAATCATTACTTGCCGGCATCATCAGCAAAATTTTCTCCCTTAGCTTGAAGAACATACAAGAGATTCCTCATTGGAGCACAATTATCTGGAATACTTTGAGGAACTTGCTTGGGATCTCTTCCTCTAGAAGAAATAGTAGGAGAATCCATTACCTTATGACCATCATTACCACAACCAAATAACCCTCTGATATCTGCTAGAAATTTCTCTAAGTGTTTCTTCCCTCAAGTAGCACAAGTAGGCCTAACACCTTGAGAACCACTAACACCTTCAACCTTGACCTTAGGAGCACTAGTTACATCTTGGTTTAGAGATATCTTCTTGAATCTAGGTTGGTTTTTTACATCCACTCTACCCTCTTAAATTTTCTAGAGATTCTACTAATCTGGAACTCCTAATTGGATTGTGCATACACCATAAGTCTAGACAAGTTCATATCATTATGGAGCATGGCCGTACGACACTCTTTTTTCATAAGGCTAGCAATACTGGTGACAAACCTACTCATTTAATCCCTAGGGTTGGACACCAAGGATGGAGCCTACCTAGACAACAAGTTGAACTTCAAAGAATACTTTTCCACACTCATGTTCCCTTGCCTAAGGTTAATGAACGCCTCAACCTTCAACACCCTCCTCTCATGGGCAAAGTACTTTCCTAAGAAATCATCCTTAAATGCTTCCCACTCTATAAGACCCAAATCTACCTGCCTATTACCTTTCCATTGAATGTACTACTCACGATCAACTTTCCTCAATTAGTATGAATCGAACTCCTCCTTTTCCCTAGTAGTAACCCACATAACACTCAACATCTTATACACACAATCAAATACATCTAGGGGATCTTATCAAACCTTAGAGCCAAGAAATATAGGAGGATTTATTCCAGAAAGTCTCTTATAGTCAAGAGATGAGGATAATGGGACTTCATGTCAACCTCGGCCTCCCATGTGTCCCCTCAACTAGATAGTTCCTTGACAACACTTTTACTGAGGCCACCTCTTTGTTCCTCGATATAATCACTTGAAAATCAAGGATTTCAATCGAAACCTCCTTATAAGAGAGGTACTCCTTCACACCAAGATGCTCAATAGGACAAATTGACTCGGGATCACCAATACACTTCATAAGCATAGAAACATGGAAAACCGGATGAACCGAAGCCAATTTACTTGGGAGTTTCAACTAATAGGCGACCTTACCAACCCTTTATGAGATTTCATAAGGAACCATATAACGAGGACTCAAATTCCCTTTCTTTTTAAATCTAACTACCGCTTTCATAGACAAACTGTTTAAATAATCTTTATCACCTTCTTCAAACTCTAATTCTCTTCTCCTATGATCGGCATAAGATTTTGCCAACTATAGCATGTTTGCAACCAGTTCCTTATAATATGAACTTTCTCCAAAGTCTAATACATCAAATCGGTACCAAGAATAAAAGACTCACCAACTTCATACCACCTAATAGAAGATCTACACATTGGTACCAAACCCTTCTTAGAATTACCTCTAAAACCTAGAGATTAATTGTGCATCCCTATCCGATATGATGGATAACGAGATACCATGATGACACACAACCTCATCTTTGAAGATCTTTCATTAATCCTCCACCAAATAAGTAGACTTGACAGGAATAAAACGAGCAAATTTGATTAACCTATCCAAAACCACCAATATGGAGTCATATTGTTTTGTTTTCCGAGGCAAACCTAACATAAAATCCATATTAATATCTTCCCACATCCATGTAGGAATTTTGATTTCTTAATTTAACCACCCTTCTTTTGATGTTCGACTTTCACTTGTTTGCAATTTGGAAACTTAGCAACAAATTGTGCAATGTCCTTTTTCAAACCTTCCCACCAAAACACTTCCCTAAGGTCATGGTACATCTTTGTCGAACCCGGATGAATGGAGTAACGGGACCCATGAGCTTTCTCAAGAATCCGGTTTCTCAACCATGTACATTGGGAACACACAACCTTCCTTTATACCTCAAGACACAATCCCCCTCTTAGGAGAATGACTGATTAAGCTTGACAAGAACCGACTTCTTCAACTCCATCAATGGTTGATCAAGGTGTTGTTTGGACTTCACCTCAACCACTAAAGATGAGTTGGAGTTATGATGGACCATAAAACATTCATTTGGAGAATGTTCCAATCTTAAACCCAATCTAGCCAACCTAGGAACATCTTTCACTAGTTCTTTCTTTTCTTACTTTACATGAGACAAAATACCCACGGTCACACGACTTAGAGAATTCGCAACCACATTGGCCTTGACGGGGTGATATAGCCCAATCATATCGTAATCCTTCAATAATTAGAACCACCTTCTTTGTCAGAGATCCAACTCTTTTTGAGTAAACACGTATTGGAGACTCTTGTGGTTGGTATACACATCAATACGAACACCGTACAAGTAATGCCTCAATATTTTCAAGGCAAATACCATGACTACTAAGTAAAGATCATGAATTGGATAATTCCTCTCATGTACCTTAAGTTGTCAAGAATCATAGGATACGACCTTCCCATGTTGCATAAGCACACACCCTAAACCTACTCGAGATGCATCACAATATACAACAAAGCCCTTTTTATCCTTCGGTAATGGCAATACCGAAGTGGAAGTAAGCCTATCTTTCATGGTCTTGAAGCTTCTCTCGCATGCCTTCAACCACTCAAATTTCTTACTCTTTTGGGTCAAAGTACTTAAGGGACATGCAATGGATGCAAAACCATCTACAAACCTCCAATAATATTCCGCTAGACCCAAGAAGCTCCTAATGTCGGCTGGAGTCAATGGTCTAGGCAAATTTTTCACCGCTTCTGTTTTCTTTGGATCAACCTCAACTCCTTCACTAGAGATGATATGAACAAGAAATTCCACTAACTTCAACCAAAAATTATATTTACTATGCTTGGAAAACATTTGATGTTTTTATTCCATGAACCACCACTCAAAAATGACTCATATGTTCACCCTCATTCTTCGAATATACCAACATGTCGACAATGAAAAGAATGACAAATGAATTTAGGTAATTTCGAAACACCCTATTCATAAGATTCATAAATGTCATCGGGGCATTAGTGAGACCAAAGGACATTACTAAGAACTCATAGTTATTATATCTAGTCCAAAATGGTGTTTTCGGTATACCTTTACCTCTCACCCTAAGTTGGTGATACCCGATCTAAAGTCAATCTTAGAAAAGTAGTTTTCCCCGTAGAGTTGATCAAACAAGTCGTCAATCCGAGGGAGAGGATACTTATTCTTAAAAGTGACTTTAGTGTATTGGCGATAATCAATTCACATTCCAAGGGATCCATTTTTCTTGTTCACAAACAACACCGGAACATTCCATGGAGAAATACTAGGTCAAATGAAGCCTTTGTCTAGTAGATCTTTGAGTTGAGCCTTCCACTCTTTTAATTCGGTTGGAGCCATCCTATAAGAAGAATTGATATGGGATTTATATCCGTTAACAAGTTGGTACCAAAATGAATTTCCCGTTCCGGAGGAATGCCGAAAGATCATTAAGAAAGACTTCCAGAAATACCCTCACAACGGGGACAGACTAATTTTCAGGAATTACAGAGTCTAAATCTTGGACTCTTACTATAATATATGAACAACCTTTGGAGGTCATTTTACAAGCCTTAAGACAAGAGATGATATGACCTCAAGTAATAGAATTCCCCCTAATCCACTCTTAAACGGTCTCATTTGGAAAGTTAATCTTTACCACCGTCGCTCTATATCTATAGAGGCAAAGAAATCTTGCAACCAATCCATACACAATATGATATCAAAATAAAACACATCAAGTTCTACTAGTTAAACATAAGTAACTCTATTGGACCATTATAGGAAAATTTCCATAAACCCTTTTTGCAACAACCCACTCACTCACACGAGTAGACACCATGAAAGGTTCATCTTAGATATCGGGCAAAATGTCAAAATTTTTAGCTACTAGAGGAGTAACAAATGACAAGGTAGCAAAATTTGGAGAAGTCTCTTACTCACTCCTAGAGTAGAGAGCATAAAAGCAATTCTTCTTTGGAGCATCATTATAACCACTCGCTAGAGCTTGACAATCAAACCTTGTGTTTACCGTTCACATTAGGTTAATCCCTTACTTTTTGGAAACTTTTACCATAACTAAAATAATTATCTTTTCCTTTAATGCAATCGCCATAATCTTTCTTGCCACACTTTCCACAAGTATCCATCTTGTTTGGTAAGCAACTGCTCCCTCCCTTTGAAGGCTTAGGGTTAGACACCCAATAATAATTAGACTTAGGAAATTGACTAGAAAACCTCTCCTTTTTACCTAGGCTTTTCATGGATATCAAGCCTACCCTTTGAAGGAACACTATCAAAAGATCTTGCCCTCTTGGTATCTCAAATCTTTCTCTTAGCCCTTGCCTCTTCCACTTGTTAAGAATGAACCATGAGATGAGAAATTTTCATATTTTCATGTAGCCTATCCGAATGACATTCCTCTTATAAGTCATCCGACATTCCCATCACAAATCGGTTCATTTCATCCCTAGGATCGGAAACCAAACAAGGAGCATACTTTGACAATTTACTGAATTTCAAAGAGTATTCAAGTACACTCATACCTCCTTGGAGAAGGTTGATGAACTCCACTACTATGGTTTACATCCTCTGTCCTTATGTCACCATCACCAAAGAAGGATGATTAAATGGAGCTTGGTCATCATTAGCATCTTCTTCAAGAGGAGGAACTTGATCACCACGGGGAGGAACTCCGGCATTGGCAATCTCTTTTTCAAGTCTTCGTGTTGTGTTCCTCGGAGTATTCATTGCCTATAACAAAAATACTAGGTTTAGGTGAAATCACACAATAAGTATACTCTAGAGGCACGATATTGGATTTCCAAGAATTGAAAGAGCTTCCTAAGAATCACATAGGTTCCTATCCATATGTGTGGCGCACTTCACTATTATGGGTAGGAATCTACATAGTTTTTGTCAAGAGAGACATCGACTCTGATATATTAAACTTCATGCTCTGGTACAAAGTTTGTCATATCCGGGAAGCACCCCCTAAACATAACTGGCGTTGTAGTCCTCTCACTACTAGAAAAGGCCTACACAACAGTTTCATATGTGTTACAATAGGACAGAAAATAGTTGCCATAGAGGTAAAGCATCATTTTGTAAACCCTCTCATCTGCTCGCATTACTATAGCTCTATTGTAACAGGTAGTGTAATGGTTCTCAAAATTGTTGCTATAGGAGCCTCTATTGCAACAGTTTTCCTTCGATCTATAGGCACCATAATATTACAACAATTGTAACTGTTAAAAACTGTAACATTAGGGGTTGTGGTAGCTGTTACATTGCGTTGCAATAGAGTGTGTTGCAATAGCTTGTTGATATTGCAACACTTTTTTAAATATCATGGCAACAGATTTATTGATATTGCAACAGTTTTATTTTCTATTGTAACCAATCTATATGAATATACTGATTTCCCCTAACACGAAATCAACAATTTATATAAATGTTCTCTAAATAAAATTATATATATATATATAATTCGAAATAATTTAGTCACAATATCCATAAAAGTAAAATATACCAAAAAACATGTTTTCAATAGTTTGTATTTCAATACTAATAGATATTAAAACAAAAGATTGTTGCTTAACAAAAGTCACAAAATGACAAGAAATAGAAGAGAGTTGAGCTAAATTAATAGGACTCTACTGCATTCATCATCCTCTTATTTAACAAAAGTCTGAATTATATCATGTAAGGTTTTCATCACTACTGTTTTTATCATCATCCTCCTAGTTATCTTCTCAACCTATAAAAAAGCATAATCAAAAGTTTATTGTGGGACAGAACAAATGTCCAAAGTATACCAAACAATTTCCAGGGGAAGGAAATTTAACAGCAAGGGACAAAACCTTCAGACTTGATTCAAAACACCTCTAATTAACCACGAGAACTACTCAAGTTCAAGCCATGGCAGTTATCAAGGTCAACCAAAATCAACAAATGACTAGTCAAAATTAGGCCTTTGTATGATAATGTTCATCAAATATTTCGTAGCAAATAGACTGAACATTAATCCCTATATCAATTCTATTAGCCGAGCATGAAACTATTAAAAAAGTACATAATAAATCACATGCACACACCAAGCATACAAGTTATTGTTATCGATGCTTTATTAACATATCCAGTGAAAAAATGGGAGAACTAGTGGGAAAATCAAGTCTTTTCAGATCACAAAGTTCTTCTAAGTATCCTATTCTCTTTTTTAGATTGAATGGATTATTTTAATACTAACAGAAGGATACAAAGGAAAAAACACAAAGAAAGACATAAAAGGAGAAGCTGGAAGAGTTGTACAAGGTGAGGTAGGTTCTCAAACATGGGCAAGAAAAAAACCAGGTTTACTCTTAACTCAAAAAAGAGGTGAAATATGCCTATGTTTTTAGTAAAACCAATTGTTTAGGAATAAGAGAAGAGTCTAACTCAACTTCGGGTTAAATTCTGTGACTTAATACCGACAAATGCATGTTACCGCATATAACTGAAGACATGAAAGAAACAAACTACTAGCAGGAAAAAAGTAACAAAAGACAACACAATGAACCTAGATAAAGTTCCAATTCCTGTATTATACTTGGAAATGGATGCTATACTAAAAATGCATCATAAATCACACACACAGACCAAGAATACAAGTTATAACTTTCCAAAACAACAAACAAACCATCATACAGACTCCAGGAAAGATAATCATCTGTTAACACATGAGTACCAAATCATGAATTCAACAATAAGAAAAAAGAAGTTTTTTCTCATGAAACATACAATAATAGAAGATTGGAAACATAATCATGCAACATTGAAAGACACAGATTCTAAAGTCGCACAAACTGTCCAATACTTTATTCATCCCCCATGTGCTAGTCTAGAAACCACATTGATACATAGACAGAGGCAGCACATTCAAACAATCACACAAAAAATCCAGAAACAACATTGATACATAGACATATATTGCAACATATTCAAATAGTCATAGAAATAGTCCAGAAACAACTTTGATACCTAGACATAGACAGCACATTCAAACAGTCACATAAATAGTCAAGAAACAACAGTGATACACAGACATAGGAACACATTCAGATAGTCATAGAAACAGTCCATAAACAACATTGATATATACAAGTAGGCAGAACATTCAAGTCAAGCTATTGTGTAAGTGAAGAAGAAGAAAAACAATAACCTTTATACATGGGTTGTTTTTTCTAGAAGATAGATGATTTAACAGTTGCATATCTTCTTGTGGTGCTTGAGCACCCAATGAGGCCAACGTGGCAGCATTCAATTGAAGTGATGGGTACAAAACACTTAAGTTATCCAAGAATATCATTTGTAACTTTTTGTGTATATCTTCTTTTTGTTGTTCTAATTTTTCCAACATCCTTTGAGGCATCCTCTCTTCCAATTCCACCATTTTTTCCCATCCTCTCATCATTAGAAGTTAAACAAGGTTTAGAAATCTCTTTCCTGGTCAAAGTAGTTTTGGTAACTCCTCGTCCATACTATGCCAGCTCCCTGGGTGTTCCTTTCCTATAACTGTTGTAAAAACATCAAATGATTAATCGTCATCTTCACTCTGTCGACCTTGCAGTTTCTCCATTTCAACCTGCAAATAAACATCAAAAAATCATGTATTTAAGAATAAATAATTTATCTTAACAACCTTATAACCCATTAAAATTCATACAATTTTACTAATTGTATGTTGTTTGGAGTCCTTGTATACTCGACCAGGCTTTCTTTATCTTGTAGACACAAAGAGTTCTTTAGATGAGAGCTCATCCAGACATTCCTTCACTTTTTCCTATTTATATAGAGTTGGTATTAAAGATATTTTGTGGAAACAAGTTCAAATTTATTAATTAACAGAAAAACATACAAAATTATTGCGTATCACAGCACAACTTATTTTACCGCCAGTATCTGGATTCATCCATTTTTTAGATTTTTGGTATTTCTTTCACTCATTTCCTGTAAATAAATGAGTATGTAAATTCTACAGTAAACTTAAAAATGAATCAAAAACAAAAAAAATGAATCAATAAGAACTTAAAATATAAATCTAACCTTGAATTTTTTAGAGGCCCAATATTTGAGAAGATCCTTAATATCATATTCTTAAACATTTTTGGGCTTATTTGCCATTCGAAGATCACCATTATCATATTCTTTATAATGTTTCTGATACAAGTCATCCTTATACTTTATCCAAGCATTCTTAATTACATCCAAAGCCCATAGTTTTGCACTTTCAGGAATATCACATTTCTCCAACAATTTGTTCTGTATATTAGTAAAAATTTATAACTATAATTGTAAATGCAGAAACTCAAACCAGAGTATATTGCCACAAATCATCATTTGTGTCCATATTCTTCCAATTATGAATGTTTATAGGACAAAGCATAGTATTCCTTTCCAGGTTTCAAGAAAACTCCCAAACTCTGTTACAACAACATTAGCAGGACAAATGGGTTGATTGTACCTATTAAACACAACCAATTTATGCTATTTTCGCCCATGTACACTTTGCATTACTGTAGTAACTATTTTCTTTTTTTGAGTTACATGGCCTACAATATATGAAGCGAAGTTAAACAACATATAAAAAATGTTAACTTATTTTACAATTCCAGTACATTTAAATATTTATAAGTGAATTTATAGGTATTTACCTAGTTCTCCTGATAGGTCATTTTCTTGTGAATTATGTGTCCTTGTTCCACTTGGTCTTGTATATCATGTGCCTCTACAATAGGAGATCTCTTGGAACTTGTTGCAATAGTTTCTCTGAAACTTGTGCAACTACAGTGGAAGAATTTATAGGTTCTTGTGGCACTTCATTCTGCAAAAGTTGTGCTTTTAAAGTGGAGCAATTTTGAGGCACATGCTGTTATGGTTTCTGCATTAATCTTGCTATTAGACTCAAACGACTCTGAGGCATTTCATCCTTTTTAGATTGTGATTTCTAAGTACAAGAATTCTTAGCCACTGGTGGCAATTTTTCTTGTAAATTTTTTCCTACAAGAGTAGAGAAATTTTGCAGCAGAATAGATTAATCATTCCCTTTTTATCTCAATGAAGAAATAATTTTGTGATATATAGATGTAAGTGTTCCAGCTTGCACATAATGTTTTCCTTTTCCTTTTTTGTTTTGTTTTGTGGTCTCTTCCGTCCTCATGACTATCAAATTTGTCAAAACCATATATATGAATAAGAACAAATTCTTGGTAAGCACATTATAAGTTACTTTACATGTGCATCACATACAATAACAAGGCTAAGATACTTAAGAAACAAAAACCTTCCTATAGTGCTAGCTCGTCAGTAGTGTTGTTGAGACTCTCTATAATGGTTTACTAGCTAGCCTGCAAATAGAAGGTTATCACCTGAAACAATTGAGAATATAATTGTAAGTAAAAAGACTAAAATAAACATGTATTTCTAAGTAAAAGACATTTATCACACACTTAAAATAAAATAAACATATATTACAAGAAATTCAAAAATTATGTATTAATCATCCGCATCCATCCAATCCCAAGCGGTATCATCATAGTCATCTTCATCTTCCGACGTTCCCATAGTTGTATCGTCTGAAAATTGAGCATTAGATGTCATATCAACAATGTCAACAGGAGCATCGTCTCTTGACCATCTCATGTCAACATCGGATGATATATATGAGGAACCAATGTCTTCACTTACCTCTTTCAAAAATGTATCTCCAATATTAGGACAATTTTATTTCTCCAAGTCATAAAAATCAACAGGCACTTTATTCCTTGCATAATAAACATCCTTCTAATTGGATGCGCCGCATAAAATACTTGATGCACTTGAGACACAAACACATAAGAGTCATTTGTAGTTCGTGATTTGTTGAAGTATACACGAGTTAACCCATATTCATATATTTCATTATAAATAAATCGCATCTAAATAGTACAACACTAAAACAATTGTAATCAACCTCAATGATATCATGAATATCCCCATAATATATAAGCTCCCCATCAATAGGATTTGATCTCGGCCACTAGAAAAAGTATCAGTTGTCGCTGATAAAGTCACTCCACTATTTTGAGACTTGCGTATGTAATCATGTTTTAGTGTATGAAATTGGTATCCATTAATGAATATGCAGTATATATTATTGTTGCCACTCTATTAGGCCCTTTAGCTAGCCATCTTAACTGATTAGGCCCTTCAACATTTTTAACTTTCTCTTTGAACCATTTTCCAAATTCCTGACTATGACTCTTTTCTCTTGTCCATGCATTTGATCTAATATTACTATCAATTAACATCTTATGCTCCCAATAAGTATGAATAATTCAAGTTTGACTATCAGGCATTCATATTTAAAGTTTTAAGTGCCTTGTCATATTAAAAAATGAAGTTTAAATTATATATAATTATTTTTTTTTTATCTTTTTTGATATATTATTCAACTGCTTCATCACCAGTATTGAGGAGAACACATCTATGTTCTTCACTAGATAACTCTACATCATGGTAAAAGTCTTTCCATTTCCAACTAGATGCTTAAGCTTAGGAAACAACACGGACAAATCATCTCCCTCCTTTTCACCAGCCTCGTCATCCTCAGTTCGGTACCTACTGAATGATGTCTTCACTCCATAATGTAGGTATCTCGAACGAAAGATCAAGAACTCTTCAACATATGCTATTCAATCTTATGGATAACGACGATTACGAACACGACCCTTGAACCTACACATTTTTGTCTCACTAGAATACATTCACCGAATATCAATTATACCACCCAATCTAATTTCATCAACCAAATGTACAGGCAAATGTTCCATTATATCAAAAAAAGATGGACGAAAAATCTTTTCAAGCTCACATAAAATTTCTTTGATTTCAATCTGCATTAGCTCAAGATCTGCTCGCCTTATAACCTTACTGCATATAGTTTTAAGGAAGTTCCCCAATCTAATCAAGGCTAATGAAACATTCTTCGGAAATCTTTTTCGAACCGCAATTTGGATCAAGTAATGCATAATAAAACGAACATCATGGCTTTTGTACCCTAATATTTTCATCTCATCCACATCCATACGATTTGATATGTTTGAGGAAAATCTTTTTGGTAATTTTTGTATTTTTAAGACGGTGCAAAATAATCCTTTTACCTCTGGCTTCATGGTAAAACAAGATTTATCTAAATGACCTTTTCCATTTGTATTATATTTCCTTGGATGAAGTCCTTTCATATCCCCATTTCTTGCAAGTCATAACGAGAATTAATGTGATCTTTTGACTTTCCTGGGATATCTAATAAAGTCCCAAGCAAATATTCACATATATTTTTCTTAATATGCATCACATCAAGATTGAGGCATAATATTCACATCTTAATAAGAAATCCTTCCAAGCTTTTCCATTAGCAGGATACCTTAAATTCTTATCATTATGTCGTTCAAAAATCATGCCATATCATATCAACAGTTGTTTCAGGACACATAAATATTCTATGAAGCCTAGACTTTAAAAGAAAGTACCTTAAAATCTTTACTAGTGTTTTATAGGTTGCATTTGTCATGTCATCACCCTTTATTTGATAATCTAGAAGAGGCACACACAGAGCAATTATCTTTCTCTGCATTTTCATTCTAAAATAACATGCAATCGTTAGGGCATGCATGTATTTTTTCATAGCCGAGACCAAAATCTTTTATCATTTTTTAGCTTTATTGAAAGACTCGGGTAGTTGAGCAAACGGAAATGCTTCTCTTAACAAATTTAATAGTTTAGTAAAATCCACATCATTCAACCCATGTAGGGATTTTAGCAAGTATAACTGAATGATGAAACTCAACTAACTCATGTTCTCACACCCTGGATATAACGCTTTTTTTCCTTCATGATGTAATTTAAAAAATCACTTGGTATCTTCAGCTAGCCTTTATCTCTCTCCTTCACCATTTCTTGTTTCACCCTCTATTTTTTTGAAATATATCATGAAATAGTCCATCAATATCATCGTGGATGCGTGAAAGTTTTTTGTTTCGTGAGGAGACTTTCTCCTCGTGAAAAATTAATTTGTTGTATCTATCCACATATCCATTTACAATCATGTGATCCTCAACAACATTTCTGTAATGCCAATAACAATTGGTGCATATTTTTCAAGGGCATAATATTTCATTTCCTTTTGATGCTCGTTGAAATGTCTTATCAAGTAAATCATTCACTCCACTAAAAATATCAATGCATCGTTTCATACTCATCAAAATTCTATCTAAATTATCCACTGATATCTAGTGACACAGACAAATAAAAATAATCAAATTTATGATAAACGATGAAATAAAAAAATAGTGTATTGCATAGGAACAAACATATCTCAGAATGTACATGGAAAATATGTAGTTTAAACATATTGCAATCACAATTCTATTTACAACAAGCATTACATAACTTTTCTTAATATATGAAACAAATATCAAAGTTCCCTACAGATTTTCTTTTTGATAAAAATCAAGGCAGAACATTCCTTAAAAGTATCCCTACATATTTTCAAAAAAGTATCCCTATAGATAAACTTTTTGATTAAAATGATAGAATGGAATTTTAACGCAAATAATATTGATATGGAATTTTAGGATGTTTCAGATTTTCATGTCAAATTGTGTAACACCATTAGTAAAATTCAATTTTCCCACTTTCATGCTAACGTATCTCTAGTTTCCTGTTGGTCTATGTAACTCTTTAACAATAATGAAACTGAAATTTCTCACATAGCTACTCAAGCGAGGGGTGAAATCAAAGAATACATCATCAATGCAAGGGTAATAAAAACCAATTGAATGACTCATGGAATAAAAAATTCAACATCAATATCGAGGAGAAATATGTCTAGAGTAATCAATTTTACCATTACTACAAACAAAACTTTAAACCCACAGTAGCTAAAACTTAATGATAAAGAACCCACAAATGGAGAATTACATAAAATACACTAACTACACCTCAACGATTTAAGGAAAAACAAGAGATTCAAGAAGAAAAACTCAAATGTTCAAACTTGAAGCTTCTTCAGCTATTACCTCAAAGATACATTACATAACGTTCAGTTGTTGAAGAAAAAAATATCAAGATTTCTCAGATTTCACAAGCGAACCTTCAACCCTCCATTTCCTTTGATTTCACAACGATTTCTAGAGAGAACACTAGACAAACTCAGTGTATGTCTCTATAATTATCAAATTATATTAATTTAATCAAATACCCATGAAAAAACATATAAAAATAGAGAAAATAAAGATACATACAAATAAGTCATTTTTTAGAACCGTTACAAATATGTCTTGTTAAATCACTGGTTCATTACTCAAATACGATTAAAAGACAACAGAAACAGTAGCCCTGCTCTGAAAATTTTAACGTGAAATATAATAAATTAGAGGCCCAAAGTTCAACTTGAAATTTCATAAAATAAGAACATACTATAAAATTCAATTCCTCGCACATTTGTGTGAAACGTGTAGCACATTTTAGTACCCATCGGTAGCAAATTTTAAAAAAATTCCATTTTCATGTTAATTTATCTCTTATTTCCTATTTCTCTAACTTTAATCATCAACAATTATGTAAGTGAGGTAAAATCAATGAAGACGTAATCAATACAAGGTTATTCAAATCCGGTTGAATAACTTATGGACAAGAAATACAACATCAATTTAAAGTTAAATAGGTGTAGAGAAGTCAATTTAACCATAAATACAACAAAAATAAATCCACAATAGCTAAAACTTAATGAAAATGAACCAAAAATAGATAAATACATCAAATACACTAACCACATCAAAATACTGAAGACAAAAGAAGAGATTCAAGAACAAAACCTCAAATGTTCAAATTAAGTTTCTTCAACTATAACCTCAAAAATTTCAGAAAAGAACCTTCAGTTGTTGAAGACAAAAATATCAAGATTTCTCATATTTCACAAGCAAACCTTGAGCCCTCTATTTACATTGATTTCACAACACTTTCTAGTTAGCATAGTGGCCAAACTCAGTGTCTGTCTCTATAATTATCCAATTATGATAATTGAATCAAGTACCCATGAATTAACATACGTATACATATAAAATAAAAAAGCACATCAAGAAGTCATTTTCGAGAACTGTTACCAATATCTGTCTGTTAAATCAATGGTTCATATTTCAAATTATATTAAAACACAAAAGAAATAGTAGCACTCTCTGAGAATTACAACTTGAAATCCAATAAATTAGAGGCCCAAAGTTCAACTTGAAATTACAGATAAGAAGAACTTACCATAATATTCAAATCCCTGAATATTTGGAACCTGTAACACATTTCAGTACCAACCAGTAACAATTTTTTTAGATTATTCCATTTTCATGCTAATTAATCTTTTGTTTCCTGCTGCTCTAACTTAAATCGTCAACAATAATGTAAATGAGAGGTGAAATCAATGAAGACACCATTAATACAAGGGTATTCAATCCCGATTGAATAACTCATGGACAAGAAATAGAACATCAATTTCATGTAAAATACATCTAGAGCAGTGAATTTCACCATAAATCCAACAAAACATTGAACCCACAATAGCTAAAACTTAATGAAAAAGAACCCACAAATAGATAAATACTTCACATACACTAACCACACTCTAAAGAAGAGATTCAAGAAGATAACCTCAAAAGTTCAAACTTGTAGTTTCTTCAGCTGTAACCTCAAAGATTCAAGAAGAGAACGTCGAAGAGTTGAAGAAGAAAACCTCCATTTCCTTAGATTTTACAAGAAAACATACAACCCTCCATTTCATTAGATTTCATAGATTGGTTAAGGAGAGAAACTATTTTAGATTCGACGAAAAAAATGAGTTTATTTCTACCCTAAAATCATAGACATGAAGAACAACTTACCATTTTCCATCGTTGCGCTTCAACTAAGCTCAAGAACTTCTATATTCCATCGTTCATCTTCTTCTACGCTCCACTAAAGAATGAAAAATTAGGTCAAAGAGAAGAGGGGTGGAAAGGAATATGCATGTGTTCTGCTTGTGGAAGAGAAAGGAAAATGAGCGAATGTTTGGCTCTTTCTATCGATAAAGAGAAAATAATTTTACTTAAACACATTATTTAATAATAAAATACTATGAAAAGTTTTGGCGAGGTCAGCAAAAATAATAGAGGGAAATTATGAAGGGATTTAATATAAAATTGTTCCAATAGAGTAATATTCATAGTAAATATTGCCATAGATTACTTTATGGCAACGATAATAGTAACTGTTGAAATATACAGGGTCTATTGAAATGATTTTCACACAATTGTAACAGATTTATTACTTAATCATATTAATAATATCCAATTGTTTGGGCAACGGCTCAAACCGTTGCAATAGACCCTCTATAATAATGGTGGCTTAGGTGTTGCAAAAAAATCCGTTGTCGTAGTTCTAATTTCTAGAAGTGTTTTTGAGTACTAATACTAGCCTCATAGCTTAAGTCATTACATTCAAAGGTCAAAATGCGGAAGAATTTAAAAGTTTTCATTACTTCTACAGTGAGGTTACATAGACCTCTACATACACATAATATATTCATATCAAGTATACTTAGCCCCTTCATATATGAAGATTACATAGTCTTCTACTTTAATTGCACATAAGTATATATAATATGTAACATAGTCTCAAATAGACATCTCGTCTCATAACCATCTAACAAGATTATAACAAATTGGTCCTAGCCCATACATCAATGTAATAGAGGGACATATAGGCTATAGTGTTCGTACTAAAGGAAATAGGAAAAAATATAAGAGTTAAAACTAAAACAACTCCGTAATCTTGATATTGACATTTCCCTAAAAAAGTTAGTACATACCCACATGGATAATTGGGAATTTCATAGTCTTCTTCAAAGTCGTCTCAAAAGCCCTTCAACAACCGGAACCTAAAATGTTGGAAAAAAGGGAGAAAATGGGGTTTGTACACAAGATGTACTAAGTACATATCATCATTCTTTCGAAATGTAGATAACCACATGTTCATAAGTGAAACAAATCATCACCTAGTATCATCACTAATAAAGATTATTATATACATAAAATGTACAATTATAACCCTATTAATACAATAAGTTCATCTTTATAAGACTTTCCTCAAGGAAAATGAGTGCAATGCTTAGGTAGAGTGTCATACCCCTACCTATACTAAGCTAAACCCCTTAGGTTATCCTACTTAGACTCCATTCCTTTTGTTTATTTACCTTTTTGGAACATCTAGCCTTAACCGACATAGACCGCATAAACTAATGTGGAATCTGTTGTCCTGGAAACCTACACCGTAGCAAGGCAGACTACTTGCCATGGTAGTACCAAACATGAACATAACAACTACTTGGATCCACTAGCTAGTATTCCTATTGGGGAAACATAGTTCAAGAATTAGGAAATATAGTGACACTATTTTTGTTACATGCATTATAGTCTCCAATCTTAAGAGTACATTATTGATACAACCTTCCCTATGTGGGAAGGGACACTCCTCACTCCTCACTCTTTTTCACTCAGTGCTAAGCTAGTCTCCTATTATTAAATTTCTTTAAGCCTTTATCAACAATAGTAGTTTAGTTTAGGTTATAGGGTATATCCCTTGAAAAATCATCATAATCATATTTCAATAAGAGTTTCATGAGTATAGCCCTTTAGTTATAATTCATATAAGTGAGGTTTGCACATTTACATCATCATTCATGATAAGGCACATTGGTAGTTATCACTATCATTGTAACATTTACATATTAGTCAACCTCTTAAACATAGTCAAGACATTTAAATTCATCAGTATAACAATCCTATCAACCTTAATAAAAGGCATACTTCAATACAATATCATCATTTTATCAAAAGTAACTACAATTGAAGTAAAGAATAGGGATCACAAGACTTACCTAGTCTCCTTCATAATCCATCTTAAGGTCTTGCCATCAAACCTTAACTCAACCCAAAAGGTTTAATATCATCACACAACAACAAAATTGAATCACTACATTACAATTCATCACAAGTTTATGTCTTAAGATAAAAGACTTAGGCAAATTCATAACATACTTCATAAACTAGATAAATTATAATTGGAATACAATGCACCTTAATATATTCATAATTAATACAAACATCATCTAGTATTAATTCAATGAATAACAAAGTCAACTGAACCAACATAACAAAATTCAAATTAAGATCACAACCTAGGGTTAAAGGGAATAGGTCATCTTCTACAAACTAGACCAATCCATCAAGAAATAACACAATTGAGTTATAATACATGATAATATATCAATAATATCCAAAATAAATCATAAAAAAACCAATTCACAAGATCAATTTCGAATTTAGAAATGCCGTATTTGAATTTTATATTTTTGAAACTAATTTGATGAAACCTTTTGGGGAAAGAAGTCTTAAAGGTGAAATGAATCCCATACCTTAATGTTTGATGAAGATTTATGGAGAAACCTTGGTGATTTAAGACCTATAACCCAAATTGACCTTGTCTTCTATGGAGTTCTTCCACATAGAGAGAGAAAGAAGAGAGAAGGAAGAGTATTTTGGGTTTGGGAATTATGTGAAGTTAGGTTTTCCTAATTAGTTTAGGGTATTTACATAGGTTTCTAATTAAGTTAATTATAACTCCCATAACCCCTAGTTAGACTTCTAACTTATTCAACTAACTAAATGAATAAATTAAAAACGTGCAGCAAAACCAGCCCCTCAGACGAGACCATGATCGACGGATTGTGTGTCCATCGATGGGCAGTGCTCCCTCCGTTCTACACATCCGTCGCTAAGTTCAGAGAGTTTTAAAAATAGGACCTTTTAAAAATATTCTAAGTGTCCATTTGTGGAGGGAATCGACGCCCCGTTGATTAGACCATGAACCGTTGATGACACCTATATGTGGGCACTACCCTTTGGCAGCTTCATGCTAATAAGCAAGGGTCCTCCTCAAGGGCCCTTGGTTGGTCCTTGGGTAGTCATTCCTGGACGTTTTGACCATGAACTAACTATAATACGTGTTATACACCCTTCAACCAATTCACATCATTTTTCGACTCCTAAAAGCTAGATAAATAGGCTAAGGCACATTAGTACCTCATTGAACTAGTTTCACTATGTCATGGACGTTCCTTATCATTTTTATTTATAACCCTCCTAAATTGCGTGTATATATTTAAATAGACCTTAAAACAGTTTTTAAACCTTTTGACACCTATATTAGGCTCTAGAACACATCTTAGATTTTCAAGTGTTACAATTTTCTTTATTGGAGTTCCAACATGATTCGGCATAATATTGATGTCATGCATATTAATGAAATATATTGCATTATGTATTTAACACGGATCTTAATTTTTATGAAAACACAAAGAGAATCCACAATCAAGTTAAGATATGGTAGTCTATTGTAATCGATCTCAATTGAAAAGGATGGTAATGGAAAATAAAAGCATATATTGTGTAAATATACAATGTGGCTAGTATAGCTAAGATATAAAGTAATGGAGTCTTAAGTGTGGTAGCGATACTCGTAGTATACCAGGTGGCTAACATATTTAGGTCTTAACCTCGTAGGAAAAATATATGTGCTAATTGGAAGGTGTTCTAAGAAAAGGTTAAGGGTGGAAAAGAGAGGGGTCAAGACATGATATTTTATTATTTAATTCACATATTATGAAGTGGGCGTCAGGTTGACCGATGATCCCTATCAGAACATGTAGTTGTACTTATACTAGTCTTGCTATGTATTTTCACATAGTGTAGATGCACGAATGGAGATGTTTGCGTAACTAAAGATCAAGAAATCCTTAAACATCTTATGTCTTTTGTATAATTGGCCCTATTATTCACTTAGTGGATCTTTTACTTGTCAGATTAGGTTCTTGGGGTTTTGTAAACTATTTTGTATAATTTAGTAAAAAGTTGTATTTTGAATGGGTTAATTCTTAAACATCCTTAGCTTGCCTTCGCTTTCTTTAAATTACGCATGTTTTCTAGTTGTTGGGTTAAGAGGGTTCTCCTACGCAGGTGTTAAAGTTGGTGCCCGCAAGGCTCAATGGGTTGGGTCGTGACCTGACTTGACTTTTAACTTTTCTTGAATAGAATTATGGATACTGATATACCGTGGTTTCAAAGTATTTTTAATGCTTTTTCCTTAAGTTTAGTGTGTGTCCAAAAGCCTTTGTATTGATTTTTATGTGTCGCCTTATTTGTAGGAAATCTGTCAAAAAATGAACCTGGACGGTTTTGAGCGAGAAATGCAGAAGAGACCACCAACGGAGCTTGTGATGGTCCGTCGAGCTTGTGACGGCCCGTAGGTGGCAAGGTAATGAAGCTGTTGAAGGAAGATGGGGAAGTCTGACCTAGTTTGGGATTACGGAAGTCCACGACGGACCTTCATAGCCACGACGGTCTGTCTTGTTGGTTCATCGCAATGATCAGAGAGTAGTCCCAGTACCCAAATTCAAAGAAGTGTAAGTATTATGGAACGGAGAACCTCGACGAACCGTTGTGATTGGAATGGTCCGTCATACTTGTCCATTGAGGGTAATGAAGAAAGAAGCAGAAGAATTTGTGAAGTATGGGACGACGGAGGCCATGACAGCCCGTCGTGTCCACGGCGGTCCATCACTAGGTCCGTCGACCCAGACGCGTTTTGAAAGATTTTCAGTAATTAGAATCCTTCTGTTATTAGGTTTTTTATACTATAAAGATTTTGAAAAACCTCGTTTTTTGGGTTAGACTCTTTGATGTTACACTTTTTGATATGATACTTTTTGATAATTAGACTTTTGGATAATCTTTAGTTCTCTTGTTCAAGTATTGAAGGATTAATTTCAGCATTTGTTATACTTTTTCTAGAATTGATTGTTGGTACTTTTGTTGATTATACAAGTGAATTTCTGGATTTTATTCTTTCTTATCAAAGTAAGTGCATGAATTTTTATATTAAAAATATTAATAGTGTGATTATGACCAATGGGTAACTAAACTCCATGACTAGGGTTGTGGGAACCACGGGTGAATAATGAGGTTAAACCTAACTAAAATAGCAATTCTAGAATAGTGTCTTGCATGTATTGATAATTCTTTCATTTAGAAGTCTTTTTAACGGATGGCCAACATTAGAACTAGCCTTAATGCTACTTGCTGCTACCAAGGATGTAGATAATAGGAAAAGAATTATCAATATAGATTTAGTGTATACTATCTAATAGGCTAGTGTCGATTGGTATGAGATAATAACTTAGTCAAATATCGAATACAATGCTTAATATGAGGTAAAGATAAGGGTTAGTATAGCAATACACGTAGCCGAACCAAGGTGCTGAGTGAAATTTTCTAGATGCCGGACCAATGATTTAGATATACATAACTTATCACTTTACATGCAAGATAACTTGGAAAGAATTGTTATAGTTAGGATTATCAAGTTAGGAACCTGTGGGGAACACTTAAGCCCTAGTTGCTTTTATTAATTGATTAAGCTCCAAGATTTAAATATTTAGTTGTTAACTTAAATTTAGTTAATTATTTTCATTAATTTAGATATAAAACCCCCACCCCCTTTATTGTAGTTTGTTTTCTAGAAAAATAATTGACTAAACAATAATAATAATAGAATAAAGTCAAGTCTGAACTATTTTTCTCATGGGAGCGATCCCAACCTCATTAGTTGGGCTCTTTACTCGATATGAACGCTTTAATTTTTTTTGAGAAGCAAGTTTGAGCGTATCAAATTTTGGCGCCACTATCGGGGAAAGTAGCTTTTAGATTAACTTAAACTTATTACTAAAGTTTAGTCAATATTTTCTTAATTTTACTTTTTTTATTGTTTTTTATTCTTGCAGAACTATCTTTCTTGTATCCAAATACACGGGGAGGAAGGAAACCCTTGTTTCCCTACGACCACGAATTAGAGCGTACACTATGTAATATGAATCGAAACTTGGGTATTAACAATGATGATCCAAATAAGTACATCCCAGCTCTGATTGATGTTCATGGTTAGTTATTACCTGATGATATTGGTGAAAATCAACAAAGGGGACAAAATCCCGCTCCACGTCATCAAGAATACTACAGAGGCTATGATAATATTTCAGACTCTGATGGGAAACTTGTCTTGCCCCCTCTACCACAAGGCCACAACTTTGTGGTAACTAGTAGTCTAATGCAAATGCTCACTGTTAGAGGTTTGTTTTCAGGGCTACCTTCTGAGGACTCACATGCCCATATAGATAAGGTAAGGGCAGTGTGTAAAAGTTGTATAGGGAGGCCTGATTTTGATTTGGATGTAATAGGCTAAGAGTATTTCCTCTCTCACTGACGGGAGAGGCTCCGATTTTGTCAACTCAGCTCTATTATAACTCAATTTTCACTTGTAACAAACTAAGGTACGTTTTCTTAGCACGTTACTACCCTGTCTCCAAGAAACTAAACCACAAAGACAAAGTGAACAACTTTGTTGCACTACCAGGAGAGTGAGTTAGCAGTTTTTGGGATAGATTCAATTTATTTGTGATAAGTGTTCCCAGTCACCGCATAGGTAATGAGTCAATGAAGGAATACTTCTATTGAGGAAAGGATGATAACAATAAAGCGATATTGGATACAATAGCGGGTGGTTCTTATGGGGAGTGTCCTTATGCAGAGATTACATAAAAGTTATAGAATTTCTACCAGAATAATACAACTTAGAGTAATAGGAAGTCAGATACTTGAAGAAATACCTTCAAAGTGCAATCCACTTACAACCCAACCATAAATGAGATTCGTGAAGAGATGGCTTAGATGAGAACTGAGCTTGGGTTGGTATTAAAACATGTTACTGGGGGTGCATAAAGATAAATGCAGTTAACTACTATTCTAAACCACCACCAACAAATGATAAATGTTATTATGAGGAGGATTCCTATGCGGTAAATGAGCAAACGGGGGGTTTCCGACCGAGTTCCCAAGGCTCAAATTAGGAGAATTGGCGCTAAGGTCAAGGAAACCAAGGTCGGATCTATGGTAACTATAACTGTGAGGGTCATTATGTATGAGATGGAAATTACAACCACGACAAAAATTTCAATAGGGGTAACTATGTTAACTAAAATGATAGTAATGGGCCTTATGTTCCTCCTCAAAATTGTGAAGGTACTCCTAGTGATGGTGGAGGTAGTATGGCATGAGTTGAGGATATGTTGCACAAAATGATGAGGAGGTTTGATGCTAGTGATGAGCATATTAAAGATTTAAGGAGTGATTTAGCGGGTATTGGGAAGAAAGTCAATACACATGCAATAACGATTAAGCAGATTGAGTTAAAATTGGCCCAATTATGTACGACTGTGAAAACATGACAACCGGGCACTCTTCCTATCAACACTGTCATAAATTCAAAAAATGATGTACACTGTATGGAAATCACTACTCGGGGTGGTAAGCAAACCATTTACCCACCTATGCCGTGTAATAAGGAAAAGGTGATAAAAGATAATGATAAAGTGGTAGAGGTTAGTGGTGAAGTAGAAGATAACATTGGAAAAGATGTTGAAGTGCCTACAAAGGTAACTATCATTTCTAGACCACCACCCCCGTTTCCTTAAAGAATAGTGAAAAAGACCGAGGATGGTAAATATCAGAGTTTTATAACAATGTTGAAGCAACTTTATATTAATGTCCCTTTGGTATACGCTCTAGAACAAATGCCCTGTTATGCCAAGTTTATGAAAGATCTGGTTACAAAGAAAAGTTCGGTCACTTCTTAGGATGACGATGGAATGCAGCATTGTAGTGCTATTGCTACAAGATTTGTAGTACAAAAGAAAGAAAATCTGGGTGCGTTCACTATCCCTTGTACTGTCGGGTTATTACATTTTTTGAAAGCATTACGTGATCTCTAGGCAAGCATAAATCTCATGCCCCTCTCGATTTATAAGAAGTTGGGTTTGGATGATCCAAAGTCCAGTACGATGCGACTACTAATGATTGATTGAACAATAAAAAGACCTATAAGGATACTCCACGATGTGCTAGTAAAAGTGGAGTCATTCATATTTTCGGAAAATTTTATTATTCTTGATTGTGAAGTGCCTATTATTCTATGTAGGCCATTACTTGCTACGGGTAGAGCCTTAGTTGATATGGAAAATGGGCAGATGAAATTCCAGTTGAACAATGGAGAAGTGACCTTCAACATTTGTAGGTCCGTGAGGCAGGGTGGTGAGCTCCAATCGTTATCTGCTATATCCTACAAAGAAAAGATGAAGAAGCACCATGACCTAAAAATTAAAAAAAATGAGAGTTTATGGTTTGGGATTTGGTTCTTTTATACAATTTTAGGTTGCTCTTGTTTCCGGTCAAGCTCAAGTCCAAATGGATTGGACCTTACTTGGTTACCCAACTATTCCCTCATGGAGTAGTTGAGTTGAAAACCAAGGGGGGAGTGTGGATTAAAGTAAATGGACAGCGAATAAAAATCTATTTCAGGCATGCTGAATTAGCGAATGAAGTGATCGAGACATATAATCTTGATGAAGTTTGAGTAATCAAGTGTCTTCACGCGTCCACTGACGTTAAATCAGGCGCTGGTTGGGAGGCAACTGAATACTTATAGTTTTCTTTCTAGTAATTGTAGCATTTTCTACTAATGGGTTTTAAATTTTCAGGTAGCACATCACCAGAAAATTCTATAGAAAATCACTTTGCAATAGTCACTGACGGATACATCGACGGACCGTCACGCGTGTGACAGACCTTCACATGTATCTGTCGTGCAAGGTACGTCTTTCATTTATTTTCAAAATTAGGGCACACGCGATAGAACCCATGACGGACCATCGCTTCTGTGACAGACTGTCGCATCTTCGATGGACTATCGTCGGGGACTCGTTGCGTCATTAACCAACATACCCAACCCGACCGGCTAGGGAATTTTAAAATTTGTCAACATTTAAAAACCCCACCCCTTCATTTCAGCCATTTTTTCCCCTCTTTCTCCCATTTCCCTCCCTTTCTGACTTCCTACCTCTCTTCTCTATAAACATATCACTTCCCAAATCCCCAATTCCGTAAATCTCCTTTCTACTGGTCGGAGTCTTCTGCTTTGGGTCTGCTCTTGATAACCAAGTGCCTCACATGCTGGTTTTTATCTTGTTCTCAGGTATCTGTCTCTGATCTCTACCCATTTACATTGAATTTTTTTTTCAATTAGTATTATCCTATTTCTTTTTGGTGGGTCTTCATTCTTTGATACAATTTTGTCTGACCTCGGTTGAGAATCCCTGAATTGCCTTGTAAAAACTAGAGAAATTGGTGCTTTAGCATTGCTAGTTTGCTAGGTACTTTGGTTAGAAACATGTAGGTTAACACTAAGTATTCCGTTTGAGTCACAGGGATGATTGTGGCATCCTTATTACTGTCACTGAATGACAGAACAAGACCCCGATGACGGACTGTCGTATCCATGACGGACCATCATAGGGTCAGTTCTAAAACCCCACTATTCATTTTATTTAAGTGTCAACCAACGGACACATGTAACGGACCATCGTTTCCAAGACGGTCTGTCCTGCACAACCGTTCTGGTTTTCAGAGACCCTATTCCTAAGGATTTTCAACTTTTTCTAACTATTCTCTGAAGGACATCTAAGATGTACTCTCATTAACATGACGTTCCGTCCTACACAACCGTCATGGTTGTTAGAGACCCTTGTCCTAAGGGTCTCCATTTTTTTTCCAAGTGTTCTCTGACAGACATCTACGACGGACCGTCATACCCACGATGGACAGTCCTGCACAACCGTTCTGGTTGAAATAGACCCTATTCCTAAGGGTCTGCAACTTTTTCTAAGTGTCCTTTGACGGACATCTAAGACCGACAATCATTACCTTGACGGTCTATCTTGCACAACTGTCATGGTTATCAGAGACCCTTGTCCTATGGTCCTCCATTTTTTTCAAGTGTCCTCAGACGGACATCTAGGACGGACCGTCATACCCTCGATGGTCTTTCCTGCAAAACCATCTTGACGGTCAGAGACCCCTCTCCTAAGGATCTCCATATTTTTTCTAAGTGCCCCACGATGTAAATCGATAACAGACCATCATTATAATGACAACGGATCCCAAGACGGTCCGTCATACTCACAATGAGCCGTCACTTGGTCCGTCATTTTTGACTGTTACTACAGAGATGTCATTACAACTTTGATCTTATGTTTATTTTTTGTCATTTTAGCTTGTCTTTTTTGCTACTTCTAGTACTAATAATGATTCTTTAAAGGTAGTATCTCTAATTGCACAAAAACAACATTGAGTTTACGCACGTGGGCGTTCAAAGTCTGTCACCCCGTCTGCCCAACTGGTTAAAGGCTCTAATGATGAGGATGATCCCGAGTAGTGCCCCAAGGAACTGCCACTCCAGCACGAGTTGTACGTGCAACTAGAGCTACGCCTAAAAAGGTGGCGTCCGGCGTAGTCATTGCCTCACAGTCTAATGAGGACCGCACAATGACTGGCACACCTTCTGGGTCAGCTACACATGAAGAAGTAGCGTCTGGCTCCTTACATGTTTCGTGGTCGAAAGAAGCCTCAGGGTCCGCAGAAGTTCATGCACCCGCGAAAGCTGCACAGTCTGCCTTGTCGGATAAGGCTGACATTCCTGATTCCAACCCAGGATCACCGACTGGTTCCCTCACCTCGGTTACTGGCCAGCCTAACCGGTGGTTATTCGACGAGCAATACCAAGTGTATTCATATGCAATTTTCTAAATGATAAAGGCATCATGACACAGACCCTTAAACTGGAGAGGCGGGTCCTTACGGGAAGTCTCCCAACAATGCCAGATATCCACAATCTCTTCACCAGACACTGGTAGCGGTGGACAGCTCGTCTGTTGGGCTGCTACAGTGAGGACTTGGTGATACGCTCAAACTTACTTCTCAAATAAGAAGTAAAGCAGTCGTGTCAAGTAAATAACCCAACTAGTGAGGTTGGGATTGTTCCCACGAGGAAACTAGTCTAGACTTAACTTCAACCTGTTATTACTATTGTTTGGTCAATGACTTCCTTGGAAAGTAAAAACAATAAAGGGGGGTTTCTATTTCTAATTGAATGAAAATAAATAACGAACTTGACAGAGACACTTAACAACTTTTGAATGTTGGGTTTTAATCAATTAATCAAAGTAACTAGGATTTACGTGTTCCCCACAGGTTCATAACTTGATAATTCCAACTATAACAATTCTTTCCTAGTATCTTGCATGCAAAGTGATAAGTTATGTATTTCTAAATTCTTGGTCCGGCATCTAGAAAATCTCATTTCGTACCTTGGTCCATCTACGTGTGTTGCTATACTAACCCTTATCCTTACCTCATATTAAGCATCGTATTCGATATGTGACTGAGTTATTACCGCGTACAAATCAATACTAGCCTATTAGATAGTATACACTAAATCTAAATTAATATTTCTTTTCCTATTAATCTACCTCCTTTGTCCAGCAAGTAGCATTAAGGCGAGTTCTAACGTTGACCATCTGTTAAAAAGACTTTTAAGCAAAAGAATTATTAATACATGCAAGACACTAATCTAAAATTGTTATTTTAGTTTGTGTTTATCTCATTATTTGCCTATGGTTCCCACAACCCTAGTTATGGAGTTTAGTTACTCATAGCCATAAACACAATATTCAAATATATTAAAGATGAATTCATGTACTTACTTCAATAAGAAAGAATAAAATCCAAAGTTTGCTTGATTAATATCAAAAAATCACTTGCAAGAATCTCAAAATCAAACACTAATACACAAAGTCTAAAAATCTGATGTCTAATCTCATAGAGTCTAACCCAATAGAGTCTAACCTCAAAAACGAGGTTTTCAAAATATTTATAAAAAACCAAAACCTAATTAAACAAGGATTCTAATTGCTGGAAATCTGCCAAAACTCGGCTGGGTCACCGGACCACGCGACGGATCATCGCGATCACGACGGACAGTCATGGACTCTCTCGTCCCATACTTGTGCAATTTCTTCTGCTGCTATCTTCATTCCCCTCAACGGCAAGTATGACGGACCGTAATAGGTATAACTGTCCGTCGAGGGGGTCGTTCCTAAAAACTTCCAACTCTTGGAATCTGGGTACTGGGATAACTTCTATGAACTTCACGATGAACCTGTAGGACGGACCGTTATAGCAACGACGGACCGTCACAAGCTTCGTAATCCCAAACTTGGTAAGACTTCCCCATCTTCCTTCAGTATCTGCACTACGCTGCCATCCACGGACCGTCACAAGCACGACGGACAGTCATAAGCTCCGTAGGTAGTCTCTTCTGCAATTCTTCGCTCAAAATCTCAGCATTCAGCTTTGGACAGATTTCTGCAAAACAAAGAGAAACTTATATAAAAATTACCACAAAAAGGATTTTGGACACACTAAACTTGATGAAAAAATATTAATAATACCGTGAAACCACAGTATATCAACACCCTCAACTTAAATTCGTTGTTTGTCCTCAAGTGACGCACAATGACTCACTACAAAATCTTTGTACAATAGTATCCGTGTTTTATCCTTTGCAATCCTTTGGATATCAATCCTGATTAATCTCATAACATATTTGCATGCTATCACTGTTAGGCTTAAATTTTGTGGGATCGCAACATGAAACAGACTCACCACGCACTAACACCTATCCTTTTCAATTTCTCACCGAGGTGCTAACAATTCTAGTATTGTAACTAGTGTCCTCACTTTAAAACAAAATCCTCCTTTTTCACATAATGATTTCAGTTTGAGTATAAGGATTACTTTTCAACACTTATTCCCAGAACAATGTCACACTCATGCATACCTTTTGCCATAAGCTTTCCCTTATTTTCACTGCCTTAAGTTCGCTATACAACCCTTAGGATCACGATAGGACTTTTTTAGCTAGTAACGTAGGCTCGGGGTAAGGTAAGGTATATTTTAGTATACTTTAGTGACTTTTTACCCTCCTTGACATATCGGCTAAACCTTCCACTGTCTCTCGTTTCATCTTGCCCAGTTTCTCATATTCTTTCACCTTGCTATTTTCTCTTCTTTCTTCATTTGTGTAAGTGACTCTCATCTTTTCTTGCTTGTATTTCTTGTGTATTTTTCTTTTTCTTGACTTTTCTTTTCATCTAATTCTTGAGTCACTTTACTTTTGTTCTTTCTCTCTCTTCGTTCTTTCAACCCCACTTTCCAGAGCATTCCTCATAGTAGCCACCCTCAACTCATGGCTTTGCCATGAGTCAAGGTACACGATACCCAAAGTCGGGTCAGGGCCATAACGAAGGTTGTTTATGAATTAGCCACCCTCAACTTATGCTTTTGGCACAAGATGAGGTACACATGTCCAAGGAGGGACCAGGGCCAACACATTGTTCCCAGAAAAGATCAGTTGGGTGAAAAAGAAAGGTCAAATTTTAAGCTCAGATTATTTGGATCAAAGAAGGATAAATTTCATTTGATTTCTTTTCTTTAGGCTAGAAATGGGCTATATTGAATAAGGGCCTTTGATCTTTTCCTAATTGTCTATTACAACTTTCTTTTAGCAGGACTAACCGGGCAAGTTCTAGCTCAGTACCAACAATGGACTATTCAAATTTCCTCACACTCACTTGACATCTCATAACTATACCAGATTTTCAGACACCTAGTTCTTATTTAAGACTTAGTGTAATGCAATGGTGTAACTCTATTTCACGCTTAGAGCCATACAATTATCAATCACTATGCCTAGTCATGCATTATTTTCCAGTTTATCAAGATATCATTTTAGTCATCATGCTTCAGAATTAAACTAAGTACAAAACATATAAACATGCCGGTTCAACAGAAAAAGTAATTAGTCTTTTGGGGAAAAAGAACACAGGCAGGAAAACCCCAAAAGAGGATAGTGAATTGGGCTACTCAGACTTCACCCTAACACACACTATCCATTTACCCCACCCCCAAGAAAAAGGCATGCAATTGTCCCTAATGCATAAAAATCTAAATACAAGAGTGGTAGGTGAAGCAAACCTGTGGCGCAAAGCGTCGTCGATCAGCAAGATGGTGGGTCTGGTTCCCCGGAACCCACGTCCTATGCAATCTGGACACCCTTAGTGGTGTCTTCAGCAAAAAATGCACCATCAGTAGTTCCTTCTGCTATCTCCACTGTGCGGGATCTAGACGCCCCAGCCGCTAACTCAGATGCTCTCATGCGGTTCGCCTCTTCCTCAGCAAGGGAGGCTCTGCGCACAGCCTCTATCTCTCGGTGCTCTTTCTTCCTTGCTCGTGCCTCATCCTTTGCTCGACCCCTACGCCTATTGTCACTCTCTCGAGGGGGATGTGGTGGAACTTCTGAAGTAGCAAAAAGGGCTGCCAACACAGTGTCCTCAGCAGGCTCGACAGAAGAGGCCTCAGGCTCTGGCACCCTAGCCTCTAAGATCTTGTCGATGTCTGCACGAAGACTGTCAACTCCGGCCTGAAGATTCGACACATCCACCGAAGGGGCTGGTTGGGCTAGCACTCTCAAGTCAAAGGCGTCCAGACGTTGGTTAACCTCTGCGATCTTCCGCTCTATAAAACTGCATCATCTTCCACTCTAGACGCTCTTCGGACTGAGTAATCGACCTCTGCATCCATGGATTGATATGACGCAGAAGAGTGGCCATTTGTGTCTCTAGTTTTTGGACCCTTGAAAGTGGGACCAGTGTCGGTAGAGGGGCTGTGTGAGAGGAGCTCGGAGCTGTGCTACTACCCAGGATACTCTCGACTGGGGTAGTGTCAGTGGACGCCTGTGTAGCTGTGCGGGCCTGGGCTACTATATCAGCAAGATCTTCAGCAAGTGGGGAAAGCTTGGGACGGGGCCCTCTGCGTGGAGCCAACTCATTGGCCTCGTCTCTGATGAGGACGACGTCTACAGTGCCCTGCGAGGTCTTAAAATGATCGACGTGCCATATGGGCACACCTGCGGACCTGCAAACGGCAAAGATCAGGCACGGGAAAGTGTAGGTAGTAGTGACCTTGAATGCCCTCTCGTGCATGACTACCAGGAGAATCCATGCGAACTCCACCTCGAATCCGGCTATCATCGCCGCCATCAACACTGCTCGATCCCAGGTAACAATGTTATCAGCAGCTGTGGGGGAAAGGCACTGACGGACAAGCAGCCACAGGAACTTTGTTGTGAATGTGAGGTTGGCCTTCTTGATGGCCCCCTTCGGCTCAGTAACCCAATCGGCACCCTCTCCATCTACTGACATGTGCAGGGCCATCCATCTCTTGGTGGTCTCTCTCAGTGCTGGCTCACGCAAGAACTATCCATCCTTTACTATCTGCAAGCGTTAGACAACCTCGGCAGTGATGGGGTCCGAGTAGCATTTGCACTCTCGCACTATAGAAACCGGCAGATGGCTGGTAGGGAAATGTCAACGTGCACACCACGGACTCGAACCTGCTCTAGTGGGGCCTGTTTAGCGGGGGCAGCCTACCTATCGATCTGTGATCGGAGAGTCGCTACGTAGGATGCGTAGAACTCTCAGACCATTTCCTCGCTGTATCGTCCCAACGGACGTGCTGTCCACTCTAAGCGATGCCTGGTGAAGAGGTTGTGGATCTCAGGCATCATTGGGAGACTCCCTATAAGAACCCACCGCTCCAAGGTGAGTGTTTGAGTCGTCACTCCTTTATCAGTCAGGAACTTGGCGTCAAAGTAGACTTGAAACTGCCCGTCGATACACCACCGGTTGGGCTGGTCAGTGGCTGGAGTGGGGACCTGAGCTGGTGAGCCAGATGTAGAGTCTGAATTGTCAGCCTAATCAGACGAGGCCGATGCTGCAGCAGTGGCGGGGGCGGAAACCTCAGCAGAGTCAGAGGCTTCCTCGGACCAGGATACTCCCAAGGAGCCAGACGCTCCTTCCTTATTTGTGGCTGACCTAGAGGGTGTGCCGGTCAGTGTGTGCTCCACATCAGACTGGGAGGCAGTGACTACGCCGGACACCACCTTTTTGGGTGTGGCTCTGGGAGCACGTGCAGCATGGGAAGGTGTGGAAGTGCCTGGGGGCACATACTCAGGGTCTCGCTCATCATCAGAGCCGATGATCATGCGTGCAGACGGGGCGACAGACTTTGATTGCCCGCGTGCGTAGCTTCGGTCTTGCTTGGGTTCCATAGAAGATAGTACCTACAAAGGATCAATATTAGTACGAGTAATGCCAAACAAGACAAGTGAAACCATACGAAATAAAACATTAAAAATAGTATGTCATTGTTGTAGAAGAAGTGACACACGACTGGCCAGGTGACGGCTTGTCGTGACTATGATGGACAGTCGTGAGGTCCGTCGTGTTTTACTTAGACTATGTATATAGAGAACCCTGAAGGAGAGTCTCTGACTAGCATGAAGGTATGTGCAGGACAGACCGATAGAGGTTCGACGGTCCGTCGTATATGTCCGTCGTAGGACACTTGAGAAAAAAATGGAGACCCTTAGGAGAGGGCTCTCTGACCGTTATGACGGTCATGCAGGACGGACCGTCGTGGGTACGACGGTCCGTCAGATGTGTTCGTTGAAGGACACTTGGAAAAAAATGAGAGACCCTTAGAAACAGGGTCTCTGACAACCAGAACGGTTGTGCAGGACAGACCGTTGTGAAAACGATGGTCCGTCACATGTGTCCGTTGGGGAACACTTGGGGAAAAAAATGAGAGACCATTAGAAACAGGGTCTCTGTCTAGCATGACAGTTGTGCAGGACGGACCGTCGCGAGTACGACGATCCGTCACATGTGTCCGTTAGGACAAGGGTGCTAGGGCTTTTTTAACGGACCCTATGAAGGTCAGTCATAAGTACGACGGTCCGTCATCGGGGTCTCGTTATGAATAACAGTGACAGAACTAATGGTACCCTAAGCATCCCGGATGAACCCACATCAACCTTGTAGTGTTTTAGACTTACATGTGACTAACCCAACTACCTAGGAAACTAGCAAAGCAAAAGCACCTATGTCTAGGGTGGTAAACATGGCGATTTCGAACATTTGTGACCTACGTTAGAGAGAATAGTCTAAAGTAAACAACATACGATGAGGAACTAAGCATAATACTAACAAGTAAACAATAAGGCAAGATAAATGAGTATAAATTTAGAGACACATACCTTAGAAATGGAGAAAAACAAATGCACACGAACTCGGTGGCAAGGTAGACACTCACAACAGCAGTTTCCACTAGTAGATAACACATTAGAGCTTTAGAGAATTGTGAGAGGGTAATGATCGGTGGTTCAGAGAGTGTGGAATTTGAAAAGAGAGGGGAGATGAGAGGAATAATGAAGTAATGGGTGTGAAATGAAGGGTTGGGGGGTTTAAACGTTCTGATTTTGAAAAAGGGTTCAGTCGGGTCGGGGCGGGTATACTTCATTAATCATGTGACGGTTCCCTGACGATGGTCCGTCGCAGTTGTGACGACCCGTCGTTTGTTCCGTCACGTGTGCCCTAGTTTAAAAATAACAGAAAAACGTAACTGGTACAATGGATGCATACGACGGTCCGTCGATGTGTCCGTCAGTGACTGCTACAAAGTAATTTTCTGCAGAATTTGCTGGTGATGTGCCTGCAAATTTAAAACGCATTAGTAGAAAAATGCTACCATTACTAAAAATACTATAAGTATTGGGTTGCCTCCCAACAAGCGCCTGATTTAATATCGCGGCACAACTGGGGACCCTTGATTACTCAGACTTCATCAAGATAGTATGCCTCTATCACTTTATTCCCCGATGCTTTATGCAAAAAATAGAGTTTTATTTTATCTCTATTCCTCTTAAACCGCACTCCTCCTTGGCTTTTAACTCAACTGATCCATAAGGGAATACTTGGGTAATCAAGTAGGGGCCAGTCCATTTAGACTTGAGCTTGCCCGGAAGAAAAGGCACCCCAGAACTGTCTACAAGCACCCAATCCCCAAAAATAAACTTGTGTTCTGCATTTTTCTGTTAAGTCTCCTTCTTCATCTTTTCTTTGTGGGATATGACAGATACCGATTGGAGCTCACCACTCTGCCTCATGGTCCTACAAATGTTGAAGGTCGCTTCTTCATTATTCAGCCGAAATGTCATCTGTCCCTTCTCCATATCAACTAATGCTCTACCTGTAGCAAGGAATGGCCTCCCAAGAAAAATAGGCACTTCAAAATCGACCTCACAATCAAGAATAACAAAATCAGCCGGACAGATGAATGACTCCAATTTTACTAGCACATCATGGAGTATCCCTATAGGCCATTTCACTGTCCGATCAGCCATCAATAGCCGCATCGCAGTGGGTTTTGGATCCTCCAAACCCAACTTCTTGTATATTGAGAGGGGCATGAGATTCATGCTTGCCCCCAGATCACATAATGCTTTCGTAGAATGTTATGACCCAACTGTACAAGGAATAGTGAATGCACCAGGATCTTCTTTCTTTTGTACAAGGGATCTTGTAGCAATAACACTACAATGGTGCAGTCTATCATCATCCTAAAAAGTGACCGATCTTTTCTTGGTGACCAGATCTTTCATAAATTTTGCATAACCGGGTATTTGTTCTAGAGCTTCTACAAAAGGGACATTGATAGAGAGGTGCTTCAACATTGTTGTGAAGCGCCAATATTTACCATCCTCGGTCTTTTTCACTTATCTCTGAGGGAAGGGTGGTGGTGGCCTAGGCATGGGAATAACCTTGATAGGTACTTCTGCATCTTTTCCATTACTTCACTCTACTTTACCACTACCCTTTACGACATTATCATTATCCTTTCTCACATTTCCTCAGTAGATGGCATAGGTAGGTCAATGGTTTGCCTACCACCCCAAGTAGTTATTTCCATACAGCGCGCATCATTCTTTGGATTTTGGACAGTGTTGCAAGGAAGAGTGCCCGGTTGCCGTGTGTTCACTGTCGTAGATAGTTGGGCCACTTGCAATTCGATCTGTTTAATCGAAATTGCATGTGTATCCACTTTTTGCCCAATACTAGCTACGTCACACCTCAACTCTTTAATGTGTTCATAACTAGTGTCGAACCTCCTTATCATTTTATTCAACATGTCCTCAACTCACGCCATACTATCTCCACCATCCCTAGGAGTAACTTCACGATTTTGAGGAGGGACATAGGGCCCATTCCTGTCGTTTCTATTAGCATAGTTACCCCTGTTAAAGTTGTTGTCACAGTTGTAGTTTTCATCTCAGACATAATGACCCTCACGTTTGTAGTTACAAATAGTTCCGACCTTTGTTCCCTTGACCTTGGCGCCAATTATCATTATTTGAGACTTGGGTGCTTGGTCGGAAACCCCCCGTATGCTCATTTACTACATAAGTGTCCTCTGCATAATAGCACTCATCATTAGGAAGTGGTGGTTTAGCCAAGTAGTTGACTGTATTTATATTTTCTGCACCCCCTGTGACATGTTTTAGTACCAACCATAGCTCAGTTCTCATCTGAGCCATTTCTTCCCGAATCTCATCTATGGCAGGGTTGTGAGTGGGCTGCACTGCGAAGGTGTTTCTCCCTGTATCAGACTTCCTAGTACTCCAAGCTTTGTTATTTCGGGAGATTTTCTCTAATTTTTCAGCAATCTCAACATAAGGGCATTCTCCATAAGATCCACCTGCTATAGTGTCCAACACTGCATTGTTGTTATCATCCTGTCCCCGATAGAAGTATTCCTTCAGTGACTCATCATCTATATGGTGATTTGGAACACTTCTCAAGAATGAGGTGAATCTATCCCAAGAACTACTAACTGACTCTCCTGGTAGTGCCACAAAGTTGTTCACTCTGTCTTTGTGGTTTAGTTTCTTGGAGACCGGATAGTAGCGTGCTAAGAAGACATCTCTTAATTGGTTCCAAGTGAAGATTGAGTTGTATGGGAGCTCAGTGAACCATATAGAAGCCTCTCCCGTCAGTGAGAGAGGAAACACTCTGAGACCTATTACATCTAGATCCAAATCAGGCCTCCCCACGCAACTTTTACACACTACCCTTACCTTAGCTATATGGGCATGTGGATCCTTAGAAGTTAGCCCAGAAAATAAACCTCTGGCAGTGAGCATTTGTATCAAGCTACTAGTTACCACAAAAGTGTGGCCTGTGGGTAGAGGGGGCAAGACGAGTGGCCCATCTGAGTCTGCTATGTTATTATACCCTCTGTAGTATGCTTTGGGCCGTGGAACGGGATTTTGTCCCCTTTGTTGATATTCACTCGGAGCATCGGGTAACATCTGACCATGAACATCAACCGGAGATGGGATGTTCTGGTTCGGATTCTCATCATTTATTCACAAATTTCAATTAATATTGCACAATGTACGCTCTAGCTCGTGATCGTAGGGAAAAAAGGGTTCTCTTCCTCTCCGTGTATTTGGCATACAAGGAGGATAGTTATGAAAAGAAATAAAAAATAATAAATTAAAGTAAAATTAAGAAAATATCAACTAAAGTATAGTAATAGGTTCAAGTTAATCTAAAAGCTAAAATCCCCGGCAGCGGCCCCAAAATTTGATACGCTCAAACTTACTTCTCAAATAAGAAGTAAAGCGGTTGTGTCAAGTAAATAACCCAACTAGTGAGGTTGGGATCGTTCCCACGAGGAAACTAGTCTAGACTTAACTTCAACCTGTTATTACTATTGTTTGGTCAATGACTTCCTTGGAAAGTAAAAACAATAAAGTGGGGTTTCTATTTCTAATTGAGTGAAAATAAATAACGAACTTGACAGAGACACTTGACAACTTTTGAATGTTAAGTTTTAATCAATTAATCAAAGTAACTAGGGTTTACGTGTTCCCCACAGGTTCATAACTTGATAATTCCAACTATAACAATTCTTTCCTAGTATCTTGTATGCAAAGTGATTAGTTATGTATTTCTAAATCCTTTGTCCAGCATATAGAATATCTCACTCCGTACCTTTATCCGGCTACGTGTATTGCTATACTAACCCTTATCCTTACCTCATATTAAGCATCATATTTGATATTTGAATGAGTTATTACCGCGTACAATTCAATACTGGCCTATTAGATAGTATACACTAAATCTATGTTAATAATTCTTTTCCTATTATCTACCTCCTTGGTCCGGCAAGTAGCATTAAGGCGAGTTCTAACGTTGGCCATCCGTTAAAAATACTTTTAAGCGAAAGAATTATTAATACATGCAAGACACTAATCTAGAATTGTTATTTTAGTTTGGGTTTATCTCATTATTTGCCTATGGTTCCCACAACCATAGTTATGGAGTTTAGTTACTCATAGCCATAAATATAATATTCAAATATAATAAATACGAATTCATGTACTTACTTCAATGAGAAAGAATAAAATCCAAAGTTCGCTTGATTAATATCCAAAAATCACTTGCAAGAATCTCAAAATCCAACACTAATACACAAAGACTAAAAATCTGATGTCTAATCTCATAGAGTCTAACCCAACAGAGTCTAACCTCAAAAACAAGGTTTTTCGAACTATTTATAAAAAAACAAAAATCTAATTAAACAAGGATTCTAATTGATGGAAATATGCCAAAACGCGGTTGGGTCGACGTACCACGCGACGGATCATTCCGGTCACGATGGATCGTGATGGACTCCGTCATCCCATACTTGTGCAATTTCTTCTGCTGCTATCTTCATTCCCCTCAACGCCAAGTATGACGGACCGTCATAGGCACAATGGTTCGTCGAGGGTCTCGTTCCAAAACACTTCCAACTCTTGGAATCTGGGTATTGGGATCACTTCTCTGAACTTCACGATGAACCTGCAAGATGAACCGTCATAGCCACGACGGACCGTCACAAGCTTCGTAATCCCACACTTGGTCAGACTTCCCCATTTTCCTTCAGCAGCTGCACTACGCTGCCACCTACGGACCATAACAAGCACGACAGACCGTCATAAGCTCCTTAGGTGGTCTCTTCTGCAATTCTTCGCTCAAAATCTCTGCATTCATCTTTGGACAGATTTCCTGAAAAACAAAGAGAAACTTATATAAAATTTAGCACAAAAAGGCTTTTGGACATACTAAAGTTAATGAAAAAGTATTAGTAATACCGTAAAACCACGGTATATCACATGGTCTGAGAGTTCTATGCCTCTTATGTGGCTACTTTCTGATCACTGATCGATAGGCGCGTTGCCCCCACCAAATAGTCCCCACTTGAGCACGTCACAGTACGCGGCATATAGGTAGACATCTCTCTACGATCCATCCGCCGATATCTATACGGCGAGAATTTTGATGCAAACAGGACCCTCTCACCGCTGAATACAACTACCGGTGAAAAATTATTAAAGATAACACATTCTTGCGTGAGCCATCACTGAGAGAGAACACCAAGAGGTTGATGGCCCTACACTTATCTATTGATAAAGAGAGTGCCGACTGGGTCATGGAGCCTAACGGAGCCATCAAGAAGGCTAACTTGACATCCATAGCGAAGTTTTTATGGTTGATTGTATGCCACTGCCTCTCCCCAACGGCTATTGATAATAAAGTTACATAGGATCGCACAGTTGTGATGGCAATGATGATAGCCGAGTTTGAGGTTTACTTCACTTGGATTTTACAGGAGGTCATGCACGAGATGCCTTTCAAGGTCACCACTACTTACCCTTTTAGGTGCATGATATTTTCCTTATGCAGGTGTGCCCATTTGGCACATTGATCAGCTCAAGACTTCATTAGGTAGTGTTGATATCGGCCTCATCAATGATGAGGAAAATGATTTGGATCCTCGCAGAAGGCCCCATACAGAGTTTCCTACACTTGGTGAAACTCTGACTGATACGGTAGCACATACTCGAATGGCTACGTAGGCTACTTAAGCAACCACTGACACTACCCCAGTAGAGTCGATCCCGGGTAGTAGCATTGCCCATAGCTCCTCTCGCTCAGCCCCTTTCCCCGCTCTGGTCCTGTTTGCTAGGGTCCAGAAACTAGAGGCTGAAATGGCCACACTTCTGCATCACATCAAGTCTTGGATTCAAAGGTCTATTGCTGAGGCGGAGGAGCGCTTGGAGCGTAAAATGGCACAGCAAATAGAGAGAAAGATCGCTGAGGTTCATCAGCGCTTAGATGCTTTTGAGCTGTGGGTGATAGCCTGGCCAGCCCCTCTGGTGGACGTGTCGACCCTCAAGCTACGGTCGAAAGTCTGCGTGCTTATATTGATATGATCCTAGAGGATTGAGTGCCTGAGTATGAGTCCCCTTCTGCAGAGCCTGCAGAGGACAAAGTGTTGGCGGCTTTATTCACCACTTTTGAGATTCCACCACCTCCCTCTCGAGAGCATGTCAAGAGGCATAGGGATCAAGAGGAGGATGAGGCTAGAGAAAGAAAGAAGGGGCAGCGGGGCGCTGTGATACAGAGGCTGCGACAAGAGCCTTGATTGCTGATGAGGAGGCGCGTCAAATCAGGGTTGTAGAGTCAGCTGCTGGGGCATCTAGCTCCAGAGATATGGAGACAGCCACAGGCACTACTGATAGTGTTGTTGGTGAGGAGGACACAACTGAGGGTGTCCAAACTACATAGGTAATGGATTCCGAGGAAAACGGATCCACAAGCTTGCTGATCGCTCACTCTTTGCGCCCCAAGTTTGCTTCACCTACGACTCTCGTATTAAAGTTTTTTGTATGCATGATGGCTAAATCAAAAATGATATCCTGATGTAATGAAAATTATGTATGGCTAGGAACAGAAATTGATAAATGTATGGCTCTAAGCATGACATAGAGATACACTACTGCATGACCCTAAGTCTAAGACTTGAACTAGGTGTCTGATAATCTAGTAGAGTAATGATATGTCAAGTCAGTGTGAAGAAAATTTGAATAGTCCACTATTTGTACTGAGCTAGAACTTTCCTGGTTAGTCCTGCTAAAAGTAAGCTGTAATAGACAATTAGGAAAGGATAATAGGCCTTTGTTCAATAAAGACAATTTTTAGCCTAAATAATAATAATTTAAAAAAAACCCGAATTAAATTAATCCCCCATTGATCCAAATGATTTGAGCTTAAAATAAACCTTTCTTTTTCACCCCAACTGATCTTTTCTGGGAATACTTCGTTATCCTTGTTCATCATTCGACATGTGGACCTCAGATTATGCCAAAAGTATAAGTTGAGGATGGCAAATGCATTAAACAACCTTTTCGTGGCCCTGACCCAACTTTGGGTATTGTGTAGTTTCACTCATGGAAAAGATATGATTTGAGGGTGGTTATTATGAGTAATGCTCTAGAAAGTGGGGTTGAAACAACAAAGAGAGAGAAAGAACAAAAGTAAAGTGACTCAAGAATAAGTTGAAAGAAATGTGAAATAAAAAATATAATAAATACAAGCAAGAAAAGAAAAGAGTCACTTACACAAATGACGAAAGAAAGAGGAAATATCAAGGTGAAAGAATAAAAGAAAAAGGGCGGAATAAAAACATAAAAAGGTAGGAAACGTGGACGATATGTCAAGGAGGGCAAAAACTCACTAAAGTATACCTAAATATACCCTACCTGACCTTGATCCTATGTTACAAGCTAAGAATGTCCAATTGTGATCCTAAGAGTTGTATGGCAAAATTAAAGAAGTGAAAATAAGGGCAAGCTTATGGCAATATGTATGAATGAGTTCTGAATTTGTTTTGAGAGTGAGTGTTGAAAAGTAATCCTTATACTCAAACTGAAATCATTGTGTAAAAAATGAGGATGTTATTTTTAAGTGAGGACACTAGTTGCAATACCAGAAATATTAGCACCTCTGTGAAAAATTGAAGAGGATAGGTGTCAGCGCATGGTGAGTCCGTGTGATGGTTTGATTCAACATAATTCAAGCCTAATAGTGATAACATGCGTAAACATGATGAGATCAATCGAGATTGATAGCCAAATGATTGCGAATGCTAAAATATGGATACTATTGTACAATGATTTTGTTGTGAGTCATAGTGCGTTACTTGAGGACAAGCAACGAATTTATGTTTAGGTTGGGGTAAATGGAAAGTGAGTGCTAGGGTTTCATTCTGAGTAGCCCAATTCACGATCCTCTTTTGGGGTTTTCTTGTCTGTGTTCTTTTTCCCCAAGAGACTAATTATTTTTATTGTTGAACCGGCATGTTTATATCTTGTGTACATAGTATAACTCTGAAGCATGATAGCTAAAACAAAAATGATATCCTGATGTAATGAAAATGATGAATTGCTAGGCACAGTGATTGATAAATGTGTGGCTCTAAGCAAGACATAAAGATACAGCACTACATGACTCTAAGTCTAAGACTCGAACTAGGTGTCTAATAATCTTGTAGAGTAATGAAATGACAAGTGAGTGTGTGGAAAAGTTGAATAGTCCACTATTTGTACTGAGCTAGAACTTTCCTGGTTAGTCCTAAGCAGGTGTTAAAGTTGGTGCCCGCACGGCTCAATGGGTTGGGTCGTGACATGACTTGACTTTTAACTTTCCTTGAATTGAATCGTGGATACAAGGATTGTGATTTTTGATAGGAAAGATCTCATGATGTTTATGTATGGTTTATTATGAGAAAAAAATAAAGAAATCAAAATCCAGATACTAGTCCGTGGCACGGTGATTTGTTAAAACTTTTGTCACAAAAATACTTTTTCCTGAACAACGGTCTATTACCACTTCACAACGCGAGGAGATATTTTTAAAAAATTTCTTGTTATAGGTCCGCAATGCAGCACCACTACCAGATTTGTTGGACTTTTCCTTTTTTTCATGTTTCTAGAACCAATTAAACTAAACATGACTATTCTTCTTAATTTTTCTTTAAATTCATATACCTAACATATGTACCCATGAAGCTAACTCAAAATAACAATAAAACTCAACACAAAGATCTCAGAAATTTCTCAATTCAGCCCAATCAAAGAACGGAAAATAAATTGAAGAACACCATTCAAGATTAATCAACTTTCAACTTTCTCTAACTAGATTTGCTGAAATAAACATGGTTGGCGCGTGGATGAGTGAACCCAATGCTATAAAAGGCTCACATACTAGATTGTGAATCAACCTTTGTTGAGATCCAAAAGGTTCAACTTTAAGAACGACTAACATTTCTCGTTCTCCCCTTTTATCCTCTTGCTTTTTTTATCTCAAAAAATCCTAGCGTAAATCTCCAATTACCTAAACAGAACCTATAAATTTTTACCTATAATTAATTCAACAAAAATGATTGAAAATTCATTTACTCATCTGTTTAAAAGATAACTTAGAACGTTTAATTATAAAATATTTAACTTATCCAAATTGGCAGCTCAAGTCTTAATGCATAATAGATAACAATGTAAGAAAACTAGTTGCTAATTATTTATATATGAAGCCTCTAATAACGGAGATGGATGTTGGGAAAAGATCTTCGATTATCCTAACAATAGAAAACTACTTATGTAACTCAAAAAGAAGGTCTCTAGAAAGCAAGGAGGCTCACCAATCGACTCTGAGTGCTCAACCTCATCAACAATATGCTGGATGTTGATATTGGTTCCCTAAATCTGTGTCATAAGACGATGTAGGACAATTGGCATCACTACATCAAATTTATGAGTATGCGAGTTGGATGCTAAATATAACATAGTCCTGAAAATGCTTTGAAAGAAACACTTACTTTGGATCTTCCCAACTCATATATCACTTAACTCAAAATAAAGAATTGAAACACATGCAAGATATGGAAAGCTTCATAAAATAGTAAATGCAACTTAGTTGGTTAAAGAAAATGCAATAACTTAGTGGAAGTTAACTCATATAACAAAGTAATATAGTTTCAATGGGAGTTTCTTTAACTTACAACCACCACTACGAGCCTAAGTGATGATAAAACGTCTTGCACACGATACTAGAACTATCTTATAATTTTCTATCACATAGAACGCTTAACTTAGTGGATCCAATAGTCTATGCTAAAAGAATCTGAAAGAGTCATTTAACAAGTATGATCCTTTACTACCCATGATGGGTACATGATTTATGAAGTTGTGAGTTATCTGAACTCAAGTTTGTCCCTATTTCAGTGATCAATACTACTCCAAAAATATACTTTAGCTCATATGTTTGTAAAAACAAAACTCTTTCTTAGGTTTGAGATAATTACTCAAAACATAACTTAAAAGTTCTTTTGAAAATCTCAGTTTCCTTTCTTGCTTAAATGTGAAAACATTTTACTCTTTGTGAATACTTAGTTCCTGAATAATCTTTGAACAATGAACTTTATTCCTAGTCTTTACTGAAAATAAGTTCAAAGGCTCTTATGGAAATCTAAGTTCCTTTCTTGTTTGAATGTGAAACATTAGCTCTTTGGGAATACATAGTCCCAATATACTCTTTTTAAGAAATGCACTTCAAGTTTTACTCTTTAGTCAACTCAAAACTCAAGTATGAAAACAAAGTTAAAACATTTGTAAAAGACTTCTATAAAACATTATGAACTTCTCTTAACTTGACTCTTGACTTATCTTGACTTTACTCTTAAATTTCCATTAATTGAATTATGAATTCAAGGAATGTTTGTGATAGGAATGATATCATGATTTTTTGTGACTGCTCCGCTCCGCGAGGAGACTTTTTGTGAAATTTAGGAACAAGTCCGCGACGCGACACCACTACCCTCATTTTCCTGACTTTTCCTTCTTTTGGTTTCCTATCCCAATTCACCTAAACTCAAATATTCTTTTTAATTTTTCATTAGATTTAGATACCCACCATATGTACCCATAAACCTAGTTAAAGATAGCTCTCAAACCCTATGTAAAGATCTCTAGAAAGTTCCTAATTCATCCTAGTTGACGAACAGAAAACAAATTCAAGAACATCATTCAAGATTCATCGAATTTCAACATTCTAGAACAAACTTCTTTGAAATAAACATACTTGGCGTGTTGGTGAAAAAACCCAATGCTATGAAAAAATCACATATCTCTGTGGGCATCAACCCTTGTCGAAATCCATAAGCTACATCTCAAGAAGGACGAAGTTTTCTCTTTTTCATCTTTTCTCCTTTTCTATTCTTTCTAAAAAATATCCTAGCGTAAATCTCCAATTGCCTAAACTGAGGCAATTCAGGTTTTACCTTTATTGAATTCACCAAAAATGAATTAAAATAATTGGGTACGGAAAATACCGAAACAACCTTTAAATATCGAATTGCACATTTCCTTATTTGATAATCCACACTTCGAAAGGGCATATCTAACTCATACGAACTCAGAATCTCCACAAGCTTAGTGGTGTTGGAAAGATTATTACAAGAGATTTCGAACAATATCTAGGAATACACCTCAAATATCCTGATTTAGGACGTATGGTCGTTTGAATTTGATAAAAATTAAACTTAACATGCTGAAATATTTTTCCAGATTTTTATATGTTTTTCCAAAAATGGAAATTTACAATTCTTTACTTCTTCCTAATAATTTCAACTTGTGAGGTGTTACAATAATCCTCATGAAGTGTAGTTTTCTTGAATTTCCAACGTAGACCAACAATCTTAAGTTGGGAGTGTGGTAGAACAACCTGGTAAATTAAGAAGTGTAAAAAAAATCCCCTTAGATCCAATGGTCTTGAGGAATATGGAACTCCTCCACATAAAAAAAAGAGAAAGAAAAGAAGAAAGAAAAATAAAAAGAATGAAACATTTTTGAAATAAAGTTGGGGAAGTTGCAAAATAAATGGGGTATTCTATTGGAAGTTAAATAACGGGTTGAATTCTAAGCATGAGTAGAAATGGTAAAGATAAGGAAGAAAAATAATGTTCATACAAAATTCTTGATGATAACCGCCACTGAGCATAATGATACCTTGACACTCAGTCATGTTACAAGCGTTGAATAGACCTTTTTGATCTTGAGTGAACTGAAACAAATATTGATTGAAAATAAGGGCAAACCTATGGGTGAAGTCATCTATGTGTTCATCTTTGTCTGTGAGAGAGATGTATGTGGTTCTAGAACAATAAATTATTGAAAAATTGTGTGTAAACATGGAATGATCTTTGTTGTTAGGACATTTAAGTACCTTTGTTGAGCTTGAACTTGCATTTGAAGCAAGTATTATTAACTTGAGAATATTTCATAATGGTGACACACAACTTGAATATTTGAGAGCACAATTGATCCTTGCATGAGTAAGTTGAGTCTTGTTGTGTGCACTCATATTCAATCTTATGTAGCACTTTTTGAGTTATCTTCTTTGAACTGCTGAACTTGAGTTTTACTTGAGAAAAAGCAAAACTTTAAGTTGGGGTCTTTTTGAGTCCGAGATTTGGACTCATTTAGATCATTGATCATATAGTTTTACTATCCTCAAATTCTTAATCTCTGCAATTTGTTGATTTAAATTCTTGATTTTCAGGTATATGTACTACAAAACAAAACATAAAAATAATGAACAAAATAGGCTACTGAAATGAAGAAGGGCGAGCAAGAGGATCGCGAGAAGTCTGCGTGTTGCGGAGTGGCTTATGATACCACTTAAAGTTCCATTGTGCCAAGCCCTAAAGAAAAGGACCAAGTTGTTGATTAAAAGGAGCAATCGGTGGATAGCCGAGTGATTCAGCAAAGAAAACATAGAGCGCCCAAAGCTAGAAACCTTGAGACCTTGAGGATGCTGAGTTCCAAGGCAGAAGGGAGATACAAGAGACCAAAGGACGGCTCACAAGTGTCTCAAGAAGCCCGACTTACTTCCCCGAATGAGTTTTAGTTGCTTATTTTCTGCAACTATAAATACTTTTTTTGAACATTTTAGTTAGCATTCATGTATTGATTCATCAATTAATCAATATTTAGACTTTGAATTATTTTGCATACTTTTTCTAACTTAGTGAAGAGTTTTCCTTAGCTACGAAAGATCAAAGAAATTCAGTTTTGAGAAATTTGAAGTGGGTCTTTGAGATTCAATTATTTGGATCATTGTAAAGATGAAATCATTCTTACCCAATTGATGGAGAATCAGTTTGGTAACAATGTTTTACCTTTTATATAATGTCTATCTTAAATCCGAATTATTGAGCTGTGATTTTGTGATTACGGGCTAATTTAGTGTATGGTTATTACTAATTGTTAGCTTAAATTCTATTCAAAAGTGAGTTTAATAATTATATGAGATTGAATTTAAGAATTCTAATTGTAAATGTAGTTCTCCCCTTGTGTTTTTGTCTCTATAAAGAGAGAGGTTTTAGAACTAAGTTTTTTATTGACTGTTTGTGGATATTGAGTTGACCTGGGTGCAACTTTAGAGAGTAAATCCTAAACCCAACCCAATACATTCAGCTCGAGAGAGTGAATGGATTAAAAAAATAAACTATCTAAAAGATAAATTGTCTTAAATATCAACTACCAAAAATTAATCATCACAAAAACCAATTGTCTTACTAAACAACCACCAAAAGCTAATTATCTCAAAAACCAATTGTCATAATAATTAACCACCAAAAAACTAATCATTTAAAAAGTCTATTGTCTTAAAATCAACATCAAAAACCAATTATACTTTAGAAAGAATAATCACAAATGTCTTACTCATCACCATTGTTCTCCATAACAAATACCCTCAGATCCACTGTTTTGTCATCACTACCTCCCATTCTTTCTTCTGCCAAGAATTATTCTACATTCTGTTCCAGCTACTCATGTTCTTTTTCTTCTTCTTTGTTCTATTCCAGCTTCTCTTGTTGTTTTCCCTTTTCTTTTTTCTGTTCGATCTTCTCCTCTTCATTTTATTTTTATTTCATCTCTTCTAGCTTCTCTACTTTTTCTTCTTCATTCACTTCAGTTTCTCCTCTTGTTTCTCTTCTTCTTCTTTTATTGCCATCTTCTCATCCTCTTTTCTTTTCTCTCCTTCCTTCATATCTTTTAAAACTTCATCAACTTCTTCTTCAAAGTATTCATCAACTACAAGAAAATCTCTTCACCAACTATTGCTAATGGAATGATTTCATAACCATTAATTGCATCACGATCTTTCATCGAGTGTTTATGTTATGTAGTTTCATCAACAACTGCAAGATAAATGTCTTAATGTTTTTGAAATAATTTATTTTACACAAAAATATATATATTAGTATACCATTATTTTTCTTTTTCTTTTGGCTTCTCCTCACTTTTTCATCTCGCATAAAACAACAAATTCCATCATTGATTGTTTTAAGGGTTACAAAATGTTCACACATATTATCATTTATACAATTACTCAGTATAGTTTTCTTTCAACTCGAAACATAATTCTAACACGGTTTGTTGGAATTGTTATCACCCAAACTTTCATCCACCTTGTTATCTACAGTTGAAGTTAGGCAACTGACACCTTTCAAATTATTATTTAATCCATCAATGATTGTGTACTTAACTTCGCCCATAAATGCCTTAATGTTGTCATGTCATTTTGTTTCGTCTCACGGACATTAGGTGGGATGTATGGGTCCAGAATATACAAAAAACTATATCAATACTACACGACATTCACTAATTTAGAAATATTGTTAGATATTTATAGAATTATATGTATGTATGTATGTATGTATGTATATTTAAAAAAAAAGATAACCTATGCCCGCCAACGTGTCAACGCCACAAACAAGAATTTCATTTTACTTTATTTATTTCCAAAATTGATCCTCCCTTACATGAAAACTTATGACTTTTATGAGAAGTTCCAAATTTTATGAAATGTTGTGACTTCTATGAAAATTTGTGAGTGTTACGAAGAGTTGCAACTTTTATGAAGAGTTTCAACTTTGTAACAAGTTGCTACTTTTATGAAGGGTTGCAACTTTTGTGAAAAGTTGCAACTTCTATGAAAAGTTGTGAATTCTCAAAAGATTTATGACATTTTCGATAAGGAACAATAAATATTTATTCAATCTACCCTTTGTTGTCTCTAAATAGAGGGACTTCCTCTCATTTTTAAACAACATAAACGCTAAACTTTTTCTTCTTTCTTTTGCACAATTAATTATTTGTGTAATTTGCTCCTATTGAGTGGTTCAATAATACTATTGTTTTTGAATCAACACTACAGTGTATAACAACGTTCTATCTTTAGAGGATCTATTCCTTTATACCTCGGGTAATATTGGTGAATAATTTCAATAAGGATATAATGTGCATTCAGTGAGCTCGATATTTTCCTTTCTATTTTATTATTTTGTTATGTATCCTCTGACATTTTTAATTAATTAATTTATGTTTGTGTTATTATTTGTTGTTTTTGAGTACATGTTTTAAACTTTGTCGTGTATATTTATGATTTTGATCATTATGTTGAAATAAATATATGTTAATCGAGAGTTTGATGTAATCACTAGACTGTTGGTTTCATGTAGATTAAACAGGGAACGGAATAAGGATAATCCAAAGACTTCTTGGCATAATTACCAAGATGAGGAAAATCCTCATATATCCAAACTTAAAATTAAAAAAAAAAGAAAGAGGAGAGACTATGAAGTAGTAGCTAAATATGTAAAACTTTGAAAAATAAACCAAGTACACAATTAATAATAAGAACTATAAATGAAAAGGGGAAGCCCTACGGAGTTTACAATGCATTTCCCTTTTATTGTACGCTTCAATGTACTTCTTCAAATTGATTTTGTTCTTTAAATACATCTTTGTTAGATCAAAATAGTCTTTCCCCAATGGGGAACTCTTGAATAAATATGAATCATCCAGTAACTTAATGTGGTTTAAATCCACAATCTTAGATCAATTATGGAAAAGCAACATCGGGTGAACGAACTAATCTAAAGACCACTTCAACTTTTTTTCTCCTTATTCAATCTGGTACCCTTGATCAAATTGGTCGACTTTATAGCAATGCTGTTCTAAGTCTTTATCCCTTTATAGTGTAATTGCTAACTTCGTCAAGTACTTTTGTCATTTTTGCATCACAGGGGTATGGTGAGTAATTTAGCTCCGTAATTCATGCAAATTTTATTAACTCAAAACAAGAAGACTTATTGTTCACACAAAACCACATCTCACACAATTATTTTTATCATATTTTATATGTCGCAACAACATATGATGGAACATATGTCCATTGAACTTGAATTATTGTACAATATGGCTCAAGTGTCCAAAAACGTACCTTTGAAGTCATTATAATTTTTTTCTTGAACTTAAGTTTTCTAAAATCACTATAATACTATCCTTTCTCTTACCGTATTTTTTGTTGGAAATGATCCTAAGTCATCCATTTGTGTCATTAGATTATACGACTTACCAGAGATTTCTCTTGCACAAATGGGCAATCATAGGGGATCATAATCGCCATCTCCATTATCTCGGGTATCTTTACTACTCTCCTCATCTCTACTATCAGCTTTTTTTATTTTTAGATTCAACATTTTCACTAGTCAGGGCGCTACTGTCTCGTAGTTGTCAATCTCAACCAATGTATCAGAATCAGAGTTAGACTTAGATTCTTGAACTATAATTTTTTTAATTTTTGAAGATTTGAAAAAAAATTTCAGCCTTTTTTTTTGATATAGAAGGCTTAGGAGCATATCGTTTAATGATTCCGCTTCTAGTTTTAGCCATACTGGACGAGATAACAAAACATAATTAATATGCCAAAATATAGACCATTAGTCTATTAATATAAACACAGTAATGCTAAATTATGCAAAACAAGTAAACATTTCAACAAAATTTGACAATATGATTGACATAATCACAACTAAAGTCGACCAAAATATAATAAAAACTTTAAAATCAGTAGGCCAGACAAACAAAAAACTTCAAAAATTCTTTGCATTTTTAATAAAAAAAACCTCAGTAATTGTTCCGAATAAAACGCATGAACTAAAACGGGTGAGATTTTGAGAACTTCAGGCAAAAATGCAAACCAAATAAAATCAAATAGGCTAAAAGTTACTGCAAGGACGATTAAAGTTACTTGAGAGGAAGAAGGTTGATAATAATCCAACTAAACTTTGGGAAGAAGATTGAAAAAGATTCAGTTGAACTTGGGGAAGAAGATTGATGAAAAAAAAGACACTCCACTTCATTTTTTAGAAATGGTTAAAGGATCTCAATTTTCTTTATCTTTTAAAAAATGGGAGATGGAAGTTTTATGGGAGAATGATTAATTTTATGGAGGTTCATTATTTCATTAAAAAATGTTTATGGAAGACGTAGAGTTCTCTAAGAATGTTTGAAGTTTCCTATCAAAATGTTTACCAATAATATTAAATATTTTTAATAGGGAAAAAGTCTTAAATGTATCTTAACATTTACTGAAATTACTGTAAATAATATCTAATCTTTCCATATGGGCACAATTATACATTTAGAATAAACTATTAAATAGTGCAGGGAGTAAAAGGTCCTTGATAATGTTTGGTATCATAACAACAATTTCAGCAAAAGTTTGGAGTATTTTTATGATTTTCCCCTTTTTCTATTCATTTTGACTTTAATTTAATTTTTTCAAGGGATAGATTTTTTTTGGTGTTGAAATATTGGGATGAATATGATATTTTATATACTTGCATTCTTATCCTTGTGTTCTTAAAGTGATGAAAAGGTTCATGACTATCAACCCAACGCCACTTTTTCACTTTATCTAACTGTAACTCTAAAAATTAAATTAAAAAAATTGGGTGGCTATTTTTCAAATTAAAGTTTGGGAGTTCACTCATTCCAATTAATCTCATGTAACATTTAAAAAAAAATCAAACCAGTGTTTTCTAGTTCTGTAGTCTCAAAGCTTGTTTTATTTTCAATTTAGGATGCGTTTATGATTTAGGGGAGAAAGAAAAGTTTTTATGTCAACAGAGATACAAAGGCAACAACGGAAGGAGCTTAACAAGAAATTGCAGACACAGTTGCAGAAGTAGAAGCTGTAATCGCAAAGGCAGAAGCTATTATTGCTGAGATAGAAAGGGTTGTTACAATGGCGGAGGAAGCACTTCCCACGTAACCTATTTCTCTAAACATGTTAAATTAGTAACAAAAATTCACGTGAACTTTCTGTTTACGAAAATTCATATCTTTGTAATCTTTGTGAAAAAGATCTCCGCATGTAAAGCTTGTCATTAAGCTTCTTTCTGCGGCGTCACTCGGCCATCAGATTCTTAGCTGGAAGTCCGTTTTCCTACCCTTTTGATCACAACCACTTATAGTGTTGGCTGAATTTGAGCTGTTTTCTCCTAACTTGATCCCATCTTCCATGTTGTGTGAGATGGGATCAAGATAGGAGACACAACACAAATGCAGCCGCACTGTAAGTGGTGCTGATCAAAAGGGTAAGATGAAGGTACCTAAAGCTATGAATTTGATGGCTGAGAGACGCCGCAGAGAGAAGATTATTGAAAGGCTGTATATGGTGAGATTTGTTGTCCCAAATATTAAAAAATCAATGAAATTTTGTTACAAAAAGGTCTTGTGAATTTCAATTACGAATTTAATATGTTTTAGTCAAACAATAATCCATTATGTTTTATTCTTTCTTTCTTTGAATAAACAACCCTTATATATCATTAAGATTTAGAAAAGGTTTATAGGAAAGACATGTTGTTTTTGAATTGAAACATTTATATTTACCAAATGTTATCAGTTTTTTATATTAAAATTATAATCAAACCAACTAGGTATCAGAATTCTATTTCTATATGGTTTATTGAAAAATATACTAACCCAACTAGATTGAGGTCGAATACCGGATAGACCATACTAGAGGTCTTATATATTTTAATGTTGGTATTAAATTAGTAACTATCATTGGAAAATTGGATTTCTTTTATGAGAATGTGCTAACTACTTTGACAAGTTGGATTTGCGTCTATATTAAATGTGAACTACAGTTTCAGTTATTAGATGACGAAATTCAAACAAATATTTCATTATCAACATATTCATGATTGTTTATTGTGAAAATTTACAAATTCACTTACCTATCAAGTAAATTTTCCATTCATCAAAAGCTTGAGATAAAAACCCCTCTATCAAGCTTAAGTTATTAGATGGTGGTTTCCACGTAACACCAATTCCCCAGTAATAATCATTTTACCTAATTTTGACCTCTTTTGTTGAACAAGTTAGAATAGATTCAAGTTCTTTTTAAGGTTGTCGACTATTTGGAGAAAACTTCCAATGCGAAAGGAACTTGTTACACAATTATCACCCCTTGATAAGAAAGATATTTATTTTAAATAATTTGTTGTCGTCATCCCTACTCTTATTTCCATAAACCTGGGTATGAGTTTAAATACTTATTTTAAAAAGAAGTAAATAATAAATATATTAATTTAAACTAATAAACAATATTAATACAATAGAAAATAATATGAACCATTGATTTATGTATCACTCCCAAGATAATTATCTTCATTAAATAATAGTCTACTTGAAAGTGAAACCTGAAAACGAAGAAGAATTAATCTAATACCTTTTAGTAATTCAAAACACGTAGCAATACTTCATAAGCCTAGATATGTTATTAAAACACAATTTATTTTAATAGAGTCAAAATCTTAATCTCGATTAGACTCTTAATTTATTGGGTAAAACCCATTCCAATAAATAAGGTGGTCAGAAGGCGGGGCTCATTGTGAGATAGATTACCTCACATCGCGGGGTGTATTTCTCCAATCCGGCCTCTTTTAGACGAGTCTCTACAGCTCAATTCTTGTATAGGTATGGTGTGAGGCCTATCATTGAGTCCTTCTTGCATTTATTCTTTCTTCATTCTGGTCTGGATTATAGTGTTTGTGTACCAATCCGTCATATGGGTCGTTTCTTGCTATTTTTGGCTTAAAATCAACCTAATAATATATATTAACTCATGAAAAAATAGTCACCAAAAGACAAGAATATTCACTAGACTGTACAAAAAATGTGGCTAAAACATGGGGTATTCTATGTTGTTTGATTGCCTAATTCACTCTTGATCACCACCTAAAACTTAAAAACCATTTTACATCCTCGAAAAATTATCCTATCCTTTTTAAGCCCATTATCATATATTTTTCGGTTACAACAAGGCTACTCACCACTTTTGTATAATATCCCTGTAGGTCATTTATTTTTTGATGTTTTTTGGTCATTGTTTAGAGTGTTCATATAGTGACCCAAAGTCATTTATGACTTGCGGGAACTGAAAAAATGATCTCGTAAAATTTCTTTTAGTTTTTATAGGAATTTATGTGTTTTGGAGTTTTTTTTAAACCTTGAACAATTGATTTTGATCAACAGAGTTAGCTTTAAAAAATTGAATTTTCTTGAGAACGACCTTTCATGTGGATCCTGAGGATCTCGGGATAATTTCGAGCCCCTTATGGATTTATGCTTAAAATAGAGTTTGAGTGTGGAATCCACTTTTTGCAAAGAGTACTTTATATTGAAGTTTCAACTTCTTCATTGTATCTGGAAAAATAAATTTTGTAGGGTAGCATATCTCATTTGAGTGCACGGGGTTCCGAACAAATTTTGAATAGTGTACAGAGACTTTAAACATTCCAAAACACGCTAATGCACATCAGCTCGTGCAAGTAATTTTATAATTGGTGTTCACGAGTCCTTGATCACGTTTTTGAGGACTTTGTTTATTATGCAACATGGACATGTAGCCCTCGATCACGATAGCAATGAAGGGTTGACTAAGTTCACATTCTTTGGTCATTGTGATAAAGAGTTCTAACCACTTCAATCATGATAGTTTGTTGGCATGAATAAAAGTACACATTAGACAAGATAATGTGTGGGATACACCATGAGACCCTACACAAGAAACTTGATATACGCATACAAAATATAATAGATAAAAGCAAAGAGTATCATACGAATAAAAGAGTTTGAAATATAAAAGTGGAAGTCTCATAAAGACTTGAAAAGTCATCTATTACCACAAGAGGATTGGTCAAAACTGTCACAACCGGAATCTAGACCCAAGATGAGACCGGCGTCGTTGACCTCTTAGAGGTCGCAGAAAAGCCTACATGCTGGGTTAATTGTAGTAGAAAATTTTAAATTTTTTTTACTTAAAATTTATAATGGCAAACATTTATATCGCATAATACTACCTACTAAACTAATAAGCGTTCACAACAACCATCTAAATAATGATAATCAAATTAAAGATATAGTTATAAATATAGAGTTGCAAAAATGACACCAATACAACATTTGGAAGTAAATACGAAAGAAACGCTAGTGGAAAATACTCCACTAGCTCATCCCTACATCTACGCTAGAATAAATCAGTAAGCATCCTCGAAAGCATGAGGGCCTACCAAATCCGGTTGAAAGCTCCACATCCGGATGACTTCTGCGTTGACTCGTAAGCTCTAACATCCAGCTACAACTGCAACTTAAAGTAGATAAATTTATGGAATTAGTACACACTTGTACTAACTATGGGTATATGCAAGTACACACCATGGACATGCATTATTTAGAATAGATTTCTCCTAACGAAATGAGTTATAGAAAGTCAAGTCAGTGGACTTGCCAAAATCAGATTAGGAACGTCATGCCATGAGAGTAACATGCATCATCATACATATCATATTGCACACAACACATAACATATTGCATAAAGCACATAACATATTGCATAAAGCACATAAAGTATTGCATATAGCACATAACATACTGCATATAACACATATCATATTTCATTTCATTCATTCATATGCCATGAGACCCTGTAATCATGGACTTAACATTAGGACTTCCGAAAACGAGGGCTAAACTTATTGAACCTCAACTAGGGAGCCTTCTTTAGAAAACACAGAGTTTGCTTTATTCATTCATACGTACTTTATTTCATTTTATTCATAGGCTAGTGTAAACACTAGCTATACCTAAGATGTAGTTTAAGACTCTCATTGGGTTCAGTGTTCAATGACTAAGAATGACCTAGTGTCATTATATAAGTCTAGTTCACCTCTTGATTATCCTACGCAAACACCTTTGGTATCGTTTATTTCGTTGTCTGCATTACATGAGGCTAGCCTCATTCATTCTTTATGAACATTAACTTTAACCGACATAGATCATTTGAGCATCATCAAATCGAGTATCTACCCCACAAAGAAAAAAGGTACAACCAAAGTGAAACCAATACATGCTAGCGTATGTATGGAGTTGAACCCTGCTAGATCCCTCTGTTGGCTGCACAGGTTCAAAGACTAGGAGATATAAGGAGAGACATACCCGTCCGGAAGGACAGTCTAATCTCATGAGAATTACACAAACCTCTAGCTTCCCCAAAGAAGGAATCACCACTCATATCTAGCCAATCGATGCTCCGTATAAAGTTCCATTCCATTAATCTCATACATCATAGAAGCTGGCTTCTAGAATGAAGACATCATAACTCATTAGATGATTTTTCATGTCATCATTAGTATTAAGTATATATTAACTTCAATACTTTCATTAGAGTCTTCATATAGACTGGTTTCTTCATTAACTTTACACTCTCATAGGTGAGTACAGTTTGGTAATATTTAGTTAGGCTTACTTGAGATTTCTCTCAAAATTCACATTAGCCTCTTATGATATTCTAACCACATTCATTAGCCTTGGCATAATTTCCCTTCATAATTACTCACCCCTTTTTATGTGAATGTTCATTTCATCATATGCCAATGCACTTTGCCTTTTAGTGTGTTTCACACTCTTACTTAACCCTTCTAGGGTCACATCATTCATCACATAACATCTTAGGTTCACTTACTTTATAAATGTATGATGGACTTATTAGCCCACACACACAAGCCATGAGGCTTCATTCGTAATTTGCCTAAGTGATTTGTACTTATCCAAGGTTATGTGGTACAAGACTTATGCATCTTTTAAGTATGCAAAGATCTCAATTTCGATTCATAATGGTAACATTCGTTTAATCATTTATTCACGTACGACTTATGTGTCAATACAGAATTGGGCAAGGGAACCCAATTTCGAACCCCTTGAGCAACACTTAATCTTATTTTTAACTTTGTAATTGTATTTTTCTGATTTAGGGGACCCTAGGTCGATCCCCATCACACCCATATATTTTTCTTTCTTTTCCCTCCTCTCTATTTCGTTTAAGGACAGGAAGTTGTGGGATCGATCCCCCACAACTTTTTTTTTTCTCTTAGTTTTTCTCTGATGTTTGTCACCTATCCAAGAGGTTGTGGCTTAATCTTCACTCACCTCATCTTATTTTTATGTTTCATTTTTATCCTTACTCTTTCATCTATTCAAGAGGTTGTGGATTCAATCCCCACTCGCCTCATTTATTTTTCCTTTCGTTTTTCTAATGAATTTTTTATGTAACTTTCATTTGGTGAGGTCTTGGGTTAAATTCCAAAGACCTCACATTTTTAAAAAAAAATTAAAATATAGCTCCATCTCCAATACACAACCTGAGACCAACATTTCCAGCAAGCAAGAACTTTGGTCATCTTCCTGTTCATATATTTCTCATATATTTTTTAATTCTTGGAGTATTTCGTGTGACATTTATTCAGCACCATTATACTTATATAAAAATAACATATTAAACATTTTCATACATGTAAAATACATCATTTTAACATGTAAAATTCATGCTTCAAACCATGGCTATCTCACGACACACACATGCACAAACAAGTTAACGTAATCCTTTTTATGGGAACACATCTATCATTTCTTACATAATTTACGAATAGACAATCAAACACGTAATCACAACCATCCCTATAACCATCTACAATAAGTCATACCAACGCATACTTTTAATTTTTCAGAGGATGTAATGATAAGGGCATGCAATGGAACAACCTTAGTTTTTGAATTATGATTAGACTGAATCTTAAGGGTCTCTTTGGAAAGGGACAAAGAGGGAAGAAATCACATACTTGAAGTCGTTCAATGAGGTTCTAACGTGCTACCAAAACCCCCACTAAGACAAAATATCACCACCAAAATTACAAGCACAATCCGTCGAGAACATGATTTTTACTTTTTCATTTTTAAACTTATTTTGCTTTTGAGTTTAAGCGTTCAAGTTCTTGAATGTGGATGAAATTTGATATATTTTTGTTCTGTTCTTTTGTTTTACATTACGTTGAGCGTGAAAGTGAGAGAGGAGTAGAGAGAAACGTGTGATAGTGTTGGCTTAGGATTAGGAGATTAGGTGGAGACTTATTCAAATTAGGATTTACCATTAATTAATAAAAAAATGGTTTCTTTCTTTTTCCTAAATAAAAAAATTAAGTATTTATTAATTTAATTAATTCACCAAATACAACTGAATCAATTAAATCGTTGCTTCCACCAAGGCTCAAACCCGGGTGGAGCTAGATTTTGCTTCAAGGGTCAAATTCGGCCACCTCTACCCGAATTGACCCTTAACCAAATTAATAAGTAAATTAATTGAATTTTTAGGGTAATTACAATACTACCCTTAGACTTGAAAAGACCATTTTACCCCTAGACCCTCCAAACATAAGATTACCCCATTCAAGTCCGGTTAAGAATCGTCTGGGTGAATCTTAATATTTGGTTTCCCTACATGGCTGGACCCAACCTTGCCTAGCTCAACTAAGTCACCAAGTTGGTTGGCTTGGTGGTTGCATAGGTTCGAAGGTCTGGTTCTACGCACACCAATCCGTGTGAACCCGGTCTATTCCATGCATTCTAGGTAGGTTTAAGCATTACTTCACATAATCATTTTCAGTTTTTTACAAAAACAATACTTGTACACCACATACTAAAGAGAAATAGAAGAATTTTACGCAAATTGACCTTTTTTATTAATTACTGTGTTGGTCTTTATATAAGCAGAGTACTACATACAAGGCTGAGAATAAAACAACTTATCGAAACCTACGTAATAACACTTCTAAAAATTAAAAAAAGAAAGTCGATAAGAAAATTAAAAAGAGTCCTACAAGTAAGAAGGTTCCTACATATAACAATACTCTTAAATTATAGCCGTTATTACATCTCCACAAGTTAGTGTTGAGGTTTTCTACGCCCAACAAGTTATGGCAAACAACTAACATGATCAGTCATAATTTAGATTGTAAAAAAAACAAAATTAGTACCTTGGTATGCATTTTCTCCGAATTAAAAGAGATGTGGATATATCTTCTTCTTATCCGCTTTAGTTTCTCAAGTATCTTCTCTACAAACTTATTTTTTCCATATATCTTTCACTTGATGCTACACTCTTGGTTCTAAACTTGTGAACTTGGTGATATAGATTCTAAATAAAACCTCCTCATAAGACAAACTATCTTTGATTCAAATAGCCTCAGTAAGTGTGATATGTGAAGTATCTCCTATGCACTCCTTCCACCAGGAGTTGTGAAACACCGGATGGATGACTGCAAACTCTTTTGGTAGTCCTAATTCATAAGCTACATTGCCAATACTTTTGGAAATATTGTAGAACCAATATACTAGGGATTGAGCTTCCCCTTCATACAAACTCTCATAACACCCTTCAGGGAGGGGTGAAACTTTTAAACTGACTAATTCATTTACCTCAAACTCTAAGTCCATTCTCCTAACATCATTGTAGGACTTCTAATTACAATGCGTTGTTTCAAATATTTCTTGAATAAGTTTTATTTTGTCCGTAGTTTGATGAACTAACTTAGGTCCTATCAACCCCTGCCTCACGTACTTCAAACTATCCAAAATGAGATCTGGATTTCTTCCCTGAAGAGTGTCATAAAGAACCATTTCGATTCTAGAATTGTAACTATTATTGTAAGAAACTCAATATGATATAAGTGATTATCCCAATTAATGTTGAAATCAATCACACAATCTACCTCGATACCTCAAAATACAACTTCCCCTTATTCCGAAGCAATCACTTATTTTTATGAACATCTGCCTTTAACTGAAAGAAGATACGGTCTTAGTCTTGCTCCCCTTTTACCACTGACACTAAAGATGACGAATCCTTATTCGTCACCACTATTCCTCCTTATGTGGAATTCATTAATCGAACTCCTACTCATGCAAGTCTATGAATCTCTTCTTCTAAATCATTCTTAACTTTCTATAAATGGGTGGTACTATCCATAGACAACCTTCTCAAGGAATCAGCAACAACATTAGCCTTAGGTGGTAACAGAATATTCGTGTCAAATTATTATGTAACTCTAACGACCTTTTCTGTTTAATATTAAGCTCTTTCTAACTAAACACAAACTGAAGACTCTTGTTCTCGGTGAATACATCCACATGAACACCATAAAAATAATGACGCCATATTATCAAAACGAATACAATAATGGACTCTAATTTATAAAATTCCGGAGGAATAAGCTATAACTTTGGCATTCTACATTAACACACAAACCAAATCAACTATACATGCACCACAATACTCCACAAAACGTTGAGTACCTTCTATATAGTCAAAAGTGGAAAGTAGTCAACATCTTTTTAAATTTCTAAAAGCATTTCTCAGTTTATTGAAATAAATCCATTATTTAAAAAGTCATTCAACTATTCTTTCAACTATGCGCGTGCCATCTGTAAGGCAGAATAGAGATAAGATGATTATCTGGAATGATGTCTATGCTGAAGTTTGTTTCTATCTTAGGTGAAATTCGCGGTAGATCATCTCGGAAGACTTTTGGAAAATCTTTTACTACTAAAATTGAAATTGGATGAATAGGAGTTGTGTCAACACTAGAGTTATTGACTCGGACTAAGTTATCGACACAACCCTTAGAGTATAAAATAAAACAAACCTTATGCACTGCAGAACTACTTTTACACTCTAAGAATAACTCATTTAGAAACTCAAATTTGCCAACTCAAGTCCTTAAATCAACTCAGGCATAACAGGGATGAAGCAAGTCCATACAAAGAATTACAATCACAATCTACTATGTCTTAATTAACTAAAATGACCATGGTAGTCTTATGATTGACGTAAACGGGACAATCACAACAGATTTTGTCTGCGGGAATTGAATCACCCCTATATTCATTAAATACCCATGGAATAACATTAAAATTCATAGAAACAGAAGGAGTTACAAAGCATAAACTCGCCCTTATATGTAACGAGGAATAAATAGTAAAGTCAAACACTTGGGTCATACCAATTACCGCATCTGGCAAATTCTCTTGCTCTTGGCGTCAAATAATAACATATAAGCAGTTTGTTCCTCTCCTAGTACCATTTACTTGCATATTCATTCAACACTCTTTGATGAACTTGCACTCTTGTCTACACTTGAAACAACCGGTCTGGCCCTCATGAAAGTTTCATGGGTGCGTTCTACAACACCTATCACATATAAAAGCCAAGTTACCTCCTTGTTCCAAACTATCATGAGACTATGAAGATATAGCTCCGAGGATTTGTGAATTTAGGGCACTATACTCACCTTTATTCCTAGGTGCAGGTTCACTATCAAATGATGGTGCAAGTCCACTTTGTTTCTTTTTTGAAAGATGACTAGTTGCCATTACTCTCCTTTGCATTAACTAATTTCCTATCTTAGCCCTGTTATTCTTAATCTCCTCTCTATCTCTAAGCTTCTCGTCCACTATTTGTTGAACATAGACCATCAACATTGAAATGTCCATGTCGTTAATAAGCATCGTTTTCCGACCCTCTTTGCTTGATAGACGAGACAAACCAACAACAAATAACTTATCCTACTCCTTATATCGCTAACCGATCCCAGAACATAGTGAGACAGTTGGGTGAATTTAAACCCATAATCATGAACACTCAAAAAATCTTGCTTAAGTGTACGGAACTCAGGTACCTCAACCTCATTCAGTTCTCGGAGGAAAGAAACACCCCAAAAGGCGTTCCTCAAAACAAGACCAACTCACACGTGGTGCATTGTCATCTCTACCCTCTTTACACCAATAAATAATGTTCTAGTAGTACCCTTGAGTTTATATGCAGCTAGCTCAACCCTCTCAGTGTAAGAAAAATTAATTTTATCAAAAATCTTTTTGAGTTTCTAAGTAAAATTCTCTTGATTCTCAGTAGGGCTCGAACCAGTGAACCTTTCACCTTTCTTGTCGAGCTCCTCTTTGCTGACCAGGATGTTTAGTCATAGCCCAACTCAACATCCTTATTGGCATTAGTAACTTCTCCATGGGGTTGCACTTCATGTGCATTGGGTACCCCTTGTTCCTTAATATTCTTCCTAGCTGGACGACCTTTGATTTTTCTTCGTTGAGGCATGATTCTCTTATAATACGTGCAGGCATAAATAAGAAGGAAACATTTTAGATATCAAACTCTAATGCACGAAAAGAGTGTGAAAGAAGAGAAGGAATACCTAAATGTTAAAGCCTCTTAATTATAGATATGTCGAGCTTCACACTGATAAGTAGGACTCTAAGAACACAACTTCTAGACTCCCTAGGAATCTTGAACTATGTTCTCTAATACCAAGTTTGTGATACCCCGAGCCTACACTCGTGTCGGGGTTGGCACACGAATACCATTGTTGACCCCGAGAGGACTCTTGATTTGGCTGACTCACTCATCGTAAAATAAAAAAAAATTAATACAAGGATTAAAATGCACTTGCTCAAATTTTAACTGATAACTTAGAATGTTTTAAAGATAAATGATTCAACTTACAAAAAATGGTAACTAAAGTGTTAGTATATACTAAATGATAATGAAAAAACTCAAAGGACGAACATTTGACTATATAAGAAGCTACTAAAAACAAGTGAGCTGGATGTTGGGAGAAAACCCACAGCATCCTAATGAATTACAAGTGATACTAAAAGCAATAAAAATGGATCCTCCGAAAAGCATGGAGGCTCTCCATTCAGTGAATTTTTTCTTTAGTGTACAAAAATTACCATTCAGATAAGTTGAAACACCTACAATGCATGAAGTTGATACTTCAAAGGGGCTTCTCATTGATCCCCATTTCCAAATGAGGAGATGTGATGTCAAATCCAGGAATTCGTGCCAAGGGGCGAGAGTGTAACATCCAATTAGCACCCCCTAAACGTAACCAACGTCATCATCCTCTTTGAGGACTAAGACTAGCCTCACAGCTCACATAATTGCATTCATAGGTTAAAAATATGAGAAAAAATAAATTTTTTTGATTACTTCTACATTGAGGTTGACATAGACATCTATATACACTCAATGTATTAATATCTTGTGTACATAGATCCTTCGTATAAAAAAATTTCATAGTCTTCTACTTTTATTGCACATACATAGTATAAGATAGTCTTATACGAATTGTATAACATTTTCTCATATTAAACCATCTAGATAAGAGTATCATACATCAACAATTATAGCATATGTATGTTTTACAATTATAGTACCAAAATGAAAGAGAATGAACAAAATGTCTTTAAGACTGAACAACATCCAATAGGTAGATAATGACATTGTCATCGAAAAAGGAGGACCTACCAAACTTGGTACATAAGAATCTAAGTAGTCTCCAAAGCCTTCCCTAATATCAACAGCTAGATCGTATATTTGTAGTAAACATCAAACATGGTTTAGTACACACTTGGACTAAATATGGGTATATGCACATAAACAAGTGAAAACATGATAAAGAAGACATTTGATCAAAACCATGCTAAAGTAATTTGAAAAGACTTATGCTATATTAAGTACCCATATAAGCCAATATTCACATAAGCAATAATTCAAAATCATGTACAACACAAGACCCACATCAACAGGTAATAGTAAAGTCAACATGTACAAGAGTCCACACAATCATAATACAAGCAAGACCCTTACTCATAACCCACCAATAAGCCTACAAGTTAAATTACTAAGCAAAGCCCCATAACCTTACTCAATAGAGTAAACTTAACAAAGGATCACAAATAATGTCTAACTCAACATAACATAACATCAATAATAATTACCATCATTTTTAGCAGTATAGATCAATATCATGTTCAAAAATGAAACAAACATCATATAGGATCATTAACATGTAAAGTAAACATCTTCATAGCATATACATTATAAGAACACAAGAACCACATCCAAAGAATTCCCTCAAGGCAAACTAGTGCCAGTCATTGGTAGATTCATATACCTCTACCTAGGCTAGGTCAAACCTCTAAAGTCACCCTAGTTAGTGTATAGTCCATTACTTCATTTTACTTTTAAGAACACTTTCGTTAACCGACATAGATCACAATAGCTAAGTGTGGAATCTGGTGTTGTAAAAGCTTACACCGATGGAAGGTGGACTACCGGCCAATGTATTACCAAACATGAACATAGCTTCTAGGTAGATCCATTAGTTAGTATAGATATTGTGGAAACATAGTTTATGTTAATGGAGCTTGGGGGCAGTCATGGGAACATCATTATATGTCTATTTTGGACTATGAGGCTATCCATCCCGTGAGGACTATGGTGAACCTACCTTCCCTCCTTGGGAAGGCGCCACCCCTCATCAACAAGTTCACTCGGTGTTAAGCTAGAGTATCTTTTTGAAATGTATTTATTTATCAGTCATCACTTTGTTTAGGTCATAGGGTATATAATTTGTCTAATCATAGTCATTTATCTCAAAGGGTATTGCATAAGTATATCCATTAAATACAACCATCATATGTGAGATTAACACATTAACATCACCATATCATAATATAATACATAGGTAGTTCATAACCAACCTTATATCATAAGCATAATCTCACAATTACATATCAAGGAAATTTCAATTAAACGTCATACCAACAACTATGTAAGCTATTGACAAGGTATACTTCAATTGAACTACATCACCAATCACTAGCCATCATACTTGAAGTAAAGGTTCGGGTCGTTAAGACTTAACAAATCTCCTTCAAAAGTAACCATCATGGTCTTACCATCAAACATCAATTACATCCAATAATAGGTGTATTAACATCAATAAATCGTAATCAACAAAAGAACTAGGTCAATTGCATCATCATTATCCCAATTGAAATTTATTCATAACATAGGGTTAGGGGAACTAGGGTTCATCATAAAATTAATCAATAGATAGAATTAATCTCAACAATACATTACCCTAGTCCATCAATACATGAATTAAAATAGATAAACATGTTTAATAATCAAATCATTCTATAATTCCCATCAACTCATTGCGAAGATCCAAGATTTGGGACAAGTAGGGAAGGGAACATGATCAACATGAAATTTCATCAACTAAAATCAATAATATATTCTTAATTAGTCATAGTAAATCACAATTTATTATTAATTTGAAATTAAGAAGAAAACCCATTAGAATTGGTAAACCCCATGGAATTGGGTAGTTTGAAAATAAACATTGAGTGAACATCTCGGGGAAAGGAATCCCAAGAGTAAATAAATCATACCTTATTCAAGACTAATCCACGAAATTGAAGTGAAATCCTATATAAATTGACCCATTTCTTCATGCTTTCTTCCTTCTTCAATGGATGAAATTGGGAGGGAGATAAACTAGAGAGAGGTGATCGCTTTGTGTTTTGTTTTTGGGATTGAGTTTGGGTGAGTGAATAATAACATAATATTAACCTGTCTAGATATAATTACCCTCAAAATTACAAAAAATACCATGAGTTAAATGGGTCTTTTTGTGAAGTCTAAATGTCAAAAATACGATTTACTGAATCTGGGAAGTGGCTCCGCGTCGCTGGGACAACACTCACTTTTATTTTTGAAAAATAACTTGAACCAGTGAGGTCTGTGCCAGCTGAATGTCGCACAGAAGCCCTATGATTCTTGACTTTCGCAGGCTTCCAAAACTGCCTGCCCACCCATGTTGTGGTCCCCTTCCTTGACCCTTCGGGGTGTCTTTTATGTGGCATTTTTGGACGTTTATACCCTATATACTAAAATATACGTAAAAAAATATTTTTACAAGTTTTAGACTTCATTTGATCCTCCAAAACCATCGCCAAATATAGCGATGTCAACTAGTTCAATTAAGCTTCTTTCCAGACGTCATGGATGTTCTTTGACGTCTTGGCTCTAAAACTTCTTGGATGACTTACATAAATTATTTTAGGTCTTAAAACATTATTTAAACCATTAAGCACTCATTTTAGGCTCAATATTAGGTTTTGACTTTTCGGAGTGTTACATTATCCTCCCCCCCCAGCAACATTCGGCCCCGAATGACATTAAACTTTAGAAGGGAAAGGATAGATTCAAGACTAGCAGACCAACCAACAATATACATCATCACCTGAGTTAAAACTCAATTAAACATGATAACATTACATTTAAATGATGACCCCAACGATCAATTTTACACATAATGACTCAAAGTCACAACATGAGGAATTTTCTTCTTATAATAACAACATGATCTCAACATACATTACATGAGTCAATTATGTAAAAGTTAAACTTTCCAACATGTTACATACCATTTCATAAATACTCACCATGTCAAAATGCACAACATAACTCAAAACAAACAAAATTGAAAAATTTCCATGTTGAAAGCACATTTCACTATAACTTCATTGTAATGACACCAAAAAAATGCACATTTTTGCATAACTTCTCCAACAATCAAACCGAATTTCAAATTTAGTTTCATTAGTTTCATTATTAGAAAAAACCACTAACCTTCCTTAGTAAAGAGATGAGGATAACAGGACTTCATATAGGCCTCGGCCTCCCACGTTGCTCCCTTAACTAGGTGGTTTCTCCACAACACTTTTATGGAGGCCACCTATTTGTTCCTCAACCTCTTCACTTGACGATCAACTATTTCAATCGGAACTTCCTCATCGGAGAGGTTCTATTCACACCAAGACCTTTAATAGGAAGAATGGACTCAGGATTACCAATGCACTTCTTAAGCATTGATACGTGAAAAATCAGATGAACCGAAGACAGTTCACTTGGGAGTTTTAACTCGTATGCAACCTTACCAATCCTTTGCAAAATTTTTATATGGACCCACATAACGAGGACTTAAATTTCCTTTCTTGCAAATTCTAACCACCCCTTTGATGGAGAAAATTTTGAAATGCACCTTATCACCTTTTTCAAATTCAAGGTATCTTCTCCTATGATAGGTATAAGAATCCTGCCGACTATGGGCTGTTTGCAACCGGTTCCTTTTGATATGAAATTTATCCAAAGTCTTAGAGATCAAATGGAGTCAAATAAAAGAAGACTCGCCAACCTCAAACCATAAAATAGGATATCCACTCCTCTTACCATACAAGGCTTAGCAAGGAGCCATAAAAATGGATGAATGAAAGTTATTATTATACATGAGATCTACCAAAGAAAAGTGCTAATCCCAATTTCCATTAAAGTAAATGATACAAGCCCTGAGCATATTGTCAAGATTTTGAATAGTCCGCTCCGCTTGACAATCCGCTTTGGGAAGAATAGCGGTTCTTAACTTTACTTGATTACCCAAACCTTTTTGAAATGATCTCCAAAATCTATACAAAAATTGAGCACCTCTATCCAATATAATGAATATAGGAACACCATGAAGACTCACTATCTTGTAAATATATATTCTTGCATAGTCTTCCGCTGAATAAGAAGACTTAATGGGAATAAAGTAAGCAGATTTGGTCAATCTATCCAATTCCACCCATATAGAGTCATATTGCTTTCAAGTTCGAGGCAGACCCACTACAAAATCCATATTAACATCTTCCCAGTTCCAAGTAGTATTTTGTATTTCTTGTAGTAGTCCACTCGGCTTTTTGGTGTTCGGCCTTCACTTCTTTGCAATTGGTACACTTTGCAATAATCTGCAATATCTCTTTTTAGTCCACCCACCAAAACACTTCTCTAAGGCCATGGAACATCTTTGTAGAACACGGATGAATAGAGAAACATGATCCATGAGTTCCCTCAAGGATTCTATTCCTCATATCATCCACATTATGAACAGATAATCTCCCTTGGTACCTAAGAACACCATTCCCCTTGGGAAAATGACTCATTCATCTTACCAAGAACAAATTCTTTCAACTCCATCAACAATGGATCAAGGTGTTGCTTAGAATTCACCTAAACCACCAACGATGACTAGGAGTTATGATGCACAACCATACCACCATTTGGAGAAATTTCAATTCTAACCCCTAAACGAGCAAAACTATGAACATCTTTCACTAGGTTACTCTTGGATTTTTCCACATAGGACACACTTACCATGGACAATCTACTTAGACAATCCACTACCACATTAGCCTTGTTGGTGTTATGATAACACTCATATCATAGTCTTTCAACAACTCTAACCATCTCCATTGCCAGAGATTCAACTGTTTTAGAATGCATATTGGAGACTTTTATGGTCCTTATACATATCAACATGAAACCAATAAAATAATAAGGCCTCCATATTTTCAAGGAAACTACCACGACCACTAACTCAAGGTCAGGAGTTGGATAATTCTTCTCATCAACTTTGAGTTGCCTAGAAGCATAGTGTATAAGTTTGCCATGTTACATAAGAACACACCCTAACCCGACTCGTGATGCATCATAAAAGACCACAAAACACTTACTACCCCACGATAGAGTTAATACGGGAGTGGAAGTAAGCCTATCCTTCAACATTTGGAAGATTTTTTCACATGCCTCCGACCAATAAAATTTCACATAATTATTTTGAATCAAGGTTGTCAAAGGGGAAGCAATGGATGCGAACCCATCGAAAAAGCTTATGTAATAACTATCTAGGCTTAAGAAACTCCTAATATCCTTACGAGCCAAAGGTCTAGGCAAATTTTTCACCGCATCACTCTTCCTTGGATCAACCTCTACACCTTCACTAGAGATTATATGACCAAGAAATGCAAGCGACCTCAACCAAAACTCACATTTTCTATACTTGGCAAACAATTGGTGTTCGTTAAGAACTTTCAACACCACTCTAAAATGGACAATGTGTTTACCCTCACTTTTCGAATATACCAAGATTTCGTCAATGAAGACAATGACAAATAAATCTATGTAACTTTGAAACAACCTCTTTACTTGGTCCATAAACATTGTGGGATAATTAGTGAGACCAAAGGACGTTATTAAGAACATATAGTGACCATGTCTTGTCCAAAATGCCATCTTGGGAATATCTTCACCTATCACCTTAAGTTAGTGAATCTTGTAAAAGTATTTCCCACCATGGAGTTGATCAAATAAACCATCAATATGAGAGAGAGGATACTTATTTTTGATTATGGCTTTGTTAAGTTGACGGTAATTGATATACATTCTAAGGGACCATCATTCTGCTTTACAAACAATACCGCAGCACCTCGTGGAGAAATAATAGGTCGAATAGAGCCCTTGTCTAGTAAATCCTTAAGTGGAGCCTTCAACTCTTTCAGTTCTGTCGGAGCCATCCGAAAAAAAGGAATTAAAATGGGATTTGTATTTAGTATCAAGTCGATAGCAAATAAATTTCTCGATTGTGAGGAATACAAGGAAAATCATTATGAAATATCTCCAGAAATTCCGTCACTGCGGGGACCGACTCAATGGGAGGAATTTCAGAGTCTAAATCTTGGACTCTTACTATATGTAATAAAAATCCTTTAGAGAACATCCTACAAGCTTTCAAACAAGAAATAATATGATTTCTAGGAATAGAATTTAACCCCTTCCACTCTAAAATGGGTTCATTTTGAAAGTTAAACTTCACCACCCTTGTTCTACAATCAATAACAGCAAAGCAAGCATGCAACCAATCCATACCCAATATCATGTCAAAATCAACCATATCAAGTTCAACTAGCTCCACATGAGTAACTCTATTGGGCAACATTATAGGACAATTTCTATATACTTTCCTAGAAACAACCGACTCACCCACCGGGGTAGTCACCATAAAAGGTTCATTCCAGATATCGAGCAAAATGTCAAACTTTTTCGCTACTAGAGGAGTAATTAAAGGAAAAGTAGCACCGGGATCAAATAAAGCATATACACCAATAGAAAAGATTTTCAACATAGCAGTCAGTACATCGGGAGAAGTCTCTTGCTCACCCCTAGAGCGGAGAGCATATAAGTGGTTCTTTTTCAGAGCATCTACATTAGATGCACTTGTTTTTCCACTACTCTTGTCTTGCCCCTTCAAATTTGGGAAATCACGACTTTTGTGCCCACTTTTACCACAACTTATGTAATTGTCCGTCCCAATGAGGCAATTACCATAATGCTTCTTTTAAAAAATTTTACAAGTTGGCTTATTACTTGGTGAATTATTACCTCTTCCCTATTGAGTCTTAGGGATAGAAACCCTATCATCACGATACATAGGGAACTTTGAAGGAACTTTATTGGAGAACCTCTTTTTGAACCTAGGGTTGTCTTGGATATCAATCCTACTCTTTGAAGAACCACAATCAAATGACTTTTCCCTATTTGCATCACTACTCTTCCTATTCACCATAGTCTCTCGTACTTGTTAAGAATGCACCATGAGATAAGAAATTTTCATATTATCATGTAGCATATCCTAACAACATACTTCTTCAAGTCATTTGACACTTCCTTTACAAAGAGGCTCATTTAATCTTTAGTGTCGGAAACAAAAGAAGAAGCATATCTTGACAATTTAGTGAATTTAAAAGAGTAGTCAAGTACACTCATACCTCCTTGAGGAAGGTTGATGAAATTTTCCACTTTGTCTACTCTCTCATCTCTAGGAATGAACTGATCAAGAAAAGCCTTCTTTACAATCTCCCATGTGACCAGACCACCCCGTAGTTGCCTATTGTATCTCCATTGGACGTACCAGGTTTTACCACATCTTTAAGTTTGTAAGTGGTTAACTCGTCCTTCTCAGTAGTAGTAAACCCCATAGCATAAAATATCTTGTAAATTTAATCAATGAAGTCTTGGGGGTCTTCCTAACCTTTGAACCCATAGAAAGAAGGAGGATTCATCCTAGTGAAGTCCATAAAATTGGAGGCCATGGTGCTAACATGTTGGTTTCCTCAAGGTACCACCTACGAATTAGCTTGGGCCATCATAGCTTGTGCTTGAGTAGTGACGGCTTGTGCTTGGGTTGTAATGGATTGGGACATTTGGAGAAAAACTTCCCTTATATCCCCTTCCAATATGGAAAGAGAAGCAACCGGAACATGATCACCCATAGCAACTTCTTCAAGTGGAGGCACTTGGTTATCTTGTTCTCCCACATTAGCAATACCTTCCTTGTCCCTTCTTGCGGATGGTCTTCGAGTATTCATACCTATAACCACCTTTAAAGTATTAGGTTAAAGCACACCTAAGGTAGACTTTAGAGGCACGACATAGGATTTACAAGAAGATCAGAGTTTCAAAAGCATCACATAGTTCCTCATTGATAAGTGTGGCACGCTTAAAAATTATAAATAAGAACCTATAAGACATGGTTTAATAAGACCTCAATCCTAAAGGTATTCAACCTCATGATCTAATACCAAGTTTGTCACATCCAGTTAGTACTCCCTAAACGTAACCCCGTCGTCGTCCTCTTTGAGGACTAAGACTAGCCTCTTAGATTCCATCATTACATTCATAGGTTAAAAATGTAGAAAAATTTAGAACATTTTGATTACTTCGACATTGATATTTACATAGACCTGTACATACACACAATGTAGTATTATTGAGTATATATAGACCCTTCGTATGAGAAGATTACATAGTAATCTACTTTTATTGCACATACATAGTATAATATAGTCTCATAAGAATTCTATAACATTGTCTCATATTAAACCATCTAGATAAGAGTATCACTATTTTGGCATAGCCCTTACATCAACAATTTATAGCCATATATAGGCTTTACAATTATTGTATCAAAATGAAAGAGAAAAAACAAAGATTCTTTAAGGCTAAAAAACATCCCATAGGTAGTTAATGGAATCGTCCTCGAAAAGTGAGGACATACCAAACATGGAAGATAAGAATCCATGTAGTCTTCAAAGCCTTCCGTAATATCAATTGTCGGATCCTACATTTGTAGTAAACATAGAACATGGTTTAGTACACACTTGTACTAAGTATGGGTATATGCACATAAACAAGTGAAATCATGCTAAAGAGGTCATTTGATAAAACCATGCTAAAGTACTTTGAAAAGCCTTCTGCACAATTAAGAACTCATATAAGACATTACTAACATAAGCAATAAATCAAATCCATGTACAACATAAGTCAAATATCAACAAGTAATAGTAAAGTCAACATGTAAAAGAGTTCATTACATCAAAATACAAGCAAGACCTTACTCATAACCCACCATATAGCCTACAAGTGCAATGACCAAGCAAAGCCCCATAACCTTACTTAATCAATTAAACAAAACAAAGGATCACAAATAATGCCTATCTTACCATAACATAGCATCAATAATAATCACCATCATTTTTAGCAACATAGATCAATAACATGTTCATAAATGAAACTAACATCATATAGGATCATCAAAATGTAAACTCAACATCTTTATAGCCTATCCATTATAAGAACACATGAAAAACCTCGAAAGGATTTCCTCAAGGAAAAATAGTGCGAGGCATAGGTAAAGTCTCATATCCCTACCTAGTCTAAGTCAAACCCCTCAAGTCACCCTAGTTGGTGTATAATCCATTACGTTGTTTTACTTTCAGGAACAATTGACTTAACCGACATAGCCACAAGAGCTAAGTGTAGAATACGCTGTTGTAAAACCTTACACCGATGAACGGCGGACTACCGTCAGAAGTAGTTCAAAAAATGAACATAGGATCTAGGTGGATCCACTAGCTAGTATTGATATGTTGGCAACATAGTTTATCGAGCTTGGGGCTGTCATGGAAACATTACTCTATGCCCTTTTTTGACTATGAGGCTATGTACCACGTGAGGACTATGGTGAACCCTACCTTATCTCCTTGGGAAGGTTCCAATCTTCATCAACAAGCTCACTTGGTGCAAAGATAGAGTCACTTTTTGAAATGTCTTTCTTTATTAGTCATCACTTAGTTTAGGTCATAAGGTCTATTGTCACTACCAGAAAGTACACCCGAAAAGTTAGAACATCCTTGTGTCGTACGTGGAAACTAAGACTTCAAGAAGTCTCATCTAAGCCTATCGTATCATTCATTGCATAATAAACATTCTAAAATGAGTAAATATTTAAAAGTTTCTTCACACATGAAGAGCTTTGTCAAAACAATATGCAAGCGGAAGACTTTCATATAAAATACTAGACCTTTACAATATCTATTTTAACCATCTACACTTTAAAGTATACAATACCTCGGACTATGCCCATACAAGACATTAAAGTAAAGACTAAGACATAAGGAACATGTGGATATTGTCCTCGAATAATTGAGGACTCACCAATACGTAGTCTACAAAGCCTTTGAAGACTATCCATCCTCCATGGCACATCAACACTTCCAATTCCCTACACTTTAGTCAAAAAGGGTAAAGAAAGGGTTAGCACATTAGATGTACTAAGTATAGAAGCCATACAAAAACAATGAAAAAGGTACATTAAGTAAATAGCATGCTTTTCACTTATTTTGGTTAAAACGTCATTTTATAATAATAAGAACAACATTTAACAAATTAGAAATAAATAAGAAATGAATTAAGAAAATAATTATATTATTGGAAACCTTACAGTGAATTCACTCCACTGTACAGAGAACTCAATTAACTGTTACAGTGAAGTTCCTTCACTTCACTTTAGACATCTTCCAACATGTAATTATGCCACTTAAAGCTTTCATAGACTCAGTTAAATAAAACAAAGAGAGACCGCCCATACAACCTCTATAGGCATGCCTAAATTATCCTTAAGACTACTTATGATGAGTCACATACATACTTACAAGACATCAACATAAGAACATGAGATTCTCCTACCAAAGGTGATTCTATGTCTCACTTGTGTAATTTGTAAAGGGAACAACCATACAATCCCTTACACACACACTTAAGAGATCCTATAAACTACCTAAGATAGAATCATTCTCACTTAACACATAAGCATATAAATGATATGACATTCTCCTTCCAAAGGCTATCGAAAGACTTACTTAAGTAAATCAAGAAGATAACGTCCATAGTGAGCTCTTCAAGATTACCTAAATAATACTTAACACTACCTAACGCTTATATCATGTCTACATAATCAACCAACTTCCCTAACTAGAGTCATTCTTAATACTTATGTAGGAAAGATAAGAAGTGACCATTCCTATGTCCCCTTCACACTTTAACTAGACAACACTTAACTAATCTAGATAAGTACTATATCATTTAACATACTTATTTAACTTAACTCATTACATTCATTAGTTCATTTAAGACTCATTGATTATATAAAGGACATTTAAATAATGGTCTTAGGCAAGACCTTGGGACTCTCACTAACACCTTCAAATCCTATTGTGCAATGTCTAGATTGCGTCCCATACAACCACCTAAACCTTATATAAATTCTCTAACGCTAGTAGGTATCCCATACAATAAGAATAGGCAATAACCAACATTGACCATGATATCAAAACATGGAATCTGGAGCTCTAACCTAATCCTATGAGGGTGTTCTACTTGCCAATTGTAGAACTTGGATACATCCCATGTAGGAACATGCCTAAGGAATATGAATGATATGCTTTGTAAACTAGTCTCATACTTAGCTAGAAGTACTTACTTTACCATACTGACTCGTTTCTAGCCTTCGTTCTCACAGAGTAATTCACAATAAAGGTTCATATAAAAGTGTTCCATAAAAGTTCATAACCCATACACATTTACCCTACCAAAGAGGTCCTCTTAGGGATACCTTCCAATGGAAACTAGACACTCATGATGACTTTCCTAGGGTTTGACACGATACTGTTCCTTCCAATAAACCTTATGTCCATGAGTTCTTTATTTGAAGAATACCATTACGACTTTTGACTTCAACATACTTAACCTTACCACTAGATTTAAGGTTTCACATTAAGGATCCTCTTAACATCATTAAAGGTATAACATGTCATTCATACATTCAATACTAAGAGACTTTAGCATCCTAATTCAATACATCACATATTCATATTCATACAAGCGTCAAGTAAGGGACACAAATCAACCAAAAGAAGACACCACATACTTCACCTTAACACATATTACTAGTCATTCTATAAGCTCATTGGAACAACCATTATCATCTTCAATTCATCTTACACACTACCATATTATCATCAATATAACCATTATAGATGCATATAGTCAAGTAGGAACAACCATGCATCAAACCTAAGACTACACATATAAGCACATATCCATAGTCTACATGATTTCCTTACATACATAGAAAGAACACATACATTCATATTACTTCACATATAGATAGATATGATCATATTTTACATAATATCAACCATACAAATGATCATGATACTTGAAGTAGTGGTGACAAGGACATGATCATCATATTGCATAAAGTAACACCGACAAGGGACCTCAATTCACATAGCACCACCACCATAAGTGGACCATAAAAATCACAACATAATCGAAGTCTAGTTAACATAAAATAAAAGGAATTAGGTCACATACACCGTTCTATCTTACCACTTACATTTCAAGGCTAAAACATCCAATTCAATTTCATAAGGCCCTCGCCCATGGCCATAACCAACAATTCAATACAATTATATCAATAATTAATGAAAATAGGTAAATTAATTACATACTCATCTATATAATACTACCTAGATATCAATTGAAATTATTGCATCATTAGATAGACAATACAAAACTACATTAGAATTATTAAACCTTAAGCAAATACCAATTCCATAAGTAGAACATTCAATAGATATAAGAATATTCAATACTCAATTGATAAAATTGAAAAATCCTATAAGCCAATTAACCATAATCTATACATGAATCAAAAGCCCATAACAATGTACACTTGAATTCATCAATATCAAAGCTTGATCACATAACCCATATCTTAGTCAAATTGAGAGATTTGTAAATGTCATGGGTTCATGAATAATTTAATTGGAAAATAACAATTATACATCAATAACATCAGAGATTAACGTTTGAAGATCATTTATGCAAGAACCCAAGACTTAGAGTAGAAATTGGAATTATTCACCTTTTGGAAAACTCTGAAAATCAGCTTTGAAATTGTCTCTAAGGTGATATTAAGCGTTATATGAAGATATACCATACCTTATTTGAAGATCCCAATGAAAATTTAAGAAGAAACTCCATTGAAGAACCATCTTCAAGCTCTATCTTCACTTTGAACTTACATGGAGGTTTTAAGAGAAACTTTTGGAGGGAAAGTGTTTTGATTTAGGTGTTAGGGTTATAATGAGAGTTTAATGACTTATACACTTTTACAATACCCATAAACACTCAAAATAACCGTCCAAAGACTTATTGGGGCTTTGGGTGAATTTACAACTTCACCCCTCAACTTAGTAGAAAAGGTTGCAGGAAACATGCAACACCATCGACGCCCACAGCGACGGTCCGTGGTCTCACCAACGCCCCGTCGATGGGGTCTTTTGGGTTGCACCTGCAACTGTTCAACCTCAAGGACAAGTGTATCCATCAACGAGACCCATCTACGGGTTGTCTCCTTGTCGACTGGTAGTCGCTTGGGTCAGTCGATTGCTACAGTCTAGCAGTGTTGAGCTCCAAGTAAGGATCCTTATTTAGGGCCCGTTGTGGTTCCTATGTGGAGTTATACCTAGACGTTTCAAACCCAAACATTATCGTATACTTTACTGCGTACGACATGAGTTTCATAAAAAATGAACACATAAAAATTGATGAAACATACATAGACATACATTCGAAGCAAACCTTTCGAACATCATGGACGTTCTTGGACGTTTGACCTCCAAATTTCATGAAACTTGACACACTGACTATATACACAATAATAAATCTTTTAAGAACCTCATAACCTCATGAATCACACATAAACATGTAAATCCATATATGATGCACATAGGTGACTTAGTCATCGAACGTCTTGGTCATCCCTTGACGTTTGCCTTGCAATGCACCTATACTCTTAAGCACTGACTCTATACCACATTATAGAAAATTTTAGGACCTTAGACCATCATGACAACCATTTTAGGCTCTATATTCACCTAAGTCATTTTTGGGGTCTTAAATTCCCCCCACTTAGACATCATTCGTCCTCGAATGACAGTTGCCACTCTTCGAACACTTCCAAGAAAAGAGATTCAACTCAATAGCTCATGAACATACAATATAAAACATAATCAGAAAGAAAACATAAATTTCACATAATCAAGAGGTTCACAACACAACAAGAAACTATAAAACATTCTATAACTCCTCATGCTACAAAACTCTCATGCTTCATTCCAAATAATTAGAACGAATTTTATATTCAATATCATACTCATATACATCAGTTATAATCACATTACAAAAATTTTAGACCAAGGAATCAATTAGTAAAATGTTAAAATACTTCACAGTGAAATGGCCTGTTCTATACAGTGAGTTTGTGAAACTTTTCAAAAATGCAAATTTTAGGAAATTCAGGATAGAAACGAGCTAATAATAAAGGTATCGTCACGTAAAAACATCTAACAACATAATCATGTCTTCATAAAATACACAATGCAAGAAGTTAACGAAATTCAGTTTTAACAAAACTTCCATCAAAATATGCATATAATAAGGAGAATGTTAGGAACTCATCTTCCACAAAAGACTAGTACAAATTCAAGTTACCAAGAAATCTTTGTTATATGCTTGAATAAACACACAAATAAAAGTTAAGTGTACTTTACTCCCAATAACAATACTCTTCATTATACTCCCCCACTTCGAAGAAACACATTCTAAGGTGAACATTATGTCAACTACAAGGAACTCCCTCAGGACACCTTAAACCTTACTAATACTTCCTTACCATGTTCTACCTCATAGAGACTAAAGACTCTCAAAGGTCTCATATCTAACCACTACATCCCCCTTACTAAGAGAACTCACCTTTACTCTTTCAAATGTCATCACCTCCCTTCCTATGGTTGGGGTCTTAAACAAGTTGAAATTATCTCAACAGCCACTCCTTCACATTCCAAACAATATACCTTACCATTCTTTCCAACCTAACTACTCTTCGAAAGGTGACCAAGCTAATATAAGATCAAAAGCACCTTCTATCACACCTCATCTCACAATTCACATCTCACATTTCCTCTCCCTCAATCCAAACTTCATAATGTCACCATCAAGGGACCAACACATAAGGGAAACAAGGGAAATACACCTTATACAAAGATCTTAGGCACGATTAGATGAATGAAGAAGTGAAACTTTTCCTAGCACCCAAAAGCCTTATATTTATAATGTGGAACCTTTAACATTATAACATGACTCTATTATATGTAGTTCATAAGACAACTAAGAAAATCCCTAAACCTTATGCTCTGATACCAAGCTTTCCACGACCTTCAAGTACACCCTCTAAGTTAGAGCATATGTAATACCCCAAAAATTACTTAAATAAATCTAGATCTAACATGGTTTAAATTACGGTATAAATTGCTAAAAAATTTTATAATGTTGTTTTGAGGAAGTTTCTAAGAGTTTAGATTCATTGGAAGTTAGACGTCAAGGGACGACCATGACGTTTGACGACTATGTAACCTATGTGCATCATATGTGGTTATATTTTTTTATGTGTTTCATAAGTTTATAAGGTTCTTAATTATTTATTATAGTGTATATAGTAAGTGTGTCAAGTTTTGTGAAGTTTGGACGTCGAAGGTCCATGACATTCAAAAGGCTTGCTTTGAGACGACCTCATGTGTATGAGTGTGTTTCATCGAGTTTTACGTGTTCGTTTAGGTTGAAAATTATGTTTTAGGTACTAAAATCGTATACTAGATTTTTGGTAGTAAAAGCTTGGATACGACTCCAGTTAGCACCCTCAATGGGGCCCTAAGCGAGGACCCCAACTTTTAGACCAACACTACAAGGTAGTGGCCAAAAAACAGACTAGTCGACGACCAGTCGATGGTTCTCGTAGGTTGGTGCATGTAGCCTGTAGGTTAAGGCACCTATGAAGTGAACCACGATACCCCATAAACGGGACGTGACCTGACAAACGGTCAGTCGATGGTCACGTCTATGCTGCTGAAAATTTGGCAGTTTTTCTGTTAAGGGTTGGGGGTTTGGGGAAATTCACCCCAACACTTTTATAACATGGGTACGGTTGTTTTTAGTGTTTCGTGGTATTTTAATACTATATAATTGATTAAACTCTCATTTAAACCCTAGCATCCAAATCAAAACCCCTTCCCTCCTAATGTTTCTCGAAAAACATCCATTTGAGTTCAAAGTGAAGATGGAGCTTGAACATGGTCTTCAGTAGAGCTTCTTCTTCAATTATCTTTTGATTCTTCAAATAAGGTATGGTAGTTCTTATGTAAGGATTTTTATCACCTTAGATACAATTTCAAAGATTATTTTCAATGATTAAAAAAGATGAAAAAATCCAATTTCTACTCTATGTCTTAGGTTCTCGCATAAATGGTTTCCAAACATTTATATATGATTAAATTGATGTATAATTTATGTTTTCCAGTGAAATTATCCATGAACCCTTGATATTCTCAAATCTCTAAATTTCAATAAAATATGGGTGAATTGATTCTGATTTGATAGATATGAATTCATGTGTAGATTGTGATGGTCTTTTGATTCATGTATAGATTATGTATGTATGGTGTATAGGATGTTTTAAATTTATTAATTGAGTAATGAATACTCTTAGATCTATTGCATGCTAAGCTTATTGAATTGATATTGACTTAAGGCTTATGATTTCTACTGTAAATTTCTATGGGCTTTCTAATGATGTAAGAATTATATTCAATCGATATATAGGTTGTATTAGATATTTAATTATGTAATTAATTGACCTAATTAAATTGATTATTGATATAATTGCTTTGAATTGTTTGTTATGGCGTTGGATAAGGGCCCTATGATATTGAATTTGATGATTTAGCTTTGGAATCGAAGTGGTAAGAAGGAGTGGGTGTATGCTTACCTAATTCCTTTTATTTTATGTTAATTAGACTTTAAATCTATTGTGAGTTTTATTTTCAACTTAAAGTGGCTGTGCTATGTGAATTGATGTGGCGTTGTCGCATTACTTTATGCAATATGATGATCATGACCTTATTGGCACTACTTGAAGTATTATGAAGTTTTGTATAGTTATTTTATGTGAAGTATGAGTATATATATCTATTTGGGATGTAATGTGAGAGTATGTATTCTTTCTATGTATGTGAGGAAATCATGTAATCTATGACTAAGTGCTTCTATTTGTATTCTTTGGGTGGATGCATTGTTGTTCCTACTTTACTCTATATGTCTATTATAGTTTTATTGATGATGATATTTTAGTGTATAGGATGACATAAAGATGATAATCATTATTGCTATGTTCTTGTAGAATGATTAGTAATATCTTTTAAGGTGAAGTATGTGGTGTCTTCTCTTGATTGACCTGTGTCCCTTACTTGATGCTTGTATGAATATGAATATGTGATGTCTTGACTTAGGTTCTTAAGTTTCATAGTCTTGAATAAATGAGTAATATGTGACCTTTAATGATGTTAAGAGGGTATTTTATGTGAAACCTTGAACGTAGTGGTAAGGTTATGTCTGTTGAAGTCAAAAGTCATATTAGTATCCTTCAAGTAAAGGAATGATAAACTTAAGGTTGATTGTCTGGAACGACATCATATAAAACCTTAGGAAAGTCAAAATCAGTTTCTTTTCTCTATGGGAAGGTAGCCCTAAGAGGTCCTCTTTGGTAGGGAAAAGGTGATTAATATATGAACTTTTTATGGAACCCTTTTATGTGAACCTTTAATGTCCATTACTCTATGAGGATGAAGTCTAGCACCGAGTAATTATGTAAGGGGAAGTATTTCTAGTTAAGTATGAGACTATATTACAAAACATGCCCTTCATATTCATTAACCATGTGCCTACATGGAATATGTCGTAGTTCTACCCTTGGCAAGCAGAACACCCTCATCGTAGTAGGTTAGAACTCAAGATTTCATGAGTTTCTACCATGGTCTATGTCAGTTATTGACTATTATAATCATATGGGATACTTACTAGCAATAAAGAAGTTCTATGATGTTTAGGTGGTGGGATGATACACTATCTAGACATTGCACAATAGACTTTGAAGGTGTTAGTGAGAGTACCTAGGTCTTTTCTAAGACCATTACTTGAATTTACTTTGTGTAGTGAATGAGTATTAAATGAAGTAATGAATCAATGACTTGAGTTAAGGAAGTATGTTAAATGAAGTAGTACTTATCTAGAGTAGTTAAGGGTCGTCTAGTTAAGGTATTAAGGGGGCATATGAAGATCGCTTCTTATATTACCTAGATATGTCTTAAGAATTACTCTAGTTAGGGAAGTGGGTTGATTATGTCAACACGATCTAAAACATAGGTATCCTTATGGATTACTTAGGTAATCTTGAAGAGGTCACTATGGACGTTATCTTCTTCATTTACTTAAGTAAGTCTTTTGGTAGCCTTGAGAAGGAGAATGTCATATCATCTATATGCCAATGTGTTAGGTTAGAATGATTCTATCTTAGGTAGTCTACATGATCTTTTATGTGCGTGTGTATGGGATTGTATAGGTGGTCGCTTCAAAAATTACTCAAGTGAACCTTAAAATCACCTTGGGCAGGAGGATCTCATGTTCATATGTTTGATGTCTTGTAAATGTATGTTGATCTCATTATGGGTTGTCTTCAGGGTCTTTTAGGTGTGTTTAGAGAGGGTGTATGGTCGGTCTCTCTTTTTAATACTTAAGATAATCTTAGGATAGCTTCCAGTGAGGGACTTATATGCTAAAAGGTGTGCAACGTGAAGTAAAGGAACTTCGATGTAACAGTGAATTGTGACTGTACAATGAAGTGAATTCACTTTAACATTTCTTAAAATGTGACTTTTTGTTTAATTGATTTCTTATGTATTTCTAAGTTGTTAAATGTTATTTTTATGCTTATAGTATGATTTTTTAATTGTCATTCATGAAAAGCATGTGGTTTACTAATGTCCCTTTTTCATGGTTTTTGCATGGCTTCCGTACTTAGTAGTTTTTATGTGCTAACCCTTTCTTTTCCCTTTTTGACTAAAGTATAGGGAATTGGATGTCTTGATGTGCCATGGAAGATTGAAAGGTTTCTAAGACCTTTAACATGAAGTATTGGTGAGTCCTCATCTATTCGAGGACAATATCCATATGTTCCTTATGTTATATTTATTTTATGTCTTGTATGGGATTAGTCCCATGTGTAATGTTTATGAAAGTGTTTTTTGGGTGTGAAGAAAGTTTTAAATTCTTAACTATTTTAGTATCTTTATTATGCAATTAATGATACGAGAGGCTTTGATTAGACTTCTTGAAGTCTCATTTCCCGTGTGAATATACAAGGATGCTCTAACTTCTAGAGTGTACTTGTGGGTCCTGACAGCATCCTTGTGTCGTCACACGAAAAATATGTAAGACCCCAAAATGAGATAGAATCTATAGATCCTAACACGTTTGTATTAATTTTATAACGTCATAAAATGTGTTATAATATAGTTTAGAGGCAGTGTGTTAAGTTTGAAGTGATTCAGAAGTCGAATGTCAAGGGACGACCAAAACGTTCGACGACTAGTCACCTATGTACCTCATGTGTTTATGTATGCTTATATTTATGAATAATGATCTTGTGAATCCTTTAAATGATTCATAATGATGTTTGATGTTTTTATATGGATTTTTGAGAAGTTTGGAGGTAAAACGACAATGAACGTCCAAGGCGTTCGAAAGATAGCCCTTATGACGCTCAACGTGTGTCTTAATGGGGCCTAGACTGTTTGGACGACTTGAAGGTGATTGTTTTGGGTGAAAATATTGTGGAAGGTATACACGTTGTTAAGGGTTGTATTTACGTTGGAAACGTCCGGGTATGACCTGTAAAGGGCTCCTCAAAAAGCCCTACAAGGAGGCCCCAAGGCTGGTCGAGGCACTGCCTTGGTATTGTCAATCGATGGACCAAACGACAGCTCGTTTTTCATACAACGGCCCGTTGGTGAGGTCTCGTCGACTGGAACTTATGTTAGGCAGGTCTCAAGCCAAAAATTGTCTAAGTACCAGACAAAGGAAGCCAGGCACGGCCCGTCGACTGACCTACGACTTGTAGGTTGGTTCGTCAATGGTAGCCTGTGAACTGAAGCCTATGTACTGTTTCATTAAAGGGGTGAATGCAAAATTTACCCCACTTACAAACCTGGCTATAATAGGTTTCTTTAGCTAATTTTGGGTGTGTATAAGTCATCAAAAACGTGATCACCCTATTCTAGAATCCTCTCACACGATTGAAGCCTTTCCCTCAAAAAATATTTCCCTTCAAACCTCCATTGTTGGTGAAGCTCAAGAAGTACTTGGTGCTGTGTTTTCTATGGATAAATAATCATGTTTTAGAGGTTTTCAACAAGACAGAGGTATGGCGATCCTTCATTTCTAGTTATCTTTCCATCTATAGTTAATCTCAATGTTTTCTAAGAGAAAAATATGATCAACTGCTTCTTGTTCATTCTAGCAATGGGTTCTTTATTGAGTTTATTTAAAAAGCATAATATGAACGTATTGATGATTGTATACTGATTTGGACGTGATTTTGAATACCTAATACATGATGAACCCATGCTTTTTCACAAACTCAATTTTAGCCTATGTATGGCTTTGTGATCTTGATTTGTTATCGGTTGAATTATGATTCTATTATGTTGAAGTTATTATATCTACTGCTATTTACATAAATTTGATCATTATTTTATGATGAAGGATTCATGTGGATCCATGTATGAAGAGTTGAACATGCCTAGCTTACTATTTTAGGAATTCACTGTAACATGACCCTTTTTATGATTAAATTTTGAACTCGACTATGTTGTGGTTCTTGTATCTACTGTTTTAGGTTGATACCATGGTGTAATTTTGGATATAAATCTTTTATGACCAAAGTAGATAAGTCTTGGTTTGACTTAATCTAGTTTCTTCTAGTCGATGGAGTTGTAGCTTGTGATCTTGATGTTAGGTTAGTTTCTATATGAATTAGTCATGGTTAATGTCTATAGCTGCTGACTATAATAAATATGAGGATGAATTATATGTAATGAAGACAATATGGGTCTATCCGTAGTAGTTTGAATAGGATTAACCTATGCAAACATACCTTCCATGAACTTCTTATATGAAGCATGCTTGTGTCGACCTTAATGACAATTGTAGTAGTGTCTAATATATACTATGATTTTGATTAGCTATGCCTATCATGTACTTTATTGGTAAAATAAGATTTTTGATCAATACTTTGGTAAAATTGATAAGATGGACAATTCTCTCTACTCTACATTGAATTGATGGTTAAATGCCTACAAAAGTATCTTGATCTTGAAGTAATTAAGCATGTTTTCATTGGGACTAAGTCTAGTATTAACTACTTCCTTAGAGTGATATGAAATATGAAATCTGATATATAATCCATATAAAAGAAATTAGGTAGTGGTTTATATTCTTCTACTTCCTAGTACATGTGAGATGCGTTGTATTATGTTATACTATGATCTTGTAGCGACTTGTACATGCTTTACTTTATGATTAAAGTAAATTTAGCTACAGCACTATATATGAATTGTTGATGAACAAGGTGTATTGATCAATGATGATCAAAGGGTGAGAAATTTGTAATAATGTGAAATGATGCTCTTTGCTAGTTGATGCTTTGATTTTGAGTGTCTTGACCATTATTGAAATATTTTCTGTGATGCTAAGTTACTCGTTGTTCTTGAAGTTTTAGTGTAATTCGAAGAGGAATGTTATTCTATGTGGGGGAGAATGTAACGCCCCAAAATGAACTAAGGTGAACTACAGTGTCATGAGTATTTATTGAGTTAATTTGAAGTTAAAATAAGTAACTTTAGTGTTCTTCGGCAGTGTGTTACATTTGGAGGTCAAACGCCCAAGAACGTCCATTACGTTCGGAGGTGTGGTTTAGGTTGCACTTGTGTTTCTTGAGGTGTTTGAGTGAGTTTTATGTGTTTATTTTGCTTGAAACCTTCATGAGATGTTCCAAAGACCTAGAAGACATACTTTAGGGGTTCAACGTCTGGGCACAACCCCACCTAGGACCAACCAGGGGCCCTAGATGAAGGGGCCAAGACTTAGGCAAAATCGGAAAAAAAAGTAGTGGCCATCAACGGCCCTAAGGACGGTCCGTTTTTCCCTAAATGGTCCCTCGACAAAGGGCGTCAATTGTAACGTGAGTACAGTTCTCAATGATCCATTTAAATCTAAGTATCCACAAATGATACCCTACCAACGGTCCGTTGTCTCCACGATGATTTGTTGGTGAAGGTTCGTCTGTGAGGCCTGCAAATCTGTGAAGTTGCTGCCAACTTGGGGTGTTTTATGTAAATACACCCCAAGTCTTTTAAGACCCTAGGTACATAATTTTAGTGTTTTAATGTTATTTTAAAATCGTTTTAAACTCTAGACCTAGACAAGACCCCTCTCTTCAAAATATTCAAAGTCTCTCTAAAGACAAACTCTCTCAAGACTCCATTGAAAACTAGAGGTCGAGGAAGGATATGAGGGATGATTGGACGTGTCTCTTTATCAAAAACTCTTGGATTTTTCTTCCTTAAGTGAGGTATGGTATCCATTCTTGAATAACTTTATATTCAAGAAGCCAACTTCCAAAAAGGTTTTCAAAAGGGTTTCTAAACTCAAACTTTCTCTAACTTTGATTTCTAGTAGGTTTCTTCGTGTATTTAAGTTTTAATGGTTTAAATGTACTTAGTTTGGGTTGAATTGATGATTTTGATGTTAAAACTCTAATGAAACTCATGTTTATGCATACTTCAACTTTTGTTTTGACAATGGGTTATGTGAGCATGATTTGAGTAAGGTATGGAATTTTGTCTCCTTGTATTTAAGTTCTAATAGTTTAAATGTACTTAGTTTGGGTTGAATTGATAATTTTTATGTTAAAACTCTAATGAAACTCTTGTTTATGAATACTTCAACTTTTGGCTTGAAAATGGGTTATGTGAGTATGATTTGAGAAGGGTATGAACTTGGGTCTTCTTGTATTTGTCATGTTGGTGTAGCTACTGTCCTAAGGGCCTTAATATGGGAAATAATGATAAATTTCTTATGAGTGGTGATGGTTTGATTTGATGTTGATTTGCCTTAATTATATAGTTCTTATTATGAATATTTATTGAGTGATATGGTCCATCTAATGGATGATGGTGCTAATTGAGGAACTTGATGTTATTGAGTATTTTTTGAATATGTAATCTTGAAGGTCTAACATCCGAAATTAAGAGATATTGGAAATGGGTCACGTATTGTGTTTGGTGTAGCTTGAATTGCATGTTTCACCTAGTTTAAGTCTAAATGAAGTATATGGTTATGATGAGCATGTAGAGTGTGTAACTTAATGTACTAATGTTAAAGTATGTGTAGAACTTGAAGAAAATGAAATTATTCTTATATGCAAGGTGTGCACATGTACACACAAACAATGAGTAAAATTTATTATGCCAAGTTGAGTAAAAAAAAGGAATCTTGAGGTGGATAGACTTCGTGAGTTAGATGTGGTGTCTAGTATAAACCTCTCATTTCATAGTGAGCTTTCTATAATAGACTTCTATGTTATGAAATACTTGGGGAGTTATGCATAGAACCGAGAGGATTTTAAGGATTGTTGGATTACACTTCGTGAGTTGAGATTTTGTATTTCAAAAATAACTCTTGAGATGAGTACTCCTCGTTAGAAGAGAATGAGTTACCCAGTAGCAATCTCCTTATCCCTTAAATATGTGTCCAGATAGGTGTAGCCATTAGGAAAGCCATATAAAATCGAAGAAGCATGACCTTACTCTAGGAATGTAAGGATCCCTCATCCGATAGGGGTTAATATTGGGATTCCATGTCTACCTCTCATAGTCTATGTCAGTTAAGCAAAAACCCCCACAAAGAATTGATTGGTATAGTTTTCTAATATAACGTACTACTTAGGGTAGATGAGGTTTGAGACACTATGTACTCATTGCACTAAGTAGGACCTTCTGAAAGGGAAGACTTGGTGACAAACCTTCTAAAAGAATGTACTACTTAGGGTAGTTTGTGGTATGGAAAGCTATCTAATCAATGAAATAAGTAGGAATTAAAAAAGTGAAGTCTTTGGTGGTTTGTTGCGTGTCTTATATGGTCTTGATATTGATTGATGGGCTTATTTCTCCTGAGTTGTGTAGGCCGAAAGGGGTAGTCTTGAGGGTTTCTTTAGTGTGTATTGGAGGAGGCATATGGATACTTCCTTAATATCTTACCTTAGTGAGTCTAAGATAGTTCTGAGGTAGGGAAAATCTTAAGGAAAATGAGTTCACTTTCTTTTTCGCTTGGCGTTGGAAGTTGATTCATTTAGTATAGGATAGTTCATTGTAATTGCTCAAATTGAATTTATTGTGAATTATTTAAATGATTCATTGTCAATGTCCAAATGTAATTAGTGTAAATGTTTAAGGAGTTCACTATGAAGGTCAAGTTGGTTTACTGTAATGTTTCTTATTGGCTTAAAATTATGGGAATTCTTATCTTAGTTGTAAATGATAGTTAGTATGATGTTTTGTCTCTCTATTCGTGAATATTTTACTTAAAATGCATGAAAATCTATTTTTACTAAAATGTCCCTTTTTACATGTTTTTGCATATGCCATACTTAGTACATCGTTTTTTTTACTAACCCCATACATTTCTATAATATATAAATATACGTTGGAAACTTTTGAAGGTTTTGGAAGCTAGAAGGAAGATCTTAGGAAAGTTTCTCTCAAAGCAAAGTATGTCCTCATTTATTCGAGGGCATAGTCCTTTTCTTAATTTTTATTTAAAGACTTAATATGTATTTTACATTATTATAGAGGGTCATGTCCTTAGGATATAATGTCGCGTCTCTAAGTTGGCTTGTGACAATGAGATTCTCTATGTATTTATGAAAGATTATCTTTTATTAATTATTCATGAAAAGTTTGAAATTTCCGCATTACTTTTCGTGTATTATGTGATTAACGATAGTAAAGGGCTTGTACAAGACCGCAAAGGGTTAAGTATGCCCGGTCATGAAACAAGGGTTCTTACTAACTTCTAAGGGGTGCTTTTGGGTCATGACAGAATTGGTATTAGAGCATAAGGTTATGAGAAATTGTTTAGGTTCTAAAAGTCACACGAGCCACGTCTAGTAGTATCTTAGTCATCGGTATGAGTCGCAACACATCCATGGACAAGAGGCTATAGGAAGATAGTATTTCACTTTCTTTATTACTATGAAATCATTCCATAGAAATTAACTCCATAAGGTCTCTCTCTTGTGTTACCTTGTTCGATGGTCTTCTAGGTGTGATTGCTTCGAAGGGTAGATGTTTCTATTTTTGATAAAAAGAAAAGGTGAGTTTTGATGTTATGATGGTTTTGTGGATAGATTAGTACTGGTGAAGGTAAGTTTCGAAAATTGTTATTTGATGCCATTTATGGCTATGTGTAAATTATTAAATTGGAAATGTTGTGATGAGAAACATTATGTTGATTTAGTTCTAAGCATAGTAAGAGTTATGAGAATGAAACTTTTGAGAATAATTGAGTTATGTTGTGATTATGTTCAATGATGGTAGATATTCTTTAAGGTTTTAAATTTAAGAAATATTGAGAAAATGTGGAGATTTTTTAGGCGTTGAGGGCAAACCTTTAATGTGACTAATGTTTCATAGTTGTTGTTGTGATTAGAGGAGGTTGTTGTGTAGGCTTACACTAAAATGGAAATGTGGTATGAATATCTAGTGAAGAAGTTTTGTTCCATGAAATTTAGTTATGTGATTCCTAAGAGTTTAATGAAGTGATGTTTAAAAGAGTTTTGTCTAGGCTTGAATCCTAAGACGAAAGTGTTATGATTAACTTGTAAGCTTGATGCTTAATCTTGATGTGCATGAGTTTAGGGTAGTGTGAGCTCGTACCTTGTGAGGGGCATAATTGTTCTTTGAAGTATGAAGCATTCAAGATGGCTTTACCCTTAGTGGGGGAGAGTGAGTTGAGTAGAATGGCATGTAATGCACTTAGTACAAGAGACTCCTCGAGGGTCACTAAGTAGGAGTGGTAGTATGGGATGTTACTCTCACATTGCACTTAGTGAAACTTACCAAGTCTCTTTGCAATAATTTAGTGTGGTATTGTTCCTCGTATTATCATGTTATCTTTCTAAAATTGCTTGGAAGGTGCATTAGGGAATTTTTAAGCATGTGACATAGTGATGTTTTGAATTCACTGTAATGAAGTTCAAATTTTTGAAAAAATTGAGTTTTTCAAGAATTATGGTTTCAATGTATTATACGATGAGTTTATATGGTCTTATACTTCATGTGATAATTCCCTCTTGATGAATTTCTTAAAGAATGGATATTTTCAAAAATTTGAGTATGTTGGCAGTGACACAGTGAATGTTCACTATAAGATTTGTGATTTTTGAAGAATTTTTTTGTCTTTTTTGAAGTTTAAATGTGTGAAAAAGGGATGGATATGATCATGTTTAAGGTTGGATAAGGTAGTTCCTTCATAAAAGAAGGTTAGTGGTGAGTTTCTAAAATTTTCAAGTTTGCAAGAGTCGCCTATGCTGGTAAGTGTTTGAAAATGTTAAATGATGCTCCTTGCTATTTGATGCTTTGATTTTGATTGTCTTCACCATTATTGAAATGTTTTATGTGATTCTAAGTGACTCCTTGTTGTTATTGATGTTTTTGTGTCATTCGAAGAGGAATGATATTTTATGTGGGGGAGAATGTAACGCCCCAAAATGAACTAAGGTAAACTATAGTCTCATGAGTGTTACATGATTTATTTTGAATTTAAAATAATTTAATTTAGTGTTCTTAGGCAGTGTGTGAATTTTCCTTAAGTTTGGAGGTCAAACGTCCAAGAAAGTCCATTACGTTCGGAAGGTATCCCTTAGGTAGCGCTTGTTTATCTTAAGGTGTTTGAGTGAGTATTATGTGTTCATTTTGCTTGAATCCTTCATGAGATGTTCCTAATACCTAGAAGACTTACTTCACGGGTTTAAAGACTAGGCATGACCCCACCTAGGACCCACAAGGGGCCCTAGATGAAAGGCCAAAGACTTAGGCAAAATCTGCAAAAAAGTAGTGGCCATCGACGACCCTAAGGACGGTCCGTTGTTCCATCAACGGTCCCTCGACCAAGAGAGTCAGTTGTAGCAGTTATTTCAGTTGTAAATGCTCCATTTAAAGATTAGTATCCACCAATGAGACCCTACCAACAGTCCGTTGGCTCAATGAGGTTTGTTGGTGAAGGTTCATCTGTGAGGTATGCAAATCAGTGAAGTTGCTGCAACTTGGGGTGTTTTATGTAAATAAAACCCAAGTCTTTTAAGATCCTAGGTGGATAATTTTAGTTTTTTTAGTTTATATTAAAATAGTTTTAAAACCTAAGCCTAGACAAGGCCCCTCTCTTGAAAATATTCAAACTCACTCTCTAAAGACAAACTCTCTATAGACTCCATTTAAAGCTAGATGTCAAGGAAGTATAGGAGGGCTGGTTTTAATTGTCTCTTCATAAAGAGATCTTGGAGTTTTCTTCCTTAGGTGAGGTTTGGTATCTATTCTTGAATAACTTTTCATTCAAGAAGCCAACTTCCAAAAAGGTTTTCAAAAGAGTTTCTAAACTCAAACTTTTTGTAACTTTGATTTCTAGTAGGTGTCTTATTGTTTTTAAGTTTTAATGGTTTAAATGTAGTTATTTTGGGTTGAATTTATTATTTTTATGTTAAATTTCTAACGAAACTCTTTTTTAAGCATACTTCAAGTTTTTGCTTGAAAATGGGTTATGTGAGCATGATTTGAATAGGGTATGAACTTGGGTCTTCTTGTATTTAAGTTCTTATGGTTTAAATGTATTTATTTTGCATTGAATTGATGATTTTGATGATAAAACTATAATGAAACTCTTGTTTATGCATACTTCAACTTTTAGCTTGAAAATAGGTTATGTGAGTATGAACTTCGGTCTTCTTATATTTGTCATGTTGGTGCAGCTAATGCTTTAAAGGATTTAATATTGTGAAATATTGATAAATTTCTAATGAGTGATGATGGTTTAATTTGATGTTGAGTTGCTTTCATTATATAGTTCTTATTATGAATTCATATTGAGTGGTACGGTCCATCTTATGAATGGCGGTGCTAATTGAGGATGTATATAGTATTTAGTATGTTTTGAATATGTTATTTTGAAGGTCTAACATGTGAAATGAAGAGATATTAGGAATGGGTCTTGTATTGTGTTTGGTGTAGCTCGAATTGCATGCTTGACCAAGTTTAAGTCTAAATGAAGTATATGATTATGAGAAGCATGTAGAGTGTGTAACTTGATGAATGAAGGTTATAGTATGTGTACAACTTGATGAAAATAATGGTTTTTATATGCAGGGTGTGCACATGTACACACACACACTTTAAAGAATGTATTATGCATGGTTGTGTGAAAAAAAGGGGAATCTTGAGGTGGACACACTTCCTGAGTTGAGATTTGGTGTCTACTGGAAACCTCTCCATTCCTAGTGAGATTTCTATGATACAGTCTCCTTATCCCTTAACTATGTGTCTACGTAGGTGTAGCTATTGGGAAAAATCATGTAAAAGCTAAGAAGCATGACCTTATTCTAGCCAAGTGAGGATCCCTCATCCGATAGTGTTAATATCGGGATTCCATGTCTAGCTCTCATGGTCTATGTAGGTTAAGAAAATACCCCACAAAGAATTGATTGAACTATGTATTCTAAAATAACGTAGTACCTAGGGTAGGTGGTGTTATGGGACGCGGACTACTTCTTGAACTAGGAAGCACCTTTCGAAAGGGAAGACTTGGTGACAAACCTTCTAAAAGAATGTACTACTTAGGGTAGGTGGTGGTATGGGATGCTATATACTCATTTCCCTAAGTAGGCATTCCGAAAGGGAAGACTTTTGTGGTTTGTTGGGTGTCTTTTAATGTCTTGCCATTATTTGAGGGGCTTGTTTCTCCCGAGTTGAGTAAACCGAAAGGGGTAGTCTTGAGGGTTTCTTTGTTGTTTATTGGAGGAGGCATATGCATACTTCCTTCATATCTTACCTTAGTGAGTGTTAGGATAATTCCGAGGTAGGGAAACTCTTAAGGAAAATGAGTTCACTTTCTCTTTCGCTTGGACTTGGAAGTTCACTCATTTTGTGTAGGATAGTCATTGTAATTGCACAAGTGTAATTTATTTTGAATGCTTTATACGATTGATTGTCAATGTTCAGATGTATTTACTATAAATTCTTGAGGATTTCACTATTAAGGTCAAGTTGGTTTACTGTAATGTTTGTTGTTGGTTTAAAATTATGGGAATTCTTATCTAAGTTGTAACTGGTGGTTAGTATGATGTTTTTCCTTTTTATTCATGAATGTTTTACTTATATTGCATGGAAATCTATTTTTTTGTCCCTTTTTACATGTTTTAGCATATGCCATACTTAGTACATTATTTTGTACTAACCCCTTACTTCTCCATACTATATAAATATAGGTTTGAAACTTTTGAAGGCTTGAAAGCTAGAAGAAAGATCTTGGAAAAGATTCTCTCAAGGCAAAGGATGTCCTCATATATTTGAGGGCATAGTCCTTTTCTTAGTTTTTATTTAAAGACTTAATATGCATTTTACTTTATTATAGAGGGCCATGTCCCTAAGATGTTATGGCTTCTCTTTAAGTTGGCTTGTGACGACCAGATTCTCTAAGTATTTATGAAAGATTGTCTTTAATTAATTATTTGCAAGGTTTTAAATTTTTGGAATACTTTTCATGTATTATGTGATGAACGATATTAAGTACACCCGGTCACGAAACGAGGGTTCTCCCTAACTTATAGGGGGTAATTTCGGGTCGTGACAGTGTTATTGTCCGAATGTTTTTTTGCTCTTTTGTAACATTATGAAGATTTTAAAGTCATCAAATGTTAATATGATGCTGTCCAATATGTCTTAGATACGTTACCCTAAAGTCATGAACTAAGATTGGTTAAGAGAATGATACTATGTTAAGATGTGTCCGAAAATGTTATGTATGAAGACGATTATGGTCTGTTGTGCATACCTACTATTAATTTGACCTGCTGATGATGTTGTGTTCGTTAAATGATCCTATTACTCTGTCCAACATGTTGAAAAACATTACGCCTAAAGTTATGTTATAGGGTTGGCTAAAAAGATCTCCATGAAATCTTAATTTGAGTAAATGTTTCGCTTATGCCAATAAACAAAAATCTTGTTCAAAATTTAAATAGGAACTGGCTATAATGTTATCTCTAAATAAGTAAAAGATAAGCAAATGAATAATGTATCCCAAATTGTGTATGATCGAATGAAACTTTATATCATGCCAATAAAGAAGGTTATGAAGTTTATAGCCAATTTCTTATGTCATTATTTATTTTATGCCAATCTTATATAGCCAAAAGATTGAAATGATAACTCAAGTACTTGTAAAGTAATTCAATGAATTTAAATAGATATAAATTTATGTTTTAAATGACTTAAAAGATTGTATAATTGTTCATAGATATTAATTTAAAAATGAACATACGTAAAATTGTCCTATGCCAACAAAAATGGTTATGTTGTTTAATATCCATGTATTTAGGCCAAAACTAAGCATATGCCAACGATAATATAAACACTTCTAAATTTATTCAATGAATCCATAACCAAGGGAATGTCATTCATTGAGAATACCCCCAACATGCTTTAAAAGAATGAACTATGAACATAAATAACTCATTAAAAGAAGTGCTCATCAACCATAAACGATGAAATGAAGATACTACACTAAAGTAAGGAAGTAACGTGATAGATAATATAATTAAAGGGGTCTAAATTAAGTAAGTGACCAGAATGGGGCGTTAAAGGAATTGAGACAAGTCTTACTTACACCTAAGCTACTATATTACAAGAATACTCACGAATGAAGGTGTTAGAATGTGAAAGATCTGTCTCATTAACACTTAAGGATAATATGTAAGGACAATTCACATTTTATCAATTTAAAGTAAGTATGATATGTAAGCACAATTCCTATTTAATAAATGTAAAGTAAGGATGACAAGTCATCAAAAGAGTAAGTAAATCTCAATCTAGAAGCAAGCTTCTATAATGCTTGAGTCAACTCTAAAAAAAGATAAAGAAGATCATGAGATTGAGCCCATAACCGATCGAATAGTTATGAGCATGTGATTGCACATGTAAGTATCATGAGATGATGCTACCACCGAGGTGGATATGTAGTCTCATTAAGTCCCTAGTCTTTGAACTAACCACCGAGGTGGATATGTTGTCTCATTAAGTCCCTAGTCTTCGAACTATGTCTGGTCAACATAGGAACTAGCCAGTTGTTTCCACCTAAGCGACTTAGGTATATTCGTTTTAACTTTTGCCGATGATTCCACCTCTTTTAGGTGTGGGGAAGACACCGGATTTCATGTTTAGATCACATGATCTACGGGGGTTAATGCTCACAAAATTTTCTTGGTTCACTATAACCGTGATCCACTCCTTTTCGGTGAGGAGTGAACACTTGATATGTATTTGCCTTAGCCGGGAATCTCCCCTTTTCGGTATGTGGTAGACACTGGATTTCATGACTAGCTCCCATTATCTAGATTCATTTTAACTAGTGGATCACCTCTTTTTGGTATGGGGAAGACACTGGATTTCAATTATCTTGCATGATCGTTTTCCTAATGATATGTGTATGAAAGTAAGACATGATGATGATGATGGAATGTATGTTCTCAATTGCCAATATCACATTAACAAAGCTTTAGCAAATAATGGGCAAAACCAAATAGGTTTAGCTTATAATGACTTCTTATATGATTCCAATAAAGGGAAGTATAAACATAATGTTAACTAAATACCTCATAACTTCCCTAACTTGAAAGTAATGAAATACGTGGATTATCCAATAGATATTGGCTTATGAGATGTAAATGAAAATATAAAAGTAATGAATCTCATTGTAATATAGTGAAATAATTCCTTAGTCCTTGGAATCTTACATCGATTCATTATGGGTATGGGACTACAATGAATCATTGCACTTGTAAGTAAAACATAGGACCTAAGGAATTATTGAAATTCACAACAACAAGAAGAAAAAGACTGAAAAATAAACTAAGTCCCCAATCAAAATCTAAAAACTTCAACCCGAGTTATTCTTAAATTTTGTTGATGATACTAAAGTATTGTAATCATATAGAAATTAGTTGTGTGCTTTGATGTGATTAAAATACATCATATTCATACAACAATTCCCAACTTACGAATTATGAAAGTCTAGTGAGGTCACTTGCCAGACATGTCATGATGTTTAAGAAGAACTTTCATTGATCATGCATAGCTTTATGTGTATGTGTGCATATACTTATACTTATTACAAGTGGTGTACTAACCCTGTAAAATTTACTATTTTTGTAGGTGCAGGTCAAAGGATAGATTGACGACATTTGCAGTGGTTTGGACTTCAGAGTTTCTCCAGTCCATTTGGTGGGTCCTCTTGAATTCGAGGAATCTATAGCTTAGTATAGCGTTAGATATAGACATAGCTAGTAGATGTCGTCCCTAGTGCATTCACAGTTTGCTTCGATGATTTTTGTAACAAGGTTGTTTTTGGCAAACGTATTTATCATATATTCATATTCTGTTTCCAATTGATCCTATGATAGATTGTTGTTTCATTTACGTTGATCTTAGTATATGATGAAATTATGTATTAACTATATGAAGTTTTTGTAAACTTCATACTTATAAAAAGTTCTAATTTTTCCGCAACAATTAACCATATGAATGTGAAAAATTCAAGATGAGGCTTGTCTGTGACCTCTGAGAGGTCAACGACGTCGGTTACGATTTGGATTCCAGAATTTTGGTCGTGAAAAACTTGGTATCAGAGCATAAGGTTAAATTACCATAGGAACTAAAGCTCAACACAACCACATTACATAGTTTCTTATGATTATGAAGCACGCCACAATCATGGCTTAGAGACAATGCGAGGATAGGAAATTCTCCTTTCTTATAATCTTTATCATGCTATCTAGATCTTTGAAACTTCGTTCCATTCTAAGTATCTAACTTCCTTTTTTCGTGAGCACGTTGAAGAATACACACAAGAATTTGCATGACCAAGTGGTCTAAGGCGCCAGACTCAATATCTAGCCTTCGCAAGAAGGGTTCATAAAGGAAATTCCCAACATGGACGAAAGACTTGTGGTGAGTGTGGCTGTTAGCATGGACGTGTGTGTGTCCTAATGTTTACTTGCTGCTTGTAAAGTTATGAAGATGATAAATTCATAAAATTATAATATGATGATGTCCATTATGTCTTAAAAATGTTACCCTAAAGTCATTAACTAAGATTGGTTAAGAAAATGATACTATGTTAAGATGTGTCCGAAAATGTTATGTATGAAGATGATTATGGTCTGTTATGCATACCTACTGTTGATGTGATTTGTTGATGATTTTTTTTTGTTAAATGGTCATATTATTCTTCCCAACATGTTGAAAAACGTTATGACTAAATTTATGTTATAAGGTTGGCTAAAAAGATCTCCATGAAATCTTAATTTGAGTGAATGTTTTTCTTATTCCAATAAAATGTCTAACAAAAACCTTGTCCAAAATTTAAATGGAAATTGGCTATAATGTTATATATAAATAAGTAAAAGGTAGGAAAATGAATATTCTCTCCCAAATTTACTATGATCGAATGAAACTTTGGCTCATGCCAATAAAGAAGGTTATGAAGTCTATAGCCAATTGCTTATGTCAATATTTATATTATGCCAATCCTATATAATCAAAATATTGAAATTATAACTCAAGTACTTCTAAAGTGATTCAATGAATGTAAATGGCTATAATTTTTTTTAATGACTAAAAGATTGACTAATGGTTCGCATATATTAATTTAAATATGAATGTACGTAAAATTGTCCTATGCAAACAAAATGGTTATGTAGTTTAAAATCCAAGTGTTTCGGCGAAAACTAAGAATATGCCATTCTTGTATATTTAGAGTATCAAACGATAATATAAGCACTTCTAAAGTAATTCAATGAATCCATAACCAAGGGTATGCCATAATTGGGAAAACTCTGAACATGCTCTAAAAGAATGAACTTTGAACATATGTAACTCATTGAAAGAAGTGCTCACCATCCGTAAACGATGAAATAAAGCTACTACACTTAAGTAAGGAAGTAACGTCAGTTATAATATAATTAAAGGGGTCCAACTTGAGTAAATGTCCAGAATGGGGTGTTAAAGCATGTGAGACAACTCTTACTTAAACCTAAGACACTATGTTACAAGAATACTCATGAATGTAGGTGTTAGAATGTGTGAGACCAGTCTTAATAAAACATAAGGAATAATTCACATTTCATCAATGTAAAGTAAGGATGATATTTAAGAACAATTCACATTTCATCAATGTAAAGTACGGATCACAAGTAATCAAAAGAGTAAGTAAATCTCCATATAGAAGCAAGCTTCCATAATGCGTGAGTCAAGTCTAAAAAAAGATAAAGAAGATAATGAAAGTGAGCACAACAGCGATAGACTAGTTATGAGCATGTCCCTGCACGTGTAAGTCTCATGAGACAATTCTACAACCGAGGTGGATAAGTAGTCTCATTAAGTCCCTAGTCTTCGAACTATGTCTAGTCAACATAGGAACTAGCCAGTGGCTTCGACCTAAGAGAGCTAGGTAAGTTCGGTTTTACTTTAACCGGAGATTCCACCTCTCTTTGATGTGGGGAAGACACCGTATTTCATGTTTAGATCAAATGATCTATGTCGGTTAATGCTCACAAAATGTTTTTGTTTCACTATAGCCGTGATCCACTGCTTTTCGGTGTGGAGCGCACACTTGAGATGCATTCTCTTTAGCCGGGAAATACCCCTTTTCTGTATGGGTAAGACTCTGGATTTCATGAGTAGCTCACATGATCTTGTTCGGAATGATGTCTATATGAAAGTAATATAGGATTATGATGATAGAACGTATATTCAAAGTGAGACATGAAGAAAAGCATAAAAATGTCAATTTCCAATATCACACTCATGATGTATTAGCAAATAATGGGCAAAGCAAAATAAGATAAGCTTTTAATGGCTTCTTATATGATGCCAATAAAGGGAAGTAGAAACATAATGTTAACTAAATACCTCATAACCTCCATATCATGAATGTAATGATGTATTTTTCATATACAATAGAGAATGGCTTATGAGATGTTAATGAATATATAAAGTAATGAATTACTCCTTGTAAGATAGTAAAATCATTCCTTAGTCCTTAGATTACTTACATTAATTCGTTGTGGGTATGAAACTACAATGAATCATTGCACTTGTAAGTAGAACGTATGACCAAATGAATTATTGAACTACACAACAACAACAAGAAACAGAGTGAAAAATAAACTGTCCCCAAAAAGGAGCTCTCGGGTTCGGCATGATCAAAATCTCAAAACTTCGCCAGAGTTGTTCTAAAATTATGTTGATGATACTAATGTATTTTAAACGTATAGAAACTGAGTTATGTGCTTTGAATGCAAAATACATTTTATTCATGCAACAATTCACAACTAACGAATTACGAAAGTCTGAAGATGTCACTTTCCAGAAATGGCATGTTGTTTAGGAAGAACATTCCTTGATCATGAATAGTTTTATGTGTATACACGCAAGCACCCATAGTTACTAAAAGTTGTGTAGTAACCCTATATAATTTACTATTTTTATAGGTGCAGGCTAGAGGACAGATTAACGACACTTGCAGCGTTTAGGTCTTCAGCGTTTCTCCATGCCATTTGATAGGTCCTCTTGATTTCGAGGATGCTACAGCTTAGTCTAGCGTTAGATATAGACATAGCTAGTGGATGTTGTCTCTAACGTTTCCTTTAGACTTTATTTCGAAGCTTTTTGCAATAAGGTTGTTTTTGTCAAATGTATTTATCATATATTCATATTCTATTTCTAATTGATTCTTATAAAAGATGATTGTTTCATTTACGTTGAGCTTATTATATGATGCAATTAAGTATTAACTACATGAAGTCTATGTAAACTTTGTACTTGTAATAAAATTTAAATTTCCGCTAAAATTAACCATATGAATGTGATAAAGTAATGATGAGGCTTGTATGCGACCTCTGAGAGATCAACAACACCGGTTGCAATTCAAATTCTAGAATTCGGGATATGACACATTGCACATCTTTACCTTGATAGGATATTTCTAGTTTTGGTTTCTATATGAATGGATATGTATGTATGAATTTGTATCACTTAATGTGTTATGTGAAAGGTTTGCTCACATATATGTATTAACACACACATGTATGAAGATCTATTCAAGAGAGGGGCTTTGAATGATGTATTAATATTTATCTTAAACTAGATGATGCATTATATATGATGTGTTCATGTGAAGGGATTTATTACATGATTTAGGTTGACGAACTTTCATCTATGACCTATGAGTTGAACATATGAAGGGATGACTCTCCTTAACCTATTTTTTATAAGGTAAAAAAAAATTCAATAAAGGGAACTTAGCTTAGAACCGAGTGAACTTGAATATGAGTGTGTGTCCCTTCTTATGGTAGGAAGGTAAGTCACCATAAATCTCATGAGTTGGATAACCACAATGCCTCAACGGGAATAAATAGTGTTTCCATAAGTGAACAACTACAATTCCTAATATGTAAATAACGAGAGTCGTCACATGTACCTCAAAGTTCCATAACTATGATGCCACCATAGGATACTAGAAAAAATATCCACCTATAAAGCTATGTTATGTTTGGTTCTACTTTGGCCGGTACACCACCTTCTTTTAGTGTGGGGTTTTATGACACCGGATTCCATGTTTAGCATCACATGGTATATGTCAGTTAACATTATAGTTTCCCTAAAGTAAAATGGACAATGAAATTAATAACTAGGACCCTAAATAGAATGAATTAAAGGAGGTTACCTAGCATAGGTGTAACTAATGAACCCATCTAGGCATTGCACAAGTAGCTCCTGAGCAAGTTGTAGGGTTGTATTCTAATGCATGTCACTATTTATGTGTTCCTTATGCATTACATTGTAGTATTTGTCTACTTGTTATGAAGATGTTCAAGATATGGGTCTTTATGCATGATGTTGATCTTGTTGACTATATGACGAAGGTCTTGACTTAACTATGTAAATGTTGTATTATACTTCTTTAATGGTATGTGTTCTCTTGTGTAGATTATATGTATGATTTTCCTTGTGGTGCTAAGGTGATACATTGTACCAAGTATCCTTAAAGGATTACTTGGGAGACTAATGAATTAAAAGATGTAGTTCAATGTAAAGAGGAATGAGCTCACTTTAAAGTGACTTCAAATTGGACTTAAATTCTATATGAACTTTTCTTTGATGTTCGGCCTTTGGTTTTGTTTCTATGAAGTACGAAAATAATGTAAATGCTACTGTTTGAAGGTTTCATAAGGATTTACTCAAAAAGGCATGAAATATGATTTATCAAGAAAAAGGTCCCTTTTAAATGCATGTTTTTGCATGGTTACCAAAGTTAGTTCATTCTTGTGCTAATCCCATTCTTCTATACTTTTCAAACAAAGTGTATGATATGGATGCGTAAATGGTGTCTACATGATTGAGGAGCTTTATAGGTGATTCCCAAGCTCAAGGAAAGGAATCCTTAAGTCCAAGGATATCCTAATGTATACTCATTTTACATTCTATTAAATATTGTATAATTTTGTATTAAGACTTAAGGGTCATGTTCCTAATGTATTCTAATATTGTTAAGTATAAGATGGCAAAGAGAGTTATAGTCTATATATGTATTATGACTTATACTTTATATGTATATGAGGTAAAGTTTCCCGCATATGAGGTGCTATGAGAAGTTTTAAAATTTTCGCTAAATTTACTATGTCGATACGATGAATGATTACTATGGGCTCGTATAAGACCTCTGAGAGTTCAAGTACGCCATTTTACTTCTATGGGGTGCTCCCTCGTTGTGAAAAATGTGATATCAGAGCATGAGGTTTGTAAAAGTGGTTTAGGGTCGAAGATGTCTCATATTGCCACGTCTAGTAAAGTCTTGTATCATTGATTGTGAGTCGGACACATCAAATGGTACGAGAGACTATAGGACGATAGAATTTCCCTTCTTTATAATTCTTGTATCGTGCCATATAACTTAACTCTATAAGATCTCTCTCTTATATATTCGTGTCCGGTGGTATTTTAGATATGATTGCTTGGATGAGATTGTTCTTTATGCTTGAGGAAGAAAAGCTAAGCTTTAAATTCTTATCTTGGTTTTATGGTTTGAATGAGTATGTACGAAGGTGAATTTTTGTATGTTTTGATGATGTGATGCCAATTATGGCTATATATGAAAACTATGTTATGTTGAAAAATTTGTGTCATGATATAGTTAAAGTATATTTGAAGTTATTAAGGATAAAATGATTTCGTTTTGAATGATGTGTTCCTAAATGGTTTTGCATGATGGTAGTCTTGTGCTACGAATTGAACTTGAAATTCTTAGTGACTACATATGGAAGCATGCTACCCTAAGATTTTATGCCTATAGGTGTTCAATGTTTCCTGTTGTATACATGTGGTCCTTGATAAGCTGCCTAGTATGGATTAGAGTCCTTTGTATATACTTGATCCTAGGTAAGATGATAGTATGCTTTTCTTGGTAATGTTTTGTATCCTATATTGTCATGTTTTTCCCATCAATTGCCTAAATGTTGCATTTTTGGAATGTGAAAGTTTGGTAACTGTAAAGCTAAATAGCATATTGTAAGATTTTTGAAAAAAATAGCTAAATTGATCTTTGATTAGATGTTGTTGAAATGTGTATAGGATTGATTTATATGAACATAATAATGAATGTAAAAATGATTTTTTCTATTTAAAATAAAGAATAAAAGTTTTATGGCACGATGAGTTGTAGAATAATTTTTAACTTCTTATTGTGTTGTGAGTCTGTTCATGTTGTTGAATTGATGTTTCCCTAGATTTGGGGGTAGTACTCTTATCTTTGTAGGGTGATAATGTGGGTTTATTTGACCTAAAAGTTACCTTACGTTAATGTTGAAACAAAAGAAAGAGATCTTAAAGCGACGTCTCCTATATTGTTTCCCATAATATTGTATGACCTTTGTGTCTATTATATTATATGAAAACCTTATGTGGTTGAATGATATGACCTAAATTGATAATTGGAGAAAATTGCCTAGGAGATAAAGTTTAGAATGCCTTTCCTGACTTACTGTAAACTCCTTCTAAATGGTAATCACTTTTAAGTGATGGCAAATGAAGATTGTTTAGCTAAGATCCTCTTAAGTTTTGTTTATGTTTCTTCTTATTGGGTTTACCCTAAGAGGGAAATGGTGAATGAGTAGTAAGGTTGTAGATGTTATCTACCATTGACCTTCTATTCTTACTTTAGCATGAATCTATTGAAATTTTAGTAAGCTTGTTCGTGAATAGAGTTTTGCATAAAGTATGAATTCCATGACCTCTACATGTTTGGTATGTCTTGATTGACATTACCTTAAGGATATTTTAAGATTCCAAAGTGCATGAAATTTTTTTTTTGATAAATCCATGTTTTCTCATGTGTATTGTTCATCTTAATATGGTAATTATGCATTGGACTTCATGGGATAAGACAAGAAACTTGTTTTAGTCACTTGAGAGGTGTAATATTTAGCCTTATAATAAAAAGTTGAGTCTCTTTCAAATGAAATATGTTTTGTCTCTTAAAACCAAGTGACATTTATGATTTGGAATGCATAATTGTAGGCTCATTCTTAAAAAGTGAAAGCATGTTTAGCTGAGTGCTCATGTGTATGCCGGTGATTTGTGTTATTATTCTCAAATATGGTTACTGTGAAGGTGAGTACTATGTTAGGAATTCAAATTTTTCTGAAATTACTTCCTATTTGTTGTGATATGCTTGGTGTGACTTACCACTTAGATTTCACTAGGAAGGAATCATGAGCATGTCTTGGTTAAAAAGTTGAGAATTTCTCATTTTAAGAGGAAATTGACCTTGTACTTTTCTAAGGTGTGAACTCATGTTACATGTAAGTGTGTTGACGAGAAGTACATTCCTCCATGGAACCACTAAGCATGGTATGATTGAGTATGACCTTCATGTCATGAGGTCTAACTAATGAATATATTTGTTGATTAAATTAACTCAAGTGTATGTGCATTTAAGTATGAGTGCCTAAATTACTTCTTGAGTGTTGCTGAAATCTTCCTATGTGTGACTTAAAGAATTGATGCAATGATGATCTCTTAATGAAATAATTTGTAATAATCATGTTATGCCTAGGAAAAAGATTTCCCTCTATGAACATGATAGGAGCGTTTGTGTATAATGCATTAAATAGTGAGTGAATAAACTTTTTGCTTGCTTGTGTGAATTGAGTGCTAAAAATTACTTGATGATGTTATTAATGTTATCAATTGCTCTATGATGCATTGAAGTCCTTGTTGTGATAAAAGAGCCCTTAGTGTCATTCGAGGATGAGTGTTCCCATGTGGGGATATTGTAAGACCACAAAACGATATAGGATGTGTAGATACTAATATGTTTGTAATAAGGTTCTAAGTTCATAAAATTTCTTATATTATGGTTTAGAGGCAGAGTGTAAATTTTGAAGTGATTCGGAAGTCGAACGTCAAGGGACGATCAAAACATTTGACGACTAGTCACCTATGTTCCTCACGTGTCTATTCATTCTTATATTTGTGTTTCATGATATATTTAAGACATTAAATTATTAATAATGATTTTTAATGTTTATATATGGAGTTTCATGAAGTTTGGACGTCCAACTACCACGAACATCCAAGGCATTCGAAAGATAGCCCTTTAGATTCTCGACGTGTGTCTTGATGGGGCCTAGCCTGTTTGGACCACTTGCAGTTGATTTTTTTGGGTGAAACTTATGTGGAAGTTATACACCTTGTTAAGGTTTGTATTTACGTTTGTAACGTCCGGGTACGACCTCTAAAGGGCTCCGCGAAAGGCCCTACAAGGATGCCCCAAGGCTGGTCGAGACAATGCCTTGGCAGTGTCAATCGACGGAACAAACGATGGATCATTGGTCAACCAACGGCCTGTTAGTGAGGTCTCGTTGACTGGAACTTACTTTAGACAGGTGAAAAGCCAAAAATTGGCTAAGTACCAAACAAAGAAAGCCAGGCACGGCCCGTCAACTGACCTACGACCAGTAGGTTGGTCCGTCGATGGTAGCCTATGAATTGAAGCCTGCGTACTGTTTTATTAAAGGGGTGAATGTGAAATTCACCCCACTTACTAACCTGACACTAATAGGTTTATTTATCTAATTATGGGTGAATATAAGTCATCAAAAACGTGATCACCCTATTCAAGAATCCTCTCACACGATTGAAGCCTTTCCCTCTAAAAATATATTCCTTAAAAAATCCAATGTTGGTGATGCTCAAGAACTACTTGGAGCTGAGTTTTCTATGGATAAACAATAAAGGTTTAGAGGTTTTCAACTTTACAGAGGTATGGCGATCCTTCAACTCTAGTTATCTTACCATCTATAGTTAATCTCAAAGTTTGCAAAGAGAATAATATTATCGAGTGCTTCTTCTTCATTCTAGCCATGGATTCTTTATTAAGTTGATTTCAAAAGCATCATATGAACGTATTGATGATTATATACTGATTTGGACGTGATTTTCAATACCTATTGCATGATGAACCCATGCTTTTTCACAAACTCGATTTTAGCCTATGTATGGCTTTATGATTTTGATTTTTAATCGATTGAATTATGACTCTATTACGTTGAAGTTGCTATATATACTGCTATTTACATGAATTTGATCATGATTTTATGATGAAGGATCCATGTATCAATAGTTGAACATGCCTAGCTTAGTATTCTAGCAATTCATTCTAACATGGCACTTTTTATGATTAAATGTTGAACTTGATTATGTTGTGGTTCTTGTATCTTCTTTTTTAGGGTAATACCATGGTGTAATTTTTGATATAAATCTTGTATGACCAAAGTAGATAAGTCTTAGTTTGAGTTAATCTAGGTTCTTCTAGTCTATGGTGTTAAAACTTGTGATCTTGATGTTAGGTTAGTTTCTATATGAATTGGTCATGTTTAATGTCTATAGATGCTGACTATAATAAATATGAGGATGAATTATATGTAATGAAGACAATATGGGTCTATTCGTAATTGTTTGAATATGCAAACTTATCTTCCATGAACTCCTTATATGAAGCATGCTTGTGTCGACCTTAATGGCAATTGTAGTAGTGTCTCATCTATACTATGATTTTGATTAGTTACGCCTAGAATGTACTTTATTAGTAATATATGATTTTTGATCAATACTTTTGTAAAATTAATAAGATGGCCTATTCTCTCTACTCTACATTGAATTGATAGTTAAATGCCTACGAAAGTATCTTGATCTTGAAGTAATTAATCATGTTTTTTGGGACTAAGTGTAGTATTAGCTACATTCTTAGAGTGATATGAAATATGAAATATGATATATAATCTATATAAAAGAAATTAGGTAATGGCATATGTACTTCTACTTCCTAGTACATGTGAGATGCGTTGTATTATGTTATAGTATGATCTTGTAGCGACTTGTATAGTGTTTCCTGTATGATTAATGTAAATTTAGCTACTACACTATATATTAATTGTTGATGAACAAGGTGTAATGATCAAGGATGATCAAAGGGTGAGAAATCGGTAATAATGCTTATCTCTTCTTTTTTCGTTATAGTATTGTAGTTGATGAAGCCTTGTATGGCATTGTGTGGTATGGTCCACTTATAATGGAGGTGTTTACTTTATTGTCATTATATATGTATTGACCATGGCCATAAGGCAAATTGATGAATATATGCGCATGTGCCTATGATGATACTATGTGAAGTTTATGCCTACTTTCCTATTCTAGTTGTGATTTAGGTTGTATGTATATTGGGTAAGCATGAGTATATCAATGTTAGGGTAATGTATCGGTACTTCCATTGATCAGTTAAAAATTGTTAATAATCTCTTGCCGATGTACCCCTATATGAATGCATGAATAGCACAAGTTAGGAATCCAAAGTGTAATATGATGTTGACTTGTCTCCTATGCTATTGTGTGTTGTGAGGTCTATACTTGACAGTGTAATATGGTCTAAGAGGGTGGCTTCCTCAACATGTTATTGATAGCCATTATGAGATCGTGTTTGCCAATGTACAGACACACTCACTCACATGCATGTTACATGTAGTATAGGTCATTGTGTCTAAATGAAAGGTTGTTCTAATATTTAGAACTGTCTACTACTATGCATGTAAAATATATGTATGTGAAGTATGTTATGTATTCCTTATTAGGATGAATTGATAGGTGTACTAGTATGGGCAATGATATGGGACTTTTCCTATGCATTGCTCATATGTACCTTAATAGGATAGTTCGAGTTTTGGTTTCTATATGTATAAATATGTATGTATGAACTTGTGTGACTTAATGTGTTATGTGAAAGGTTTTCTCACATATATGTATACACACACACACGTATCAAGATCTAGTCAAGTGAGCGGCTTGAATTATGTATTCATGTGTATCCTAAACTATATGACACTTTGCATCTGTTGTGTTCATGTGAAGGGATTACTTACATGATTTAGGTTAATGAACTTTCATCTATGACCTATGAGTTAAGTATATGAGGGGATGACTCTCCTAAACCTATGATTTATAAAAAAAAATATAATAAAGATTTCTCAATGAAGGGAACTTAGCTTAGCGAATGAACTTCAATATGAGTGTGTGTCCGTTCCTATGGTAGGAAGTTAGGTCACTATAAATCTCATGAGGTGGATAACCACAATGCCTCAATGGGCATAAATAGGGTTCCCATAAGTGAACAGCTACAATATATAATCTTGCCATAAAGAAGGTTTTGACATGTACCTCAATGTTGCATAACTATGGTGCCACCATAGGATACTAGCTAGTGGATCCACCTAGAAAGCTATGTTATGTTTGGTTCTACTTTGGCCGGAAGACCACGTTCTTTCAGTGTGGGGTTTTATGACACCTGATTCCATGTTTAGCATAACATGGTCTATGTCGGTTAAGGATATAGTTTCCCTAAAGTTAAATGGACAATGGAAGTAAATGATTAGGACCCTAAATAGAATGACTTAACAGAGGTTACTTAGGATCGGTGGAACTAATTAACCCATCTAAACATTCCATAAGTAGCTCGTTAGGAAGTTCAAGGAAGGTGTTCTAATGCATATCATTATGTGTGTGTTCTTTATACATGACATTTTAGTATTTTTCTACTTGTTATGAACATGTGGATGATATAGGTCTTTATGCATGATTTTGATCTTGTTGACTATATGATGAAGCTCTTGACTTAACTATATCCATGTTGTATTATACTTCTATGATGGTATGTGTTGTTTTGTGTAGATTATATGTATGATTTTCCTTGTGGTCCTAAGGTGATACATTGCACCAAATATCTCTAATGGATTACTTGGGAGACTAATGATATAAAAGAAATAGTTCATTGTAAAGAGGAATGATCTTACTGTAAAGTGACATCAAATTGGACGTAAATTTTATATGTGCTTTTCTATTATGTTTTGCCTTTGGTTGTGTTCTATGAAGTATGAATATGATGTAAATGCTATAGGTTAAAGATTTCATAAGGATTTACTCGGAAAGGCATGAAATATGATTCTCATAAAAACGTACCTTTTGAATGCATCTTTTTGCATGGGTGCAATACTTAGTGCATTCTTGTACTACTCCCATTCTTCTCTACTTTTTACACAAAGTGTAGGTTATGGATTCTTAAAAGATGACTTCAATGATGAAGATCTTCATAGGTGATTCGCAATATGAAGGAAAGGAATCCTTAAATCCAAGGATGTCCTAATGTGTACTTATTGTAAAGTCTATTAAGTATTGTGTCATTTTGTATTATGTCTTAAGGGTCGTATCCCTAATGTATTCTAAATTTGTTGAGTCTAAGATGTCAAAGAGACTTACAGTCTATATATATATTATGACTTATAATTTATATGTATATGAGGTAAAGTTTCTAGCATATGACGTGATATGAAATGTTTTAAATTTTCTGCTAAATTTACTATGTCGATGCGATGAATGATAACTGTGGGCTCGTATAAGACCTCCGAGAGGTCAAGTATGCCATGTTACTTCTAAGGGATGCTTTCCCGGTTATGAAAAAAATGAGATTTTTCAAGAATTCTCATCTATGCCTCTCGTAGCATTCATTGCATAATAAGCATTCTAAAATGAGTAATTAAAATTGTCTTCACACATGAAGAACTCTTTCATAAACAATACGCAAGCGGAATTCATTCATTTAACAACACTAAACGTTTACAGTATATACTTGAACCATATAAACTTTAGAGTATACAATACTTTGGTCTTCGCCCATATAAGACATAAAAGTAAAGACTAAGACATAAGGAACTTGTGGATATTGTCCTCGAATCGATGAGGACTCACCAATACTTCATCTTCAAATCCTTAGAACCCTATCCATCCTCCATGGCATATAAAGACTTCCAATTCCCTACACTTTAGAATTAAAGCGCAAAGAAGGGGTTAGCACATTAGATGTACTAAGTATGGAAGCCATGCAAAAACCATGAAAAAAGGATAATTTGTAATAGCATGCTTTACATGAATTTTGATTAAAACATCATACTATAAGCATAAGAACAACATTTATACAACTTAAGGATGCATAAGAAATCACTTAAGCAAATAATCACATTATTGGAAACCTTACAGTGAATTCACATCATTGTACAGTGAAGTTCATTCACTTAACTTTAGACATCTTCCAACATGTAATTATTCCACTTAAAGCTATCATAAGACTCAGTTCAGTCACACAAAGAGAGACCACCCATACAACCTCTATAGGCATGCCTAAATAATCCTTAAGACTACTTATGATAAGTCACATACATACTTACAAGACATCAACATAATAACATAAGATTCTCCTACCAAAGGGGATTCTAAGTCTCACTTGAGTTATTTGTAAATCGAACACCCAAACAATCCCTTACACACACACATAAGAGATCCTATAGACTACCAAAGGTAGAATCATTCTCACTTAACACATTAGCATATAGATGATATGGCATTCTCCTTCCATAGGCTATCAAAAGACTTACTTAGGTAAATCAAGAAGATAACGACCATAGTGACCTCTTCAAGATTACCTATGTAATCCTTATTACTACCTAAGGCTTAGATAATGTCTGCATAATAAACCAACTTCCCTAACTAGAGTCGTTCTTAAGACTTATCTAGGTAAGATAACAATTGATCGTTCATATACCCCCTTTACAACTTAATTAGACAACCCTTAACTACTCAAGATAATAACGACTTCATTTATCATACTTTCTTAACTTAAGTCATTGCATACATTAGTTCATTTAAGGCTCATTCATCACATAAAAGACATTAAAATAATGGTCTTAGACAAGACCTATGGACTCTTACTAACACCTTCAAAGTCTATTGTGCAATGTTTAGATAGCGTGCCATACCACTACCTAAACTTCATAGAACTTCTCTAATGCTAGTAGGTATCCCATATGATGAGAATAGGCAATAATCTAGCAAAACATGGAATCCTTAGTTCTAAACTACTCCAATGAGGGTGTTCTACTTGCCAATGGTAGAACTTGGACACATCCCATGTAGGCACACTATTAAGGAATATGAAGGGCATTCTTCAAATCTAGTCCCATTTTTAACCAGAACTAATTCCCTTACAATACTTACTCTATGCTAGACTTTGTTCTCATAGATTAATCACATTAAAGGTTCATATAAAAGGGTTCCATAACAAGTTCAAAACCAATCACGTTTACATTAACAGAGATGTCCTTTTTTGTGACCTTTCAATGGCGACAAGAACCTAATGATGACTTTCCTAAGGTTTGATATGATGTAATTCCATCCAATAAACCTTAAGTATATCATTCCTTTCCTTGAAGGATAACATTACGACTTTCGACTTCAACATACTTAACCTTACCACTAGGTTCAAGGTTTCACATAAAGGATCTTCTTACCTTTATTCAAGGTCTCACATGTCATTCATACATTCAAGACTAACAGACTTTAACATCCTAAGTCAAGACATCACATATTCATATTCATACAGGCCTCAATTAAGGGATAGATGTCAAACAAGACAAGACACCACATACTTTACCTTAACACATATTACTAGTCATTCTATAAGAACATAGGAATAACCATTATCATCTTTAATTAATCCTACACACTACCATATTATCATAAATATAACCATTATACACTCATATTGGCACGATCAGAAAGCAGCCCCTAGATGTTTGGGAGAAACCTCGTTTTGTAACCGAGCTTACTTGACCCTTTTGGGTCTTGTACAAGCCCTTTACTATCGTCAATCACATAAGACAAGAAAAGTAGTGATGAAATTTAAAACTTTTAAAGAATAATTAATAAAAGACAATCTTTCATAAATATTTAGAGAATCTCGTTGTTACAAGCAAACTTAAAAGACAAGACATAATATCTTAGGTACATTCCACGCTACAATAAAATAACATACATAACAACTCTATAAATAAAAACTAAGGAAAGGAATATACACTCGAATATATGAGGACATACTTTGCCTTGAGAAAAACTTTCCCAAGCTCTTAATTATATCTTTCAAACCTTCAAAATCTTCCACTGAATACTTATATAGTATAGAAAAAGTTAGTACAAAAAATATACTAAGTATGGCATATGCAGAAACATGTAAAAATGGACATTTTAGTAAAAATATCTTTTCACTCAATTTAAGTAAAACATTTATGAATACAAAGGCACAACATCATACTAACCATCATTTACAACTTAGATAAGAATTCACATAATTCTAAGCCAACATGAAACATTACAGTAAACCAAATTGATCTTCATAGTGCACTCCTTAAAAATTTACAGTAAATACATTTGAACATTGACAATGAATCATTTAAAGCATTAACAATATATTCAACTTGAGCAATTAAAATGAACTATCTAACACTAACTGAGTGAACTTCCATGGCCAGGCTAAAGAGAAAGTGAACTCCTTTTCCTTAGGAGTTTCCCTACCTCGGAATTATCCTAAGACTCATTAAGGTAATATATGAAGGAAGTATGCATATGCCTCCTCCAATACACACCAAAGCGACCCTCACGACTACCCCTTTCGGCATACTCAAATTGGGAGACAAGCCCCTAAATCAATGGCAAGACATTAAAATAAACTCAACAAACCACCAAAGTCTTGCCTTTCGGAGTGCCTACTTAATGCAATCAGTAGATAGATTCCCATACCACCACCTACCCTAAGTAGTACATTCTTTTCTAAGGTTTGGTACCAAGTCTTCCCGTTCGGAAGGTCCTACCTAGTTCAATGAGTAGATAGTGTCCCATACCACTACCTACCCTAAGAAATACGAGCTTTTAGAATCCTTCGTTCAATCAATTTTTTGTGAGGGTTTTGCTTAACCGACATAGACCATGAGAGCTAGACATGGAATCCTGATATTAACCCCTATCGGATGAGGGATCCTCACTTTCCTAGAGTAAGGTCATGTGTCTTAGCTTTTATATAGTTTTCCCAATAGCTACACCTATGTTGACACATAGTCAAGGGATAAGGAAAGTGTTTCAAAGTAACTAATTCTCTATTAACGAAGAGTCCTCATCTCAAAAGGTAATTTGGAAATACAACATCTAAACTCACGAAGTGTAATCCACCTCTCCGTCATATCCTATCGATGCTGGGCATAATTTTCACACCCTACATATAAGAATAATTTCATTTTCTTTAAGTTATATTCATCCTTTAACCTTGATTCATGAAGTTACACACTCTACATTCTTCTCATAACCATATACTTCAATTAGACTTAAACTAGGTCAAACATGCAATTCAAACTACATCAAACAAGATACAAGACCCATTTACAATATCTCTTCATTTTAAATTTAGACCTTCAAGATAACATATTCAACACATATTAAGTAACATCAAGTTCCTCAATTAGCACTGACATCCATAAGATGGACTATACCACTCAAGATCAATTCATAATAAGAATTATATGATGAAAGCAATTCAACATAAAATCAAACCATCATCACTGATAAGAAATTTATCAATATTTAACCATATTAAATCCCTTAGGGAAGTATCTACACAACTATGAATAATACAATGATACCCAAGTTCATACCCTACTCAAATCATGCTCACATAACCCATTTTCAAGGCAAAAGTTAAAGTATGCCTAAACAAGAGTTTCATTAGTGTTTTAAGATCAAAATAATCAATTCAACCCAAACTAAATACATCTAAACCATTATAAAAATACAAGAATACCCCTACTAGAAATCGAAGTTACAAGAAGTTTGAGTTTAGAATCCCTTTCGAAAATCTTTTTGGAAGTTGGCTTCACGAATGAAAAGATAATAAAGAATGGGTACCATACATCACTTACGGAAGCAAAATCCTTGATTTTTTTTATGAAGAGACTCGTACAACCAGCCTCTTATCCTTCCTTGACATCTAGCTTTCAATGGAGTCTTGACAGAGTTTGTTTTAGAGAGAAAGTTAGAATATTTTTGAAGAGAGGGCTCTTTCCTAGGTCTAGAGTTTAAATCTATTTTAATATAACCTAAAAAAACTAAAATTATCCACCTAGGGTATTAAAAGACTTGGGGTGTATTTCCATAAAACACCCCAAGTTGGCTGCAACTTCACAGATTTGAAGGCCTCACAGACGAACCTTCACCAACGGACAGTTGATAGGGTCTCGTTGGTGGATACATATCTCCAAATTGAGCAGGGGCAACTTAAATAACCGTTCAAATGGATGCCCTAGGTCGGAGGACAATTGAGGGACCAAAGGGATGTCCTTAGGGTCGTCGATGGCCACTGCTTTTTAACAAATTTTTCTCAAGTCTTGGGCCCTTCATCTAGGGCCCCTTATTGGTCCTAGGTGGAGTCGTCCCCAGACGTTAAACCCCTAAACTAAGTCGTCTAGATCATAGGAACATCCAATGACAGTTTCAAGTAAAGTGAACACGTAAAACTCGTCTAAGAACAACAAGAGACACTAGTACATTCTAAGGCATACATTCAAAACGTCATGGACGTTCTTGGTCGATTGAACTCCAAACTTAACAACACTTCATATACTGCCTAAGGACACTAAATTAATTTAGTTTAACTTAAAGTAAACTCAAGAAACAACCACGAGCCTCTAGTTCGCCTTAGTTTGTTTTGGGGTGTTACAGATTTAGTCAACTAGGAACAATCATGTATAAAACCTAAGACTACACATATAAGCACATAGCCATAGTCTACATGATTTACTAACATATATAGAAAGAACGCATACTTTCACATTACTTCACAAATATTTATATATGATCAATATTCACATAATATCAACCATACTAATCATCATGATACTTCGAGTAGTGATGACATGGACATGATTATTATATTGCATAATGTAACGCCGACAAGTCCACCTCAATTCACATAGCACCTCCACCATAAGTGGACCATACCAATCACAACATAACTGAAGTCTAATTAACATAAAATAAAAGGATATAGGGCAGAACACACTACTCCATCTTACCACTTTCATTTCATGGATAAAACATTTAATTCGATATCAAAAGGCCCTTACCCATGGCCATAAGCAACAATTCAATAAAATTATATAAAAAATCAATGAAACTAGATTAATTCAATACATACTCATCAGTCTAATACAACCTAGATATCAATTGAGTACAAGTATTGCATCATTAGATAGACCATAGAAAACTACATTAGAATTCATAAGCCTTAAGTCAATATCAACTAAATAGGTCTAACATTTGAATAGATCTAAGAATATTCAATACTCAATTGATAAAATTTAAAAAGACTATAAGACAATTAACCATAATCTATACATGAATAAAAATCCCAAAAGAATCTACACTTGAATTCATCAATATCAAAGCATGATCGCATTACTCATGTTTTAGTCAAATTGAGGGATTTGTGAAGGTAAAGGGTTCTTGAAGAATTTCATTAGAGAACATAAATTATACATCAATTACATCATACATTATCGTTTGAAAACCATTTTAGATAGAACCCAATACTTAGAGTACAAATTAGACTTTTTCATCTTTTTGAAAACTTTAAAATTCATCTTTGTAATTGGATCTAAGGTGATACAAAGACTACGATAAAGAAATTCCATAAATTATTTGAATAACCCAAATAAAATTTAAGAATGAACTTCATTTAAGAACCATCTTCAAGCACCATCTTCGCTTTGAACTTACATGGAGGTTTTGGGAGGAACTTTTGTAGGGAAAGTGTTTTGATTTAGGTGTTAGGATTATAATGTGAGTTGAATGACTTATATACTCTTAAAATACCCATAAACACTCAAAACAAACTTCCAAATACATATTGGGGCTTGGGGTGAATTTACAACTTCACCCCTCAACTTAACAGAAAATCTGGCAAGAAACAGGCAGCACCATCGACGCCCACATCGATGGTCTGTGGTCTCACCCACGCCCTGTCGATGGGGTCTCGTGGGTTTAACCTACAACTCTTCAACCTTCATGACAAGTGGCTCCATCTACGAGACCCATTGAAGGGCTGTCGCCTGGTCGACTGGCCGTCGTTTGGGTCAGTCTATTGCACCTGCCTGGAAGTGTTGAGCTCCAAGTTGTGGTCCTCATAAGGGCCCCTTGGGGGTCTTATATGAAGTCCAACCTAGATGTTTCCAATTCAAAAATGATCATATACGAGTTTAGGACCTACCACATGGTTTCATACAAAATGAACACATAAAACTTGACGAAACATACGTAGGCACACAAAGTCGTTTTAAAGCTAACCTTTCGAATGACGTTTAACCTCTAAACTTCACGAAACCTGACACACTACATATATACTCTATATTAACTCTTTCAAGAACCATATAATCTCATGAATTACACATAAACACGTAAAACCACATATGAGGCACATAGGTGACTCAGTCGTCGAACGTCTTTGTCGTCCCTTAACATTTAACTATTAATGCACGTTAAATCATTGACACTGCCTCTATACTACATTATAGACCATTTTAGGACCTTAGACAATCAAAACAACCATGTTAGGCTGTAGCTTCACCTATGTCATTTTCGGGGTCTTACATATATCCTTTGTCTAATCATAGTCATTTAGCTCAATAGGTATTGCATGAGTATATCCTTTCAATATAACCCTCATGTGTAAGATTAACACATTAACATCATCATATCATAAAAAGGTACAAAGGTAATTCATAATCAACGTTATATATTTTAATCTTAAGTAGAATCTCACAATAACATAGTCAAGACATTTTAACTCAATATCTTACCAACACCTAGGAAGGTTATTTACAAGGCATACTTCAATTGAAATGCATCACCAATCACAAACCATCATACTTTAAGTAAAGGTTAGGGTCATGAAGACTTACCAAATCTCCTTCAAAAGTCATCATCACGGGCTTATCATCAACCATCCAATTACATCCAATAATAGGTGTAGTAACATCAATCAATAGTAATTAACACAAGAACTATGTCAATTCCATCATCACTATCCCAATTAAGACTAACTCATAACCTAGGGTTAGGGGATCAGGGTTCATCATGAATTCATTAAGAAATAGATCCAATAAAACCCAATACATTACCCTATTCAATCCTTAAATGAATTAGAATATTTAAAAAAAGTATAATAATCAAATAATTCATTAATTCCCATTAATTCATGGCCAAGATCCAAGATTTGGGACAAGTGGGGAAGGGAAATTGATCAACTTGAAATTGAATCAATTAACATCAATTAATCAATAATATATACTCAATTAATCATAGGAAATAACAATTTGTAATTAATTTGAAGTTTTATAGAAAACCCATTAGAATTGGAAAACCCTAGTGAATTGGGTATTTTAAAAATCCACTTTGAGAGGACCTCCAAGGGAGAGGATACACCAGAGCAAAGAACCCATACCTTATTTAAGTTTAATCTACGAAACTGAAGTGAAATCCTATATAAATTGACTTTCTTCTTCAAGCTTTTTTCCTTTTTCAATGGATGAAATTTAGGAGAGAGAAAGTAGATAGAGGTGAGAGCTTTAGGTTTTTTTTTTGGAAATTGGATTTGGGTGAGTGAATAATGACTTAAAATGACCCTTAGGATGTATTTAACCACCCCTTAAATTATTCAAAACACCTCTAACTTAAATGGGCCTTTTTGTGAAGTCTAAATGTCAAAAATACGATTTTACCGAATCAGGAAAGTGTCTTCGCGTTGCGGGGCCAACACACACTTCTATTTTTGAAAAATAAATTTGTCACATCCCTAGACCATCCCTAGAATTTAGGGCACAATTTTGGATTGAGACCGGTGTACTTGACCTCTCGGATCATGAGACCTGCGTACATCACATTAAGGACATTCCACTAATGGTCTTGGACAAGACCTAGGAAGTCTAAATAACACCTTCAAAGCCAATTGTGCAATGTCTAGATAGCGTCCCATACAACCACCTAAACCTCATCAACTTTTCCAATGCTAATAAGTATTCCACATGATGAGAATAGGCAATAACTAACATAGACCATGATAGCAAGACATGGAGTACGTAGTTCTATACTACTCCAATGAGGTTGTTCTACTTGCCAATGGAAGAACTAGGACACATCTCATATAGGCATATGGTTAAGGAATATGAAGGGCTTCTTTGTATTCTAGTCTCATACTTTAACTAAAACTATTTCCCTTACCATACTCACTTGGTGTTAGCCTTCTTTCTCATAGAGTAATTCATACATTAGGTTCACCTAAAAGGGTTCCATAATAAGTTCATAACTCAATCACATTTACCCTACCAAGGAAAGGTCCACTAGGGCTACCTCACAATAGTGAGAAGAAGCTCCTGATGACTTTCCTTAGTATTAATATGATGTCATTCCAGCCAACTAAACTTAAGTCCATCATTCCTTTACTTTGAAGGAATACATTATGGCTTACAACTTCAACAATCTTAACCTTACCATTAAGTCAATGTTTTCACATAAAAGACTCTCATAACATCATTTAAGGTCACATGTCATTCATACCTTCAAGACTAAGAGTTCTAAAACCATGATTCAAGACATCACATATTCATAGTCATATATACATCAACCAAGGGACACATGTCAATTAAGATAAGATACCACATACTTCACTTTTAACTCATAATGCAAGTCATTCTAGAATCACATTGAAAACAACCTAACATCATCAAGTCATCCTATATACTATCATAACTCCATCACTATACTCCTTATAGACACATGTAGACAAGTAGGAATAACCAATACTCAACCTTAACACTATACTTATAATGTCAAAGTCATATTCTAACATGATCATCATATTGCATAAAGTAAAGTCGACAAGGCCACATCAATTGCAAGTAAAACACATAACAACGCCACCATAAGTGGAGAATACCAATCACAATATAATCGAAGTATAAATAACATCAAAATAAAGGAATGTGGAAGCATACCTCACTCCATCATCAACATTAAATTCAATGCTAAATTAATCAATTCGATAACACAAGACCCTTATGCCAAGATCATTACCAACAATTCATCATAAAATCTACAATAATCAATGAACTAGTTCAATTCAATGTAACTTCACCAATCTAACAAAACCTAGATATCAATTTACTATAATAACAACATCATTAGAAAGCCCATAAGAAACTACATAGCAATTCATCAACATTACCTCAAAATCAAGTAACCCATAAAGTAGTCAAAAACTAGGGTTCATAAAATTCATGGGTCCACAAGATATTTATATTAATATAATAAATACAAATCAATTAAATCATAATTCAACGTGCAGAAATTATTTATGCAAAACCCCATGCGAGAATCCCAAAATTTGACCAATTACTTTTGAATACATTGAAAAACATCTTGATAGTTGAGCTCCTCGATGAAACAAGTTTCAATGATCGAAAACCATTCCTTAAGGATGATAATTCTTTACTTTTACAAAGAATTTCCAATAAAAACGCCACACCAAGATTTTTCTTCAATTTGTTCTTCAATGGAGTCTTTGGGATTTCCTAAGGGATTTTGGGGATTTGATTTGGAAGAATGAAATCTTCTAAGTATTAAACACTTATACAATTATTTAAAATACCCAATCTACATTTAATAAACTTCCAATACATTCATTTATATGTGGGGTGAATTTACAAGTTCACCCCTAGACTTGGCAGTGAACTGCATGCAGAAATAGGGCAATCGACGGATTTCCCATCGACGGGGCGTAAGCTCACTTACGGGGCATGCTGGCAAGATTCGATGGGTTTAGAGACTGGGAACTGGTATATTTTCCACCCAGTTTGAGTACCTACTCACGTCCACCACCTACGGGGCTTCGACCAGGCTACAAGCCGCTAAATGCCTTCCATAGGTGGATTTCCATTTAGCAGTTTTGGCGACCAACTTATGTCCTTCCTCAAGGACCCTTAGTTGGTCCTTGGTGATAATTTTCTTGAAGTTTCTAATAAAATACAATATTCTATGAGTTTAAAACCTCTCACATAAATTTCATCCAAAACGAACACAGAAAACTCGACGCAACATGCCTAGACAGACAAGGTCACTGCAAGGCATATCTTCCTAACGTCATTGACATTCTTGGACGTTTGACCTCCAAACTTAACAAAACATGATACATTTTCTTATAAATGGTATAATAACTAATTTATGAACCTTATAATATCATGAAACACACATAAACACATATAATAACATAAGAGACACATAAGTGACTTAGTCGTCGAACATGTTGGTCGTCCCTTGATGTTTGACTTCCAATGCACCTAATTCTTTAGCTAATGCCTCAATACCATATATTAGACCTATTTAGGAACTTATACCATGAATACCAAAATTTTTGGCTCTAGTTAATGTAAGTCATTTTCTAGGTCTTACAAAATTGAACTACTGAAGTCCGTGTCAGCTACGCGTCGCACATAATCCCGCCGAATCTTGACTTTCACAGGCTGTTAAAATAGCCGGCCCACCCATGTTGGGTTCCTATTCCTTGACCCTTCGGGGGTATTAGGGTTTTGTTTTCGAACGTCTAGACCTTCTATACTACACTATACCTAACCAAAGTCTTTTTACAAGTTTTAGACTCCATTTGACCCTCTGAAACCATCCCCAAATATAGGAATGTCAACTAGTTCAATTAAGATAGTTTCCAGACGTCATGGACGTTTTTTGAAATCTTGGATATAAAACTTCTTGCATGACTTATATAAATTATTTTAGGTCTTAAAATAGTATTTAAACTTTTAAACACTCATGTTAGGATTTGCTTAATGCCTGCGATTTAAATTTATTAGGCACACAACAAAGAATTCACTATATGTTATAACTATTACTCTTCATAAGATATTAAACAGAAAGTGACAACTAATAGAACTTTTGCACGTAAAGCAAATGGATCAGAAGAAATGTAATGAAAACATGAGCTTCCTCTAGTTGATACAGCAAGAGCACATAAATTCTTTTTTTGATTCGTGAGTTAGCTGCTTTGTAGATCTCTATATGCATGTTGACCTTAGGGTTATATATTTATCATTGTAGTTATTACTTTTTGGATAAGATGCACACATTTCTTATTTAATTCTACAATTTGTTGGATGCATGTACACATGCAGACGTCTGGGACAAAAGGCTGAACATATAGCGCATTCAGAGCATAAGAACAAACATCTATGTTAATTAGGTAGAAGTATTAAAATGTTAACGAATCTGAATCTCAGTATATACCTTTTTTTCCTCCATAACTCTAGTGAGCGTTGAATCTATAATGTTGTTTGGTGCAAATTTAAAGAGTCAGTTTTAGGACAACTAGTTATATCTTGTGAAGATTCCTCCTCTGGTGGTACATAACAGATAACGTGAGAATACTAAACAAGTGTTACAATGTATTAATCTCTTTTTGGTTTTGAGTTTTGTTTTGTAATTATTGTATGGTTCTCGAACAAATCTACTTAAGTACACATAAGATCATTCAAGGGTATGATTGAAAGCTTTGTACATCAAGAACACTAATTTAATTTCTATTTTGTTGTCATTTCATCCTATATTATTATTCATGTATCACAATAACGCATGTAAAACTAAGACCAACAAAGAAACATCATTGACTTAAAGTGGTACTGCAAGGACCTTCCTGTAATCGTCTATGCATATCTACGTATCTTTTGTTATCTTTATAGGTGTTAGAATCAAATTTTCAAAAGACACATGTTGAATGAAGTTTCTTTGTGATGAAGTGTATGTACCTTTTAGCTAAACTTTGCTTCGTAATATTTTTATTTGTTATTTTGTATATTGTGAGATCTAAATAGGAGAGAAGGAAATAAATTTTTTTATTGTTGATGAATAAACACTTCATTGCAAGTTTAGTGTATGTACCTTTTAGCTACTTAGCAGATGCTCATAGACGCTAATAGTTGTCGCCACCTAAACTACGTCCTCTGCTTTCATAGAACTTGATGAACCATATATGATTGTCAACTCAAAAAATCATAGATAATTTATAGTGGTAAATTATGTCGTTCGATTATTTCTAAATTTTAAAAAAAAAATCAAGGACATCAGTGACTACAAAAAATTGTTTTCCACGTCTCTGATCGTTACTCTAGTATTCTTCTTATTGGTTGTATTTCCATGTCTCAATCATTTAATTCACTTGATGACAGTTACCTGAGATCCTTCAATCGTATCCACTCTTTTTCCTCTCTTTAAAGTTCATAAAATTTCTTGTTGTGTACACAAATGAAAATATTAAGTATTCATTATGGCTCTGCCTTGAAAATTCAAGTTCTCGCTTGTCTATGTGGTTTTGGTAAGCTAATTGTTGAGAAGCATCCCTTCATTTCTTTTTATTTTGTTTACCCAAGTAACCAAACTACGTTTATTTAATGATTAAGTTGGTTCACTAACATGTTAGACCTTTAATCTAACAATTTTGTTGTACTAACAAACTCTTAGATTAAAAAGATACAAAATGATGGAAATTTTTGGTGCACAAAGGCAGCAGGTTTTCTTTAGAAGCCTAGAAAAAAAATCTCTCATACTTTCCAATAAGTTAAAGACTAAAAAAAATAAGACTAGAAGCATCATTCAAATGCAAAAACAAGTGGAAGTCGCATAAAAGATATGTAGAGCTATTACCAAAATTTTATGAGTGATGATAGTTTGATTTCTATTTGTTTTTATCCTTAACGTTGTGGAGCTGGCTCCTCCATTATTTCAACAAACACAAATATATACATACAAAGGCTTGGAAATTCAAGCCCAAAGCAAAAACACTAGGTAGCTTAGTTTTATTCAGAGTAATGTATGTTTGTTCATGGCGTTCTGTACCTAACATAATTTTGTGTTGCTTTTTTAATTCTCTTGACCCCTCTACTGATGTATTGCGTGTACTGTAATTTTCCATGTTTTAATTTGCAGAGAGAGTATTTATTTTTTATCAGTGTTCACAATCCCCCTGCATTCTTTTGATAGTTGTTGAAAGGTATGGATATCCATTATCTTGTTCACATGCTTCATTTGCTAATTATCTTCTAGTTTGTTAGCCTTTCGTAACACATGTTGAATCTATTCTTGTGTTGAATTATTTATCTCTTGTTTTTCCTATTTGCTGTCATGGGAACTTCCATTCTCTGTGAGCTATGTTTTTAATACTTAAAGAATCTTTTTGTAGGAAATATTTTTTGTAGTTGTTACCTTTGCAATGTCTGAGTGCTTAAAGAATTTCTATTATTTCCTGACACCCTCCGATCACTTCAACAGCCTCATACAAACATTTCACAAGGGGGTTCTGGGGTAGGGGAGTAATAGAGTCAATACTTGTTATCCTTTTGCATTGATTTTTAGAACTTTTTCTTTTGTTTTCCTTGTTGGAACTGTTTGACAATTGGTTAGTTGTGGAAGGTAAGTCAGTCGTTGACTTACTATTACTTTGTGTCTCCATTGTATCCTCATATTTTTGAATTTTTATTTTCAACTCCTTCTTGATCGTTTTGTTGATCCCGCATAGAAATATCAATGAAATTATTATAAGTCACATCACATTGAAGAAATACCAATGATTTTTTATGAAGAAACAACCATCATCAGCCCTCCTAGAATTTCTTGGCTTCAATCTTCTATGGAGACTTAAGAGAGAATTCTAAGAGAGAGGGGTTTCAGGTTTTAGAATAGGGGTCTAAAATGAGGTCTTAGGGTTTAGAACACATTAATATATCTAATAAATCCTAAAACTAACGTCCTAGGGTCATAAAGTTCTTAGGGTGAATTTAATAAACACCCCAAGCCAAGGAAGTCCACTTAACAGTTTTGCAGACCTCACAGACGAGACCTAACTAAGGGACAATCTGTGAATCAACGGACCGTTGGTGGGGTATCATGGGTTGAAACTTATATCCAAACGGATCCTGGCCATCAAGACTTTCAGGGACAATCTACGCCATAGGTCGATAGATCATTGGTAGACCAACGGACTGTCCTTAGGGTTGTTGTTTTGTCACTGCTTTGGTAGTTTGGTCCAAGTCTTGGGGCCTTCATCTAGGTCCCCTTCTGGATCCTAGGTGGGGTCTTGCCTGAACGTTAAACCCCTTATCTAAGTCATCTAGTTATTCGAGAACATACCAAATATGTCTCAAGTAAAATGAACACGTAAAACTTACTCAAACACCTCAAGGCACACAAGTACTTTCTAACGCACACCTTCCAAATGCCATGGACGTTCTTAGTCGTTTGACCGCCAAACTTAAAAAAACATCACACACTTCCTAATAACACTAAATTAACTCCTTTTAACTTCATATTAACTCAAGAAACACTCATGAAGATCTAGTTCACCTTAGTTCATCTTGGGGCGTTAGATCGTGTGTTATTGCACACAATTTATTTGCGATCTGCATTTCTATGTCAAAAGTGTCAAAAAAATTTGTGGAGGTTTGTCATGACCTTTTCTATACATCAATTTGGAAATCACGGCAAGTCTGACCCATTTTCATGTTCAGACAAGCCCCAAAGTTCGCATATCCTTCATTTCGATGATTTTCATATGTTATAGCACACAATTTTTTTGATGATCCCAATTGAAACGTCAAAAATGCAAAAGGTTTTCGTGGATGTTTGTCAATACCTTGGCTATGCAGCCGGTTGGACCTCCCATCCAGTCAGAATCGTTTTCAAGGTCAAACGAGCCCCGAAGCACGCATACCCCCTATTTCGATTATTTTTGTGTACTATAGCACACTAATTTTTTGGTAATCAAGAAATGCCAAAATATTTTATTGGCATCCGTCAAGACCTTGGCTATGAAGACGGTTGGACCTCACGGCACAATGACCCTTTTTCAATGTCAATCGAGCCCCGAAATGCGCATTACCCCCCTTTTTGATGATTTTCATGTGCTATAACACAACATTTTTTGGTTATTCGGAATGCGACATAAATAATGCAAAAAGTTTTTTGTGGATGTCCATCAAGACCTTTTCTATGGAGGTGGTTGGCCCTTAAGGACAGTCCGACCTATTTTAGAAGTCAAACAAGCGACGAAGCGCCCATACCCTTAATTGAAACGATTTTCATATGCTATAGCACATCATTTTTTTGTGATCAAGATTGTGACGTTAAAAATGCCGAATTTATTAGTAACTGTCTTTCAAGGCTTTGACTTTGCAACTGGTCTGACCTCACAGCTATTCCGACCCGTTTTCAAGGTTAAACAAAGCCTGAAGCACGCACACCCCCCATTTTTACAATTTTCGTGTTGTATAACACACTATTTTTTGGTGATTCGAGGATTTTGACGTCAAAAATGTCAAAAGTTTTTTACGGACATCTTTCAAGACGTTGGATATGCAGTCGGTTGGCCCTCAAGGCCAGTCTAACCCATATTCTAGGTCAAACAAGCCCTAAAGCGCGCATACCCTCTATTTCAACATTTTTTTGGTGGTCCGAATTTCGACATCAAAAATGAAAAAATATTTTGTATAAGTCCTTCAAGACTTTAGCTATGCATTAGGTTGTCCCTCACAGCTAGTTCGACCCATTTTTAAGGTCAAATGAGCCGCAAAGCGCGCATACCTACATCAAATATACCAATTTTTTTGTGAACGTTCATGAAGACCTTGTTTATGCAACCGATTGGACCACACGGACAGTCCAACCTATTTTCAAGGTCAAACAAGCTCCTAAGCGCGCATACCCCATTTTTTGATGATTTTGGTCTGCTATAGCACACAAATTTTTTGGTGATCCAGATTCGGATTTCAAAAAATGCAAAACTTTTTTGTGGAATCTCGTCGATACCTTGTCTATACAGCCTTTTGGACCTCACACCCAGTCCAATAAATTTTTAAGGTCAACGAGCCCTAAAGCACGCATACCCAGATAGTGTGACCCATTTTTAAAGTGAACCGAGCCTCGAAGTGCTCATACCCCTATTTTCAATGATTTTTTGTTCTATAGCACATCTTTTTCTGGTAATCCAGATTTCGACGCCAAAAAATGCCAAAATATTTTGTGGACATTTGTAAAGAATTTTTCTATGGAGCCGTTTTTCCCACATAAACAGTCCAACCAATTTGTAATGTCAAACGAGCCTCGAAGCGCGCATTCCTCCCATTTCGATGATTTTTGTGTGCTACAACTAACTATTTTTTTGGTGATCGAAATTTCGATGTCAAAAATGAAAAAATTATTTGTATACCTCCTTCAAGACTTTGGCTATGCATCTGGTTTGACATCACCGTATGTCCGACCCGTTTTTAAGTCCAAACAAACGCCCAAGCGCGCATACCCCTATTTCACCGATTTTCTATGCTATGACACACCATTTATTTTGGTGATTTAGATCCCGATGTCAAAATGCCAAAATATTTTGTGGATGTCCATCAAGACCTTGTATATGAAACCATTCGTCCCTCACGGCTACTACAACCAATTTTTAAGGTCAAACGAGCCTCGAAGTGCCCATTCCCCTCATTTCGATGATTTTCATAAGCTAAAGCACACCATTTTTTGGTGATCCTGATTCTGACGTCACAAATGCCAAAAATTTTGTGGACGTCCGTCAATACCTTATCTCTGCCGCCGGTTGGTATTCACGTCCTGTATGATCCATTTTTATGGTCAAACAGTCCTCGAAGCACGCATACACTCCATTTTGACGACAGTCCTATGCTATAGCACACAATTTTTTCGATAATCCATATTCCAACGTCAAAAATTCCGAAAATTTTTGTGGATGCTTGTCAAGATGTTCTTTATACAGTCGGTTGGCTCTCACAGCCTGTCCGATCCATTTTCAAGGTTAATCGATCCTGAAGCACATACCCCCAATTTTGATAATTTTCGTGTGCTACGTCCAAAAACAATTTAAGCATTTTGTACGTCAAAATCCAAATCATTGAAAAATTGTGTGCCATAGCACACAATTTTTCAATGATTTGGATTTTGACGTACAAAATGCTTAAATTGTTTTTGGACGTCCTTCAAGACTTTGGCTATCAAAATAGTGTGCTTCACACTCAGTCCGACCTGCTTTCAAGGTCAAACAAGCCCCGAAGCGCACATACCCCATAATTTTTCAATTTTCGTGTGCTATAGCACAATATTTTTTTTGTAATCCAAATTCTAACATCAAAAATGCCAAAATGTTTTGTGGACGTCCATCAAGACCTTTGTTATGCATCCTATTGTCTCTCAAGGAAATTTCTACCAATTTTCATGGTCAAACGAGCCCCGATACGTGCATAACCCCTATATCGACTATTTGTGTGTGCTTTAGCACACCAATTTTTTGTGATTCGGATTTCGACGTCCATGTAACACCTTGAAAATAAAAGAAATGTCTTAAAGCCTAACGTAGGTTTCATAAGATCTAACTATTTTTTTAAGACCATTCTATTTAATATAGGTCATTTAGGAAGTTTAAGAACCAAAATATCCAAGAACGTCCAAAAGTTTGGTTCAAAAGGGTACTTTGTGTCTTAGCGTGTTTAACTAGACTGTAAGAGTCAGAAATGTATGAAAATGGTGAAAAGGTAGCTAATAGGTGTTTGAATTATTTCATGGTTGAAACGTCTGGGTAAGACTCCCCAAGGACAAACCAAAGGCCCTTGATGAGGACCCTTGCGTTTAAGGAAACACTGCCTGAACAGTTAGCAACGATAGGACCACCTACGGTCCGAGTGTTGACTGAAGGGGCGTCTATGCCACCATCGTCCTATAAGTAGTAAATTAGAAGAAGGCCCTCGCCTGAACAGTCTGTGAACTCATCGATGGACTGCAAGATGGAGGGGTGAGGGTCCGTAGGTTCACAGATGGCCCGTCTATAGGGTTCCGTTTGTGAAGGATGATATTTTTGCACGTTTTTATGTTAATTGATTTAATTAATTATTTGGTTAAGGTTTTAGTTAGGTATTAAGTGGAGACTAATTAAATAACTTAAAACCTATATAAAAGACCCCAACTACAATTAAACTAATTAGAACTCTAAAACACAAACTCTCTTCCTTCTCTCTTGTTTCTCTCTATACTTGAACTCACCATTGAAGAATAGCAATGAGAAGGGTTTTGGGGGCTTTAAAGGGATAAATTCACCATATATTTATCACCAAACGTTAAGGTGTGGGATCTACTTCACCTTTGATACTTTTTCCATAAAGGATTCCTTCAAAATGGGTTTCAAAAGTTGAGTATTCTTATGGGTTTCATCCAATTATAAAACTGAAGTAATGAATGGATTTGTTGATGATTTCTCTAGGTTATATTAAATAGATTAATATTTAATTTAACTTGTTTATGGCAATTTTTAATGGTTTGCTATAAATTGTATAACATGATCCTCAATCCCCAACCCTAGATTGTGATCTTGATCCATATTGTTCTTTGATCATTCATATTGTCTATGTTATTGATTAGATATCTTTACTGTGGTGTTATTATAAATAAATTAATATGAATTATAGGCCTATCATGCTAGTTTCTTGAGATGTGATTTAGGTTATGAAATATATTGTGAAATTAGCCTATGTATCTTGTCTTAAGCAATAATCTTGTGTTGAATTATGTGATAGAGATGCAATTGGCCTTCTTATCTTATTATTGATCATTGTGTTATGATTTCAATCCCCTAACTAGGTAGATTTATGGGTTTATTAAAAGACCATGATGATGAACTATGAGGAAGACTTGGTAAGTCTTAGAATCTCTATCTTTATTTCCAATTGTGGTTAATTGTTGTTAAGTAATAATGTTACATTGGAGACCTTATACTAGGATTATAGGGTGGTATAATGTTGAATTAAAATGTCTTGATTATGTTGTGAGGTTGATTAAGGTGTATGTAATATAAAAATAGTGAAAACTATCAATGTGCTTTGATATGCTATTAAATGCTAATGTGTTAACCTCACTTATATGAATTGTAATTAACGGACTTATACTAATACAATTCTAAACTAAGCTAAATGATTGATAACTAACGGCTTAAAGACATTTAAAAAAGGGTTTGTAGCTTAGCACCGAGTGGACTAGATTAAGGAGTGTCCCTTCCCACATAGGGAAGGAAGGAACACTACATTACTCTTGATATTGGAGACTATAATGCATAGCGCATAAAGAGTGTCCTGACTATATCCCCTAGTTCTTGAACTATGTTTCCCCCATAGAAATAATAGCTAGTGTATCCACGTACTTGCTATCTTTCATGTTTTGGTACTACTTTTGAAAGTAGTCCGCCTTCTTTCTATGTAGGGTTTTATGACACCGGATTCCACACTATCTCATGTGGTCTATGTCGGTTAAGGAAAGATGTTCCAAAAATGTAAAATGAATTAAAGGAATTAAACTCTAACTTAGATAACCTAAGAGGTCTAGCTTTGTCTAGGTAAGGGTATGAGACTCTACCTAAAAACATTGCACTAGTTAGCCTTGAGTGGAGTCTTATGAGGGTGTTCTTATATATGTTTATGTTATGATGATATATGATATATACATGATGACCTTGGCACATTATTTATACTACATGTTTATTAGTTCACTTCTGAGAATGCCTTGGGTTATAATGTTAATATAAGATGAAATGTAAATCAAAATGTTTTGTTATGTGAAGTTGGACATCGCTTATGGTTTCTTGATGAGGCTACTTGATTGAGTGAGGTTATGGGGCTTTGCTTGGTCATTTCCCTTATTGACATGATAAGTATTGATGAGTAGTTGTCTTGCTTATTATGATATGATTGACAATTATTCATTCTTATGATGTTATTCTTTGATAATAGGGTTGTAGTAAATCATTGTTTCAAGTATATTGGAACACTTATTACTTATTGAGTTAATAAGCACGTTTTATTGGTCAATATGAGTTGTTTGGCCTTGCATTAGGTTCTTAAAAGGTTAAAATGGCATGTTTTGACTAAAAGTCCATTTTTAGCACGTTTTGCTTGTATATGTGCATGAGGTCTCATACATAGTACATGTAAAGTACTAACCCCATTTTCTTCCCTTTTCCCAAACATTTTAGGTTCCGGTCGTTGAAGAGTTTTCAAGGCAAAATTGTTGAGGGCTTGGATTATTCATTTCATCCACGTAGGGTAGGTCCTCTACTTCCGACGGCAATGCCACTATCTAGCTTACAGACTTGTTATGAGCGTTAAGACTCTTTCATTTCTTTCCTATCCAATTGAGTACTATACTTTTGCATTACCTATATGTGGTCTTGTAGGATTGATATAAGGGTTATGCTCATATTGTGATAATCTTTTAGATGGTATGACATGAGACAATCTTTGAGACTATATTTCTATCGTATATATATAAATATGTCTGTGTGTGTGTGTGTGTGTGTGTGTGCAATAAAAGTAGAAGGCTATGTAAAATTCTTACATGAAGGGTCTATGTAAACTCAATACGACTATATATTATGTGTATATAGAGGTCTATGTAAACCTCCAAGTAGTTGTAATGAAAGTTTTAAATTTTTCCACAATTTTTAAATCTTTGAATGTAATGACATGTGACTAAGAGCCTAGTCTTAGTTCTTGAAAGGGACGACGACACCGGTTACGTCTTGAGGGTAAACCTGGATGTGACAGTCCAAAATGCTGATTTTTTTGGAAATGTCTGTCAATACCTTGGATTTTATCCTGTTGTCCCTCATGTCCAGTCCGACAAATATTTAAGTCCTAATGAGCCCCAAAGCCTCGATGATTTTCGTGTACTATAGCAATACAATTTTTTTGCTGATTTAAATTTTGACATCAAAAAATGCTGAAGATTCTTGTGGACGTCTGTCAAAACCTTTTCTATGCTACCGGTTGGCCCTTAAGGCAGTCCGACGAGCTAAAAAGCGCACTTACCCCCCATTTCAATGATTTTTCTTGTGCTATAGCACACCATTTTTTTTGGTGATCCGGAATTCGACTGAAAAAATGCCAATTTTTTAAAACATCCTTCAATACTTTGGCTATGAAATCGGTTGGACCTCACGACCAGTCAGGCCTATTTTAGAGGTCAAAGAAGCCCCGAAGCGCGCATACCCCCTATTTCGATGATTTTCATGTGCTATAAACACACCATTTTTTGGTGATCTGAATTTCAATGTCAAAATGCCAAAATTTTTTTAGACGTCCATCAAGACCTTGGCTATGTAGCTGGTTGTCCCTCACTTCCAGTCCGACCCATTTTCAAGGTCAAACGAGCCCCGAAGTGCATACTCTCCTTTTTGATGATTTTCGTGTGCTTTAGCGCTCTAATTTTTTTGTGATCCTGATTTTGATGGCAAAAATGATGAATGATTTTGTGGACGTTCATCATAACCTTTAAATTCAGCCAATTGACCGTTAGGGAAATTCCGATCCATTTTCAAGTTCAAACAAGCCCAAGACCGTGCATACCCCATATATAATGATTTTCTTTGTGCTATAGCACACCTTTTTTTGGTGATACAAATTCCAAGGTCAAAAATGCCAAAAGTTTTTGTGGATGTCCATCAAGACCTTGTCCATGAAACTTATTTACTCTCAAGGTAATTCCAACCCATTTTAAGTTCAAACGAGCCCCCAAGCGTGCATGCCCCTCATTTTTACAATTTTCGTGTGCTATAGCAAACAATTATTTGGTAATCTAGATTCCGACATAAGAAATGTAAAATATTTTTGTGGACGTCTGTCAATAACTTGTATATTTAACTAGTTTCCACTCACATCTACTCCAACCAATTTTAAAGGTAAAACAAGCCCCGAAGCATGCAAACCCCCAATTTGAACAATTTTTATGTGATGTAGCACAACTTTTTTGGTGATCTAGATTGCGATGTCAAAAATGCTGAAAATTTTTGTAAAGATCCATAAAGACCATTGTTATGCAGCCAGTTGTCCCTCACAGCCAGTCTGACCCATTTTCAAGGTCAAACGAACCGTAAATTGTGGACACCCCCAATTTTAACTATTTTCGAATGCTATAGTACAAAATTTTTTGGTCCTCCACATTAGATATAAAAAATGCCAAAATTTTTTGTTGGCATATTTCAAGACCTTGGCTTTGAAATCAGTTTTTCCTCACGACATGTCCGACCTATTTTCAAGGTCAAACAAGGTCCAAAACGCGCATACCCCTAATTTCTATGATTTTTGTGTGATTTAGCATAATTTTTTTTGGAGATCCGGATTCTGATGTCAAAAATGATGAAATATTATGTGGACGTCCGCCAAGACCTTGGCTATGCAGCTGGTTGGGCCTCACAGCAAGTCAGACACATTTTCAAGGTCAAACGAGCCACGAAGCACACATACCCCTCATTTTTGATGATTTTTGTCACTATAGCACACTTTTTTTTGGTGATCCAGATTGCAATGACAAAACTGCTAGAATTTTTCATAAATGTCCGTCAAGACCTTGGAAATTAAGACGGTTGATACTCAAGGCTAGTCCGACGCATATTAAAGGTCAAACGAGCCCAAAAGCGTATATACCCCCCAATTCAAAAATTTTCGTGTCCTATAGCACACTTTTTTTTATGATCCAAATTTTGACGTCAAAAATGCCAATTGTTTTTGTAAAAGTCCTTCAAGACTTTTTTTATGCAGTCGGTTGGACCTCACGGTCAGTCTGACCCATTTTCAAGGTCAAAGAAGCACCTAAGCACGCATACCCCGTATTTCGATGATTTTTGTGTGCTATAACACAAATTTTTTTTGGTGATCTTGATTTCCACGTCAAAATGCCAAAAAAAATTTGGACTTCCATCAAGACCTTGTCTATGTAGCCGATTTGCACTCACGGACAGTCCAACTCATTTTCAAGGTCAAACGAGCCCCGAACAAAGCATACCCCCCCCTATTTCAATGATTTTCGTGTGCTGTAGCACAACTTGTTTTTGGTGATCCGGATTATGATGTCAAAAATGTTAAAAAAATATTTGGACGTCCATCTTAACCTTTACAATGCATCTTGTTGACCCTCACGACCATTCCTACCCTTTTTCAAGGTCAAACAAACCCTTATATTCACATACCCCCCCGACCTCCCATTTTGATGATTTTCGTATGCTATAGTACACTATTTTTTAGGTGATCCAAATTCAAAGTTAAAAGTGTTAAAAAAATTTGTGGACGTCCATCAAGACCTTTGATATGTAGGTGATTGGACCCCTCGTCTAGTCTGACCTATTTTCTAGGTCAAACGAGTCCCGAAGTGCGCATACCCTCCTTTTCGATGATTTTCATGTGCTTTAGAGCATCAGTTTTTTGGTGATGAAGTCTGTCATGACCTGTTGAATCAGCCATTGTCCCTCACGGCAATTCCAATGTATTTTTAAAGTCAAACAAGCCCAAAGCGTGCATACCCCCCATTTGGATGATTTTTGTGTGCTATAGAACAAAATTTTTTGGTGATACGGATTCCAACGTCAAAAATGCAAAAAAAAGTTTTGGACGTCCGTCAAGATATTGTCCATGAAACTTATTGGCTCTCAAAAATATTCCAACCTATTTCAAGCTCAAACAAGCCCCGAAGAACGCATGCCCATCATTTCAATGATTTTCGTGTGTTATAGAAAATATTTTTGATGTGATCCGGATTCCGACATTAAAAATGCCAAAGATTTTTGTGGACGTCTGTCAAGACCTTGTCTATTCGTCCAATTGCCCCTTACTGCCAGTCTGACCACACGCCTACCCCACATTTTCATAATTTCATGTGCTAATGCACACCTTTTTTTAAGTGATCCGGAGTGCAACGTCAAAAATGCTGAAATTTTTTGTAAGCGTACGTCAATACCTTGTCAATTCAGCTAGTTGGCCCTCAATGCCAGTTTGACATTTATTCAAGGTCAAACCAGCACTGAAACGCGCATACCCCCATTTCAATGATTTTCGTGTGCTATAGCACAATTTTTTTTTGGTGATCTGGATTTTGACGTCAAAATTGTAAAAATAATATGTAGACGTCCATCTAGAACTTTGCTATGCATCCTATGCACATACCCTCCATTTCGACGATTTTCGTGTGCTCTAGCAGACTTTTTTTAGGTTATCCGGATTCAAAGTCAAAAATGCAAAAAACATTTGTGGACATCCATCAAGACCTTTGATATGAAGCCGATTGTCCCGCTCATCCAGTCTGACCATTTTTGTAGGCCAAACGAGCCTCGAAGCGCGCATACCCTCCATTTCTAGAATTTTCATGTGCTTTAGCGCACCATTTTTATGGTGATCCGAATTTCGATGTCAAAAATGCTGAATTTTTTTGTGGATGTACGTCAGGACCTTTTTCAGTTCAGCTCGTTGTCCCTCACGACAATTCCGATGAATTTTCAAGCTCAAACGAGCCCAAAGAGTTCATACCCCCCATTTGGATGATTTTTGTGTGGTATAGAACACCATTTTTGTTGGTGATACGGATTCCAACATCAAAAATGCCAAAAAATTTTGTGGACGTCCGTCAATACCCTGGCCATGAAAATTTTAGGCTCTCACGGAGATTCCATCCCATTTCATGGTCAAACGAGCCCTGAAGAATGCATGCCCATCATTTCTACGATTTTCGTGTGCAATAGAAAACAATTTTTTGGTGATATGGATATCGACGTCAAAAATTCTAATGATTTTTGTGGACGTTTATCAATACCTTTTCTATTCGACCAGTTGCCCCTCACTGCCAGTCCGACCAATTTTCATGGTCATATAATCCCCGATGCGCGCATACCCCACATTTTTGAAATTTTTTGTGTTCTATAGCACACCTTTTTTTGTTTTCTTGATTGCGACGTTAAAAATGTTAAAATAAATTTGTAAGTGTCCGTCAATACCTTGACAAAGCAGCCTGTTGGCCCTCATGGCAAGTACAACACATTTTTGATGTCAAACGATCCTTGAAACGCGCATACCCGCATTTCAATGATTTTGTGTGCTATAGAACTTCTTTTTTTTGGTGATCCCAATTTTGACGTCAAAAATACTGAAACTTTTTGTTAACGTCCGTCAAGACCTTGGAAATTCAGCCAGTACGCCCTCACGTCCAGTCTGACGCATATGAAAGGTAAAACGAGGCCCGAAGCGCGCATACCCCCCATTTTGATGATTTTCGTGTGGTATAGCACACTATTTTTTTGGTGATCCAGATTTGTACGTCAAAAATATTAAAATGTTTTGTGACCATCAAGACCTTGGCTATGTATACTTTTAGCCCTCACGAATAGTCTGGCCTATTTTCAAAATCAAACAAGCCCCGAAACACACATACTATTATTTTTCATTATGTTCGTGTGCTATAACACACCTTTTTCAGGTGAGCCAGATTTAGACGTCAAAAAAAGTTGAATTTTTTGTTGATGTCTTTAAAGACCTTATTTATGTAGCTGTTTGGAACTAACAGCCAGTCTGTACCATTTTTATGGTCAAACAAGGTTTGAAGTGTGCATCCCCTCCCCCCCCCTCCCCATTTTGATAATTTTTGTGTGCTGTAGCACACCATTTTATTGGTGATCTTGATTACGACGTCAAAATAGCAAATTTTTTTGTGGACGTACATCAAGACCTTGCCTATGTATTTGTTTATACATCACAGAAAGTATGACTCATTTTTTAGGTCAAACAAGCCTCGTAGTGTGCATTACCCCCATTTCGATAATTTTCAGAAGCTATACCACACCATTTTTTTGATGATCTGGATTCCAACGTCAAAAATGCTCAAATGTTTTGTTGGCGTCCGTCAATACCTTGGCTATGCATCCGATTGGTCCTCACGGTCAGTATTACCTGTTTTCCTGTTCAAGTATGCGTCGAAGCATGCATACCCCCAATTTCAATGATTTTTGTGTGCCCTAGCACAAATTTTTTTAAGTAATCCAGATTCCTACGTAAAAAATGCTAAAATTTTTTGCGAACATCCATCAAGACCTTGTCTTTACAGCTGGTTGTCCCTCATATCTAGTCCGACCCATTTTCAAAGTAAATCGATCCATGAAGCATGCATACGACCAATTTTGACAATTTTGTGTGCTATATAGCATAAATTTTTTTGATGATTTGGATTGTGACGTCCAAAATGGTGGTATTTTGTTGGACGTCCTTCAAGACTTTGGCTATGCATCCATTGTTATATCATGGACAGTCCAACCCATTTTCAAGGCAAAAAAAGCCCCGAAGTGCGCATACCCTCCATTTCAACGATTTTCATTTCCTATAGCACAACATTTTTTTAGTGATCTCAATTCGGACGTCAAAAATGCAAGAATATTTTGTGGACGTCCATCAAGACCTTTGATATGTATCCTGTTGTCCCTCACGACCAATCATACTTATTTTCAAGGTCAAACGAACCTGATACGTGCATACTCCCATATGATCGATTTTCGTGTGCTTTTTGCACACCATTTTTTGTGATTCGAATTCCGATGTCCAAAGTGCTGAATTTTTTTGTAAATGTCAATCAAGAGCTTGGATTTTATCCTGTTGTCCCTCATCGCCAGCCCGACCCATATTCAAGGCCATAGGAGCCCCGAAGCGCGCATACCCCATTTCGACAATTTTCGTGTGCTATAGGAGACCATTTTTTTAGGATCCAGATTCTGACATAAAAAACATCCTAACTTTTTTTTTGACGACCGTCAAGATATTTTCTATTCAGCCGGTCGGTCCTCAAGGCCAGTCACACCCATTTTTAAGGTCAAACGAGCCCCGAAGCACACTTACCCCCCATTTCGAAGATTTTGGTGTGCTATAGTGCACCATTTTTTGGTGATCCAGATTTCTATGTCAAAAATACAAAAAAAAATTTATAGACGTACATCAAGAGTTTGGCTATGTATCCGGTTTGACGTCACGACCAGTCTTACCTGTTTTAAAGGTTAAATAAGCCCCGCAAAGCACATACCCCCTATTTCAATGATATTCCTGTGCGATATTACACCATTTTTGGTGCTCTTGATTCCGACAACAAGAAGACAAAATTTTTGTGGGAGTCTTTCTACCTTGGATTTGCAGCCAGTTGACCCACATGGCCAATCCGACCCATTTTAAAGGTGAAATGAGCCCCAAAGTGCGCATACCCTCCATTTCGATGATTTTTGTGTGCTTTAGAGCACCAATTTTTTGGTGACCAAATTTCGAGGTCAACATGCCAAATTTTTTGTGGACGTCCATCATGACCTTTTCAATTCAGCCGGTTTTCCCTCACGGCAATTCTGACCCATTTTTAAGGTCAAACGAGCCCCAAAACGCGCATACCCCATTTTTTGACGATTTTGGTTCGCTATAGCATAATTTTTTTTTAATGATGTGGATTCCAACGTCAAAAATGACAATATTTTTTATGGAGTCTTCAGGACCTTGTCCATGAAATTTATTGGCCCTCACGGAGATTCTAACCCATTTAAAGGTCGAACGAGACCCAAAGCGCATATGCCCCTTATTTCTATGATTTTTGTTAAAAATGCCAAATCCTTTTGTCGACGACTCTCAAGATCTTGTATATTAAGACACTTGTCCCTCACTTCCAGTGCAATCCATTTTAAGGGTCATACGAGTCCCGAAACACGCATACCTCCCATTTCGACGATTTTCATGTCCTATAGCACACCTTTTTTTGGTGATCTGGATTGCGATGTCTAAAATGCTGGAATTTTTTGTATGCATTCGTCAATACCTTGAAAATTCATTTGGTTGTCCCTCACGGCTAGTCTGACGCATGTTCAAGGTCAAATGAGCCCCAAAACACGCATACCCCCCAATTCGACGATTTTCATGTGCTATAACACACCTTTTTTTTGGTGATCCGAGTTGCGACATCAAAAGTGCTAAATTTTTTTGTAAACATTTGTCAATACTTAGGAAATGCAGAAAGTTGGACCTCACGGCCAGTCCGACGCATATTCAAGGTCAAACAAGGACTGAAGCACGCATACCCTCCATTTCGATGATTTTCGTGTGCTATAGCACACCACTTTTTTGGTGAACTGGATTTTGACATAAAAAATGCCATAATATATTGTACATCTGCATCAATACCTTGGATTTTGAGACGGTTGACCCTCACGGACAGTCTGACCCATTTTCAAAGTCAAACGATCCCTGAAGTAAGCATACCCCCATTTTCGATTATTTTCGTGTGCTATAGCACACTTTTTCTGGTTATCCGGATTCTGACATAAAAATGCTGAAAAAATTTATGGACGTTCGGGAAGACCTTGTCTATGTAGTCGTTTAGTCCTCACGGCCAGTTTGACACAATTTTTAAGGTCAAATAAGGCTTGAGCATGCATTTACCCTATTTCGACAATTTTTGTGTGCTACAACACACCATTTTCTTGGTGATCCGGATTTCAACATCAAAAATTCTGAAATTTTTTAAAACGTCCTTCATGACTTTGCTATGTAGCCGGTTGGACCTCATGGCAAGTCCGACCCATTTTCAAAGTCAAACGAGTCTTGAAGCATGCATACTCCCTATTTCAACGATTTTCATGTGTTATAACACACCATTTGTTTGGTGATCTGGATTCCGACGTCAAAATGCCAAAATATTTTGTGGACATCCGTCAAGACCTTGCCTATGCAGCCATTTGGACCACTCAGTCAGTCCGACCCATTATTGAGGTCAAACAAGCCTCGAAGCACGCATTTCCCCCATTTCGATGATTTTCATAATCTATAATGCACCATTGTTTGTGTGATCAGCATTTCGACGTCAAAAATGCCGACATATTTTCTGGATGTCTCGCAAGACCTTGGCTATGCAGCTAGTTGTTAGTCATCTCGACCAATATGACCCGTCTTCAAGGTCAAACGGGACTCGAAGTGCACATACCCCTCCCCTCCCATTTGAATGATTTTTGTGTGCTCTAGCTCTCACAGCCCACAATTACACCCTAGAAGTTATACCAACCTTGCATCGTCACACGGCTTATGAGACTTCAAGAAGTGTCATCTAACCCTCTTATATCATTCATTGCATAATAAGAATTCTAAAATGAGTAAAAGTTTAAAACTTTCTTCACACACAAAGAACTCTTTCATATACATTACATAAGCAGAAGACTTCAATTTTAAAAATTAAATCATTACAACATCAACTTGAACCATCAGAACTTTAGAGTATACAACACTTGAGACTAATCCCATACAAGAAAATAATATAAAGTCTATGACAATAAGGGGCATGTGTTTATTGTCCTCGAATCGATGAGGACTCACCAATACTTCATCTTCAAACCTTAGAAACCTATCCATCCTTCATAGAATGTCAAGACTTCCAATTCCCTAAACTTTAGTCAAAAAGGGAAAAGAAGGGGTTAGAACATTAGATGTACAATGTGTGGAAGCCATGCATAAACCATGAAAAAGGGACACTCAGTAAATATCATGCTTTTCATGAATTTCGATTAAAACATCATATTATAAGCATAAGAACAACATTTAACAACTTAGAAATACATAAGAAATAACCTAAGAAAATAATCACATTTTTATAAACCTTACAGTGAATTCACTTCACTGTATAGTGAACACAATTAACTGCTACAGTAAAGTTGCTTCACTTCACTTTAAACACCCTTTAGCATGTAATCTCCTCATTCAATACTATCCAAAGATTAACCTAAGTCACACAAAGAGAAACCGTCCATGCACACTTTAAGATACATAAGAACATGAGATTCTCCTAGCAAGTTGACTGTAAGGTTCACTTGATTGAGTTGTGACGCGACAGCCCATACAATCCCTTACGCCCACACTTAAGAGATCCTATATACTACATAAGAAATAATCATTCTCACTAAACACATTAACATATAGGTGATATGACATTCTCCTTCCAAAGGCTATCAAAAGACTTTTCTAAATAAAGAATATAACGTCAATGGTTGACCTATTCAAGATTAACTAAGTAATCCTTAAGACTATGTTAGGGTTAGATCATGTCCACATAATAAACCAACTTCCCTAACTAGAGTAATTCATAAGACTTATCTACGTAAGATACGAAGTGAACATTCCTATGCCCCCTTCATACAATAACTAGACAACCCTTACCTACTCTAGATAAGCACTACTTCATTTAACATATTCTCTTAAATTAAGTCATTAATTCATTAGTTCATTAAGACTCAAACATCACATAAAGTATATTCAAGTAATGGTCTTAGACAAGACCTAGGAACTCCAAGTAACACCTTCAAAGTTTATTGTGAAATGTCTAGATGGCATCCCATAAAGCCACTGATACCTCCTAAACATCTCTAATGCTAATATAGGTATTCCATATAATAGAATAGGCAATAACCGACATAGACCATAGTAGAAACTCGTGGAATCCTATTTCTAACCTACTCCAATGAGGGTGTTATACTTGCAAAGGGTTGAGCTAGGACACATTCCATGTAGGCACATGGTTAAGTTATATGAATGGCATGCTTTGTAATCTCTTCTCATACTTAACTAGAACTAATTCCCCTGCCATACTCACTCGGTGCTACCCTTCGTTCTCATAGAGAAATTAACATTAAAGGTTCCCATAAAAGGGTTCTATAACAAGTTCATAACCAATTCACATTTACCCTACCAAAGAGGACCTCTTAAGGCTACCTTCCAATTGCGACAAGAAGCTCATGATAAATTTTCTAAGGTTTGGTGTGATGTTGTTCCAGCCAATCAACCTTAAGTCCATCATTCCTTACTTGAAGGATACAACTACAGCTTTCGAGTTCAACATACATAACCTTACCACTAGGTTCAAGGTTTCACATAAAGGACTCTCTTAACATCATTTAAGGTCACATGTCATTCATACATAGAAAAATAAGAGACTTTAGCATCCTATTTCAAAACATCACATATTCATATTCATACAAGCATCAAGTAAGGACACAAGTCAACCAACACTAGACACCACATACTTCACCTTAACACAAATTACTAGTCATTCTATAAACACGTAGGAATATCTAATATCATCTTTAAGTCATCCTAAACGCTACCATATCATCATTAATGTAAGTATTATAAACTCATATAGTCACGTAGGAACAACAATGCATCAACCCTAAGACAACACATTCAAGCACATAGTTATAGTCTACATGATTTCCTAACATACATTTTAAGAATACATACTTTAACATTACTTTCGAAATAGATAAATATACTCATAATTCACATAAATCAACTAAGCAAATAATCATAATACTTCAAGTAGTGACGACAAGGTCATTATCATCATATTGCATAAAGTAATGCCGATAAGGCCACATCAATTCACATAGCACCGCCACCGCTAGTGGAACATACCAATCAAAACATAATTCAAGTCTAATTAACATAAAATAAATGTAATTTGGGCAGGTACCCCCACTTCATCTTACCACTTCGATTCCAAAGTTAATTCATCCAATTCAATATCACAAGGACCTTATCCAAGGCTATAACCAACAACTCAATTAAATTATATCAATAATAAATTAAACTAGGTCAATTCATTACATATTTATAAATCTAATACAACCTATATATCAATTGAATATAAATATTACATCATCAGATAGCCCATAGAAAAATTACCTTAGAAATCATAAGCATTAAACAAATATCAATTCAATAAGTCTAACATTCAAATATCTAAGAATATTCAATAACCAATTGATCAAATTGAAACAGACTATAAACCAATTAACCATAATCTATACATGAATCAAAAGCCTATAACAATCTACACATAAGTTCATGAATATCAAAGCATAATCAATTTACCCATATTTTAGTGAAATTTAGAGATTTGAGAAGATCAATGTTTCATGCAGAATTTCATTTGAAAACATCAATTTCATCATATATAAACATTTGGAAACCATTTATGCAAGAACCCAAGACTTAAAGTAGAAATTTGACTTTTACATCTTTTTGAAATCCTTGAAAATAATCTTTGAAATTGGATCTATGGTGATAGAAAGACTTTGATTAAGAAATATCATACCTTATTTAAATAATCCAAATCTAATTTAAGATGAAACTCCATTGAAGACCTATCTTCAAGCTCCATCTTTACTTTGAACTCACATGGAGGTTCTTGGTAAACATTTGGAGGGAATATGTTTTGATTTAGGTGTTAGGGTTATAATGAGAGTTTAATGACTTAAATACTCATAAACTACCCAAAAACACTCAAAAAAACCGTCCTCACATTTAATACGACTTGGGGTGAATTAACAACTTTACCCCTCAAGTTGGTAGAAAACTCACAGACCCATCGACGGTCAAGTGTCTCACCCAGTTCCCATCGATGCGGGTCTCATTGGTTGCTTCACAGACTCCTCAACCTACAGAAAACTAATTAATTATTTAATTAATAAGTTTGAGGGGCATTTTTTGGACAGAGGGCCAAAAATTGGCTCTTAGAGTGAAGTCTTGCTCCACCCGGGTTCGAACCTAGGTGGAAGCAATGATTTAAATTGTTTTTTTTATTCAAGTTGGTAAATTAATGTAACTAATTAATATTTATTATTTATTGGCTGATTTAAAATAAAAGGGAATTCAGATTTTTAATATATAACTAAATCTTATTTGACTACGTCCTAAACTAGACTCCTAAGCCTAAATTAACTCTCTCCTCTCACGTCTATCTCTCAGTACATGTTCAATATCTCTTCTCCTTCACATTTTCTATGCCAAAATACCTTCAAGAACATAAAGATAAACTAAATTCTTCACACTTGAAGAACTCACCACGAAAAATAAAAACAAACAACGAAATCAATCACGTCGGTAAAGAGAAGCTTGTCCATCGACTTTGGTGTTGAATTTTTGTGTTGGACGTGTGTTTGGAGGAGTTCTTTGGGAAGAAATTCGAGGTTTAAACATCAAAATGGCATGTGTTCTCTTTTCTGTTAGTCTCTTTTTCAACTGACCCCTTAAGGTTAAGTATATGCAGTCTGAAAACTAGGGTTGTTCCCCGTTGCATTTCGTTGTCACTAGCTCCCATTGAATCATAGGCTGGTTATGTTTATTTGTAGAAACTTAGGGATGAAACGTGTTTTTGTGATGCTTATGTGTTTATATGTATGTTCAGAATTATGTGACTTATGTTGATGTTTCCAAAAATGTAACTACGTGTGTTTGGGTGTGTTGTCGTGGCTATTGGTCACGGTTTAGGAATTGAAATGACATGTTAGTTCATTATATTTCATGTACACATGTTTATGTAAATTGTGATGTTGATATAACAGGAAATGTGGATGATTTGAGTGATAATCTTTTTGCTAAACGAATCCATGAAATACACCTAAAACGTTCTAAATGCATTATGAAATTCCCTTAAGAACTAACGTGTAATGTAATGGAAAGGAAGATGAAAATGTAACTCAAATCTCCAGCACCTTGTTGATTAATTTAATCCAAGTTAAGTTGTTTAAAATTTCATGAAAAGTGAATAAAAACAAGTGAGGTCACTTAGGGTCAAACCCGTGACCTCACCATGTTTAAAGTTGTGAAAATAAAGAAGTGGAAAATAATGTGGTAAGGGGGAATGGAACCGTGCTCCACGATGGAAAATAATGTTTGAAAATAAGAAATGAGAGGAGAGGAATTTTAACTCACAACCTCTCGGTAAAGCTTAGGTAAAAATGGAATGAAAATAAGCATGAGGCGTGGGAATCAACCCACGACCTCTAGGCGGAAAAGGAGAATTAAAAGAAAAATAAAGTGAGGTTGTGGGGTTCGATCCAACAACCTCAGGGTCAAATCAAAAAAGTCAATATCAAACCAAAATAAAATAATGTGGCTGTGGGGGATCGATCCCACAATCTCTCGGTTCCCAAATGGATAAAAGAAAAAGATAAATTAAAGAAGAAAAAGAAATGACAACGTTGGGGCTCGATCTTGGGAACAATATTGTGTGACCGCAAATAAATAAAAAGAAAAATGTAATTGTTGTCCAGGTGAATCAAAATCGGGTTCCATTGCCCAAATTTCCATATTGATACATAAGTCATAAGTGAATAAATGTTCACCATAATGCTGCCTACATAGATCGAAATCAAGATCTTGGCATACATGCATGATGCATAAGTCATGTACCACATAAACTTACGGAGATATGAATCACCTAAATGAATTACGAATGAAGCCTCATGGCTTGTATGTATAGATCCATAAGTCTAGCATACGTTAGAAGTAATTGAAAATAATATGTATGTAATTAAATGATGAAATTAACAATGAAATGATGAAATCCTAGAAGGGTTATGTAAGAGTGTGAAACACACTAAATGGCCAAGTAAATTGGCATATGATGAAATGAACATTCACGTAAAAGGGGTGAGTAATTATGAAGAGAAAATGTACTAATGCTAATGATTGTTGTGACAACATGATATGAGGCTAATTTAAAATATTAGAGCAATCTCAAATGAGCCTAAGTAAATGTTACGAAAACGTACTCACCTATGAGAGTGTAAAGATAATGAAGAGACCAGACTCTATGAACACTATAATGAATGTATTGAGATTAACACACTTAATACAAATGATGAGATTAGAAATCATCTATTGAGCTATGATGTCCTCATACTAGAAGCCAGCTATGATGACGTTTTATGTTGAATGTAATGGAACTTTATACTGAGCACCGATAGACTAGCTATGAGTGGTGATTCCTTCTTTTGGCAAGGTCGAAGGTTCACGTAACTCTCATGAGATGAGAATGTACGGCATGTCGGTTATGGATCTCCTTATATCTCCTAGTCTTCGAACCTATACTGCCAATATAGGGATCTAATGGGGTTCAATTGACATTTACGCTAGCATGTTTTGGGTCACTTTGGCCAGTCATTATACAACTTTTCGGTGTGGGGGAGACATTGGATTTCATGATGCTCACAAGATCTATGTCGGTTATAGTTCAAGTTCCCCATGAATGTATGAGGACAACCTAAAATGATGCACATAATGAATTGAATGATACCGAAGGTATTCCGCCAAGATAATTAGGAGGTTAGCTAAACTTAAGTAATGACACTAGATCATTCTTGATCATTGTACAGCGAACCCGAGGGAAGTCTTAAACTACATCTAGGTATAATTGGTGTTTACACTAGTTAATGAATGAACGAACTGAAGGATGTATCAACGAATGAAGAAGACTTTGTGTTTTCTAAAGAAGGCTCCCTAGTTGAGGAACCATACATTGAGCCATCATTTTAGGATGTCTTAATGTCAAGTCCATGATTCTAAGGTCTCATGGCATATTAATGAATGATATGAAAAATGTTATGTGCTATATGAGAAACGATACGTGCTATGTATAAGATGTTACATGATGTGTATAGTATGATAAGTATGATGATGCATGTAACTCTCATGGTATGACTTTTATAATCCAAATTTGAAAAGCTCACTAAATTTCCTAATCCCATTTTGGTAAGTCCTATGATTTGACTTTCCATAATTATGTTGTTAGGAAAGAGCTATTCTTACTCATGCATGTCCTTCGAGCATACTTGCATATACCCATACTTAGTACAAGTGTATACTAATCCCTTATAATTCAACAATTTTAGGTGCAGGCACAGGTGGACGCCTGACCGTACAGGTTGACATTGCAGCTATCTGGATGTGGAGCTTTCATCTGTACTTGGTAGGCCCTCATGCTTTCGAGGATGTCTACCGTTATTATCTAGATTAGATGTACGCTATAACTAGTGGAGCATGTTCATGTAGTGTTTCTTTCCACTAATGTTTAGACTTTGTTTTGGTGTCATTTTGGCAAAAATACGTTTAGTAAATTTATGATTTGATTCTCTCATTTAATCATCTATTTGTTAGATGGTTGATTTGTGAATGCATATGATGTTAAGTAGTATGTATAAATGTATGTTAAGAAACAAAAGTTTCAAATTTTCCGCTAACATTAACCTAGATGATGTAACGATGACATATGTAGGCTTGTCTATGACCTCTCAGAAGTTAATGATGTTGGTATCATCTAGGGTCTATACTCCAAGTGTGACAAAGTTGGTATAAAAGAGCTAGGGTAAATTTCGATGATAATACGATCACATCAACCACATTGAGCAGGTATTAAGTCATTGTAGTGAAGCGTACCCCTATATTGAATTAGAGACTGCATGATGCGTAAGATAATTTCCCTTCTTCTTCTCTTATCGTGCCTTTCGTAATGTATGATTTTATTGGTGTTATGAGTGTGTCTAATATCAATCCTTGTTGTTTTTAGAAAATGAATACTAGGAGAACAATTGGTCAAAGAACAGCAGAAGTAGTTGCTGAGGGCAATCAGGTTCCACCCCATGCTCCAGTTGAAGGAGTGGTTATGTCGGTTAACCCTGTTAAGTTGACTCATGGTGAGGTGAGGGCATCTCAGGACCAGATGGAACAGGCCATCACTATGAAGGACCATTCTATGACTGACTAGGTAAATCGGTAGAATATTGAGAGGGAGAACCCACCGGTTCGTGGTATGGCTGACATGCTGAGAGACTTTACGAGGATGAATCCTCCTATTTTCACAGGGTCTAAGAGTTTTGAGGATCCTTAGGAATTTTTGGATGATTTGCATAAGATTTTGGTGGCTATGGACACAACAAATACTGAGAAAGAAGACTTTACTTCCTATAAACTCAAGGATGTTTCACATATTTGGTGCAAGATTTGGCAAGATAGCCGAGTTATGGGCAAGGTGCCTATCACTTGGGAGCTGTTTAAGACAACTTTCTTGGAGAGATTCTTTCCCAAGAATATGAGGGAGGCCAAGGTTGAGGAGTTCATCAACCTTGAACAGGGACCCATGACAATCAGGGAGTATTCCCTGAATTTTGTTAAGCTATCCAGGTATGCTACTTCCCTTGTATCTAACAGCAAGGATGAGATGAACACAGAGATTTGGAGGAGAAGTGTCGGTCTATGATGCTCCACAACAACATGGACCTCTCCATGTTGATGGTACATGTACAGCAGGTAAAGGAAAACTGGAAGAAGAGGGGCGTTCGCGTTGCTAGGAGGCTTAGGCAGGTCCTAGTAATGGAGGCAACAGAAACAACTTTGGTTTCGGTAAGCAGCCCAGAATCAAAAAGTGGCAACAAAGTTCAGGGAACTCTAACTCTTAAAGGAGTACAACACCAAGAGAAGGCAGACCAGATCCCAGGAATGGCAATGGAGATGAGATGCAGCGTCCCACAAATGACTGTGATAAGGGTGTCCCTGGTCACAGTGGAGAGTTGAGATAGGGCACTAATGCCTGCTTCAGTTGTGGTAAGAGAAGGCATATGGTTAAGGATTTCCCACAGAAAAGAGGTAAGGCTGGAGGCAATGCTCAGCCTAGGCCTAATCCAGAGGATGTAGCAGCAGCCGAGCCTCCTAAGAGGAACATGTTCTTCGCCCTGAAGGGCAGAGAGGACCAGAGGAAGTCCGCTAATGTGGTTACAGGTATGTTGCAAGTATTATCAACTTCTGTTTATGTTTTACTTGATCAAAGGTCTACATTTTCCTTTATAACTCCTTTGTTTTCTCTCACTTTTGATATATTGCCTGAAGTTATGCTTGATCCTTTAGTGGTTAGTACACCTTTAGGAGAAAATGTAGGAAGTGATAGAGCATACAATATTTAATAGTAGTAGTATGTTGTAAGACTATGTGTGCAGACTTTGTTGAGTTACTGATGCATGATTTTGATCTTATTTTTGGCATGGACTAGCTTCATCGATGTTATTCTTGCATGGATTGTCCTACTAGGATTGTGAGATTTCGTTTCCCTAATGAATAAGAGCTAGTCTGGGATAGGTACCACTCAAGTCGTCCTAATCCCTTGATTTCGAACACTAAGGCCAATAAAATGATGTCCAAGGGGTTATTGGGTCACCTTGTGAGTGTTAACGATTTAGACCATGAGATTCCTTACGTAGACTCAGTGCTTGTGGTGAATGAATTCCAAGATGTATTTCATGATGATTTTGGTGCAGTTACTCCCACTCCATAAATTTACTTTGGTATCGATTTAAAACCCGATACTAAACAAATTTCAATTCCTCCTTAAAGAATGTCTCTAGATGAACTCAAGTAGTTGAAGCTGCTATTAAGAGATCTCACTGATAAGGGTTTCGTTAAGACGAGCATATACCCTTGGAGCTCTATAGTGTTCCTTGTTAAAAAGAAATATGCAACCCTTCAAATGTGTATGGAGTATCAGCAGCTCAACAAATTCACTATCAAGAATAAGTATCTGCTTCCCAGAATAGATGACTTATTCGATCAGCTCCAAGGATCTAGTTTCTTCTCAAAGATTGATCTTCGTTCAGGGGACCATATACTTAAGGTTTGATATAAAGATGTTTCAAATACAGCCTTTCATACCCGTTATGGTCATTATGATTTTTTAGTTATGTCATTTGGTTTCACGAATTCACCAGTTCCATTTATAGATCTCATGAACAGTGTCTTTCGTTAATACCTTAAGACCAAGGAACAACATGAACAACATTTGAGACTAACCTTGCAAGTACTCAGACAACACCAGTTCTATGCCAAATTCAACAAGTGTGAATTCTGCCTTAGATCAGTGACCTTTCTTGGTCATGTCGTGTCCGACAAAGGTGTAGAGGTAGATCCCAGAAAGATTGAAGCTCTTATGAACTGGCCAAAACCTCTTAATCCCATAGTTATTCGTAGCTTCTTGGGATTGGCTTGTTATTATCGCATGTTCGTGGAAGGTTTTTCTTCCATTGCTGCCTCACTGACATCTTTGACTAAGAAGAAGGTCATGTGTGAATGGACGGAGACTTGTGAGAAGAGTTTCCAGGAACTCAAGGACATACTAACTTCAACCCGGTGCTTACTTTGCCTTAGTGTGGTGAGAATTACACTGTGTATTGTGATGCATCTAGGGTTAGTTTAGGTTGTAATATTATGCAGGGTGGTAACGTGATAGCTTATGCGTTCAGACAACTCGGGTTCATGAAAAGAATTATCCCACTTATGACCTGGAGTTTGAAGCTATGGTGTTTGCATTGAAAATGTGGAGGCACTACTTGTATGGGGTACATGTTGATTTGTTCACAAACCACAAGAGTCTCCATTACGCTTTCACAGAGAGAGTTCAATCTACGTCAGTGGAGTTGGTTGGAGTTGTTGAAGGACTAGGACATAAGTGTCCATTGCCATCAAGGTAAGGCTAATGTTGTAGCTGATGCTTTGAGTAGGATGAGCATGGGAAGTACAGCCCATGTTGAGGATGAGAAGAAGAAGTTGGTGAAAAATATACATAGACTAGAAAGACTGGGTGTTCGGTTAGTTGACTCGACTAGTTGAGGTGTTTCAGTTCATCCTAGTTCTGAATTATCCTAAAGAGTTGAAGTCAAGAAGGGTCAGCATCTTGATCTTATGTTGATGGAATTTAAGGACTCAGTGTTGGCAAAGATAAATGATCCTTTTGCTTTGAGAGGTGACATCATACTTAGTAACCAGGACAAGCTGTGTGTACCAGATATAATTGATTTTGGGGACCAGAATTGTTGCAGAGGCCCGTGGTTCCAGCTATTCCATAAATCCAAGCTCCACTGAGATGTATCATGATCTTAAACAGATCTATTGGAGGGATGGCATGTAGAAGGACATTATAGATTATGTGTTCAAGTGTCCTAATTATCAATAGATTAAGGCATCACATCTTAAGCCTGGCGGTCTTAGTCAGATTATTGAGGTTCTTACATGGAAATGGGAGGCAAATATTATGGACTTTATGGTTGGTCTTCCGAAGATTAGGAGAAAGCATGACTGCATATGGTTTATTGTGGACAGGATAACTAAGTCTTCCCACTTTATCCCTTTGAAGTGTACTTACAAAGCTGAGGATTATGCGGAACTCTACATTGATGAGATTGTCATATGGAATGGGATTCCTTTGTCTATCATTTCAGATAGAGATCAGTTCACATTTTTGGAGATCCTTCCAGAAGATCTTAGGCACACAGGTGAAACTTAGTACTGCCTTTCATCCTCAGACTAATGGGCCGGCAGAGCGCACCATTCAAACATTGGAGGACATGTTCAGGCCATGTGTTATTGACTTCAAGGGTAGTTGGGACGAGCATCTGCCTTTGATAGAATTCTCGTATAATAAGATATATAACTCCAGCATTAGGATGGCACCATTTGAGGTACTGTATGGTAGGAGATGTAAGTCTCCAGTTGGGGGGTTTGAGGTTGGAGAGTCATCCATTTTGGGTCCAGAGATTAATCATGAGGCCTTAGAAAAGGTCAGAGTGATTAGGGTCAGGTTGGCTACTGCTTATAGTCGGCAGAAGTCTTATGCAAACAACAGAGAATGGCCCTTCGAGTTTGATGTTGGTGACCAGGTCTATTTGAATATATCACCTATTAAGGGGGTGATGAGGTTTGGCAGGAAAGGGAAGTTGTGTCCGATGTATGTTGGGACTTATGAGATCCTACAGCATGTGGGAGATGTTGCCTATGAGTTTACATTGCCTACGGAGCTACATTCTATTCATCCAGTCTTTCATGTCTCTATGTTAAAGATGTGCCTAAGTTATCCAGCATCTATTCTACCTGTTAAAAGTTTGTGTGTTGATGATAATTTGTCCTATGAGGAGGTACTGGTGAGATTTTAGACAGACGGGTCAACCGGCTGAGGAACAACGAGATTGCCATAGTGAAGGTATTGGGGAGGAATCACCTTGTTGAGGGTGCTACGTGGGAGGACGAGGCAGATATGAGATTCTGCTACCCTTATCTTTTTAGCTCTTGCGGTTAGACTTCGTACTCTAAAGTCTAAGTTTCCTTATTTTTCCATTCTTTGTCACTATTGCTTGATTATGCATAGTAACTATGTTATGACTTGACTGGAATTACGCGAAATTGTTAGTAGTGTCATTTGGGGACGAATGTTCCTATGGGGGGATAATGTAACAACCCTAAAATGGATATACAAAGTAATGCTTAATATGTCCAGAATGCCTACGATTAGACCGGGTTCATACGGATTGATGCACATAGAACTCAGACCTCCTAACCCTTGCTAAATGTAAGCCAACTATCTTGGGGAGTTATTTGAGCTAGAAAAGGTTGGATCCAGCCATGTAGGGCTCTTGAATACATAGATTTACTCGAATGAGTCTTTACATGACTTAAAAAGGGAAAATTTTAGGTTTTGAGCGTCTAGGGGTAAAATGGTTTTTTCCAAGATAAGGGAAGTATCTTAATTAACCTAAATATAAGGTGAAATATCATATTCAGGGGAGAGGGCCGAAAGATTGCACTTATTGTGAAGCTTTAATCCACCCCGATTCGAACCTAGGTGGAAGCGATGATTTAAATTATTTTTTATTTGAATCTGTAAATAAATGTAATTAATTAATATTTTAATTGGCTGATTTAAAATAAAAGAGAAATCAGATTTTTAATATTTAACTAAACCTTATTTGAGTAAGTTCAAAACTAGACTTCTAAGCCTAAGATAACTCTCTCCTCTCACGTCTATCTTTCAACACAAGTTAAATCTCTCTTATTTTTCACATTCTCTCTGCCAAAATAACTTCAAGAACAGAAAGATAAACCATTTACTTGACACTTCAAGAACTCACCATGAAATATAAAAACAAACAACGAAATCAATCACGTAGGAAAAAAAAAAGGTTGTCTATCGACTTTGGTGTTGAACTTTTGGTGTTGGACATGTGATTGGAGGAGCTCTTTTGGCAGAAAGTCAATGTTTGAATATCGAAAAGGTATGGGTTGTCTTCTCTCTTTGTCCCTTTCCCAAGAGACCCCTTAAGGTTCAGTATATTCAGTCCGAAAACTAGGGTTGTTCCCCGTTGCATGTCCCTGTCACTAGCTCCCATTGAATCATAAGTTGGTTATGTTTGCTGGTAGAAAAGTAGGGATAAAACGTGTTTTAGTGATGCTTATATGTTTATATGTATGTTTGGAATTATGTGACTTATGTTGATGTTTTACTAAAATGTAACTAGGTGCCTTTGGGTGTGTTGTCGTGGCTATTGGTCACGGTTTAGGAATTGAAATGGCATGTTAGTTCTTTGTATTTCATGTACACATGTTTATGTAAATCGTGATGTTCATATGATATGAAATGTGTCTAATTTTTTGATAATCTCTTAAATAAACGAATCCATGAAAATGCACCTAAAATGTTCTAAATGCACTATGAAATTCCCCTAACAACTAGCGTGTAATGTATAATGGAAAAGAAGCTGAGAATGTAACTCAAATATCCAGCACCTTGTTGGTTAATTTCAGCAAAGTTAAGTTGTTTAAAATGTCATGAAGAGTGAAGAAAAACAAGAGAGGTCACTGATGGTCGAACCTGTGAAAATATAGATATGAAAAACAATGTGGTAAGGGGGAATCGAACTGTGCTCCTTGCTGGAAAATAATGTACTAAAATAAGAAATGAGAGGAGTAGGGTTCGAACCCACAACATCCCGATCAACCTTAAGGAAAAAATGAAAAGAAAATAAGTTTGAGGCGTAGGAATCGAACCCACGATCTCTAGGCGGAAAAGGAGAATTAAAAGAAAAATAAAGTGAGGTTGTAGGGGTTCGATCCCACAACCTCACGGTCAACTCGAAAATGTCAAGATCAAATGAAAATAAAACAATGAGGAATTGGGGGATTGATCCCAAAACCTCTAGGTCCAAAAATGGATAAAAAAAAGAGAAAATAAAGAAGAGAAAGAAATGACAACATTGGGGATCGATCTCGGGTCCAATGTTGTATGATAAAAAATGAATAAAAAGAAAATATCAAGTGTTATCAAAGGGATTCAAAACCGGGTTCCCTGGACCAAATTACCGTATTGATACATAAGTCATACGTGAATAAATGTTCAACATAATGCTGCCTACGTAGATCGAAATTGAGATCTTGGCATACATACAAGATGCACGAGTCTTGTATCACATAACCATAGAAAGATATGAATCACTTAAACGAACTATGAATGAAGACTCATGGCTTGTAGGTATAGACTCATAAGTCTAGCATACATTAGAAGTAAGTGAACCTAAAATGTATGGAATGAAATTATTAAATGAACAATGAAATGATGAAACCCTAGAAATGTTAATTAAGAGTGTGAAACACACTAACTTTCCAAGTGCATTGGCATATGATGAAATGAACATTCAAGTATAAGGGGTGAGTAATTATGAATATAAAATCTTCTAATGCTAATGATTTTTATGACAACATGATATGAGGCTAATGTAAAAGATGACAGCAATCTCTATGAGCCTAAGTAAATTCTACCAAAATGTACTCACCTATGAGAGAAATCATCTAATGAGCTATGATGTCCTCATACTAGACGCCAGCTTCCATGATGTATGGGTTGAATGTAATGGAACTTTAAACTGAGCACCAATAGACTAGATATGGTAGTGATACCTTCTTTTGGAAAGGACGGAGGTTCACGTAACTCTCATAAGATAAGACTATCCGGCATGCCGAGTATGGGTCTCCTTATATCTCCTAGTCTTCAAACCTATACAGCCTATATAGGGATATTGCGGGGTTCAATTTCCATGTACGCTAGCATGTTTTGGGTAACTTTGGACGGTGATTCCACCTCTTTTCGGTATGGGGGAGACACTGGATTTCAAGATGGTCACATGATCTATGACAGTTAAACTTAAAGTTCGTCGTGAATGAATGAGGCCAGAATCAAATAATGGACATAATTAAATGAATAATACCAAAGGTGTTAGGATAGGATAATAAAGAGGTGAGCTAGATCTAAGTCTTAAAAATACATCCTTTGTATAGTTGGTGTTTACACTAGTTTGTGAATGAACGAAATGAAGTACATATGAATGAATGAAGCAGACTCTGTGTTTGCTAAAGAAGGCTCTCTAGTTGAGGTCCCATATGTCAAGCCCTCATTTTGGGAAGTCTTAATGTCAAGTCCATGATTCCAAAGTCTCATGGCATATGAATAAATGATATGAAATATGTTATGTGCTATATGCAAAATGATATGTGCTATGTGTTAGATGTTATGTGATGTGTGCATTATGATAAGTATGATGATGCATGTTACTCTCATTGCATGACTTTCCTAACCCAAATTTGGAAAGTTCACTAACTTTCCTATTCCTATTTTGGAAAGTCGAGTGACTTGACTTTCCATAATCATTTTATTTGGAAAGAGTTGTTCTGACTCATGCATGTCCTTGGAGTGTGCTTGCATATACCCATACTTAGTACAAGTGTGTATAATCCCATACAATTCTACAATTTTAGGTGCAGGCACAGGTGGACGCTAGAGCTTACAGGTTCACATTGCAGCTATCCAGATGTGGAGCTATCATACGGACTTGGTAGGCCCTCATGCTTTCAAAGATGTCTACCGTTATATCTAAGCTTAGATGTAGGCTAGAGCTATTGGAGCATGTTCCTGTAGTGTTTCTTCCCACTGTCGTTCAGACTTTGTATTTTTGTCGTCTTGTAAGAATACCTTAAATAAAGTTATGTTCTGATTCTTTCATTTTATTGTCTCTTTATTAGATGGTTGATTTTTGAACGCCCTATGATGTTAAGTAGCATGTATAAATGTATGTTAACAAACAAAAGTTTCAAAATTTTCGCTAAAATAAACCTAGTTGATGAAATGATGACGTATGTAGGCTTTTCTGCGGCCTCTAAAAGGTCAACAATGCCGGTCTCTTCTGGGGTCTAGACTCCGGGTGTGACAACGAACACGTAAAACTCGACGAAACTTACTTACACCCACAAGGTCGTCTCAAGGCAAGCCTTTTGAACATCATAGACGTTCTTCGACGTTTGACCTCCAAACATTATGAACCTTGACACACTGCCTATATACACTATAATAAACCATTTAAAGACCAAAAAAACCTCATGAATCACATGTAAACACACAACACCACATATGAGGCATATACGTGACTTAATCATCGAACTTCCTTGTCGTCCCTTGACGTTTGACTTCCAATGCACCTAAATTCTTAGATAATGCCTCAAAACCACATCATAAACCATTTAAGGACCTTATATGAATATGAAAACCCTGTTAGGCTAAAATTTCACCTAAGTCATTTTTGGAGGCTTATCATATCATATAATTTTTTTGTGATCTAGATTCTTAAATCGAAAATGCCGAAACTTTTTACGGACGTCTATCAAGACCTAGGCTATGTATCCGGTTGTCCCTCACAGCTATTCCGAACCATTTTTAAGGGAAATCGATCCTCGAAGCGTGCATACCCCAATTTCATTATTTTTTGTTTGCTATAGCACATAATTTTTTGATGATGCAGATTTTGATGTCGAAAATGCCATAAAAAAATTGGAAGTCCTTCAAGACATTGGATATGTAGCTGGTTTGCTCTCACAGCTAGTACGACCCATTTTCAAGGTCAAAGAAGCCTCGAAGGGCGCATATCCCTATTTCGATGAATTTAGTGCGCTATAGAACAACTTTTTTTGGTGATACCTATTTCGACATAAAAATGCAAAAAAAAGTTTGGACTATGCAGCTAGTTAGCCCTCACTGCTAGTATAATCTAGTTTCAAGGTCTAACGAGCCCTGAAGCGCGCATGCCCCCTATTTCGATATTTTTCTAGTGATGCGGATTTCGACGTTAAAATGCCAATTTTTTTTGTAAGCATCCTTCAAGACTTAAGCTATGCACGGGTTGTCCCTCCCAGCTAGTCCGACCCTTTTTTAAGGTTATCGAGCCCCGAAGAATGCATACCTCAAATTTCAACGATTTTCGTGTGCTATAACACACCATTTTTTTGGTGATCTAGATTCTGACGTCAAAATGGAAAAAATTTTGAGGACGTCCGTCAAGAACTTGTCTATGCAGCCTGTAATCCCTCACGGCCAGTCCAACCAATTTTTAAATCCAAACGAGCCACGAAGCACGCATACCCCATTTTCAATGATTTTCGTGTGCTATAGCACACTTTTTACTGGTAGTTCAGATTTTCACGTCAGAGAAAAGCCTAAATATTTTGTTGACGTCTGTCAAGACATTGGCTATGCAGTCCTTTGGCTCACACGCCAACCCAACCCATTTTTAAGGTCAAATGAGCCTCGAGCGTGCATTTCCTTTATTTTGATGATTTCATGTACTATAGAAGACCATTTTTTTGGTGATCCGGATTTCGATTTCAAAAATGCCGAACTATTTTGAAAACATCCTTCAAGACTTTGGCTATGCAGCCGGTTTGACCTGACAGCGAGTCTGACCAATTTTCACGGTCAAACAAGTCCCAAAGCGTGCATAACTCCTATTTCGATGATTTTCATGTGCTATAACACACTAATTTTTTGGTGAGCTGGATTCGGATGTAAAAATGTCAAATTTTTTTGTGGACGTCCGTCAAGATCTTGGATATGTGGTCTTTTGGCCCTCACGGCTAGTCTAACCAATTTTTATGGTTTAACAAACCTTGAAGCATGCATTCCCGTCTTTTCGATGATTTTCATCTGTTATAGCACACCATTTTTTTGGTGATCCAGATTCCGACGTCATAAATGCCAAAAAGTTTTGTGGAGTTTTGTCAAAACCTTGGCAATGCAGTCGGTTGGCCAACTTGAAAAGTATGACCTGTTTGTAAGGATGAACAGGCCTCGAACTGCGCAAACCTCCAATTTGATTATTTTTGTGTGCTATGGCACACCTTTTTTTGTTATCTGGATTCTGACGTCAAAATTGCCAAAAGTTTTTGTGGACATCCATCAAGACCTAGGCTATGCATCTAGTTGGCCCTCACGGCCAATCCAACCCATTATCAAGGTTAATTGATCCTCGAAGCGCGCATACTCCAAATTATGACAATTTTCGTATCCTATAGTACACATTTTTTCGATGATTCTTATTTTGACTTCCAAAATTCCAATATGTTTTTTTGTCGTCCTTCAAGACTTTGGCTATGCAGCTGGTGTGCTCTTAGAGCCAGTCCAACCCGTTTTCATGGTCAAAATTCCTGAAGTGTCAGACCCCCCATGACATTAAGAATGCCAAATTTTTTTGTAAACGTCCTTCCAGCTATCCCTCACGGCCAGTCCGACCCATTTTCAAGGTCAAACGAGCCCCGAAGTGCGCATACCCCCTATTTCAATGATTTTCCTGTGATATGACACTGTACTTTTTTGGTGATATAGATGCCAACAAAAAATGCCAAAATTTTTTGTGGATGTTCATCAAGACCTTGTGTATGTAGATCGTTGGCCCTTACGGCCATTCCAACCCATTTTAAAGGTCAAACGAGACTCGTAGTATGCATACTTTCCATTTCGATGATTTTCATGTGCTATGGCGCACCATTTTTTTTGTATCCAGATTCCAATGTCAAAAATGCCAAAAAAAATTTGTTGACGTCTGTCAAGACCTTGGCTGTGCAACCGGTTGGACCTCACAACCAGTCCCACCCATTCATAAGGTCAAACATCCCTGGAACTGCACATACCTCCCATTTCGACGATTTTCGTGTGCTATAGTAGACCATCTTTTTGGTGATACAAATTTCGAAGTTAAAAAATGTCAAAAGTTTTTATGTACATCCGTCAAGATATTTTCTATACATCCTATTGTCCCTTACGGCTAGTGTGAACCATTTTCAAGGTCAAACGAGCCCTGAAGAGCAAATACCCCCCATATCGATGATTTTTGTCAAAACTTTGGCTATGCATCCAGCTATCCGTCACGACCAGTCTGACCATTTTCTTAAGTTCAATCGAGCCACGAAGCGTGCATACCCCCTATTTTAATGATTTTCCTGTGATATAACACATTAGTTTTTTGATGATCTAGATTCCAACGTAAAAATGCCAAAAAATTTTGTGGACGTCCGTCAAGACCTTGTATATGTAGCCCGTTGGCCCTTAGTGACGGTCCAACCCATTTTCAAGGGAAAACGAGTCTCAAAGCGTGCTTACCTTCCTTTTCGATGATTTTTTATGGCACACCATTTGTTTGGTTATCCAGATCAAATCGTCAGAAATGCTAAAAAATTTTGTTGACGTCCGTCAAGACCTTGGATGTGTAACTGGTAGGACCTCACGGTTATTCGCACCCATTTTTAGGGTCAAACGTGCCTCAAACTGCGCATACTTCCTATTTTGACGATTTTCGTTTGCTATAGCAGAACATATTTTTGGTGATATGGATTTCGACGTCAAAAAATGGAAACAGTTTATGTGTACATTTTTCAAGATCTTTTTGATACATCCGGTTAGACCTCACGGCCAGTCCAAACCATTTTCATGGTCAAACAAGCCCCGAAGCGCGCATACCCCCCCCCTTCCATTTCAATGATTTTCGTGTCCTATAGCACATCAGTTTTTTGGTTAACAAGATTCCAACGTCGAAAATGCCAAAAATTTTGGTGGACGTCAATCAAGACCTTGGCTATGCAGCTTGTTGTCCCTCACGGGCAGTCCGAACCATTTTCAAGGTAAAATGAGCCGAGAAGCACGAATACCCCCCATCTCAACTATTTTCATTTGGTATGGCACACCTTTTTTTAGTAATCAGGATTGCGATGTCAAAAATGCAAATATTTTATGGACATCCATCAAAACCTTGGATATGCACCCAGTTGGTCCTCACAACTAGTCCTACCGATTTTGAAGCTCAAAACGAGCTCTGAAGCACGCATAACCCCCAATACGATGATTTATGTGGGCTATAACACACCCTTATTTTGGCGATTCAGATTCTGACATCAAAAATGTAATTTTTTTTTTAGATATCCGTCTACACCTTTGGTATGAAGCAGGTAGGCCCTCAGGGCCTGTCTGTTCTATAACACAACTTTCTTTTATGATGCAGATTCCGACGTAAAAAAGCCAAAATGTTTCGTGGACGTCCGTCAACACCTTGGCTATGTAACCGTTTGTCCCTCACGGCTAGTATGACCCGGTTTAAAGCTAAAAAAGTCTTCGAAGTATGCATACCCCCAATTTCGATTATTTTCTTTGCTATAGCACACAATTTTTTCAGTGATCCGAATTTTAACGTCCAAAATACCGAATTCGTTTTGACATCCTTCAATATATAGTCTATACAGCCGATTGGCTCTCACAGACAGTTTGACCTATTTTAAGGTCAATCGATCCCTGAAGCATGCATACCCCCCTTTCGATGATTTTCGTGTGATAGCACAACATTTTTTCGGTGATTCAGATTCCGACATAAAAAATGCTGATAGTTTTTGAAAACCTATGTCAAGATGATGAATATGCAGCCGGTTGTCCCTCACGGCTAGTCTAACCCATTTTCAAGGTCAAACGAGCCCCGAAGCGCGCATACCCGCAATGTTGACATTTTTTTGGTGATCCAGGTTTATATGTCAAAAGGCAAAAGTTATTTTTAAACATTCTTTAAGACTTTGACTTGCATCTAGATGTCCCTCACAGCTAGTACGACCCATTTTAAAGGTCAATCGAGCCCCGAAGCGCTGATACCCCCCTATTTCAATAATATTTGTGTGGTATAACATACAATATTTTTGGTGATCTAGATTCTGACCTCAAAATGCAAATGTTTTTTGTGGACATCCGTCAAGACCTTGTCACTGCAGCCTGTTGGCCTTCATAACCACTCTGACCCATTTTCAAGGTCAAATGAGCCCCGACGCGTGCATGCCCTCCATTTTGATAACTTTCATGTGCTATAGCGCACAATTTTTTTGGTGATTAGGATTCCGACGTTAAAAATACCAAATATTTTGTTGACTTCAGTTATTACCTTAGATTTGCTACCTGTTGGACCTCACGGCCAGTCCAACCCATTTTAAAGGTCAAACGTGCCCCAAACTGCACATACCTCCCATTTTGACAATTTTTGTATGCTATAGCGCACCATTTTTTTTGTGATATGGACTCCGACATTAAAAAATGCCAAAAGTTTTTGTGAAAATCCGTAATGATATTTTCTTTGCATTTGGTTGGACCTCACGTCAAGTTCGACCCGTTTTCGAGGTCGAACGAGCCCCAAAATGCGCATACCCCCCATTTCAACAAATTTCGTGTGCTATAGATCACCATTTTTTGGTGATCTAGATTCCGACGTCAAAAATTCCAAAAAAATTTGTGGACGTCCGGTCAAGACCTTAGCTATGTATCATATTGTCTCTCACGGCCAATCTGACAAATTCTCAAGGTCAAACGAGCCTTGAAGCGTGAATACCCCCCACTTCGATTATTTTCGTGTGCCATAGCACACCAATTTTTTGGTCATTCGGATTCTGACGTCAAAAATACCAAAAAATTTTGTGAATGACCTTCAAGAACTTGGCTATGTAGCCAGTTGTCTCTCACATCTAGTCCCACCGATTTTCAAGGTCAATTGAGTCCTGGAGAGCGCATAACCTCCATTTTGATTATTTTAATGTGCTATAGCACACCATTATTTCGGGCTATTTAGATTCTGACGTCAAAAATACCAAATTTTTTTGTAAAAGTCGACCTACACCTTGTCTATGAGGCCGTAGTCCCTCACGTCCAGTCCGGCCAATTTTCAAGGTCAAACTAGCCCATAAGCGCACACCCCTATTTCGACGATTTTCGTGTGTTATAGCATATTTTTTGGCGATGTGGATTTAGAGGTCAAAAATGCCAAGAATTTTCGCGGAAGTCCTTCATGACCTTCGCTATGCATCCTCTTGGCTCTCACGACCAGTTAGACACATTTTCAAGTTCAAACGATACCTGAACCGTCCATATTCTCCATTTGGACAATTTTTGTGTACTATAGCACACTATTTTTTTGGTTATCCTTATTACGATGCAAATAATGCCGAAAATTTTTGTAAACGTCCGTCAAGACCTTGAATTTGTAGCCGGTTATCCCTCACGACATGTCCGACCCATATTCAAGATCAAATGAGCACCGAAATCCCCCATTTCAATGAATTTCGTGTGTTATATCTCCCATTTTAATGATTTTCATGTCATATAACACACATTTTTTTGTGATCCTGATTCTATCGTCTAAAATTCCAAAATGTTTTATAGACGTCCTTCAAGTCCTTTGCTATGCAGTCGGCTGGCCATCACGTCCAGTTCGGCCCATTTTTAAGGTCAAACGAGTTACTAAGCGCGCATTGCTGTAACGATTTCCGTGTGCTATAGGATAAAATGAATTTTTTTGTTAAGTCCGTGAAGACCTTGGCTATTCATCCGGTTACCCTCACAACAAGTCCGACCTATTTTTCAGGTCAAACAAGGTACGAAGCGCGCATACCCCCCATTTCGATGATTTTTTTGTGCTATAGAACACAATTTTTTTGGTGATCCTTATTCAGGAATCAAAAATATTAAACCTATTTGTGGAAATCCATAATACCTTGGCTGTGCAGCCAGTTGTCCCTCACGGCCAGTCCCTTCGATTTTCAAGGTCAAATAAGGCATGAAGCGCGCATACCCCACATTTCTATTATTTTAATGTGCTATAGCACACCATTATTTTAGGTGATTCAGATTCTGACGTTAAAAATGCCAAACTTTTTTGTAGAAGTCCACCTACACCTTGGCTATGAAGCCGGTAATCACTCACGGCTAGTCCGACCCATTTCAAATGTCAAACTAGTCCCAAAGCGCGCATACCCCCTATTTCAACAATTTTCGTGTACTATATCACACATTTCATTTGTCGATATGGATTTAGATATCAAAAATGCCTAAATATTCCACGGACATCCGTCAATACCTTACATATTCTCCATTTTGAAATTTCGTGTACTATAGCACACTATTTTTTTAGTTATCTTGATCCTGATGTGAAAAATGTTGAATTTTTTTATAAACGTCCATTAAGACCTTTGATAAGCAACCGGTTGGCCCTCACGACATGTCTGACCCATATTAAAGGTCAAACGATCCCTGAAACGCGCATAACTCCCATTTTAATGATTTTTGTGTGCTCTAGCACACAATTTTTTGGTGATCCTGATTCCATCGTATAAAATTCCAAAATGTTTTGTAGACGTAAATAAAGACCATGACTAAGTAGAAGGCTGGCCATCACATCGAGTTTGACTAATTTTCAAGATCAAACGAGCCGCGAAGCACGCATTTCCCCAATTTTGACGTTCTTCGTGTACTATAGAACACAATTTTTTTAGTTATCCGGATTTCGAGGTCAAAATGCCAAAATTTTTTGTGGACATCCGTCAATACCTTGGCTATGCATCCAGTTGAGCCTCACAGCAAGTCCGAACTATTTTCGAGGTCAAACAAGCTCAGAAGCACACATACCCTTAATGCCAACGATGTTCGTGTGCTATAGCACATTTTTTTTTGGTGATCCATATTCTAAAGTCAAATATGCAAAACCTTTTTGTGGACGTCCGTCAATACCTTGGCTATGCAACCGGTTGGCCTTCACAGTAGTCCTACGCATTTTCAATGTCAAACGAGACCTGAAGTAAACACTCACCCCATTATGATGATTTTTGTGTGGTTTAGAGCACCAATTTATTGGTGATCCGAATTTCAACGTTAAAAATGTTGATTTTTTTGGATGTCCGTCATGACCTTGTCTATAACAAACCATTTTTTTGGTGATCTAAATTTCAACGACAAAATGCCAAATTTTTTTATTGACATCTTCAAAGACCTTGGGTATGCATTTTTTTGGTCCTCACGGCCAGTATGAGCCATTTTATTTGTCAAACAGGCCTCGATACGTCAATTCCCCCTCATTTTGTCAATTTTTGTGTGCCATAGAACACCATTTTTTTGGGATACAGATTCTTACATTAAAAGTGACAAATTATTTGTGGACGTCCATCAAGAACTCGTCTATGAATCCGGTTTGCCCTCAAGACCAGTATGACCCATTTTAAAGGTCAAATGGGCCTCGAAAATCGCATTCCCCCTATTTCGACAATTTTCATCTACTATAGCATAGAATTTTTTCAGTGATCCAGATTCTGACGTACAAAATGCCAAAATCTTATTTGGACGTCCTTCAAGAGTTCTGCTATGCGGTCAGTTGGCCCTAACGGCCAGTTCGACCCATTTTCAAGGTCAATTGATCCCTGAAGCGTGCATACCACCAATTTTGATGATTTTTTTGTGATAGCACAACATTTTTTTGGCGACTCTGATTTGGACGTCAAAAATGATGAATGTTTTTTTTAACTTCTCTGAAGTCTTTGTCTATACAGATGATTGTCCCTCACAGCCAGTCCGACCCATTTTCATGGTCAAATGAGGCTCGAACTTTTCATAACCCCATTTATATGATTTTTTGTGTGCTATAGCACAACTTTTTTTTAGTGTTCCAATTACTATTTTAATATGGTGAAAAGTATTATGGACTTCCTTCAACACATTGAGTATGACGTCGGTTGGACCTCACGGCCAGACCGACCCGTTTTAATTTTCAAAAAAACCATGAAGCGCGCATAACCCCTATTTCGACGATTTTCGTCTGCTATAACACACCATTTTTTTGGTAATCTTAATTTCAAAGTCTAAATGCCTAAATTTTTTGTCGACGTTCGTCAACACCTTGGATATGAAACCGTTTGTCTCTCACGGCCATTCCAACCCATTTTTAAGGTCAAACGAGCCTCGAAGTTTGCATTTTCCCCATTTTGATGATTCTCGTAAGCTATAGCATAACATATTTTGGTGATTCGTATTCCGACATAAAAAATGCCGAAATGTTTTGTGTACATCCATCAAGACCTTTTTTGTGCTGCCTATTGGTCTTCACATCTAGTATGATCTCTTTTCAAGGTCAAATGGGCCTCGAAGTGCGCATACCCCCCCCCCCATTTCGATGATTTTCGTGTGCTATAGCACACAATTTTTATGGTGATCCAAATTCTGATGTGAAAGATGCTTAAAGTTTTTGCGGATGTCTATCATAACATTGGCTTTGCATCTAGTTGGTCCTAACAGCCAATCCGGCTCATTTTAAAGGTCAATCAATCCTTGAAGCGTGCATAGCCCTAATTTCGACAATTTTTGTGTGCTATTTCAAACAATTTTTTGGTGGTTGTGATTCTGACCTCCAAAATGCAAATCAAAATTTTGGACGTCCTTCAAGACATTGGCTATGCAGCCGGTTGGCTATCACGGTCAATCCGACCCATATTCAAGGCCAATCGATACTCAAATCACGCATAGCCCCAACTTCGACAATTTTCGTATGCTATAGCACACAACTTTTTGATGATTTGGATTCTTACGTGCAAAATAAAAAAAATTGGATTCCCTTCATGACATTAGCTATGCATCCGGTTGGATCTCACAGCCAGTCATACCTGTTTTGAAGGTCAAACTAACCATGAAGCGCGCATACCCAAAATTTGACGATTTCACGTGCCATAGAACGGCTTCTTCTTTTTTATCCGAATTGCGATGTCAAAAATGCTGAAATTTTGTGTAAACGTCCATCATGACCTTTGCAATGCATCCGGTTTGCCCTCACAGCCAGTCCGACACATATTCAAGGCCAACAAGGCCCAAAGTGCGCATAACCCTATTTCGACAATTTTCTTGTGCTATTGCACACAATTTTTTTGGTGATCCGAGATTCCAACGTCAAAAATGCCAATACATTTTTTAGATGTCCGTCAAGACCTTGTCTATGCAGATGGTTGGCCCTTACATACAGTCCAACACATTTTTGAGGTCAAACGAGCCTCGAACGTGCATACCCCCCTATTTTGATAATATTTGTGTGGTATGGCACACAATTTTTTCGGTGATCCAGATTCCGATGTCAAAACTGTAAAAAAAATTATGTGGACGTCCTTCATGTCCTTGGATATACCTCCGGTCGACCTAACGGCTAATACGACCAATTTTCAAGGTCAATCGATCTTCTAAGCATGCATAGCTCCTATTTCGACAATTTTTGTATGCTATAACACAATTTTTTGGTGATTTTGACTCTGACGTCCAAAATGCTGATATTTTTTTTGACGTTCTTCAAGACTTTGTCTATGCAGTTGGTTTTCTATCACGGGTAGTACGATTTGTTTTAAAGTTCAAACAAGCCTCGAAGTGCGCATATCCCCCATTTCGACTATAGCACATCATTTTTTTTGGTGATCCGTCTTTCAACAACAAAAATTCCAAAAAAATTTGCGAACGTCTGTCAAGAGCATGTCTATGCAGTCGGTTTTCCCTAACGGCCAGTACCCATTTTCAAGTTCAAAAATCCCCAAAACGCAGACCCCCCATATCGACATTTTTTTTGTGATCCGGATTTCAACTTTAAAAATTCAAAATAATTTAGTAAACGCCCTTAAAGACTTTAGTTATGCATCCGGCTATCCCTCACAGCCAGTCTGACCCTTTTTTAAGGTGAATCAATCCCTGAAGCACGCATTCCCCCTATTTCTATTATTTTCGTGTGCTATAACACACTATTTCTTTTGTGATCTAGATTCCGACGTCAAAATGCCAAAATTTTTTGTGGATATCGTCAAGAACTTGTCTATGCCGCCTGTAATCCCTCACGACTAGTCTGACTGTTTTCAAGGTCAAACGAGCCACGAAATACGCATATCCTCCCTTTCGATGATTTTCTTGTTCTATAGGGCACTATTTTTTGGTGATCCAGATTTCGACGTCAAAAATGCCAAATTTTATTGTTGATGTCCGTGAAGACCTTCGATGTGCAACTGTTGGCCCTCACGGCCATTCCCACCCATTTTTAAGGTCAAACGTACCATGAACTGCGCATACCTCCCATTTTGACCATTTTCGTGCACTATAGCACACCATTTTATTGTGATACGGGCTCTAACGTCAAAAAATGCCAAATTTTTTTGTGGACGTCCATTAATATCTTTGTAATACAACCGGTTGAACCTCACGACCACTCCAACCCGTTTTCAAGGTCAAACTAGCTCTGAAGCGCACATACCCCCATTTTGATGATTTTCATCACACCATTTTTTTGGTGATCCAGATTCTGACGTCAAATATGCCAAAAATTTTGGTGGCTGCCGTCAAGACCATTGAAATGTAGTGGTTTGGTCGTCACATCCAGTCTGACCCATTTTCAAGGTCAAACGAGCCGCGAAAAGCGCAAATCTATATTTTGACAATTTTCGTGTGCTATATAGCACATATTTTCGTTATCTGGGTTCCGATGTCAAAAATGGAATTTTTTTTTAAGACGTCTGTCAAGAGCTTGGTTATGTAGCCGATGTACTCTCAAATCTAGTCAATCCCATTTTTTCACCGACATCTGTAAAGACCTTGGCCATGCAGCCGATTTGGCTTTATGTCCAGTCAAACCCATTTTCAATGTCAAACGAGCCCCGAACCACGAATGCCCCCTATATCAACGATTTTCGCGTGCTATAGCACACATATTTTTTTAGTAATCCGTATTTTCACGTCAAAATACCAAAAGTATTTGCGGACGTTAGTCTAGATTTTAGCTATGCAGCCAGTTAGTGCTCAAGGCCAGTTCAACCCATCTTTAACGTTAAACTAGACCTGAAGCGATCATACCCTCCATTTTTGACATTTTTTTAGTGATCCCGATTTTGTAGTCAAAATTGATAAAAAAATTTTAACATCCTTCAAGACTTTGGTTATGCATTCAAATCTCCCTCACTGCCAGTCCGACCCATTTTCAACGTCAATCGAGCCCCGAAGCGCGCATATCCCTTATTTCGATGATTTTAAAGTGCAATAACACACTATTTTTTGGTGGTCTAGATTCCAATGTGAATATACCAAAAAATTTTGTGGACGTCCGTCAAGACCTTCTCTATGCAGCTTATTGGCCCTCATAGCAAGTGAAACTCGCTTTTAAGGTCAACCGAGCCCCGAAGTGTACATACCCTCCTTTTTAATGATTTTTGTGTGCTATAGCGCCCCTTTTTTTTGGTGATCTGGAATCTAACATCGAAAATGCTAAAAAAAATTTATTGACGTCCGTAAAGACCTTGGTTTAACAACATGTTGGCTCTCATGTCCATTCCGGCCAATTTTTAAGGTTAAACATGCCCTGAACTGCCATTACCTCCCACATCAATGATTTTCGTGTGCAATAGAAAACCATTTTTTGTTGATATAGACTCTGACGTCAAAAATGCTAAAAAGTTTTTGTTTATGTCTGTCAAGATCTTTTCTATATAGCCGGTTGGACCTCACTACTAGTCTGACCCATTTTCAAGGTCAAACAAGCCCAGAAGTGTGATTACCCCCTATTTTGATGATTTTCGTATGTCATAGCACCCTAATTTTATGGTGATCCATATTCGGATGTGAAAAATGCCAAAAAAATTGTGGACGTCCATCAAAACCTTGTGTATGTAGCCTATTGTCCCTCACGGCAAGTATGACCCATTTTCAAGGTTAAACAAGCCCCGAAGTGAGAATACTCCCCATTTTGACGATTTTCGTGTGCAATAGAATGCCATTTTGTTGGTGATTCTAATTTCGACGTCAAAAATGCAAAAGAATTTTGTGGGCATCCGTCAAGACCTTGGCTATGTAGCCAGGCCCTCATGGCAACTCCCACCAATTTTTAAAGTCAAAAGAGCCCCAAAGCGTACATACCCCCCTTTTTGACGATTTGTGTGTGATATAGCACACCATTTTTCGTAATACATATTCCAACGTAAAAAATGCAAAAAAATTTTGTGGACATTTGTCAAGACCTTGGTGATGAAACCGTTGGCCCTTACGCTGATTCCAACCAATTTCAAGGTCAAACGAGCCCCAAAGTGTGCATGCCTCTCATTTTAACGTAAAAAATTCCTCAGCTTTTTAAGGACGTTCATCAAAGCCTTTTCTATTTATCCAGTTGTCCCTTACCGCCAGTCCGACACATGTTGATGGTCAAACGAGCCCGAAGCGCGCATAACCTCCATTTAGATGATTTTTGCGTGCGAAAGCACCTTTTTTTGTTGATCCGGATTGCAACATCAAATATGCGGAAATTTTTGTAAACGTTCATCATAACCTTGGAAATGCAACCGATTGAACCACAAGTCCATTCCAACGCATATTAAAGGTCAACAAGGCCCGAAGCACGCATACCCCCCCCCTATTTTGACGATTTTCATGTGCTATAGAAAACCATATTTCTGTTGATCCAGATTCCGATGTCAAAAATGCCAAAACATTTTGTAGACGTCCCTCAAGACCTTGTTTATGTAGACAATTGTCCCTTACAGACAGTTTGACCCATTATCAAAGTCAAACGAGTCCTGAAGAACGCATTCCCCAATTTTTGATGTTTTTCGTGTGTTATAGCACACCTTTTTCTAGTAATCACGATTTCGACATCGAAAAAAGCCAAAATTTTTGTGGACACCCTGCAAGACCTTCTCTATGCAGTCGTTTCTCCCTCACAACAAATTCAACCCATTTTAAGGAAAATGATCCTCGAAGCACTGATACTCCCATTTTAATGTTTTTTATGTGCTATAGCACACCAATTTTTGGTGATCCGGATTTTGACGTCAAAAATGTTAAAAATTTTTATTAAAATCCTCAAGACTTTAACTATGAATCTGGTTGGCCCTCACAGCTAGTTCGACCCATTTTCAAAATGCCAAAAAATTTTGGCGATGTGGATTTAGATGTCTGAAATGCCTACATTTTTCGCGGACATCTGTCATGACATTGGCTATGCAGCCGCTTGGCTCTCAAGATTATTCCGACCCATTTTGAAGTTCAAACGAGCCCCAAACCATCCATATTCTCCATTTTGATGATTTTTGTGTACTATCGCATACTATTTTTTTGGTTATCCTTATTCCGATGTAAAAACTGTTGAAATTTTTGGTAAACGTCCCTTATGACCTTAGATATGCAGCTTGTTGGACCTCACGACATGTCTGACCCATATCAAAGGTTAAACGATCCCCGAATCGCGCATAACTCCCATTTCAACGATTTTCATGTGCTCTTGCACACATATTTTTTAGTGATCCTAATTCCGTCGTCTAAAATTCCAAAATGTTTTACAGACGTGGTCGAGACCTTTACTTTGCAGCCAGCTGTCTATCACATCCAGTTTGACACATTTTCAAGATCAAACGAGCCACGAAGCGCACATTCCCCCAATTTTGACGATCTTCGTGTACTATAGAACACAATTTTATTAGTTATCCGGATTCCGATGTCAAAATGCAAAAAAATTTTGTGGACGTCCGTCAAGACCTTGTCTATGCATCCAGTTGACCCTCACATCAAGTACGACCTATTTTCATGGTCAAACAAGCTCCGAAGCACGCATACCCTCACTGTCGATGATTTTCGTGTCCTATAGCACACAAATTTTTTGGTTCTCCATATTCCAAAGTCAAAAATGTGAAACCTTCTTGTGGTCGTCCGTCAATACTTTGTGTATGCAGCTAGTGGCCTTCACAGCAGTACTACGCATTTTCAATGTCAAACGAGACCCGAAGCACACATACCCCCCATTTCGATGATTTTTGTGTGGTTTAGAGCACCAATTTATGGGTGATCTAGATTTCAACATTAAAAATGCTAATTGTTTTGTGCACGTCCGGCATGACCTTGTCTATTCAAAGTATTGTCCCTCACGACAATTCCGACCCACTTTCAAGGTCAAATGAACCCCAAAGAGCATGTACCCCCTTATCTACGATTTTTGTGTGCAATGACACACCATTTTTTTGATGATACAGATTCCAATGTTAAAATTGCCAAATATTTTTGTGGACATTAATCAAGACCTTGTCCATGAAACTGTTGGCCCTCATGGTGATTCCAACCCTTTTTAAGGTCAAAAAGTCCCCGAAGCGCACGGCCCCCTCATTTCTATGATTTTCATATACTATGGCAAATAATATTTTGGTGATCCGGATAGGGATGCCAAAAATGTTGAAATATCCGTCAAGACCATGGAATTGCTGCTGGTTTGCCCTCACGGCCAGTCCAACGCATATTAAATGTCAACAAGGCTTGAAGCGTCCATACCCCCTATTTCGACGATTTTCGTATGCTATAACACAACTATTTGTTGGTGATCTGAATTTTGACGTCAAAATGCCACAAAAATTTTTGGATGTCCGTCAAGACCTTGGCTATGCAACCGGTTGGTCCTCACCGTGAGTATGACCCATTTTCAACGTCAAACGGGTCTTCATGCGTGCATTCCCCTCATATTGATGATTTTTGTGTACTATAGCGCATAATTTTTTAAATGATCCAGATTCTGACGTTAAAAGTGCCAAAAAATTGTTTTGTGGACGTTCGTCAAGAACTTGTCTATGCAGCTGGTTTTCCCTCGCGACCAGTATGACCCATTATGAAGGTCAAACGGTCCTCGAAAAGCGCATTCCCACCATTTTGATTATTTTCATGTACTATAGCATAGAGTTTTTCCAGTGATCCGGATTCTGACGTGCAAAATGCTAAAAAAAATTGACGTCCTTCAAGAGTTTGGCTATGCTGCCGGTTGTCCCTCACGGCCAGTCTGACCCGTTTTGAAGGTCAATCGATCCCCGAAGCGCATACCCCCAATTTTGATGATTTATTTGTGATAGCAAAACATTATTTTGGCAATTCGGATTCCTACGTCAAAAATGCTGAATGTTTTTTTGGACGTCTTTCAAGTACTTGTCTATTCAGTTAATTGGACCTCACAGCAAGTCCGACCCATTTTCATGGTCAAACTAGGCTCGAAGCTCACATCCCCCATTTCTACTATTTTTCGTGTGGTTTAGCACAAATTTTTTCAAGACATTAGCTATGCAGCGATTGGACCTCACGGCTAGTCCAACCCGTTTTCAAGGTCAAACAAACCAGGAAGCGCACATACCCCCTATTTCGACAATTTTCATGTGCTATTACACACCATTTTTTTGGTGATCTGAATTTCTACATCAAAATGCCTAAATTTTTTATGGACATTCGTCAAAACCATGGCTATGCAGCCGTTTGTCCCTCACATCCAGTCCGACCTATTTTTAATGTCAAACAAGCCTCGAAGCATGCATTCCCCCTATTTCGATGATTTTCGTAAGCTATAGCATAACATTTTTTTGATGATTCGTATTATGACATCAAAATTGCCAAAATGTTTTGTGGATATCCGTCATGACATTTTCATGGCAGTCGGTTGGTCCTCATGGCTAGTATGACCCATTTTAAAGGTCAAACGGGCCTCGAAGCTCGCATACCCCCCCTTCCCCCCATTTCGATGATTTTCGTGAGCTATATCACACAATGTTTTTGGTGATCCAAATGCTGATGTCAAAAATGCCAAATGTTTTAGTGGATGTCGATCATGACCTTGGTTATTCATGTGGTTTTCCCTCATGGACAATCCGACCCGTTTTAAAGGTCAATCAATCCTCGAAGCGCGTATAGCCCTAATTTCAACAATTTTCATGTGTTATAGGAACAATTTTTTGGTGACTTGGATTTAAACGTCCAAAATGCAAAAAAAATTTGGACGTGGTTCGAGACATTGGCTATTCAGCCGGTTGGCTCTCACTGACAATCTGACCCATTTTCAAGATGAATCGATACATGAAGCGCGCATATCCTCAACTTCGACAATTCTCGTGTGCTATAGCACACAAATTTTTGGTGATATGGATTTTGACTTCCAAAATATTGATTGTTTTTTTTATCTCCTTCAAGACATTGGCTATGCAGTCGGTTGGATCTCACATTCAGTCATACCCATTTCAAAGGTAAAACTAGCCATGAAGTGCGTATACCCCCTATTTCGAAGAATTTTGTGTACCATAGAATGCCTTTTTTTGGTAATCCGGATCACAATGGCAAAAATGCTAATTTTTTTGTAAAAGTCTATCATGACATTAGCAATGTAGTCGATTGGCTCTCACGGCCAGTCCGATGTATATTCAAGGTCAACCAGCCCCAAAGTGCGCATACCCCCCATTTCGATGATTTTCGTGTGCTATAGCACACAATTTTTTTGGTGATCCGGATTCCTATGTCAAAAATGCTGAATGTTTTTGTTCACGTCTGTATGACCTTGGCTATGCATCCGCATGGCCCTCATGGATAATCTGACCCATTTTCAATGTCAAACGAGCCCTGAAGCACATATACCCCCCATTTCAACGATTTTTCTGTGCTTTAGAGCACCAATTTATTGGTGATCCAGTTTTTGATGTTACAATTGCTGATTTTTTGGTGGACATCTGCCATGACCTTGTCTATTGAGACGGTTGGCCCTTACGGCAATTCTGACGCATTATCAAGGTCAAACGAGCCCTAAAGCGCACATACCCTCATTTTCGAGGATTTTCATGTCATATGACATACCATTTTTTTGGTGATACAGATTCCAACGTCAAAAATGCCAAAACATTTTGTAGACATTCATCAAGACATTGTCCACGAAACTGTTGGCCCTCACATCAATTCTAACCCATTTCAAGGTCAAAGAAGCCCTGAAGCGCGCGCACCCCTCATTTGTACGATTTTCGTGTGAAATAGCAAATAATGTTATGGTGATCCGGATTCCTATTTAAAAGAGCCAAAAAAATTTGTGGACGTTTTTCAAGACCTTGTATATTTTTCCAGTTGTCCCTCACGGCCAGTCCAACATATTTTCAAGGTCAATCGAACCCCGAAGCGCGCATACCACCCATTTCGATGATTTTTGTGTGATAGCACAATATTCTTTTGGCTATTCTAATTCCAACGTCAAATATGCCTAATGTTTTTGCAGACGTATTTCAATACCTTGGATATGCAGCCGGTTGACTCTCACGGCCAGTCCGACTAATTTTCAAGGTCAAACAAGCATCGAAGCGCGCATACCCCCAATTTCAACATCTTTTTGGTGTTCCAGATTTTAACGTAAAAAATTTTTGAACATACTTTAAGACCTTGGCTATGCATCTGACAATCCCTCACCGGCCATTCCGATCCATGTCAATTGAGCCCCAAAGCGTGCATACCCCTATTTCGACAATTTTCGTGTGCTATAACGTACCATTTTTTTGGTGATCTAGATTCCAATGTCCAAATGCCAAAAAAATTTGTGGACATCCATTAAAACCTTGTCTATGAAGTCTATTGACCCTCATGTCTAGTCCAACCCATTTTGAAGGTTAAACAAGTCCCAAAGCGTGCATATCCTCCATTTCGATGATCTTCGTGTGCTATAGCGCACCATTTTTTTGGTGATCCGAATTCCAACATCAAAAATGTCAATAAATTTTGTGAACGTCCGGTCAAGACCTTGGCTATGTATCCTATCGTCCCACATGAACAATACGACCCATTTTAAAGGTCAAACGAGCCCTAAAGCACGAATACCCCCCACCTTTTGATGATTTTATTGTGCCATACCACACCAATTATTTTGACGATCCAAATTCTGACGTAAAAAATGCAAAAAAAAATTTTGCACGTCTCTCAAGTACATGGATATGCATCCAGTTGTCCCTCACGGCCAGTCCCTCTGATTTTCAAGGATAAATGAGGTCTGAATCGCGCATACTTCTCATTTTGATTATTTTCATGTGCTATAGCACACCATTATTTTAAGCGATTCAGATTCTAACGTCAAAAATGCCAAATTTTTTGTAGAATTCCACCTACACCTTGGCTATGAAGCGGAGAGGCTCTCACGGCCAGTCCGACTCATTTGCAAGGCCAAACTACCTCAAAGCGTGCATAGCCCCTATTTCGATGATTTTCGTGTGCTATAGCACACTTTTTTTTGGCGATGTGGATTTAGATTTCAGAAATGCCAAAAAATTTTGCGGAAATCCGTCTTGACCTTGGCTATGCAGCTGGTTGTATCTCACAACCAGTCCGACCCATTTTACAGTTCAAACGAGCCCCAAACCATGCATATTATCCAATTCGACAATTTTTGTGTACAATAGGCACTTTTTTTTTGCTATCTCGATTGTGATGTAAAAAATGTTGAATTTTTTCGTAAACGTCCATTAAGACCTTGTATATGCAGCCCGTTGTCCCTCACGGCATATCCGACCCATATTCAAGGTCAAAGAAGCTTTGAAGCGCACATAACTTCCATTTCAACGATTTTCGTGTGCTGTAGCACACATTATTTCGGTGATCCTAATTGCGTCGTCCAAATTCCAAAATGTTTTGTAGACGTCGCTCAACACCTTAACTATGCATCCGGCTGGCCATCACGTCCAGTTTGACCCATTTTAAAGATCAAACGAGCCGGGAAGCACGTATTCCCCCAATTTTGACAATCTTCGTGTGCTATAGGACTCAATTGTTTTAGTTATCCTGATTCGGACATCTACCAATTTTGTGTGGATGTTCGTCAAGACATGGGCTATTCATCTAGTTGACCCTCACAGCAAGTCCGACCTATTTTTGAGGTCGAATAAGCTCTGAAGCATGCATACCCCTCATGTCAATGATTTTCGTTTGCTATAGCACACAATTTTTTTGGTGATCCATATTCCATTGTCAAAAATGCGAAACCTTTTTGTGGACTTCCGTCAATACCTTGTGTATGCATCCGGTTGTCCTTCACAGCAGTCCTACACATTTTAAATGTCAAACAAGACCCGAAGCACGCATACCTCCATTTCGACAATTTTTGTGTGATTTAGAGCACCAATTTATTGCTGATCCGGATTTAAACGTTAAAAATGCTGATTTTTTTTGTGGACGTCCATCATGACCATGTCTATTCAAATGTTAAAAATGCTAATTTTTTCGTGTCCGTCATGATTTTCGTGTGCTTTACAGCACACATTTTCGTTATCTGGATTTCGATGTCAAAAATGCTGAAATGTTTTTGTGGATGTCCGTCAAGACCTTATCTATGTAGCCGGTGTGCTCTCAAAGCCAGTCTAGCCCATATTCAAGGTCAAACAAGCCCCAAAGCGCGCAGACCACCCATTTCAAAGATTTTCGTGTGCTATAGCACACAATTTTTTGGTGATTCGGGTTTCGACATAAAAAATATTGAATTTTTTTACGGACATCTTTCAAGACTTTTTCCATTCAATTGGTTGGCCTTTACGTCTATTCCAACCCATTTTCAAGGTCAAATGAGCCTCGAACCATGCATGTCTCCAATTTCGACGATATTCGTGTGCTATAACACACATATTTTTTGGTGATCCACATTTCGACGTCAAAAGTACCAAAAGTTTTTGCAAATGTTTGTCGAAACCTTGGCTATTCAGACGGTTGGGACTCACGGCCAGTTTGACCAATTTTTAAGGTCAAACTAGCGCCGAAGCCATCATACCCCCCCCCTATTTTTGACATTTTTTTACTCATCCCGATTTCAATGTCAAAAATTCAAATTTTTTGTAAACATCCTTCAAGACTTTGGATATGCATCCAAAAGTCCCCATGGCCAGTCCGACCCATTTTCAACGTCAATCGACAACCGAGGGGCGCATACCCCTTATTTCGATGATTTTCGTGTGCTATAACACACCATTTCTTTGGTGATTTAGATTCCAATGTGAATATGCCAAAAAATTTTGTGGACGTATGTAAAGACCTTGTCTATGGATCTTGTTGGCTCTCATGGGCAGTCAGACCTGTTTTCAAGGTCAAATAAGCCCCTAAGTGTACAAACCCTCCTTTTCAATGATTTTTGAGTGCTATAGCGCCCCATTTTTTTGGTGACCTAGATACTGACATCGAAAATGCCAATTTTTTTTGTTGACATCCGTAAAGACCTTGCTTGTACAACCTATTGGCCTTCATGGCTATTCTGGCCAATTTTTAAGGTCAAATGTGCCCCGAACTACGTAACCTCCCATTTCAACAATTTTCGTGTGCTATAGCACACCATTTTTCGGTGATATAAACTCCGACATTAAAAATGCCAAAAGTTTTTGTTGATGTCCGTCAAGATCTTTGCTATGAAGCCGATTGGACCTCACGTCTAGTCCTACCCATTTTAAGGGTCAATCAAGCCTCGAAGTGAGCATAACCCCCATTTTGATGATTTTTTCGTGTGTTATAGCATACCACTTTTTTGGTGATCCCTATTATGACGTCAAAAATGCCAAAATTTTTTATGGATGTCACTCAAGACTTTTTGTATGTGTCCTGCTGTCCCTCACGGCAAGTCTGACCCATTTTCAAGGTTAAACAAGCCGGGAAGCGCGAATACCCCCCATTTTGATGATTTTCGTGTGCTATAGAACTCCATTTTTTGTGATTTAAATTACGACGTCAAAAATGCCAATGAATTTTGTGGACGTCCATCAAGAACTTGTCTATGTAGCCACGCCCTCACGGCCACTCCTACCCATTTTCAAGGTCAAACGAGCCCCGAAGCGTACATACCCCACTTTTTGACGATTTGTGTGTGCTATAGAATACCATTTTTTAGTGATCCGTATTTCGACGTCAAAAATTCCAAAATGTTTTTATTAACATCCTCAAGACTTTGTCTATGAATCTGGGTGGCCCTCACCGCCAGTACGACCCGTTTTCAAGGTCAAACAAGCCTCAAAGCGCGCATACCCCCTATTTTGACCATTTTCGTGTGCTATAACACACCATTTTTTTGGTGATCTGAAAGATGACATCAAAATGCAAAAAAATCTTATTGACGTTTGTTAAGACCATGGATATGCAGCAGGTTGGTCCTCATGGCTAGTATGACACATTTTCAAGGTCAAACGGTCCTCGATGCGTCCATTCCCCCTATTTATACGATTTTTGTGTGCTATAGCACACAAATGTTTTTGGTAATCCAGATTCCGACGTTAAAATGCCAAAAATATTTTGTAGACATCCGTCAAGACCTTGACTATACAGATGGTTGGCCCTCACGGCATGTATGACCCATTTTAAAGGTCAAACGGGCCTTGAAGCATGCATTCCCCCAATTTTGACGATTTTCGTGTGCTATAGCGTAAAAATTTTTTAGTGATCGGGATTCTAGACTTTTTCTATGAAGCATATTGGTCCTCACGTCTAGTATGAGCCGTTTTTAAGGTCAAATGGGCCTCGATGCGTGCATTCCCTCCATGTTGACGATTTTTCTGTGCTATAGCACATAATTTTTTTGGTGATCCAAATTCCGACGTTCAAAATGTTGAAATAATTTGTAGACATCATTCTAGACCTTGACTATACAAATGTTTGGCCCTCACGGAAAGAATGACCCATTTTAAAGGTTAAAAAGGCCTCAAAGCGTGCATTCCCCTACTTCGACGATTTTCGTGTGCTATAGCAGAGAATTTTTTCAGTGATCAGGATTTTGATGTCCAAAATGCTGAAATTTTTTTTGGACGTCCTTCTACCCTTTGGCTATGCATCCGGATGGCTATCACATCAAGTGCAACCCATTTTAAGGTTAAGCGAGCCTCCAAGCACACATCCCCCCTTTCCATTATTTTTTGTGTGCTATAGCACACCATTTTTTTGATAATCCGGATTTCGACGTCAAACAGGCCAAAATTTTTATTTAACGCACTTCAAGACTTTGGCCATGCAGACCTTTGTCCCTCAAGTCTAGTATGACCCATTTATATGGTCAAATGAGCCTCATAGCGTGCATTCCCCATATTTCATTGATTTTCGTAGGTTATAGCACACCATTTTTTTAGTGATCCGGATTTCGATGTCAAAAATGCCAAAAAAATTTGAGGATGTCCGTCAAGACCTTGGCTATGCAGTCAGTTGGCCATCTCAACCAGTATGACCTATTTTCAAGTTTGAACAGGCCTCAAAGAGCTCAAACCTCCCATTTCAATGATTTTCATGTGCTATAGCACACAACTTTACCGGTGATCTGGATTCCGACGTAAAAATGATGAATGTTTTTGTGGACGTCCGTCAAGACCTACGATACGCATATGTTTAGCCCTCACTGATAGTCCGACCCGTTATCAAGGTCAATCGATCTTTGAAGCGCACATACCCCCAATTTTTGACAACTTTCGTCTAATATAGCACACAATATTTTGACGATTCGGATTTTTACTTTCAAAATGCCAAAAAAAATTTTGGTCATCCTTCAAAACTTTTTCTATGCAGCAGATTTTCTCGTAGAGTCAGTCCAACCCATTTTAAGGTCAAAAAGACCTGAAGCGCCCGACTCCCCTCCCCCCTTTCTATGATTTTTTGGTGTTCTAGATTTTGACGTAAAAGTGCCAAAAAAATTTGTGCATGTCTGTCAAGACCTTATGTGTGTAGCCTGTTGTCCAGCATAGCCAATCCAACCTGTTTTCAAGGTCAAATGAGCCCCAAAGCGCGCAAACCCTCCAAATTAATTATTTTCGTGTGCTATGGCGCACCATTTTTTTGGTGATCCATATCCCGATAGCAAAAATGCAAAAAAAAAATTGTTGGCATCCGTCAAGACCTTAGCTATGCAACCGGTTGGACCTCACTTCCAGTCCCACTTATTTTTAAGGTCAAACATGTCCAAAACTGCGTATACCACCCATTTTTACAATTTTCGTGTGCTACACCACGCCATCTTTTTGGTGATACGGATTACGACGTCAAAAAATGCAAATTATTTTTGTGGACATCCGTCAAAATCTTTGCTATATAGCCGGTTGGACCTCACGGCCTATTTGACCCGTCTTCTAGGTTAAAGGAGCCCAGAAGCATGCATGCCCCCATTTCGACGATTTTCGTGTGCTATAGCGCACCATTTTTTGGTGATCCGGATTCTGATGTTAAAAATTCCAAAAAGTTTGGTGGACGTCTGTCAAGACCTTAGTTATGAAGCGTGTTGTACCTAACGGCAAGTCCGACCCATATTCACGGTTAAACGAGCCCCAAAGTGTGAATACTTCCCATTTTGATGATTTCATGTGCTATGGCACACCTTTTTTTGTAATCCAGATTGCGATGTACAATAGGCCAAAAATTTTCATGGACGTCCCTCAAGACCTTTGCTATGTAGCTAGTTGGATCTCAGTGCCAATCCCACCAATCTTCAAGGTCAAATGAGCCTTGATGTGCGTATACCCCCAATACGATGATTTTTGTGTGCTATATAACACCATTATTTTGGTGATTCGGATTCTGACTTCAAAAATGACAAAATCTTTTGTAGGCGTCAATCTACAGTTTGGGTATGAATGTGGTAGGCCCTCACGGCCAGTATGACCCATTTTAAAGGTCAGGCAAGCGTCGAAGCGCGCATATACCCTATTTCCTCGATTTTTGTGTGCTATAACACACCATTTTTTTGAAGATCTATATTCCGATATCAAAATTCCAAAAAAATAAATTTGACATTCATAAACACCTTTGCTATGCAGCAGGTTGGTCCTCATGGCAAATATGACCCATTTTAAAGGTCAAACGGGCCTCGATGCGTGCATTCCCCCCATTTGGACGATTTTTGTATTCTATACCACACAATTTTTTTGGTGATTCGGATTTCAATGTTAAGAATGCCAAAACATTTTATGGACCTGCATCAATACCGACATTAAATATGCATACGGTTGTCCCTCACGGCGATTATGTCCCATATTAAAGGTCAAACGGGCCTCAAAGCGCGCATTCCCTTCATTTCGACGATTTTCGTTTTCTATAGCAAACAATTTTTTCAGGGATCCAGATTCTGACGTCCAAATGCCAATTTTTTTTTTAAATATCCTTCAAGAGATTAGATATGCAGCCGGTTGGCCCTTAGAACTAGTACGGCCCGTTTACAAGATCAATCGATTCTTGAAGCATGCATACCCCCCATTTCGATAATTTTTTTGTGATAGCACAACATTTTTTTGGCGATTAGGATTCCAACATAAAAAATGTTGAAAGTTTTTTTGAACGTGTGTCATGTACCTATCTATGCAGCCGGTTGTCCTTCACGGAATGTCCGGCCCATTTTTATAGTCAAACGAGGCCTGAAGCGCGCATTCCCCCAATTTTTTTAATTTTTTCGTGTGCTACAACACAACTTTTTTTGGTGATCCAGATTAATACGTCAAAAATGCCAAAATATTTTGTGGATTTCCTTTAAGACTTTGACTATTCAATTGGTTAGACCTCATGGCCAGTCTGACCTATTTTCAAATTCAAACAAGCCACGAAGCGCGCATACCCCCTGTTTAGTTGATTTCCGTGTGCTATAACACACCATTTTTTGATGATTTGTATTCCGATGTCAAATGCCAAATTTTTTTGTGGACATCCGTCACACCTTGACTATCCTCCCTTTATACCTCACGGCCAGTCCGACCCAATTTAAGGTCAAACGAGCATGGAAGGGTGCATATCCCCATTTCGACGATTTTTCTAAGCTATATCACATTTTTTGGTGATCCGGATTTCAACGTCAAATATCCATTTTTTTAAAAAAAATGTCCTTCAAGAATTTGGCTATGCAGCCGGTTGTGCCTCAAGGCCAGTCCTACCCATCTTCGAAGTCAAACGAGCCCCGAAGCATGCATACCCCAATTTCAATGATTTTCATGTGCTATGGTACACCTTTTTTTGGTGATTCGAAATTGCGAGGTAAAAAATGCTAAATTTTTTTGTAAACATCCGTCAAGACCTTAGCAATGCATTTGGTTGTACCTCACGGCCAGTCCGACACATATTTAAGGTTAAATGAGCCTTGAAGCGCACATACCCCTTATTTCGACGATTTTCATGTGCTATAGCACACCTCTTTTTAAGTGATCCGAATTGCAACCTGAAAAATGTTGAAACTTTTTGTAAACATCTGTCAAGACCTTGGCAATTCGTCCAGTTGTCTCTCACGGCCATTCCTACGCATATTCAAGGTCAAATGAGCCGTGAAACGCGTATACCCCTTATGTCGATTATTTTCATGTGCTATAGCACACCTTTTTTTGTGATCCGGTTTTCGACTTAAAAAATGATGAATTTTTTTGAAAATGTCCGTCAAGACCTCGACAATGTAGCCAGTTGACCCTCACGTCCAGTCCGATGCATATTCAAGGTCAAACGAGGCCCGAAGCGCACATACCTCCCATTTTGATTATTTCGTGTGCTATAGCACATCACTTTTTAGGTGATCCAGATTCCGATGGCAAAAATTCTGAAGTGTTTTGTAGACATCCGTCAAGAACTTGGATGTGCAGAAAGTTGACCCTCACATGAAGTCCAACCCGTTTTAAAAGTCAAACGAGACCCGAAGCGTGCATACCCTAATTTTCAATGATTTTTGTGTGCTACAACACACTTTTTACTGGTAATTCAGATTTTGACGTTAAAAAAACCCAAAATATTTTGTGGACGTCCTTCAAGATCTTCTCTATGCAGCCATTGGCCCTCATGGACCTCACGACGTGTACGAGCTGTTTTAAAGGTTAAAAAATTCCCGAAGAGCGCATAACCCTTATTTTAACAATTTTCATGTACTATAACACACCATTTTTCTAGTAAGTTGCATTCCAACGTCAAAATGATAAAAAATTTTGTGGACATCCGTTAAGAGCATGGATATGCAGCCAGCTGACCCTCACGAAATGTCTGACCTATATTAAAGGTCAAACGAACCCCAAAGCGCGCATAACTCCCATTTCAACGATTTTTGCATGCTCTATCACACATTTTTTATTGGTGATCCTGATTCCATCGTCTGAAATTCCAAAATGTTTTGTAGACATTGGTCAAGACCATACTATGCATCTAGTTATCCATGACGTCCAGTTTGAACAATTTTCAAGATCAAACGAGCCACGAAACGCGCATTTCCCCAATTGAGATGATCTTCGTGTGCTATAGAACACAATTTTTTTAGTTATCTGGATTCCGATGTCAAAATTCCAATTTTTTTTGTGGATGTTCGTCAGGAGCTTTGCTATGCATCCAGTTGACCGTCAAAGCAAGTATGACCTATTTTCGAGGTCAAACAAACTCTTAAGCACACATACCCACCATATTGACGAATTTCGTGTGCTATAGCACACAATTTGTTTTGGTGATCCATAATCCAAAGTGAAAAATGTGAAACCTTCTTCTCAACGTCCGTCAATACCTTGGCTATGCATTCGGTTGTCCTTCACAACAGTCCTACACATTTTTAATGTCAAACGAGACCCGAAGAATGCATACCCCCCATTATGATTTTCGTGTGGTTTAGAGCACCAATTTATTGGTTATCCGGATTTAAATGTTAAAAATGCTGATTTTTTTGTGGACGTCCTTAATGACCATGTCTATTCAAACGGTTGGACAGCACAGTAATTCCGACTCATTTTCAAGTTCAAATGATCCCCAAAGCACACATACCCCCCTTATCGATGATTTTTGTGTGCAATGACACACCACTTTTTTGGTGATGCAGATTCCAATGTAAAAAATGCAAAATTATTTTGTAGACATTCATCAAGGACTTTTCCATGAAATTGTTGGACCTCACAGCAATTCCAACCAATTTCAATGTCAAACAACCCCAAAGCGCGCACGCCCCTTATTTCTACGATTTTGCTGTTCTATAGCAAATAATGTTCTCGTGATCCGAATTCTGGCGTCAAAAATGCTAAAAATTTTTGTGGAAGTTCATCAAGACCTTGTCTATTAATCCAGTTGTCCCTCACGGCCAGTCCAACCCGTTTTCAAGGTCAATCGATTCCTGAAGCATGCATACCCCCCATTTCGTTGATTTTCGTATGATAGCACAATATTTTTTTGGCTTTTCGGATTCCGATGTAAAAAATCCAAAAAGTTTTTGCAGACATATGTGAATACCTTGTTTATGCAGCCGGTTGGCCCTCACGGCCAGTCCGACACATTTTCACGGTCAAACAAGCCCCAAAGCGTGCTTACCCCCACTTTCGACATTTTTTTGGTGTTTTGGATTTCGTCGTCAAAAATGCCAAAAATATTTTTAAACATCCTTTAAGACCTTGGGTATGCATCCAGCTATCCCTCACGGCCAGTCCAATCCGTTTTCAAGGTCAATCGAGCTCCGAAGCGCTGATACTCGTTATTTCGATAATTTTCGTGTGCTATAAAATATAATTTTTTTTGTGATCTAGATTCCGATGTAAAAATGTAAATTTTTTTAGTGGACGTCCGTCAAGACTTTGTCTATGCAGCCTATTGTCCCTCATGTCTAATCTTACCCGTTTTAAGGTCAAATGAGCCCCGAAGCGTGCATACCCTCCATTTCGATGATTTTCGTGTGCTATAGCGCTCTTTTTTTTGGTGTTCCAAATCCCGACGTCAAAAACCTTAGTTGTGCTACCCGTCTGTCCTCACAGCTAGTCCAACCCATTTTTAAGGTCAAACATGCCCGAATTGTGCATACCTCTCATTTCGATAATTTTCGTATGCAATAGCACACTAATTTTTGGTGATATGGACTCCGACGTTAAAAAATGTCAAAAGTTTTTGTGGACGTCCGTCAAGATCTTAGCTATGCAGCCGGTTGGACCTCACGGCCAGTCCGACCCGTTTTCAAGGTCGAACGGGCCCCGAAGCAGGCATACTCCACATTTTGACGATATTCGTGTGCTATATAGAAGACCATTTTTTTGGTGATCCTTATTTCGACGTCAAAAATGCAAATAAGTTTTGTGGACATCTGGTCAAGACCTTGCCTATGTATCGTGTCATCCCACACGACCAATCTGACCCATTTTCAAGGTCAAACAAGCCCTTAAGCGCGAATACAACCCACTTCAATGATTTTCGTGTGCTATAGCACACCAATTTTTTGGTGATCCGGAATCTGACATAAAAAATGCCAAAATTTTTTGTGGACATCCGTCAAGAACATGTCTATGCAGCCAGTGGTCCCTCACGACCAATCCCTCCAATTTTCTAGGTCAAATGAGTCCTGAAGCGCGCATACCCCCCATTTCGATTACTTTCATGTGCTATAGCCCACCATTATTTTGGCCGATTCAGATGCAGACGTCAAAAATGCCAAAAATTTTTGTAGAACTCCACCTACACCATGTCTATGAAGCCGGTAGGCCCTCACGGCCAGTTCGACCCATTTTCAAGGTCAAACTAGCCCCGAAGTGCGCATACCCCCTATTTCGACAATTTTCATGTGCTATAGCACAGGGTTTTTTTTGGCGATGTGGATTTAGATGTTAGAAATCCCTTCATTTTTTGCGGACATCTGTCATGACCTTAGCTATGCAGCCGGCTGGCTCTCAAGACTAGTACGACCCATTTTGAAGTTCAAACGAGCCCCAAACCGTCCATATTCTCCATTTTGATGATTTTCGTGTACTATAGCATACTATTTTCATGGTTATCCTGATTCCGATGTAAAAAATGATGAATTTTTTTGTAAACGTCCCTTAACACCTTGGATAAGCAGCCGGTTGTCCCTCACGACATCTTACCCATATAAAAGGTCAAACGAGCCCCGAAGCACGCATAACTTCAATTTCAACTATTTTCGTGTGCTATAGAACACAATTTTATTAGTTATCCGGATTCCGACGTCAAGATGCAAAAAATTTTAGTGGACGTCCTTCAAGACCTTGTCTATGCATCCAGTTGAATCTCACAGCAAGTACGACCTATTTTAAAGGTCAACCAAGCTCCGAAGCACGCATACCCTCAATGTTGACAATTTTCGTGTCCTATCGCACACAATTTTTTTGGTGCTCCATATTCCAAAGTCAAAAATATGAAACCTTCTTGTGTTAGTCTGTCAATACTTTGTGTATGCAGCCAGTGGCCTTCACAGCAGTACTACGCATTTTCAATGTCAAAAGAGACCCGAAGCATGCATACCCCCCATTTCGATGATTTTCGTGTGGTTTAGAGCACCAATTTATTGGTGATTTGAATTTCAACGGTAAAAAGGCTTGTTTTTTTGTGCACGTCCGTCATGACCTTGTCTATTCAAAGGTTTGGCCCTCACTACAATTTCGACCCCCTTTCAAGGTCAAATGAGCCCCAAAGAGCACATACCCCCCTTATCTACGATTTTTGTGTGCAATAACACACCTTTTTTTATGGTATGGATTCCAACGTAAATAATGCCAAATATTTTTTTGGAAATTCATCAAGACCTTGTCCATGAAACTATTGGCCCTCACGGCGATTCCAACCCTTTTTAAAGTCAAAAAGGCCCTAAAGCGCTCAACCCCCTCATTTATATGATTTTCATGTGCTATGGAAAATAATATTTTTGTGATCCGGATAGGGACGTCAAAAATGTTGAATTTTTTTGTAAATGTCCATCAAGACCTTGGAATTGCTGCTTGTTTTCCCTCATGGCCAATCCGAAGCATATTAAATGTCAACAAGGACCGAAGTGTACATACCCCCATTTCGACATCTTTCGTGTGCTATAACACAACTTTTTGTTGGTGATCTGGATTTTGACGTCAAAATGCCAAAAAAGATCAGGACATCTGTCAAGACCTTGTCTATTCAGCCAGTTGGTCCTCACAGACAGTATGACCCATTTTCAAGGTAAAACAGGTCTTGATGCATGCCTTCCCCCTCATTTTGATCAAGATTCTGACGTTAAAAGTGCCAAAATGTTTTGTTGACATCCGTCAAGAACTTGTCTATGCAGTTCGTTTTCCCTCATGGCCAGTATGACCCATTATGAAGGTCAAACAGGCCCCGAAAAGCGCATTCCCACCATTTTGACTATTTTCATGGAGTATAGTATAGAATTTTTGTAGACGTCCTTCAAGAGTTTGGCTATGCAGCCGGTTGGCCATCACGGCTAGTATGACCTGTTTTCAAGGTCAAACGATCCCGAAGCACGCATAACCCCAATTTTGATGATTTTTTTATTATATCACAACATTTTTTGGCGATTGGGAATCCTACGTCAAAAATGCTGAAAGTTTTTTTGGACGTCTGTCAAGTCCTTGTCTATGCAGTTTATTGGCCCTCACAGCTAGTCCGACCCATTTTCATGGTCAAACGAGGCTCGAAGCTCGCGTCCCCCACTTCTACGGTTTTTCATGTGCTTTAGCACAACTTTTTTCAATGTTCCGTTTTACGATGTAAAATATGCCGAAAAAATATATGGAGTTCCTTCAAGACATTGGCTATGCATTTGGTTGGAGCTCACGACTAGTCCGACCTGTTTTCAAGGTCAAACAAACAAGGAAGCGTGCATACCCCCTATTTCGATGATTTTCATGTGCTATTACACACCTTGTTTTGGTGACCTGAATTTCTACGTCAAAAAGCCTAAATTTTTTATGGACGTCCATCAAAACCTTGTCTATGCAGCCGTTTGTCCCTCACGTCCAGTCCGGCCCATTTTTAATGTCAAACGAGCCTCGAAGCATGCATTCCACCTATTTCGACGATTTTCGTAAGCTATAGCACTACATTTTTTTGATGATTCATATTACGAGATCAAAATGCTAAAATGTTTTGTGGACATCCGTCATGACCTATTCTATGCAGTCGGTTGGTCCTCATGGTTAGTATGACCCATTTTAAAGGTCAAACGGGCCTCGAAGCTCGCATACCCCCTCCCCCCATTTCGATTATTTTCGTGAGCTATAGCACACAATCTTTTTGGTGATCCAAACTCTGATGTCAAAAATTTCGAATGTTTTGATGGATGTGAATCATGACCTTGGTTATTCATCTGGTTGGCCCTCACGGCCAATCTGACTCGTTTTAGAGTTCAATCAATCCTCGAAGCGTGCATAGCCCTAATTTCAACAATTTTTGTGTGATATAGCGAACAATTTTTCGGTGACTTTGATTCTAACGTCAAAAATGGAAAAAAAAATTGGACATGCTTCAAGACATTGGCTATGCAGCTGGTTTGCTCTCACGGCTAATCTGACCCATTTTCAAGGTGAATCAATCCACGAAGTGCGCAGAGCCCAAACTTCGACAATTCACGTGTGCTATAGCACATAATTTTTTGGTGATTTGGATTTTGACTTCCAAAACACTGAATTTTTTTTGATGTCCTTCGAGACATTGGCTATGCAGTAGGTTGGATCTCACATTCAGTCATACCCATTTTCAAGGTCAAACTAGCCCTGAAGCGCGCATACCCCTCCCCCCCATTTCGAAGATTTTCGTGTGCCATAGAATGCCTTTTTTTGATAATCCGGATCACGACGGCAAAAATGATGAAATTTTTTGTAAACTTCCATCATGACCTTTGCAATGCAGCCGGTTGTCCCTCACGTCCAGTCTGATGCTTATTCAAGGTCAACAAGCCCCAAAGTGCGCATACCCCCCATTTCGATGATTTTCGTGTGCTATAGCTCACAATTTTTTGGTGATCCAGATTCCGATGTCAAAAATGGAGAGAGTTTTTGTGGACATCTGTATGACCTTGGCTATGCATCCGGTTGGCCCTCACGGCAAATCTGACCCATTTTCAATGTCAAACGAGCCCTGAAACACATATACCCCCCATTTCAACGATTTTTGTATGATTTAGAGCACCAATTTATTGGTGATCCATATTTTACCGTTAAAATTGCCGATTTTTTTGTGGACATCTTCCATGACTTGTCTATTGAGACGGTTGGCCCTTACGGCAATTCTGACCCATTATCAAGGTGAAACAAGCCCTAAAGCGCACATACCCTCATTTTCGAGGATTTTCGTGTCATATAACATACCATTTTTTGGTGATACAGATTCTAACGTCAAAATTGCCAAAAAATTTTGTAGATATTTATCAAGACATTGTCCATGAAACTGTTGGCCCTCACAGCAATTCCAACCCATTTCAAGGTCAAACAAGCCCCGAAGCGCGCACGCCCCTCATTTCTATGATTTTCGTGTGCTATAGCAAAAAAGGTTATGGTGATCCGGATTCCGATTTAAAAGTGCCAAAAAAATTGTGGACGTTTTTCAAGACCTTGTCTATTTTTCAAGTTGTCCCTCACGGCCAGTCCAACATATTTTCAAGGTCAATCGATCCCGAAGCGCGCATACAACCCATTTCGATGATTTTCGTGTGATAGCACAATATTATTTTGGCTATTCTGATTCAAACGTCAAATATGCCAAAGGTTTTTCCGAACTTGTTTGAAGACCTTGGATATGCAGCTGGTTGACCCTTACGGCCAGTCCTACCAATTTTCAAGGTCAAACAAGCATCGAAGCGTGCATACCCCCAATTTCAACATTTTTTGGTGTTCCAGATTTCGATGTCAAAAATGCAAAAAAAAAATTGTTGAACATCTTTTAAAACATTTGTTATGCATCTAATACCTCACGGCCAGTCCGGTCCGTTTTTAAGGTCAATCAAGCATCGAAGTGTGCATACCCTATTTCGACAATTTTTGTGTGCTATAACATGCCATTTTTTTGGTGATCTAGAATCCAATGTCAAAATGCCAAAAATTTTTGTGGACGTTCATTAATACCTTGTCTATGAAGCGTATTGATCCTCATGTCTAGTACGACCGATTTTCAAGGTCAAACGAGCCCCTAAGCGTGCATATCCTCCATTTCGATGATTTTTGTGTGCTATAGCGCACTATTTTTTTGGTGATCCGAATTCAATTTTGTGGACGTCCGGTCAAGACCTTGACTATGTATCCTATCGTCCCACACGACCAATAAGACCCATTTTAAAGGTCAAACGAGCCCTAAAGCGCGAATACTCCGCACTTTGATTATTTTCTTGTGCCATACCACACAAATTTTTTGGCGATCCAAATTCCGACATAAAAAATGCAAAAATATTTTGTGCACGTCTCTCAAGAACTTGTCTATGCATCCAGTTGTCCCTCACGGAAAGTCCCTCTGATTTTAAAGGAAAAATAAGGTCTGAATCGCGCATACCCCTCATTTTGATTATTTTCATGTGCTATAGCACACCATTATTTTAAGCGATTCAGATTTTGACGTCAAAAATGCCAAAGTTTTTTGTAAAAGTCCACCTACACCTTGGCTATGAAGCGGGTAGGCCCTCACGGCTAGTCCGACCCATTTACAAGGTCAAACTAGCCTCAAAGCGTGCATATCCCCTATTTTGATGATTTTCATGTGCTATAGCACACTTTTTTGCCGATGTGGATTTAGATGTCAGAAATGCCTAAATTTTTGTGGTCGTCCATCTTGACCTTGGCTATGTATCTGGTTGGCCCACAATTAGTCCGACCCATTTTAAAGTTCAAATGAGCCCCAAATCGTGCATATTCTCCATTTCGACGATTTTCATGTACAATAGACACTATTATTTTTTTGTTATCTCGATTCTAATGTAAAAAATATTGAATTTTTTCGTAAACGTCCGCTAAGACCTTGAATATGCAGCCCGTTGTCCCTCACAGCATGTCCGACCCATATTAAAGGTCAATGAAGCTCAGAAGCGCACGTAACTCACATTTCAACAATTTTTGTGTGCTCTAGCACACATTTTTTTTGGTGATCCTGATTCCGTCGTCTAAAATTCCAAAATTTTTTGTAGACGTTGCTCAACACCTTGACTATGCATCCGGTTGGCCATCATGTCCAGTTTGACCCATTTTAATGATCAAAGGAGCCGAGAAGCGCGCTTTCCCCCAATTTTGACGATCTTCGTGTGCTATAGGACACAATTTTTTTAGTTATCATGATTCCGACGTCAAAATACCAATTTTGTGTGGACGTTCGTCACGATATTGGCTATGCATCCAGTTGACCCTCACAGTAAGTCCGACCAATTTTTGAGGTCAAACAAGTTCTGAAGCACGCATACCCCCATGTCAACGATTTCCGTGTGCTATAGCACACAATTTTTGTGGTGATCCATATTCCATTGTCAAAAATGCGAAACCTTTTTGTGGACTTCCGTCAATATCTTGTCTATGCAGCCAGTTGTCCTTCACAGCAGTCCTACGCATTTTAAATGTCAAACAAGACCCAAAGTACACATACCCCCATTTCGACGATTTTCGTGTGGTTTAGAGCACCAATTTATTGGTGATCTGGATTTAAGCATTAAAAATGCTGATTTTTTTGGTTGATGTCCGTAATCACCTTTTCTTTTCAAATGGTTGGCCCTCACAGCAAATCCAAACAATTTTCAAGGTGTATCGAGCCCCAAAACGCACATACCCCCCTTATCAACGATTTTTGTGTGCTATGTTACACCATTTTTTTGGTGATACAGATTCCAATGTCAAAAATGCCAAATATTTTTGTTGATGTTCATCAAGATCTTTTCCATGAAACTGTTATCCCTCACGGAGATTCTAACCCATTTTATGTTCGAACAATGTCAAAAATGCCCCTCATTTCTACGATTTTCATGTGCTATAAGCAAAGAATGTTTTGGTGATCCAGATTCAAACATCAAAAATACGAAAGCTTTTTGTGGACGTTCGTCAAGACCTTTTATTATTCATCCAGTTTTCCCTCATGGATAGTCCGACCGATTTTTAAGGTTAAACGAGCCCCTAAGCGTCCATACCCCAATTTCGACGATTTTCGTGTGCTATAGCACACCTTTTTTTCTGGTCATCCGGATAGGGACGTCAAAAATGCTGAATTTTTTTGTAAACATCCATTGAGACCTTGGAATTTCAGTTGGTTGTCCCTTATGGCCAGCCGACGCATATTAAAGGTCAACAAGGCCCGTAGCATATACCCCCCATTTCCACGATTTTCATGTGCTATAGCACACCATTTTTTTGTGATCCGAATTTCGACGTCAAAAAAGCCAAAAAAATTTATATACGTCCTTCAAGACTTTGTCAATTCATCGCGTTGGCCATCACGGTCAGTCCGACCCATTTTCAAGGTCAAACAAGCCCGAAAGCATGCATACCTCCTATTTCGATTATTTTTGTGTGCTATATAACACACCATTTTTTGGTGATATGGATTTCAACGTCAAAATGCCAAATTTTTTATGGACGTCTATCAAGACCTGCAGCCAGTTGGTCCTCACGGCCCGTATGACCCATTTTCAAGGCCAAACACGCCTCGATGTGTGCATTCTCCTGTGCTATAGCACAAAATTTTTTTGGTGATCCAGATCCTGACGTTGAAAGTGCCAAAAAGTTTTGTCGACGTCCGTCAAGAACATTTCTATGCAGCTGGTAGTCCCTCACGACCAGTATGACCCATTTTAAAGGTCAAACAAGCCTCAAAAAGTGTATCCCCCAATTTCGATGATTTTAATGTACTATAGCATAGAATTTCTTCAGTGATCCAGATTCTGAAGTTCAAAATGCCAAAAGTGTTTTTGGACGTCCTTCAAGAGTTTGGCTATGCAGCCGGTTGGCCATCACGGCCAGTCCGATTCGTTTTTTAGGTCAATCGATCCCTGAAGCGCTTATACCAATATTTTGATGATTTTTGTGTGATAGGACAACAATTTCTTGGCGATTCAGATTCCGACGTCGAAAATGCTTAAAGTTTTATTGAAAGTCTGTCAAGTCTTTGTCTATGCAGCTGATTAGGACTCAAAGCATGTCAGACCCATTTTCATGCTCAAACGAGGATCGAAGTTTGCATACCCTCATTTATACAATTTTTCGTGTGCTATAGCACAAATTTTTTTCGGTGTTTCGGATTATGTGTAAAAAATGCCAAAAAGTTTTATAGATTTCCTTCAAGACATTGGCTATGCAGTCGGTTGGACCTCACGATGAGTCCGACCCGTTTTCAAGGTCAAACAAACAAAGAAGCGCGCATACCCCCTATTTCGACAATTTTCGTGTGCTATAACACACCATTTTTTTGTTGATCTGGATTTCTAAGTAAAAATGCCTAAATTTTTTGTGGACGCTCGTTAAAACCTTGGCTATGCAGTAGTTTAGCTCTCATGACCAGTTTGACCAATTTTTAATGTCAAACGAGCCTCAAAGCTTGTGCTCCCTCATTTTGATGATTTTCGTAAGCTATAACACAACATTTTTTTGGTGATTCGTATTCCGACGTCAAAAATATCAAAATATTTTTTGGACATCCTTCAAGACCTTTTCTATGCAGCCAGTTGGTCCTCACAGCTACTATGATCCGTTTTAAAGGTCAAACAGGCCTTGAAGTGCACATACCCCCCACCCCCATTTCGATAATTTTCATGTGCTATAGCACACAATTTTTTTGGTGATCCAAATTTTGATGTCAAAAAATGCCGAAAGTTTTTGTGAATGTCCATCAAGACCTCGGCTATGCATATGGTTGGCCCTAACAGCCAACCCACCCATTTTAAAGGTCAATAAATCCTCAATGGGCGCATAACCCTAATTTCGACAATTTTTGTGTGCTATTGCCAACAGTTTTTCAGTGATTTGGATTCTGACGTCCAAAATGCAAAAAAACATAAAATGTGGACGTCCTTCAAGACATTGGCTATGCAGCCGGTTGGCTCTCACGGCCAATCTGACCCGTTTTCAAAGTCAATCGATTTTCAAAGCGCGCATAGCCCCAACTTCGACAATTTTCTTGTGCTATAGCATACAATATTTTTGTGATTTGGATTTTGACGTCCAAAATAGCAAAAAAAATTGGACGTCCTTCAAGACATTGGTTATGCAGCCGGTTGTCCCTCACGACCAGCCCTCGAATTTTCAAAGTCAAATGAGGCCTGAAGCACGCATACCCCCCCCCCCTTTCGATTATTTTCATGTGCTATAGCTCACCATTATTTTGGGCAATTAAGATGTTGATGTCAAAAATGCCAAAAAAAATTGTAGAAGTCCAACTACACCATGGCTATGAAGCCGATAGACCCTCACGGCAAGTCCGACCCATTTTCAAGGTCAAACTATCACGGGAGCGTGCATACCCCTATTTCGACGATTTTCATGTGCTATAGCACACTTTTTTTTGCGATGTGGATTTAGATGTCAGAAATGCCTACATTTTTCGTGGACGTCCGCCATGACCTTGGCCATGCAGCAGGTTGTCTCTCAAGACTAGTCCGACCCATTTTGAAGTTCAAACGAGCCCCAAGCCGTCCATATTCTCCATTTTGATGATTTTCGTGTACTATAGCACACTATTTTGTGGTTATCGTGATTCCGATGTAAAAAATGTTGAATTTTTTTTGTAAACGTCCCTTAAGACCTTGGATATGCAGTCGGTTGGCCCTCATGACATGTCTGACAAATAACAAATGTCAAACTAGCCCCGAAGCGTGCGTAACTCTCATTTCAACGATTTTCGTGTGCTCTAGCACACATTTTTTTATGGTGATCCTAATTACGTCGTCTAAAATTCAAAAATGTTATACAGACATCGGTCAATACTTGACTATGAATCCAGCTGGCTATCACATCCAGTTTGACAAATTTTCAAGATCAAACGAGTCACGAAACGCACATTCCCCCAATTTTGACGATCTTCGTGTGCTATAGAAAACAATTTTTTTAGTTATCCGGATTCCCACGCCAAAATGCAAAAATTATTTGTTGACGCCCTTCAAGACCTTGGCTATGCATTTAGTTGACCCTCACAGCATCCGACCTATTTTCAAGGTCAAACAAGCTCCGAAGCACAAATACCCTCAATGTCGACGATTTTCGTGTTCTATAGCACACAATTTTTTTGGTGATCCATATTCAAAACTAAAAAATGTGAAACCTTCTTGTGGTCGTCCGTCAATACCTTTACTATGCAGCCAGTGGCCTTCACAACAGTACTACGCATTTTTAATGTCAAAAGAGACTCGAAGCACGCATACCCCCCATTTCGATGATTTTCGTGTGGTTTAGAGCACCAATTTATTGGTGATCTGGATTTCAAAGTTAAAAATGCTGATTTTTTTGTGCACGTCTGTCATGACCTTGTCAAATGAGCCCCATAGAGCACATACCCCCTTATGTATGATTTTTGTGTGCAATGACACACCATTTTTTGATTATACGGATTCAAACGTAAGAAATGCCAAACATTTTTGTGGACATTCATCAAGACCTTGTCCATGAAACTGTTGGCCCTCACGGCGATTCAAACCCTTTTTAAGGTCAAACAAGCCCCGAAGCTCGCAGGCCCCTCATTTCTATGATTTTCATCTGCTATAGCAAAATAATGTTTTGGTGATCCGGATAGGGACGTCAAAAATGTTGAAATTTTTTGTAAATTTCCATCAAGACCTTCGAATTGCTGCTGGTTTTCACTCACGGCTATCCCGATGCATATTAAATGTCAATAAGGCCTGAAGCGTACCTACCCCCTATTTCGACGATTTTCATGTTCTATAACACAACTTTTTTTTAGTGATCTGGATTTTGATGTCAAAATGCCAAAAAATTTTCTGGACGTCCATCAATACCTTGGCTATGCAGCCGGTTGGTCCTCACGGCCAGTATGACCCATTTTCAAGGTCAAACGGGTCTTGATGCGTGCATTCCCCCTCATTTGACATTTTTTGTGTGCTATAGCACACAATTTTTTTGGTGATCCAGATTCTGATATTAAAAGTGCCAAAATGTTTTGTGGATGTCTGTCAAAAACTTTTCTATGCAGCTGGTTTTCCCTCACGGCCAGTATGACCCATTCTAAAGGTCAAACGGGCCTCGAAAAGCGCATTCCACCATTTTGACTATTTTCATGTACTATAGCATAGAATTTTTCCAGTGATCCGGATTTTGACGGGCAAAATGCTGAAATTTTTTTGGTCGTCACGGCCATTATGACCCGTTATCAAGGTCAAACAGGCCTCGATACTTGCATTCGCCCTATTTCGATGATTTGCGTGTGCTATAGCACATAATTTTTTGATAATTCAGATTTCGACATTGAAAATGCTGAAAAGTTTTGTGTACATCCGTCATGACTTTGACTATGTAGCCGGTTGGCCCTCACGGCTAGTATGACCCATTTTAAAGGTCAAACGGGCCTCATAGCACGCATTGCCCCCATTTCGACAATTTTCGTATGCTATAGCACACAATTTTTTCAGTGATCCGGATTTTGACGTCCAAAATGCTGAAATGTTTTTTTGATATCCTTCAAGACATTGGCTATGCAGTTGGTTGGCCCTCACGACCATTCCGACCCAATTTAAAGGTCAATCGATCCCCGAAGCATGCACAGCCCCGATTTTGATGATTTTTGTGTGATAACACAACATATTTTTGGCGATTCAGATTCTGATGTCAGAAATGCTTAATGTTTTTTTGGACGTCTTTCAAGTCCTTGTCTATGCAACCGGTTGGACCTCATGGCCAGTCTGACCCATTTTCATGGTCAAACAAGGCCCGAAGCACGCATACCCCCCATTTCGATGATTTTTCGTATGATATAGCACAACTGTTTTTTGGTGATCCGGATTACGACATCAAAAATGCCAAAAAGTTTTGCGGACGTACTTCATGACCTTGACTATGCAGTCGGTTGGATCTCACGGCAAGTCCGACCCGTTTTCAAGTTCAAACAAGCCACAAAGCGCGCATACCCCCTCTTTCGTCAATTTTCGGGTGCTATAACACACAATTTTTTTGGTAATCTGGATTCCAATGTAAAAATGACAAAATATTTGTGGACGTCCGTCAACACCTTGGCTATGCATCTGTTTCTCCCTTACGGCCAGTGCGACCCATTTTTAAGATCAAACGAACTTCGAAGCATGCATTCCCCCAATTTTGATGATTTTCGTAAGCTATAGCACAACAATTTTTTTGGTGATCTGAATAATTTAATAGCACAAACATGGGCAGCTCAAGGTTATTATCTAAAGAAAATTTGCAAAAAGAAGATATCATATCTTTTAACTAACCCAGTTCAGTCCCAAAGACACGTTGTGTGGTACTGGACTACTCCCTTGCCCAACAAGTAGGCAGAATCAAGTGATACCGCCCCTCCGCTGTATAATTCACACCTTGCCTAAATTTTAAATATTCCTTTCATTTTTTCCTTCCAAATATAGTGGCACTAATATATGAGAAATTTAACATCTTTGCATAAGCGTTTAACAGAAGTCTGGATACCATAACACGAAAGCTTAACTAACAATGAACAATAATTAGCTGAGCCATCCATTGAAAAATGTATTAATTATCCAAATTTGCAGATACGTATACCAATAAAATCAACTACTGTTTTCGAATTTTTTCAATCTTATTACAATTTGGGTGAGAATTGAAAGAAGAAAATTTGAATTGTTTGAAGGTAGACGGATTTGGAATAGAATTGAGAGAAGAAAATTTAAATTTTGAATTGGATCTGGACGGATTTGGAAGACAATTGAGAGAAGAAAATTTAAATCTTGATTTGGTTGAATCTTTTAATCTTTGGGAGAGATTGAAATTAACTAGATTAGCCTGATTTGGAAAACTCACATCAATTTTATGTTCTCTTTCCTTTAAAAGTGTAACTAATTTTATTTAAATGTTTCAGATTTAATGTATCCGGCTTCTCTGTTATATATTCGGGTGCTTCTTTGTTATATATTCGGACAACACTAATTTTGAGAGATTTTAATAAATTGAAAAAGAATAAGGATGAAACGTAATCTAGAACTTTACACTATGAGATTTATGTAAGTTATACTACTTTAAATGCATGAATTTGTATGTTTTAGATGTATAATATTTACATCGACTATTTCTGCTACCTCTATCATATAATTTTTTCGTGGGGTACCCTATTTGAACAATGCTACATAACATGTACCCAACTTTTTTTTTTATAGTTATTTATTTATTTATTTATTTTAGATTTTAAAAGAAATTGAATTTTTTTTACATGTCTAAAAAACTTCAATACAACTTTAAACATTTTGTCTGAAATTTTATATGGCCGGAGCTCAATCATTCCTGATTTCTGGTTGAAGTTCAAGCAAAAAACAACTAAGTTCAGCCACATGTATGATGTTCAAGCAAAATGGCTTAACTCAGTCATATATACTTGAACTACCGCCATAGAAAACTTCAAACCTAGCATGTTTAAAGTGGTTTAAAGTTTTTTAGATACTACAGATATGACTTTACGGTGGTCCCAAATTCTGGTCTATGTTACTGGAGCCCCTCTTATCACAATTCACAAACACAAATGTTTGAATATACGTAAAACATCAGCAACATAATAGATACTACGAAACTGACTACTCAATTGAATAAATGCAAACCGTCAATACATCAAGCAAAGCCAATGCTACTAAACTTGCATTTAATCTCTTAGCCAATCAAATGATAGAACAAATCAAGTCCATCTTGCAGTCATTATCCAATCACCTTAGTGTTGAACAAGTTAGAAATAGAGAATTGATGATATAGTTATACTTTACTCCTATACAAAGGTTCTTGTGACTGTTTACTGGCCCGGAATTGACAAGAATAGCAACACCAGATTACCGGACTATCTTAAATATGGATTATTAAGCTCCTTTATTACCTTTAAGATTTATGACAGCAAGCTCTTGTTCAACATATTCACCGGCACAAATGGGAGGATACTTGCTTGCAAGAGAACTTTCTGAAAAATGCCCTAAAGGTTTTAGCACTGCATCTGATGCTATGTGCGCAAATAGCTAGGTAAAACAGAAAATGAATCCAAGTTAGTATCAATTTTAACAAGTGCAACTTATGCAATCGAAAATAAAAAAATTGATCCAGATTTTTTTTAAAAAAAAACAGATTTCAGTCTAATTTCCTCACGCACCGTTGAGGATACTCTCCACAGACAGCAGTTTTGCTCCAGAGCTCGTTTAATCGCATCAGTGGTTCTATTAGTTACAACAACTTCATGCATGCCAGCCATGCATTCTCCAGCGGTCAACCATTCTATCTGAGTATTATTGAACAATACATTAAAAATTGTAGCAACTGAAACATCAACCAATATGCGAGGTAAATAGGGATACACTTATAAATCAAATTGACCTTTCAATCTATGATACAGATCTTGCAAATTGAATATTTTAAGATATATCTTGATTAGAAAATTTAGCATTTCAACATTACTATCACAGAGCTAATATTGAACCGAGAACAAGTAGCTCTAATTTTCTTATAAAATTGAACATACTCAATCAAACATGACATTTGTTTTACTTTTCTCCAATAAAAATGGAAAAACATAGGACCACAGTTTACTATTTCACCATGCCAAGGAAAGAGAGCACAGTGGTTGCATTATCATCTTAAGACCGTGTTGATGTTGATTGCTGGAGCTTAGCAGATTTAAATGTTAAATGCATTAGTACTGTCAAGAAAATTAAGAAGTGCATCAAATACTTTATACCTGCTTTCCTGCCTGAATAAGGAGGCACCCAACAGGAACCTTCACTTCCATTTTCTGCCCATTTCTAAGCCAAATACTTAGTCCAGGAAATCGACTTCTCCCATGAATAGTAAGGAAGTTCAGGTCATAGTGGTATCCTGCAAATACTGTTCCCTCTTTTCCATAACGCCTCAGGTCACTTCCCGTTGGAGCAAGCAGATGTGGTCCCTGGAAACTAGAATCAGTCATAAAGAGATGTAATAGAGCAAAAACATCAATTCTGGAAATTAGAATTAGTCATAAAATGATAGAAGAATAACATTTCTAGAAAACATTTTTAAACTCGCAGAACATATTATGCTCATACACCCCTGACATTGGTGGTGGGTCCAAGTACCAATGTTAATTCAATAGAGAGAGACGATCAAATTTTCCTTTGAGAAAACAAAGGAATCTGTTTTCTTGTAATTTTCAGTCTTGTCCAAACCATTTTAAGCAACATTTCACTCTTAACGCAAGGAAAGGCGCCAAGAGTTGTCCCATTTTTATGATCCATTTCATCACTCAGAACAAGGATCCAGACTATACAGAGAGGATTATCAGAGACGAAGGATGGGAAAATAATCATGTATGTGTATCTGGTTCATGAAGTTAAGGACAAGATAAGGACATCGATTATTCAATTGCCAAATTTGAATCTTAACAACCTTCCAAACTAATCTAGTGGGAGAAGCTCCCACTTCTCTCTACCTTTTCCTTCTCGAGAATTCCCCAAAAGGTTCTAACGGTCATCTTGAAAGCAAACTGCTCTCCCTCGACTTGTTCAGCAAAGACCTCTGCCCTCCACACCAGCTCCCCAGACCCGGTCTAACCCCAATTTCAAGCCTCTCTACTGCTAATTCATCAAGGAGAAATCATTAACAAAGCCATCACTCCTTGAATAGGGAGAATTTCTGCTCTCAGGAACCCTCTAGCTGGGGGTAACTCCTTAATTTTCACAGCTGTACTTGGTGGCCCAGGCAATAATGGCAAAGCTACAAAGAAATAAGTTTGCCCCAAGTATGATTACTCTGATGAGAAACCCCTGCGGTTAGTTTCACCAAAGAAACGTGCTATGTTTGCTGAAACCTGTTGTCTGAAGCATTGGTAAATTTCAACGAATCAGATTATCTATCTAAAAAATTTGTGCCAACTTCCTCAAATCAACCCCTCTTAAGGGTAAGGTCAAGATTAGTGCATATAATATGAAAAATGTGTTGTTTGATCTGGAGGAAGATCATAGAAATATGTACAAAAGGAATCTCCATCTACTTTGTGGCATGAATATGAAGCAACTCAAATGGACTACTGATCTAAAAATCAGAATAGGAAATAATACTGGCACCGTTATGGATTACCTCCCTAATTATGGTGGAATTTCTTTCAATGGGATGCATTGTGCCAAATTTTTGAACCTATGGGCATTTTCATCATCACCGACAAAGAAACTTGTCCAAAACTAGGCCTACAGCTAAAATCAAGGTTAAAATCGATTCAACTAGACCTCAAGGCAGTTTTGATTGATCTCACTAATGAAGCAGAACACAAGGAAATCATAGTTCAGAAGGTTGAATATGAATTGATACTGGAATGCTGTAGTCACAGCAAAGTGCAGGGCCATGTAGAATACTCCAACCTGAATGAGGAAAAAGATCGTTACTAGATCTGGGGAAAATAACAATGGTGTTGCAAAAGTCCCCAAAACTAATGAAACACGGGTGGAGATCAAGTGTGATAGCTTCAAAGATCTAAATGCTATAGCCCTAAAGCTGAGATAGTGGAAGAAGAAAAGGGTTGGGCAACTGTAGTTAAAAGGAAAGGAAAGAAAAAAAAAAGGAGCAATAAAATAGCTCTAAACAGATCAAAGCTGCAAGTGCGACAATATTCCTCAAAAGATCAGTCAGGAAACTGAAACAAATTTAAAGGAGACTCAGGCAGGATCAAAATCCATGTAATCATCTCAAAAGAAGGATGTTATATGGATTTTGTTGAGGAACAGCCGAAAAGCAGACTATCCAAAAACTCATCCAGAATCTCCAAAAATCAGGCTGACAAACCTATTCCTAGGAAGATCCAGAGACCAGAAAAGAACTCTTTTCAAGAAGATTGGGCCTCCTTGTGATAAGAACAAAAAGAAAGGTGAGGAAGGTATCAAAAGAAATACCTATACCAATTGTGAGGGGACAAAGGATTTGAAATATAGAGAACTGCAACTCCTAACAGAGGAATTAGAGATTCGGAACAGTTGCAGGAATTTGCTTTTTTTAGTTAGACCTCAAGAAATTCCAGTTGGAAATATTAAGCCACTTCTTGATCTTAAAAAAAGGAAATAATTAAACCAAGGATCAGAGAAACTGCCTCCTGGATTCTCAGATATAAGCGATGGGGCTTAGGAGAAGAGTAATGATATACTGATTGTCATGGACAATATCCCAGTAGAGACTAATTATCAAATTGATGACTATGACAGATGATTATCCTCATTTTGAATCTGAATATGAACAAGAGGTTGAGGAGGTTTCATTTCAAAATGTACATGCTTTCCTATCTGAGGGGAAAATCCCCAATTAGCTAGGAACCAATCAATTTTACACCCTATATAAGGCAGGAATTTATTAAATAATTAACTTTTAATTTGATGAAATTTACCTGTTTCCTGGAGGTCTGGATGGAAATCAATCGGGACTGTCTAGTTCTCAACAACATATCCAATGAAATCCTACAAGTGGAGTCTGGGGAGGTTAAATTGTACGCAAACTTTACCCCTACATAGCTGGGGGCTGAGAAGGATTGGCTACTTTTCAAGGAGTCAAATCCACAAAGAAGAGAAACAAATCTGTAATTCACATTGTTTCCAGTGTGCCCTTTCATAGAACTTAAGGAGTACTAGAACTCAAAGTGCATTCAAAAGACTCAAAAACTCTCAAAAATCAATACTAACTCACCCTAATTTGTTTGCAAGAACTCAATATGAAGGCAAAATATTTGGACCAGTAAATCAATTAGCTTGGCGTGAATGGCTGTTACTGAGTTACTCTGCTGTAAATAACAAAATTTGGGGTATTTCGTCCAATGACTTTGATGTTCATAGTTCTTACAATCAAGGAAGTATATCAAGAAGTTGCCAATACTGAGGTCCACCTCTCTACTATCTATGCTAAATGTAGGACTATTTTTGAGGAAGGAGCTGCGGGAAGATTTGATCAAATTCTCTAGTACTTTAAATGGACCTTGGGTTGTGATTGGTGACTTCAATGACTGATCCTGAAGAAAAAGTAGGGGGAAATCCTTACAGAATAGACAAGAGTTTTGATTTCCTGGAATACTTGAGATACTGGTATGTAGGATGTTGGCTTTCTGGGAAATATGGTTACCTTGCGCAATAAAAGAGGGACCCCTCATACTATATGCAAGAGGCTTGACAGGATGATTTATAACTCAAAATGGTTTGAATTGTACGGTAAATGTCTGTAACTCATCTTGTCAATGCATGCTCTGATCATGTGGCACTTCATATTCAAATTACCCCGGCTGAAGAGGTATACGTAAAGCACTAAAATTTCTTGACTGAGCATATGGAATTCCATGAGGTGGGAGACTGAAACCTTAGATTTCAATGGAAGAGAGAACTTTGATCGCTTGCTTTTTGCTGAAATATGACTTAATGATTTATTCCTCAAAAACCCTTCAAATAAAATTCTTATAGAAGTAAGAAACATAAATCCTATTCCAAACTAATAACAATAACTTATAACCTAATTCTTGTGAAGCTATGAAACATAAAACTCTAGTGTAGAATAATAAATAAAGCAACTATAAATATAAATTAAATACTTAATTTGATGGCTTCCAACACATCCACAACATTAACCCCCCTCTCATGTTGAAAGAGTTGTCCTCAAGCTCGAATTTTTATGGCAATCATCCAGAACTTCCAGAATATAGTCTGCTGAATCATCCAATTCCAGCCAGAAAAAGTCATTCGCACCGGTGAATGGCTGAATATGGTTCATCATAATTTTAGCATAATCCCTTAGCTCTTCTCTCTGCCATTTCTGCACGAGTTAATTGCTTGACCAAAGGGGTCTGGTTTTTGGTCTTGGTATTAGTCAAGGTAAATGAATCAACTAAACTAGTAGCAGATTTTTTTGCCAAGTTTATTGTGAGCCAAGACTTGTCCGGGACTGCTGCCTTTTCTGCAGTTGTTGTTTTCGCTCTAAAACCCTAGATACACTCATTGCTATCGATAAGTCAAGTGGTTTGAGCAACTGCACGTCCGTTCTGATTGAATCATCTAAACCTGCCATAAATAATCCCATGTGCAAGTGCTCTGGAATAAGCTCTCGTCAGCCCTAGCAAGCTTTCTTGAAACTGACGTTTATAAAGTTCAACCGTACCAGTTTTCCGAAGCGTGACCAATTCGCCCACCAGATTGCTACTTTCGGGAGATCCAACTCACTGGAAACACGTTTCTGAAAGTCCCTAACTCATTGGGCCCTTCACTCATTTAAGCTGATAATAATTGTGCTTCACTTAACAGTTGAAACCCAGCCACTCCAACCTTTCCCGCATCTATTGTATGTTGATTTTCAAAAAATTGCTCAAAACAATGTGCCCAAACTAATGGGTCGCTGGTGCCATCCTAGGTAGGAAAATTTATCTTTGCGTCCCTTGGTATTGTCAAATTGGAATTACCACAAGTTTGATGATTCTGACCAGCCAGTTGAATAGGCACTATATTGCCTTTATTAGTTGGAATTGTTGATCTACCTGTCATCAGCGCACTACTGGATTCTGCCCCGTAGACTTCTGGTTTTCTATAGTCAATTCTCAAGCTAGAAAATAGTTCTTGAATAAGTCACAGGACGATGAACATGAAAATCTAAATCAATTGATTTCGAGTTTCCCTTGCCTTTGTTCGAATTCCTAGATCAACCTATTTTGTATATAACTTCAGCTCTTCAAAGGGAGACTGAAACCTTAGAATTCTATGGAAGAGAAAACTTAGATCTCTTGCTTTTTGCTGGAAAATATGACTTAATGATTTATTCCTCAAAAACCCTTTAAATAGGAGCCATATACATCAATAGGATGTCTAATTCTTATAGAAGTGGGAAACCTAAATCCTATTCCAAACTAATAACTATAATAACCTAATCCTTATGAAGCTATGTAACATAAACCCTATTCTAGAATAATAAATAAAACTACTAAAAATATAAATTAAATACTTAATTTAATGGCAGTTTCAGAAATACTTTCATATAACGGCTTCCAACACATCCACAATACTTTGTTTCCTAGTCCGTGAAGAAGCTGGATAGACTAAGAAGAAGAATTTTGTGGAAAGGCAACAAAGAGAGGGGGAGATATTATATAGTGGAATGGGAGGTCACTCAATTAAGAAAAGGACAAGGAAGATTAGGAATAAAGAATCTGGAAATCCGAAATTCAAAACAGCTGCCTTTTGATGAAATGGCTTCTGACATTCTGTGATGAAGAAAATTCTCACCGTAAGGAAGTAACTATTCAGAAGTTTGGACAGAACAGTCCTTGGTGCTCAAGAGTTGAATTGCACTTATCAGACAGGAATATGGAGGGCTATCAGAGGTCTATGGTCAAAGCTTCAGGGGTACTCTAAAATCAAAGTGGGCAATGATAACAATTTTAGATTTTGGAAGGATAATTGGATAGGGGAAGTACCACAGCAGGATAAATTTCCAGATCTCATGTTATTATCTAGCAGCCCTGAAATTGTTGTGTCTGATTGTTGGTCCCCCAGGGTTGGGATCTTAACTTTTGAAGGCACTTAAATAACTAGGAGACAGAATGAAATAGTTCACTTGCCAAAAGAAGTGGAAACTTTTGGTGGGAAAATAATGGAGCCTTATAGACTTAGATCGAGACACAGTTTAGAAGGAAGTTTCATGGTAAATAAGTTATACAAGAGGGAGAATAGCATTATGAAGGATGAAGAGCTAAAGATATGGAAAAGTGTCTGAAAGAACATAGCCCCTATAAGACTGAAGTGCTTCACATGGCTAGTGGTAAAAAAGGCACGTCTTAGAGCCCGTTTGGATTGGCTTTAAAAAATTAGCTTTTAAGTCAAAAAAAGTCAAACTTAAATGACTTTTAAGTCAAAATAAAGAATAGGGGGAGACCTACTTTTGGTTTTAACTTACCTTAATTCATTTAAACTTATTTTAAGTTATTTTTAACCTTGCCAAACACTTCCTATCTTTTATCCGAAGTCATTTTGACTTATTTTAAGTTATTTTTATGTTTGTCAAACACTTCCAAAAGTCAAAAACTAACTTAAAAGTAAATTTGACCAACTGTAAGCCCATCCAAGCGCCCTCTTACTCATGAAGTGTTACAAAAGAAGGGGATAGTTGTGGTGGCTAGATGTTTTTTTGTGCAATGAGACTGGGAGATAAACAATTACTTGTTCCTCAATTGTGGAGCGTGTTTTTCAGACTCACAAAGACAGTGTAGACAATGCATGAACATACAGCTGGTCTAATGAGTTGTTAAATGAAAAGAGGGGGACACAAAAGTCATAATAATGGTGGAAGATAATACCCTCTTGCATATGGTGGTCAATCTGGAGGAAAGAAATGGGAATTGTTTTGAAGACGATCAAATCATTCCATGATGTGAAATGGAATTCTCTGGTGACTTATTTTTTTGGTGACTTTATTTTTTTGGTATAAACAGAACTATATGGAGGAAATAGAGGAGTTGTAGAATTTCTAGGAGCTTTATAAAGCTAGAGTCTACTTGTTTTGTAATATGTTTCTGATGGTGGCCATTATTGGGAATGATGAAGATAACAATACTAATCCTAAAAAAAAGAATGGCACAGTGCTATAAAAATTATATATGAGGAAGTTTTCACCAGAAGGATGGCATGGTGCAACACAAATTAGATATAAGAAAGTAGTCACTGAAAAGATACACAAAATTACGCCAATAAATTATGAAAAAGTAGTTACAGAAAAGATGGCACGGTGCTACACAAACACTGATGGATATGGGGTTGACACAAAAAGTCCCAAAATGTTGCCGGAAATTGACGCGTGGTGACATGTCGGACTGAGTTTTCATTGGTCCTACTTTTGTTTACATAACCATAAGTTAGGCGGTGGGCGTATACGAGTCACAGCCACCCACCGGCATCAGAAGTTCTTTGTTAATATATCAGGATTATAGAAGCTCTGATGCAATGTGAAAAATATAAAACAAAAATATTATTAAACTATATATCTACATTGTTACATTGATAGCCTATTTATAGTCACTATATTAGACTCCTTTTCTAACTAGGATAACTACATTATAATGCTTTTCCAAGTAGAAATCTATAAATATTCCTATTCTAAGTAGGATTGTATATATTATTCTTGTTCTTATTCATATCCTACCATAGTTGAACATCGATTCTTTAATGGACCAAACCATCTAAAGTTATCCCACCATTACCTCGTGACTAGTTTGCAATGAAGTAGAATGTGATTATAAGTCTTCACATGTCTCCTAACAAAGAAAACACCAACTTATGTAGACAACTTTTTGTTTCCTAAAATTCTTCGCCATCAAAATCACCCCTCTAGTAGCTAGCCAAGTGAAGAAGCGACCTCGACACCTTAGGAATCCAAGCTGAATCATATGAAGACAATCCTCCACTCTCACCAAAAGCTTTTTGTAGAAGGAGTAAACACAAAACATTGTGTTAGTCTCTAACTCCCAACTCAAAGCATCGAGTTTGCCGACTAGCTCGCATTGCTTGTGAAGTAAAGCTAGCAATCTCTAAAACTCGGTCACCTCCAAATCTTGGAAATCTCTCATGAATCTCTATAGTCCCCAAAAACCCCCACCCCTTGTGTCCCCCTAACTTGCTGAACAGACAATTCCTTTTTGCAAGATACCTACCCTATACAAGATCGAAAAATCATCCTTTAGTGCTAAATCTCCACACCACTTCAGCAATGTATAATAAAAGGCTCCCCATCCCTTCATTATATTCCTCCACACCCCTTTTCTAAGAACTTAAACAACATAACTACTCTTACTGATTTCACAAATTTTCAAATGAACAAGAATGGGTCCTTATTAATCTTTGTCTTTATTGATGATATTATTCTTTTTTCTAGTAGCTGCAGAAAGTCTCTTCAGTTACTGATGGAGGCTCTATCAGGATATGAGAAAGTATCAGCAAGTTGGTCAAAAAACTTAAATCAATGTGTTATACCCGCACCCAATGCTCAACCTGAAGCAATCTCAAGGGTTGAGAGCTACAGGGACTGAGCGCATTTTTTCTCCTATCGAATACTTGGGATCTCCATTGTATGTTGGGAGGAAGAAGATATCAATATTCTCATAGATATAATCAAAGTGCTAAACAAAATTTCTGGCTAGCACACTAAATTCCTGTCTACTGGTGGAGACTCTGATGCTACAAAACAGTCGAGCTTGGGAGTGTTAAATAACTGATTGACATTGACGTTGTGAGTTACTTGATTCCGTCTGCAGTGCCTCGGAATCTTTCCTTATTTATATACAATGTTCTTATCATTGTCCAGACAGTATCATTTTGGACACATTTATACTAAACTATTCATAGAAGCTCGTGACTTGTACTACCAGGTTCAAGAAGTATTTCGGTCTTTCCACGTTGTTGATTCTAGAACTTGTTGTTTACGAGATTCAATGTCTCAACATTTATTCATGTTTGTTACATATCACAATGGGATTCTATTGATTTTGGGTTCGCCAAACAGATTGGGAATAGGTATCATTGTGGCTTAGGCAAATTGGATCATGACTTTGATGCAAAATGGACCTTTGGTCAAATCACAATCTTGGAAAGCCTCGTGTAAGGTTAAAAATTTGGTCAGCAAGCATATTTTGAGGAAGGTTGGAAAAGGGGATGCAGCTTTTTTATGACAAGGAAACTGAAGCCACTACCCGTTGGTTGTTCAGTGGAGTGGATGGGATCTCTTTTTCTTCCCAGGAGAACCTTTTATGTGACTTCAGACCATCTCCAACCCCACCCAATTTTCCTCTCCAAACTATATAAATGGAGGGGGGGGGGGGGGGGAATAGAGATATATATCAATTTTACACCAACAAGAATCAGTCAAACATAAACAATCTTAGGCATATCCATTGTTCATTGACAATGATTTCAGTCTAATTCACATCTGTCTGCCTTCCCTTTGGGGGTGAAGGGGGTGTTCTTGAGTTACAGCACAAAACAGCATCTTAACAGACAAAGAATAACTAATTAATTAAGTCATCAAATTCGATGATAAAAAGCAATCAGTTGGAGACACAAATTGTAAAATTTTCCACTGACATGAAACGACACGCACCTGCTGCATTAAGGAAGTAAATGCATCCTTTGAGAGACCAAAACCAATCGCAGCCATTTCTGCAACAGACTGAAAAACCGAGCAGTCACATTCCACAATTCTCAAACCAGTAGCATAATAAATAAAAGATGCAAATGCTTATAAGTTGTAACCCACCTCTACAGCAGATATCATCTTATATCCCCATGAGTCCATAGTACATTTCCATTCAGGAAAGCCCTCAGGTATTACTGGCTCTGAATTCAGTTCCTGCAAGTGTATAATGCTTGTTTTACTTACTAGCAGCAATTTTCAGGTCTTATGGAACTAATTGTCACCATTGATATCTCATCTTTGAATAACATAAATGAAATGGGGAAATGAGAGGAGAAACCTTAAAACTGGTAATCTTTGGACGGGGACCAACTCTCCACATGTATCTCCATTTAGGGTCTGGTCCAGATGGACTAGATGGTTGATTTTCTTTAGGCATTGCTTTAAGCTTCTCTTTCATTTCCTCATCAACCAGGCTACGTGGGACTTCAACTCCTTCAGGTGTCACCCCGACCTGTCAGACATTGACATGAATAGTTTTCCAAAAAAGAGGCTTAATGAGCACTTGAGCAGACTTGGAATTTATCGAGCCGATTGAGTACATCTATCTTTCTAGTTATTAATCGACAAAACTAGCTATCACTTCTCTATGATTGACAGCAAACCCATGAGAAGGAGAATTAAAGCAAAATAATTTTGTTATCTAAACATGCAGTACAAGCAGCAGAAAATACAAACTGTACGATTCAATGACATTTTTAAAGCTATTTTCACTTGCCAGTTCGTCGTTTGACATATGCAGACAATGGAGAATATAGTAAGTAAACCAAATCGGTCAGATGAGATAATTTCACCCAACAAAAGGCTATTTTTACTGGCCACATTATTTTTGCCAAGCTTGATAAAAGCATAAGTGGTCAAACAGAAGAAGAAGTCTTTACTTTATCATAAAACCCATGACCCTAATTTCTTCCAGTGCACAGTAGGTAAGCTGGAGCCTCACATGATAAGAAATCTAGAAAAAGGAATTCAGGCTAGGGTTTTGATTCATTGCCTTTGCTAATGCCGAAATTAATCCGTTTCTAGGTACTGAGGACACCAAACTGATCAAACTCAGATAAGACAACACACTCAAATTGGAGTAAATATAATGCCTAAACTAATCAGTATTTGAATGACTTTGATGTTGAGAGAGAAAATCATCAACAAGACTTGTGAATGATAAAAGCTTTGGAAATACAAAAGTTGGGGATGACCTGATAATGTAGATGAGGGCGCTCCTGAAGGCGCTTAAATTCTTCAGGCTGTTGGAAGTACTTTTCCATCATATCAATGAACTTATCATTATCTTCAGCGGTACACCTCGGATCCTTCACCAATAAAGCTCCAGTTTCTCTTAGGGTTCGACTCACCTCCAAGCACATACTCTTAATATGGGAATCCAACTCATCGCTACAGATTTCCAGATAGGGTGCCAGATCAATTACAGGAAGCTCCATTTCCAACTCAGTGGCTACTCAATGGCTACTAAATGCTAGTGGCTTCGACTTTCGCCTCTTTTTAGTGCCTGCCTAAACGGCGCACCGGATCACAATCTCTGCTGGTTTTCACTTTTCAGTTTTGATATAGGCTAATTACAACCCGCCTCATGCGCAAAAAATATTGGTTACACAAATAAATTAGTACTCTCTCAATTTATTATTACTATATTCTTAAAATTAATATGTAAAATCTAAAATCATGCCACGACCATCAAATAAAAAGTCATAATTATTATAAAAAAAAAAGTATTTATAGTAGAATAAAATGACAAGAAGAAAATAAGACGCACAAAGTGATACTAGTAGTTTTTCTCTGTTATTGTATGTTTTTCTTTTTACTTACGGAAAAAGTCCTAAAATACCTTTGAAGTATTGAAAATGTATACAATTATCCTCATCCACCTATTGGCCCCCAAATACCCTTCATATCCACCTTTGGGTCCAAATTTACCCCTTTATTAACGGACCAAAATTAAAAATAATTAAATAATAATTTTTAATTACGTGGCACTCAATCATTGGTTGTAATTTAATTATTTAAAATAATTTTAAACTCACCCATTACCCACCCATTTTAACTAAACCCGCCCCACTTGACCCAATTTTAAAAAAATCATCTAATTAAAATATCTTAAAACCTTATTCCTCCAATTTTCACAACTTCCATCGACTCAATTGTCTTCATCTTCTTCTTCATCGACATTTTGAAGTTCTTTAGAAAAAGAATCAACCAAAATTTTCAAGAATTGTTCTACAATATGCTGTAAACAATTCTCCCTCACAATATAGGCACCATATGTGTGTGACAAGATAAAACGGATTTCCAAAATGTGTCATAATCTTCAATGACTAACTTGACCATGTTCTAGCAGATAGACATTAACTTCTCAATTTTAGGTTGTTTACTGCCTGAGAAGTTTAAGGTACAAGCACTATTACAGCTGATGAGTCACTTGGTCTATGTGGGCAAAACTCATGTCGACGATGATAAATGATTTCATTATCCAAATTGGTTTCAAGTGTGACACTTACTTACAATTGACCATGTACCCTTGCTGGTTAATGGTCCAATTTTCACAACTTCCATCGACTCCAAGTTGCAGGATGAAGAAGAAGAAGACAATGGAGTCGATGGAAGTTGTGAAAATTGGAGGAATAAGGTTTTAGGATATTTTAATTAGATGATTTTTTTAAAAATTGGGTCAAGTGGGGGGGGGGGGTAGTTAAAATGGGTGGGTTTAAAATTATTTTAAATAATTAAATTATAACCAATGGTTGAGTGTCACGTAATTAAAAATATTATTTAATTATTTTTAATTTTAGTCCGTTAATGAAAGGGTAAATTTGGACTCAAAGGTGGATGTGAAGGGTATTTGGAGGCCAATAGGTGGATCGGGGTAAATGTGTACCATTTTCAATACTTCGAGGGTATTTTAGGCTCTTTTCCGTTTTACTTATTCTTGCTTTGGTTCTTACTTTGTTGCAAGAAGAGGGGTATATATAAGCATATATATACTTAGGCATCAATAATATTACATAGATATCTATTTGTCGTATGTATACTTGAGCACCAAATATATTATAAGAATACCCACTTTACAATACTTTGTAAATGTGTGTGTATATATGTTACCACAAAATATATTTATGTGTATATTCATTTCACAATATTCCCCTTTGGATGTCCTATGTAAAAAAAATATTTTGGTAAAAGAAAAGGTGCAGTAATACGCTTTTCAGATACCTTATTAATAGTATTTATCATAACAATCCAGTTGGATAAAATCCGGTTAAGAAAAAAAACAGTAGCGTATATTTACTCATTCTGATGAAGACATCACTTAACAACTTGAAGATGACATAGTCTAATTTTGTATCTCAACTTTTCAAAGGTTAAACTTGGTAATGCCTTGGTGAATATATTTGTTAAAATATCACTTGAACGAACTTAGAGCATTTATGTCACTCTTCTTTTGGAGATCATGAGTAATACATTTTATTAGATCTCCTATGATGTATCCTCCACTTAATTAAGTTATATATGCATTCATATAATGTTGTTAGATTGTTACTTTTCAAAGTATAATACCTTGAAACTTCATGTTCAAAAGGGAAAGCCCAGTTTTTGGGAACTGTGGTGATCTATAAGTCCTATCTACGGGTCACAAGAAGTCCTACGGGTCGAAGAAGTGAAGTTGTAGACTTGGGTTTGAGATTTTGAAATGCCAAGACCTAGTGGTTGACCTAAAAAGGGACAGGAGTAGGTTATTTGACGAGTCGTATAAAGTGGTCGTAGAATGAGTTCCACACTTGATTAAAATTTTGATTTACTCTGAATTCCACAGTTAGAGACTACGACCCATAGAAGGTGATACAGATCATTTGAGGTGAAAAACATTTAGACCTCCAATAACTTTATCTACGGACCACCATGACAAGCCGTCGAATATTCTACGGTTCATAGGTGGCACCCATAGATCAGTCCGACAGTTATTCTTAAAGGGTATTTGGGTCTTTTCCTATGTAATCAATACCTATACTACGTCGTTTTACCCCTAAATCAAAGCCTATAAATACTCTTACCCTTAGAAATTTCCCCCCAACTTATTCATTCCTTGAAATTCTTAAATTCTCTCCAAGGTTCTCTCCGAAAATCTTCTCTCTAGATTAAGGAAGGACGAGCTAGGATTCTCCAACAAATAAAATCTTCTTTGTTGTTCATTTATTAGGGCTTCAATCAAGGTATTTGAGAGTTCATCAAATGGGTTCCAATCACCCATTGAGTCCCCAAAGTTTCTTCAATTCTCCAATTCAATTGCCCGAAATATGATTAGGTTTTCATTCAATTCCTCATGGGTTCTATTTTTATAGATGCAATTGCTTGATTATGATCTTATTTTGATGATCTAGACTTATCTACATGTTTCTGGACTAACTACATGTGAACCCATGCATTGATCTATGGACCCTTGCTTATGAATTTATGAAGAAGCTCGAATCTATGAATATATTTTTATGAAATCGTGCATATTTTTACTAAAGCAATGTGTGACTTAATTAAGCTTATAGATAATGATATTTATATGTTGGTCATATGACATCTAGATTGGCCCTCAATGTTTTTAACTTATTTCCCTAAATTAGGCCTTGAATAGTATGCTATTCGGATATGTCATTAACGATTATGGATAATGCTCTTGAAACTATACCCACTAGTAGTAGGACATTTTTAGTATGAAGTTAATAACTATGATCCTTATAAAACTATTATGAAAAGGTCATGGATGGTGAAAGATTTTCTCACGCATGGCCTAAGGAGCTACTCTATGATGTTTTTGGCTTGGATTAGTATTTTAATTGTACTTTTCCATGAATGATAATATGAATATGATTAATTACTATTGTGTGAGATTTTTACTTAGCGTTGAGTGTCTTTCAGGTGGAAGCTCAATTAGGTTACTTATGCATAGCAATCTCTAATCCTAAACTATTTGTCCTCATAGGAGTTGTCTTATATGATCTAACCAGTAAATCCAACTATATCATATGACATGATGTGTACGAGTTCTACCTTGGCAAATAAAATTTTCCTTCTTTCATTATGATAGAACTGAATACCATGTTATAGCTCATATTGTAACACCTCAAAAATCAGATCTACAAAAGAATTGTAGAATCTACTTGAAGCAGGAAACCACAGTAGGGTTCACGGACAATGATAGGGTCCACAGTCTGTAGACATGCTCGTGGCCCAAACTTGGACGTCACATCTAGACGTTAGACAATGGGACCCTTCACGGGTCGTGGTGGCATCTGCGGTGTCGAACCACTAAATCCCCTAACTTGTCTTTTAGACCTTCCAGGTCTAAGTGAAAACCACGAACACTTTCACGCTATGTGGTCCTTCGCATGGACCATGGGATGGCCCATGGGAATTAGACAGTGGCCTCCCTTGGCCAACCCTTAGACTCCCACACCAAGTGAAGACCGCAAACACTTTCAGGGTCCATGGTCCAACCCTTCAGACTCCCACACCAAGTGAAGACCGCAAACTCTTTCATGGTCCATGGTTCATCAAACGATCCGTGGGAGCTAGTAGACTCCCAACCTGAAGCCTCCAGACCTCAGCCCAAGTGAGGACCATGGGACCCTTATGGTTCGTGGTCCTCCACACGATCCATGGTAGTGGTCGCAGTCCAGACCCCTAGATTTTTCAATATATGTCCAAATCACGAACAATCTTGACGGTCTGTGGTCCCTTTCACAGTCCATGAAGATGGTCGTGGTCATCCCGTCTACAACTTTAAGTTAGGGCTATTTCAGTCTTTTCCTATTTTGTTAGACTTCTAAACCTCGTCGTTTTAACCCTAAATTTCGTGGTTTTGGCTAGTTTTATCCTAGAAATATAATTAGAACTTACCTAAGTCAAATCATTAATCAAACTTAGAGAAATTAAAGCTTTATAGGAGAAAAGAGGTCAAGAACCCTATTTCAAGACTTAGTAAGATTTCATCAGTTCCAACCCCGAAATCAAAAGATTTTTCTGTGGAATTCGTTTCATCACAAATTATGTGGTATTTCATTAGCAGATTCCTTGCATCCATTAGGTCCCAAAAATCTAGTCAATTTCTTGATTACCTTATTATGAACAGACCTAGGGTTTCTAGAATTACTTACATATATGCTGCAAATCAGATTATTACGTTATTACTAAATTTAGTGCAATGGATAGATAGAGTCCCATTTAACTACCTACCCTAAGTAGTACGTTCTTTTAGGAGACTTAGTTCATTCAATTAATTTAAGACTCCCCTTTCGGAATTCCTACCTAATGCAATGGATAAATAGTGTCCCAGTCCACTACCTACCCTAAGTAGCATACTCTTTTTTAAAACTTAGCACATTCATTACTTTTGTGGGAGTTAGCTTAACCGACATAGACCATGAGAGCTAGACATGGAATCCCGATATTAACCCCTATCGGATGATGGATCCTCACTTGCCTAGAGTAAGGTCATTCTCTTAGCTTTTGCATGGCTTGACCAATAGCTACACCTACGCGGGCGCATATTTAAGGGATAAGGAGATTGCTACTAAGTAACTCATTCTCTACTAACGAGGAGTACTCATCTCAAAAGGTACATTGGAATACAACATCTCAACTCATGAATTGTAACCACCCCTTCTTCATATCCTCTCGGTGTAAGGCATAATCCCCGCGGATTATAAACATTATATACTATAGGTTAAGGATATCTAGTGAACACCACATCTCAACTCACTAAGGGCATTCATCCTCCGAGCTATCTTAGAAAGCTCTTAGGATGTTGTGAGGTTGCTACTAAACACTTCATCTCAACTCACGAAGAAAATTCAGCCCTTAACTCCCCTTGTTATTCATTCATTTAAGTGTGTGTGTGTGTGTACATGTGAAAACACCTTGCGTATAAGCATAATTTCATTTATATCAACTTCTATAGATTTTTTAGACCTTCATTCATCAAATTACACAGTTTTACATGTTTCACATAATCACGTACTTCATTTAGGAATAATCTAAGCACAATATGTAATTCAAGCTCCACAATATACAATACAAGAACCATCTTCATTATAACTTAATTTCACATATTAGGCCTTTAAAGACATACTTACAATACATACTAAGTATAATCGAATTCATCAAGTAAACACCGCCACCTAGAAGGTGGACCATACCACTCAAGAGCAATTTATAATAAGAATTATACACTATAAGTAACTCACCATTTAACAAAGACATCACAAACTATGACCAATTCCTCAATATTTCATTATACTAAGGTCCTTAGGTCAGTATCTAAATCATAATAACAACATAAGGAAGCCAAAGTTTATACCCTACACAAATATATTCATTTAACCCATTTCTTAAATAAAAGTTGAAAATATGCATAACATGATTTCATTAGGGTTTAAAAATTAAAATCATCACTTAGTACTAGAAGAACACATTTAAATCATTGAAACACTTTTACAAGAAGACCCATGCTTAGAATAAAAGATAGAAGAAAGTAGAATTTGGAAACCCATTTTGAAATCTTTTGGAAATGACTCCTTGAATACCTCAATGAGAAGGAAACCCACTAATTTTTGGCTAAGAAACACGTCCAAACAAGCCCTCCTAGTTATCCTTGAGTCTTAGCTCCAATGGTGACTTTAAGAGAGTTTTTCTTTAGAGAGGCTGATTGAATATTTAAAGTAAGGGGTCTTGTCTAGGTCTAGGACTTAAAACTAATCTGATATAACTTAAAAACCTTAAAAATATCATCCTAGGATCATAAAAGACTTAGGGTATATTTACACAAAACACCCCAAGCTGGCAGCGTGTCCTACAACTTTTCCTGGACACCATCGACAGACCTAAGCAACGGGGCGTCGACTGAAAGACGGCCCGTGCTGCTGGGGGTCATTTAGGTATACATTTGTTGAATGGAAGGTTGATCCTTACACGCTTAGTCCTATCCCACACCCCTAGACGACGGGGTGTCGTCTTGACAAATGGTCCGTAGGTTAGTAGGCGTCGTTTGAGCAGTGGTCAGGCAGCTCGAGTGCTAAGTGTTGGTCCTTTTCTTGGACCCCTTGTGGGTCCTAGGTGGGGTTGTTACCAAACATTAAACCCCTAAACTTAGTATTTTAGGTCTAATAAACATCCATCCCACATCAATTTTGATTAAAACGATCACGTAAAATTCGCTCAAACACCGCAAGACACATAAACACTTTCTAAGACACACCTTCCGAACGTCATGGACGTTTTTGGACGTTTGACCTTCAAAATTAACCAAACTTCAAAAAATGCCTAATAACATCAATATAAATAATTTTAACTTAAAATTAACTCAAGAAACAATTACGAAGCTCTAGTTCACCTTAGTTCATTTTAGGGTGTTACATTCTCCTCACTTGGAATAACATTCGTCCTCGAATGACACTAATACTTTAAGACCATAAAAGACTCACTTAGAATCACATAACACATTACAATCATGATAAAAACACTCAAAATAAAATCATCAACTAGAAAGGAGCACTATTTCACATTTTCACACACTTTCCAATATAAGCAACTTCTGCAAACTTCACAATTTCAAAATTTATCCTTATCTTCCTTTTATTGAGGAACTAGATTCTCCAACATTAATCATGCTCAAATACAACACTTTTACACACATTGAAACTTCAATGAAGGGCAAGGCAAGTTTTTCAAAATTTAAAAATTTTACAGTGAGCATCACTGTAACATTGTTAAACATGCAAATTTTTGAAAATCCATTCTTTGAGAAATTCATCAACATGACATGATCGTATGAAGTATAAAACCATATAAACTCATCTCATTACAAAAAAACAACAATCATAAAGATTTAAGACTTACCGGGACTATCAACTCCGAATTAGTTATCCTTTCTAGCTCCCATCCATAGGAAGGGTTCTTCTTTGGAGCATTAGGATCTAGGGATGCTTGATTGACCTTTTTCTCTCTTGCTTTGATGCTAGGGCAATTCCTCATCTTGTGGCCTTTGGTACCACAACTAAAACAACCATCCGTTTCGTTAAGACACCTACCCAGAGGTTGCTTCCCATAAGTAGTACACCTATTACTCTCAAAAGTATGGCCACCACCTTGGGAATTTTGGTTTGGAGCCTTCTCCTTGTTTCCCATGGAAGAATATTGGTGATAGAACCTTTTCTTAGGTTTTTGGTGACTAGAATCATCCGACCTAGGCCTCTTACCCTCTTGCCTTATCTACCTAATTTTTGACTCCTCAATTTGTTGTGCATACACCATAATCCTAGAAATATCCATGTCATTAAGAATCACTGCCATACAACACTCTTTCTCCACCGAGCTAGACACTCCAATCACAGATTTGTTCATCCTAACCCTAGGGTTGGCTACCATGGTTGGGACATACTTGGAGAGTTGGGTGAATTTGAGAGAGTACTCTTGCACACTCATTACCCCTCGAAGAAGGTTCATGAACTCAAACATATTTTTCTCCCTCCACTATAGGGGAAACAATATATCTAGGAAAGCCTCTTTGAATTCCTCCCAATCAACTGGACCTCTTTCTAAGGGTCTCTCACCCCTACATTTCTCATACCACACTTGAGCCACATCCTTGAGTTAATAAATGACTAACTCTGGTTTAACCCTAGGGGTCACACCCATAGCATCTACCATTTTGAAAACCTCATCTATGAAACCTCATGTGTCTTCATCCACCTTAGTGCCATGAAAAGTGGGAGGGTTCATCCTCATGATATCCTGAATTCTAGAGGCGGGTGTACTCACATTAGGTTGAGGTCTAACTCCTTGATTAGCTTGGGAAATAAAGTGATTATTGACAACATGAGCTTTAGCCGTCAAGAGTTGGGTCAAATTCATTATAGCAGCCATCAACTCCACATTAGTCATATCTCTTTCAACAAAAGGAGCTTGAGGCATTGGAGGCACTTGGGTCACTTGAGGGAACTTGAGGTTCTTGAAGGGGAACCTCCTCATTCTCTTCCCCTACGCCAACAATAGGAACTTGTTCAACACGGGGAGGGATCCTCTTATTAGCTACACCTCCCTCCTCCCTTCTAGTGGTTGATCTCCTCGTATTCATGTCCTATAAACACAAAGAGAAGAGTTTGATAAAAGACACCTTATATAACTCAAATCTAAGGCACGACATTAGAATAGAGAAGAAAGTGAAACTTTTATCATCCTATAGCCTCTTGTCCATGGATGTGTTGCGACTCACACCAATGACCAAGATACTACTAGATGTGTCTTGTAAGACTTTTATACCCTAAAATGTTTCCTATAACCTTATGCTCTGAAACCAAGTTTGTCACGACCCGAAAGTACCCCCTAGAAGCTAGGAAGAACACTTGGGTCATGACCGGGCGTACTTGACCCTTTGGGGTCTTGTACAATCCCTTTAACTATCGTTAATTACATAAGACAAAACGAAGAGTGGAATTTAAAACTTTTCACGAATAAATTACTTAAAGGAAATCTTTCATAAAAACTTAAAGAATCTCATCGTCACAATCTAACTTAACACATGACATAATATCTTAGGGACAAACCTTTACATTGAAAGAAAAATACATAATAAGTCTTAATAATAAAACTAGGAAACATACACTACGTCCTCAAATATATGAGGACAGACCAAATATTTAGAGAGTAGGTTTCCAAAGCTTCACCTTCAAATCTGCAAAAGCTTCCAACCTTTACTTATAGAGTATAGAAAAGTGTGAGGTCTATAAAAATAATGTATTAAGTATGACATATGCAAAAATCATGTAAAAAGGGACATTTTAGTAAAATAACCTTTCATGAAAAATAGTTAAAAAAACATTCATGAATTCAGAAAAAAAACATAAACAACATAAATTAAAACTTAGACAAGAATTTCCATAATTTTTATAAAAAGATGCACTTTACAATAACCTTTCCAAACTTTACAGTAAACTAGTGAAACCTTATAGTCAACCAATTTGACTTCAAAAATAGTGAACTTCCATGGTATTTCCAATGAGGAAGTGAACTCATTTCTGTAGGAGTTTCCTTACCGAGGATATCCTAAGACTCTCCAAGGTAAGACATGAAGGAAATGCACATACACCTCCATCAATACACACCAAAGAGATCCTCAAGACTATCCCTTTTCGGTTTACTCACCTCGAGAGAACAAGCCACCACTCCATAACAAGACATTGGGAGAACACTCAAATAAGACACCAAGACTTCCTTTTCGGAATGCATACTTAGTGCAATGAGTAGATGGCATCTCATACCACCACCTAACCTAAGTAGTACACTCTTTTAGAGGGCTTGGCACCAAGACTCCCCTTTTGGAAGGTCTACTTAATGCAATGGATAGATAGAGTCTCATTCCACTACCTACCCTAAGTAGTACGTTCTTTTAGGAGTCTTAGTTTATTCAGTTTATTTAAGACTCACCAAGACTCCCCTTTCGGAATGCCTACCTGGTGCAATGGATAAATAGCATCCCATTCCACTACCTACCCTAACTAGCACACTCTTTTAGGAGACTTAGCACATTCATTACTTTTTTGGGAGTTAGCTTAACCGGCATAGACCATGAGAGCTAGACATGGAATCTCGATATTAACCCTATTAGATGAGGGACCCTCACTTGCCTAGAGTAAGGTCATTATCTTAGATTTTACATGGCTTGCCCAATAGCTACACCTACATGGGCGCATAGTTAAGGGATAAGGAGATTGCTACTAAGTAACTCATTCTCTACTAACGAGGAGTACTCATCTCCAGAGGAACATTGGAATACAACATCTTAACTCACGAAGTGTAACCACCCCTTATTCATATCCTCTCGGTACTAGGCATAACCCCCACGATTCTAAACATTACATACTTTAGAATAAGGATAATTAGTGAACGTGACATTTCAACTCACGAAGGGAATTTATCCTCCAACCTATCTTAGAAAGCTCTTAGGATGTAGTGAGGTTGCTACTAAACGTTTCATCTCAACTGAAAAAGAGTGTTCACCTCAAAAATCCCCCTTTTACTTAACTTAGCTTCATTCATTCATTTAAGTGTGTGTGTACATGTGAGCACACCTTGCATATAAGCATCATTTTATTTATATTAACCTCTATACATGCTTTAGACCTTCATTCATCAAATTACACACTTTACTTGCTTCACATAATCACGTACTTTATTTAGGCACAAGCTAAGTACAATATGTAATTCAAGCTCCACAATATACAATACAAGAACAAATTTCATTATCACTTTATTTCACATATTAGGACTTCAAAGACACACTTACAATACATACTATGTAAAATCGAATTCATCAAGTAAACACCGCCGCCAAGAAGGTGAACCACATCACTCAAGAGCAATTTATAATAAGAATTATACACTATAAGTAACTCACCATTTAACTAAGCCATCACTACATATGACCAATTCCTCAATATTTCATCATACTAAGGCCCTTAAGGCAGTATCTAAATATTAATAACAACATCAGAAAGCCAAAGTTCACACCCTACACAAATATATTTATTTCACCTATTTCAACTAAATGTTGGAAATATGAATAAACTTGAGTTTATTAGGGTTTTGACATTAAAATGATCAATTAATACTAGAAGAAACATAGTTGAATCATTGAATCACTTTTACAAGGAGACCCATGCTTAGAATCAAAGATAGAAGAAAGTTGAGTTTGAAAACCCTTTTTGAAATTTTTTGGAAATGACTCCTTGAATGGAAGAGGCTTCAAGGATGGATACCATACCTCAATGAGAAGTAAACCCACTAATGTTTATTGATAAACATGTCCAAACCAGTCGTACTATTTCTCCTTGAGTCTTAGCTCCAATTGTGACTTTGAGAGAGTTTTCTTTAGAGAGGGAGTTTGAATATATGAAGTGAGGGGTCTTGTCTAGGTATAGGACTTAAAACTAATCTAATATAACTTAAAACCCTAAAAATATCATTCTAGGGTCATAAAACACTTGGGGTGAATTTACAAAAGACACCCCAAGCTGGAAGCGTGTCCCACAACTTTTGCAGGATACCATCGGTGGACCAAGCAATGGGGCGTTGACTGAAGGACAACGCGTGCTGCTGGGCGTCGTTTAGGTCTGAAGCTGTTGAATGGAAGGTTGAGCCTCCCACACTAAGTCCCAACCCACGCCCCTAGACGACGGGCTTCGTCTTGACAACGGTCTGTAGGTTGCTAGGCATCGTTTCAGCACTGGTGAGGAAGCTTGAGTGCTAAGTCTTGGGTCCTCTTCTATGAACCCTTGTGGGTCCTAGATGGGGTCGTACCTGGACGTTAAATCCCTAAACTTAGTAATGTAAGTCTAAGAAATATCCCACATCAATTTTGATTAAAATGAACATGTAAAACTCGCTGAAACACCTCAATACACATAAACTCTTTCTTAGACACTCTCTGAATGTCATGGATGTTCTTGGACGTTTGATCTCCAAACTTAACCAAACTTCACACAATGACAAAGAACATCAATATAACTCATTTAACTGAAATTTAACTCAAAAACTATCACAAAGCTGTAGTTCACCTTAGTTCATTTTAGGGTTCTACAGTAGGGGTGACCTTAAAATCACTCATCTCATCACAAGGAACTCTAGCACACCGACACCACTGTGTGATCATGTCAAGGAAAGGAAGTGAGGTTTTTATCTACTTGGTCCTCATTTACATCTCATGCTCTTTAATCAGTCCATTTTAAATGATCTTCCTGAACATTATCATTCCAAGGCAGGCCGCCTTAGGGTGGCAGAGGGTGGGCTCGTTCTGAGATAACATGATGGTGTTGCTAACAAGCAGCAATATTCATGTCGTTCTTCTAAATGAGGACCCCTACCTCTATCCACCTCGGGGTGGTATCGAAAGTCAATGTTGAAAAACATCCCATTAAGTTATCCAGGGACTGGGTAATAGGCAAGCCCTAATATTTTAGTGTAGCACCTAGAGTTTGTTCCTACTGCACTCAACTTCATTTCCCCGGATCATGACCGACTTCATTAGACTGAAAGCATTGTCTATCTTCTACCCCTTTGACACTCGCTTCCATATGTTGTATAAAACTCTTGGACACAAATAGGAATATAGGGGCCTCGGGGCCTAGTGAACTGCTCAATCTAGTGGAAGTGGAGGGTGTCCCTCACTATGGAGTACCTATCAACTAGGCCCTCTACAAAAAGTAGCTTCTCCTCCAAAATAGTCTGCAACCCATCATCTTTTAATATGTTGAGTAGCCTGGTAGGAGGGACCATTGGTGGCACTAAATCTATAAAAGGTGCCGAAGTCGGCAATGCAACTGCTATTTAGGTGGCTGGTGGAGCGCTAGGGGAGTTCGTGCAAGACCTAGCACAGATCTACGATCTCCTAGAATGTAATGGCTTGTCATCCTCTAGCTCAAATACTAGAACTTGAGAGTCAAACGACTTTCCCTCACTATCGAATTTATGCTACGGAGTCTCAGATATAGGCCTCTTGCCTTTGCTTTTTCCTCCATTTGAAGGCTTTTTCGTCCCCCTTTTAGAAGGATTGACTCCCCTTAATTTATCACCACACTTCGTGTTCTTTTACGAGGCGGCATGTCAAGATTCATTCTAGCTATGCCTGCAAAAGCATCAGAGAAAAATTAAGAAATAATTCAAGAAAAAATTGAGAAAATAGTTCTTAGATAGACTTACCGAATCGATAGGCAAGTCACCTAATCTCTTCGGTGAGCCATATCGGGTTCTCCAAAAGGATTGACTCAGAATTTTCTCAGACAAATGGTCTGTCGGCAATGGGAAGGGCCTTTTGGCGAGCAAGGACTAGCCCGCCAAAAGTCACAGTGCATTTTAGGGGTTAGAGGCATAGAAAGGGAGATCGAGAGAGATCATTGGTGAGTATTCGAAAGCACTCAGTGAATCTCAAGCTTCTCGTTAAATGTTACAGAATCTACACTCAAAAATTGCTTGAAATTAAAGGTGATCAAGGAGGATTTGGGAAGCCGCTGAGTGGTTCCTGAGCTTGACCCAACTTGCAAAACTACCCGACATGCTTGATTTCAACCCCGACTTATAAATTCAACCCTACACCCCTCGAAAATAAAATCAAACATGCACGCATTCAACTAATTAAGACTCATTATACCAATGCAATTGGGATCTTAGACTTCTTTTGATTTGGCCAAATTTGGCTATTTTATGACTTTTTCCCTTTGGAATGATGTCAAACACTCCATCATCGGAAAAATATGTCATTTAGAACAAATAAGAGCTACTTAAACTTCACTTGATTAGACCCAACATCAACAAAACATGACCCAAATTTTTTTTATCAATTTTAAGCACAAAAACTTTGGGAAATCAATGATTAGGAAATTTAGGCGATATATTCAAACTGAAATAGGCACACAAACACGCATTTAAAAATCAGGAAGGTCAGCACACAACACTTAGACAAAAATAATTTCAAATGAGTAAATATTCCTAATTACAAGTTCGGGGTTTGGAAAACTAACCTTTAATGCTGATTAAAAAAGTTGAAATTCTAGGCATCAAAGAATCCAACTCCAACACACAATTGAAGACTAAATAGCGGAAAAATACAAGAATAGTAGGAAAATATAGTACGAGCGTGAGTTTGGAAAGTTTTAATGTGAGAAAATATGATAGATTTTGATGTTTTGGCATTTAAAAATGTCTGGTTCTCGCCCATTAAGCGACAGAAGTTTTGTTCGCCAACCCACTCGGTGATACGCTGAGTGGGCACTTAGCTTGCCGAGTTTTGTCGGACCTCCAGTTAATGTGGTGGTCCAAACGACAGACAAAATCGTGATCGATTGCCTGATTGGTAATTTGCCAATCTTCTCTTGGGCTCACCAACTTTTATGGACTCCAATTTTAAAATTCCTTAAGTCCAATGGCGTTCCAAGTCGGGCTCAGTCACCTCTTTGATTAGTCACTGATTGGACATCTTTCTCGCAAATCTTCCCTTTTCAACAGGCTTTAACCTGCATAATCAACACATGATTATTTTTAGAATAAAAATAAAGCAAATAAAAGTTGGGTTGCCTCCCAGGAAACACCTTCGTTAACATCGTGACACGACGCAAGTCCAAGATCAAACCTCAATTTTTGGGTTGGCCGCAGTATCACTAGGTAACCCCTCTTATTTTCTTGGGTAGAGACAAGACAACACCTGGTCTGTTCAGAATTGTAGCAACTGAATGAACATGGAATGAGAGGTTGTCATTTGGTTTAGTATTAAGACATTTTTGGTTTAGTATTAAGACATTCTCTCTTATCTCTGTTAACACTCTATCCTTTTCTTCAACTTTGTGATGAATGAGTAAGAGCACCTCTTCTATTTTCCCACCCTGATGCTCCTTTGTACTTCGACGCTCGTGGGGGGGGGGGGAGAGAGTGTACCTCTCTTTTCTTTGATACATTTTTTCCAATTCCTTAACCTTTTTGGACAAGAAATCTAGTTGACCTAATAATATGGCCAAGTCTTGGTCCTTTGTTGTTTCCTTGTTGGTCTCAATTATGCCATCAAGGAGTTTGGTTGCTGCCTCATATGGTAGTCATAGAAGACTTACCCAAGAAGAGTTTGTCAGCCAATCTAGTGACTCAAATCTTAGCCACAACTCCAATTGTCTAAAACTTAAGATGTTATCCCTAAGAATCATCATCCTCAAAGGGAAGAGGTCTATTTGGTCACTGTTGCTACAAGATATCTTCAATTACTCTACTATAAATCAACAGACAAACCAATACTAAAAGTAAGTTGATTTAAGTATAACTGACAAAAATGAAATTCAACTTAACTAAAGAATATTAACCAACGTTACTGCTCAGAAATGACGCCAGTTTGGTCAAATAACGCTATCAAAGACACTTAATCCAATTTTAAGAGTCAACAATCGTCAGTTAATACATAACCCAACCAATTGGGTTGGGATTGTTCCCATGGGGAGAGGTAAGTGCTTAATATTTAAGAGTAAAGTGTGAACATGTTCAAGTTAGTCATAGGAATAGACAACAAATCAAGGGGTGACACATATGTCAGATAAAGGAGGTTTTGGTTTTAACTATCAACTACAACAACAACAAATAACACGAAGATAACAATAATGAGACGGGTTCGTGGGATGTGATTCAATTATAGTCTAATATTGACAAATGAGTAATTGCAATGATTAGAAAATAGTTTTAAATCAGTGAATAAGGTATACTTTGGTAGGGATAAACTTTCTCTCAAACAATTTTCCTCGAGTCAAGTTGATTTCTCTCAAACATCAACAAGCATGCAAATAAGAAAAACCTACACTTTAGTCCATTCACACTCTCGAGTTGAATGTGGGAAAAAGGCTTAGGATTCACTTTCTCGGGCTGAACCCTTGGGAAACTAATACCCATAAACTATCAATCAAGAATCTTTGATTTAAAATCTCTCTCTTGAGCAAGCTAAAAACACGAACGTAGAACTGCATTTGCAACTACAGTTCTTTAAATTAAACCACAATTCATGATTGGAATCACTTCTAAGCAGAATTTAAACTAACAATTAGCAACACACATAAGCTAAATCAGTCCATATTCACATAATCACACCCCAAGAATTAGGGTTTTGGCTTGATATCATAAAAAGACGCACATCCAATTCTCAATAATGGAAAACATTGATTCTTTAAAGATAAGGAAATGTGTCTCTCAATTAAGAATACTCAATATTAAAAAAATAAGATACTTGATAATGACAAAAACCTCTAAATTAAATGTTCAAAAACATATTTTAGTTGCCAAAAAAATATTTTTATGGACCATTCGGTGCAGTAAGTCAGGCTCGCTGATCAGCTCGGTGATCCTTCCTTTGGATCATTTTATCACCTTCCTGCCTTTGGCCCGCAACATTTTCAAGTTCTATAACTTTGGGAGATCAACACTGCATCATGGAACCATTCAGCGACTCATCGATTGCTTCTTTCTCTTGCCAACTTGGTTTTCTCCTTCAAGGCTTGGTACACTGGAAATTTAAGCAAGGTGATAGCCATTCGGAGACTCGCAAAATGGACTTAGCATTCACTAGGCTTTCATTTATTCATTCTTTCAGCTCGCTGCATTCTTTTTTTTCAAACTAGTAATCATGCTTTGTTTCTCAAACAAAATATCAGGAAATCAAGGATTTTACATTAGTTATTTGCACAAAGCAAGAATTTAAGGACACTAAATCTATCAAAATAAATACCTAAATCATTCCAAATCTAGGACTCATCATTCACCCAGAAAGAGTTGAATCTTCATCGGAGGAGGTGACTTAAATTCCTCAAAGTGTATGACACGAAAGTTCTTTACCATACTGGTAAGGCCAATATAGTGGTTGATTCTTTCACCAGACTATCTATGGGTAGTGTATCCTATGTTGAGGAAGAAATGAAAGAGCTAGCAAAATATGTTCACCGGCTTGCTCGCCTACAAGTTTGCCTTAAAAGTCACATCAAATGGTAGGGTGATAGTTCACTATGGATCAAAATCTTTGTTGGTAGAGGATGTTTTGGAAAAAACCGAGAGTGATCCTATATATTCAGTTGAAAGATTCCACTAATCAGCAGAAAGTTGAGGTTTTCTCTCAAGTGGGAGATGGCGAGCTTTGTTACCAGGGTCACTTGTGTGTTCCTAATGTGGGTGAGTTTAGGAAACAGATCCTAACAAAATCTCATACTCAAAGTATTTCATTCATCTAGGTGCCACTTAGATGTAGCATGATCTACGAGAAGTCTTTTGGTGATAAAATATTATGAGGGGCATAACATACTTTGTGGCTAAGTGTCCTAATTGTCAACAAGTTAAGCTTGAACATCAAAAACCAGGAGGTATGACTCAAGAGATCAATATTCCTTCATGGAAGTGATGAGTGATAGAGATGGACTTCATTATGGGTTTACGTCGTACCCTCAAACATCGTGACTTCATTTGGGTAAAGTGGGCGGAGTTACTAAGTCCGCTCACTTCTTGGCTGCCAAGACTACAGATTCAGCAAAGGACTATGCAAAACTCTACATTCATGAGATAGTCAGGTTTCACGGGGTTCCCTTGTATATTTTCTCAGATAGAGGTTCTCAGTTTACCTCTCACCTCTGGATATCTTTTTAGAAAGGTCTTAGTACTTGATACGCTTAAATTATACCTCCTTGAAGAAGTATAAGTGATCGTTATCAAGTAAAGAACCTAACTTGGAGGTGGAGGTTAATCCCACGAGGAATATGGTTTGTACTTAAACTTAAAGTTACAATTATATTCGTTTAGTCAACGTACGTGAGATTTGTGAAAAAAATTCTGGAAATTATATGAACAATTAGTGATCAAGATTCAAACTTTAGTTGTTATCAAGATGACAGAGAAACTAGGGTGTAAGTTGTCCCATAAGCTCATAACGTGGTAATCCTAGTAATATTAATCCTTTCCTATTGTATTGCATGCAAAGTAATAAGTTAGGTAGCTCTAATTCCTTGGTCTAGCAACTAGAGCATTTCACCTAGCACCTTGGTTTGGCTACGTGTGTATAAAATACTAACCCTTACCTTTACTTCATATTAGAAATCACATCGATGTATGACTTAGTTTTCACCCCTACACCAATAGACATTAGGCTATTAGATAGTGTCATACTAAATTTATGTTGATAATTATTTTCTTGTTGATTACAACCTTGGTTCGGAAAGTAGCAAAGATGCGAGTTCTAACATTGGCACCCTTAAAAAGACTTGTAAAATAAAGAATTATTAATGGATGAAACAACACTATTCAAGAATTTCTTAGTTACTATCTATACTATATTAATCTTTCATGGTTCCCCCAACCCTACTTGTGGATTTAGTTACCCATAGTAGAAAGAACACAATCCATACTTTTGGATGAAGAAATGATGAATTTACGGAATAAGAAGAATAAAACTAGAATATCAACTTATTTCAAAGTCAAAATCTTCAAAACGAACTGAGGAAACTAATAATTGCTAAAGGTCGAAGTTAATCTCCAAATCCACTTACTAGAGCAAAAGTAATAAGGTCTAACTACCTAAAAAACGATGTTTACATGCCCAATACATAGAAAAACAAGTTCTAACTAAAAAAGAAACGAGATAAGAAAATAATGTTTCAAATGAAGTTTTGATCTACGTTACTGACCTACAGACTGTGGATTGACCTATGGTCCATGGGTCTCTTCTATGTCTCAGGACTTAGATATTTTCTTCAACTTCAAAATATACAAGTCTCATCTCTAATCGACTGCAAATAATACGGGTTGTGGATCGATCCATGGTCCGTGGATCTTCCTCCGTAGATCCATACATAGAATCTTCAAAATTATGTACTGGAATCCCTTCTCTAAATCATTTAACGGACTTGTAGTACGGCTTGTAGGTCTATGTACGATCTGTCGTTTGTAATTGTGGTTCCACACTTGGTTAAGAATTCCATGATTTTCCTTCAAGCCTTTCATGACCATCTCATCAACCATCTACAGAGCGTGAATGGACCTACTGTTCGTAGATCATCTCCGTAGATGCCCTTTTCTGCACATCCTTAAGTTGTGTCTCTCTATTTCCACGTCCGAACATATTTCCTGCAAACATGATAAAAATGCATTAAACCATTATAAAATGGACCTAGTCACACACAACTCTTCTGTGAAATGTATTAAAAATATTGTAATACTATGGTATATCATCACCCTCAACATGAATTCGTTGTTTGTCCTTAAGCGACACAATAAGACTCTAAAAGACACTTGTATAGAAGCAAATATTCAAGCACAAGCAATCACATGGCTTTCTATATCGACTCTCCTTTTGAGTGCAAATCTTTTCTCTTGGACTTAAAAAGCTAACTCATGCGAATCAAAATATTACAAAGATCGACCTATCAACACACAACAAACACTATTTCAGTATCACCAAGGTACAAACTTTCCGACAATGCCACTACTTCCCTTACTTCAAATGAAATCCCCTTTTTCACACAGTAAATATGTTTTTAGGCACAAGGATTCATCCAATACTGATACTTCGATGTAATTTCAAGTGCAGTTAATGCTCAATACCATAGGATCGCCCTTATATTCACTGCTTAGACTTCCAAACTAGCTCCTAAGATCACTATATGACTTTCTTGGCTTGTAACCTACACTCGAGTTCAAATGTTGTACATTTGGGTACTATTTAGTGACTTTCTTCCCTCTTTGACATTACATTAAGATTTTTACCTATTTTTGCCTTATTTTGACATCCTATATTTTTATCTTCTTTCCCTTAACTCCTTTTGATCATGGACGTGACTTTCAACTTTTTGTATCTTTATTTTTCACTTTATTTTTTTTCTTACATTTAATATTCTTTTGATTTCAACACTTTTGATCGCCTTTTTTTGCACAAATTAAGTCACAACTTCTTGTCACTTTCCATTTTCTATTTTTATTGCTTAACTCTTTTCATTTCCATTTTTCTTTTGGTTTACGCTTTCATAGCCACCCTCAACTAATGGACTTTTTATTGGTTGAGGTGCACAATACCCGATGTCAGATCAAGGCAAAGATTGAGCTCACTTTTTGCATTAGCCACTATCAACTTAGGCTTTTGGCTTAAGTCAAGGTGCACATGTCCATGGAGGGACTAGGTCCAACAAAGTAGATTATGGGAAGGTGAGTTAAGATATTTTAAAAAAATGGTCTAATTTAGGCTCAAAAAACATTTGGATCAACTGGGGAATTCAATTCATTTGGTTGGATTTGTTTAAGCATTTTGTGGACTTATTTGGACAATGGCCTATGATCACATCCTAGTCTTTAGAGTGTATTATCTTAGAAGGACTAATCGAGCAAGTTATAGATTTGTAACAATCCAAAAATTCCATGACTTGCACTAGAGCTTAATCTATTGAATATTGTTAAAATTATGTTTCCAGAGCTATATTAATGTAATAAGTTCATTTAGAAAAGGCTGGAGCCAAAATGACAAAGAAAGACCCGGAAACTAGCTAAATTGAACTAGTTGACGTCCCTATGTTTGGTGAAGGTTTTAAAGTGTCAATGAAATCTAAAACTAGTAAAAAGATTTTTAATAGGTAGTATGTAGTACAAAGGGTCCAAACTTCCAGTAACAACACAGCATATTGACTTTTATATGCTAAATCTAGATTCATACTCTTTAGATGATTTTTGTATGACACAACTTTTAGAATATTGCCACGTATGTTTTCATGACTGTTATGTATGAAGTCTAAGCATATTTCACATAGTATTAAAAGTTTTTAATTTTTCCACAATTTTAACTTATGACATGTTATGACGAATGCTAAGGGCTTGTCTGAGTCCTCTGACAGGACGAGGACGCCGGTCGCATCTGGTGGGTGCTCTCTGGATGTGACAAACTTGGTATTAGAGCATGAGTTTAAATATCCTTAGGATCAATGTCTCACTAAACCACATTACCTAGTGTATTTTTCATGGTTGTAATGTGCACCACAATTATGGATGATAGGCTATGAGGACTAGGAAACTTCTCTTTTCTTGGTAATCCTATATCGTGCCTCTATTGTTTAGACACTATGTGTATTTTAGCCTCTAATCCTTATCTTGTGGTTATAGGCTATGAACACAAGAAGGAAAACCTCGAGAAGACTAGAAGAAGATATTGCAAATGTGGGAGCTACTCTTGAAAGAAATCGAGTTTCTCCTCAAGTGCAAGCTGCTGCGAATGAGCAAGTTTAGATCAATCCTCCGGCCATTACGGATGGTAAGGTGAGGATAGACCTGTTCCAAATGGATCAAGACATCCCCACTCAGGCTCACGCCACTACGGCTCAAGGTAACAGTGAGGTTGTTCCTTGAGAGAATCAACATGCTAGTACTATAGCTAGCCATTTGAGAGATTTTATGAGGATGAATCCTCACATGTTCTTTGGATCAAAAGTTGATGAAGGCTCCAAGATTTCCTTGATGAGGTCTATAAGATATTGTCTTATATGGGGGGTAAGTACTACTGAAAAGGCTGAGTTTGCTGCCTATCAACTCAAGGACGTGGCTCAAACATGGTACAATCAGTGGAAAGATAGTAGCGCTTTAGGAGGCGGTCTTGTGACTTGGGAGATCTTCAGAAAGACCTTTCTTGACATATTCTTACCAAGGGAGCAAAGAGAATATAAGGTAGAGGAGTTCATAAACCTTCGTCAAGGAGGTATGAGTGCTAAGGAATACTCCTTAAAGTTCATTAAGCTATCCAAATATGCTTCTCTTTGGTTTCCAATGCTAGGGATGAAATGAGTTTTTATGTAACGAGTGTGTCCGAAGAGCTTGAAGAATAATTTCGTGAAAATATGCTTCATAAAAACATGGATCTTTCTAGGTTGATGTTTCATGCTCAACAGGTGGAAGATAGTTGTCTAAGGAACAGGAAAAGAGAAACTAATGTCACATCCGGGTTTATCCCCTAGACGTTACCGGCATCTTCATCCTCTTTGAGGAGTAAGACAAGACTCCTAGTCTTACATCATTGCATTCATCGATTAAAAATATGGAAGAATTTAGAACTTTTCAACTACTTCTAATCGGAGGTTTACATAGACATCTACATACACATAATCATAATAATACCGAGTATGCACAGACTCGTTCGTATAAGAAGATTACAGTCTTCTACTTTTATTTCACACACTTATATAGTAAAGTAATAGAGTCATAAATCTGTCTCGTCTCATAAACCATCTAAACGTGGACAATAACATTTGGCATAGCCCTACATCAATAAAAGTAACCGCATATAGGCTTTATACAACTTTGTCTCAAATAGGAAATAGAGTCAATACAAAAGTTGTAGTAACTAAGTAGCTTCGCAAAGAGAATATTGGCATCGTCCTCAAGGAAAATGAGGACCTACCACTTGGATGATAGAATGTCCAAGTCTTCCTTCAAATCACCTCAAATCAACTACAACGACCGGAACCTAAAATGTTTGTGAAAAAAGGAGGAAATGGGGTGAGTACGCCACGTGTACTGAGTATGAAACCATATGCACAAACAGCAACAAATTATCCTAAAAAGGGACATATAATTCAATCATGTTATTTAAGACAATCCTTTGAACATACTAAACAAATTAATTATACCATATGCACGTATTCATACTTAAACCCATAATCTCTTGTAACTCTATCATCAGGTAATAATATCACAAACATGAATACGAGTAAACCACGTAAATAATCCTTGAGAATCCACAAGTACAATGACCAAGCAAAGCCCCATAACCTTACTTAATCAAGTAACCCACCAAAGATCATAATTAGCAATTTACTTCACATAGCATAGTCTTCCATCGCATATAATATTCTTTCTTTAACAATGATGACAAATTTCATATTCATAGGTATCTTATTCAACATATAAAGTCATTTACATTATATCGTCATTTATATACATAATATTAACTTCTCAAAGCTTTCTATCAAGGCAAACTAGTGCAAAGCATAGGTAGAGTCTGATACCCCTACCTAAGCTAAAGTTAAACCACCAAGTCATTTAAATTAGTCTATACTTCATTTATTCATTTTAGTTTAGGGAACTCTTTCCTTAACCGACATAGATCACATGAGCTAATGTGGAATCTAGTGTCATGAAATCTTACACTCATGAAGGTGGTCTACCAGCCAAGGTAGAACTTAACATAAACGTAGCATCAAGGTGGATTCAGTAGCTAGTATCCTATGGTGGCAACATAGTTTATGGATCTTGGGGAATAAATCATGGAAATATCAACTCTACACCCTACCTTGGGTCATGATGCTATCCACCCCGTGATGACTGTAGTGAACCCTACGTTCCTTATATAAGAAGATGCCACCCCCTCAAATACAAGCCCACTCGATGCTAAGCTAGGTCCCTTTATTGAAATGTCTTTAGTCTTGTTGAAATCATAACTTATTGTAGATCATAGGGTCTAACCCTTGTATAATCATCATCATCAATAACTCAATAAGAATTGTATGAGTGTAAGTCCTTTTTCATCACCATCCACATAAGTGAGGTTAACACTTTAACATATCATAACATTTTAAGGCACATGATAGTTTTTACCATCCTTATACCACATACACCTTAATCAACTTCACAACATAACCAAGGCATTTTAATTCAACATCATACCACCCTATGATCCTAATATGAGGAATACTCCAATGTAATATCATGGCTTGTTAACAATTAATCACAATTGGAAGTAAAGATAGAGATTGTACGACTTACCTAGTCTTTCTCATAGATTATTATCAAGGTCTTACCATCAACCCATAACTCAATGCAACTTGGGAGTGACATCACAAAACAATGATAATCAATAGAATAACAAGGCCAATTACATCTCTATAACACAATTCATCTTTAGATCACAACTTGAGACAAGGTACATAGGCTAATTTTTACATTATAATTCATAACCTAAATCAAATCCCAAGAACTAGCATGATAGGCCTATAATTCATCTTAGTTTAACCAACTCAATTGAATGATCAACATACAACATAAGTCAAGATCACTACCTAGGGTTAGGGATACAGGATCATGTTCTTCAATTTAACCAAACCATCAATAATGATCTTAAACAAGTAAATCTATTCAATATAACCCTAAGAATTCACTAACAACTCAATGCATAACTTCAATTTCGTAATTGAATGAAACCCATAAGAAAACTCAACTTTTTGAAATCTATTTTGAAGTAACCCTTTGAGGAAACAATCTCAAAGGTGAATAGAACCCATACCTTAATGTTTCTCAAGAATTTGATGAATAATACACCCTTTTCAGCCCCCAAACCCTAGTTCTTACTAGCCTTCAATGGTGGGTTCTTGTAGAAAGAGAAATAAGAGAGAAGGAAGAGAGTTTATTTTGAGAGTTGGCTTTAGGTTAATCAGGGTTAAGGGTATTTATAGAGGGGCTTAATTAACATAATTAGTTTCCACTTAATCACTAACTAAAACCTAAACCATTTTATTATTTTAAATGAAATCATTAAAATCCATAGGTGAAATTCGACCCTCACCGACGAGACCCCGTCGACAATCTATCGTTAGGTCGACTGACACCCCTCCCTCCGTCCTGCACTTTCGTCATCTCTATTAGAGAATTTTACAGGTGAGGCTTCCTCCAAATCTTTCTAAGTATGGGATGACGGTTTCCTAGATGCCCCGTCGATCCACTTATGGACCGTTGTCTTCCCCGTCGATGCACATTGTCAGGCAGTGATGCATCAAACTGTAGGGGTTCTCCTTGAGGGCCCTTGGTTGGCCCTTGGGGAGTCGTACCCTGATGTTCCAATCATGAAACAACTCAAACACCCATTAGATACCTTTTTACCTATATTCATACATTTTCGACTCCTAAAAGTCAGTAAATAGGCTAAGGCACACTAACATCTCTTTGAACCAAATTCCCCGACGTCTTTGAACATTTTGGTTCTTAAACCTTCTAAATGACCTATATTCCTTAAAAATGGACTTAAAAATAGTTTTCAGACTTTATGACACCTATGTTAGGCTTTTCCATGAGTCTTGGATTTTCAAGGTGTTACAACCAAGAAGGCAAGGTCTTTTGAAGGTAGTTCTTCTAAGAGTAGGCTTGATGTTCAAGATAAGCCTAAGTTCAAGAAGAGGTTTTCAAACCAAGTCCCTTCAAATCTCTCAAAGAATCATAATGATTGAGAAACTAATCCTAAACCTAAAAAGGGGAGAAATGTTGATCCACCAAGAGAAAGACCAACTTGTGGTAAGTGTGGTAAGAAACATGTGGGTGAATGACTTATTGGGACTAATAGTTGTTATGGTTGTAGAAAATTTGGTCATATGGTGAAAGAGTGTCCTAATGTGAGAAGCCAAGATAAGGGGGATAACTAAACTCAACCAAGCAGTCCGAGCTATGAAGCCCCAAAAAGGAAACGTTTCTATGCACTCAAGGCTAGGGGTGAATGAGAGAACTCCCTAGATGTTGTGAATGGTATGTTACAAGTATTTTCTATTAATGTTTATGCTTTGATAGATCCAATGCTACCCTTTCTTTTGTTACACCTTTGGTAGCTAGGAAGTTTGATGTACTTACTGATGTTTTGATTGAACCCTTTTTAGTTTGTACCCAAATGGGTGTGTAACATTCCGGAAAATCATATGTCTAATGAAGAGCCTAGTATTCCCTTAGGATAGCCTATTAGGGGTACATAGGCACCCCAATGCCCAATATTGAGAAATTTTAGGCATAGTAAAGAAAAATTGGCTAATGCATATTAGGCAGTTTTCTATATACGAATAAGAAATATACTTTTTGGGTTGCCATACCCAATCGAAGATTCATTGACCTAGAAGTGTACCTACAATGAAGACCTTAAGCTAAAAACACATTGGATCTTTTATGCATAAGGTATGAGGTATCGAAGTGTCAAGCTTAGTACCATAGCACATAGCACATGATCATTTAAAATGATCATGTATATTAAGCAGTGCCCAAGGACATGGTAAGGGTCCTTGGGACAATAAGTAAATATCCCAAATAGGACATATATAATAGTTATTTAGGAAAGTACAACCAACACATGTGCAATACATGTGAAGAAGCGGCCAAAGGAGGGGACTACCCTAACCGAATTCGGTTAGGATAGTTAGGGGGAAAAATGTGCACAAGGGACCACCTCATGTGGGCCTAACTTCCTAACTAATTCTAGAATTTAACACACTGCCCTAAATATCTAACTAACCTAGGACCAAACGAAATAAACTAATTAGTGCACATGACAACCTAAGACTTAATCGGGTGACACTAATCTAGTAACTAGTTAAAGAGACAACTTAATACCTAACTTAAGATGGTCCAAAAGGTTGGTTATGGTCCTAAAAAATTAGGGATACTTTAATAATTAACCTATGCCACCTAATTAATTAAAATATAAATTTAATTAATTAATTTAAATGCTCAAAAAAATCCTTACACTAACCTAGTAACTAGTTCAAGAAACATCCTAGTAGCAAGCCTAGAATGGTCCAAAGGATTAGTTATGGTTATAGAGACTTAAGGGTGCTTTAGTAATTATACTAGGTCACTTTATTAATTAAATTATCCATTTAATTAATTAAATTAAAGGGGTCTAAACAAAATTCTTACACTAACCTAGTACAACTCAAGAAACATCCTAGTACTTAACCTAGAATGGTCCAAAAGGGCTAATTATGGTTCCAATGACTTAGCGGTACTTTAGTAATTACCCTAGGTCCATTAATTAATTAAATTAGACATTTAATTAATTAATTTAAAGGTTAATAACTAAATTCTTAGGAAAAATTTAAAATTTGACTAAGTATTGTGTTTTCCTAGTTCTAGTCAATCTAGGAGGGGCTTTTTAGTAATTACTTAATTTAGTTATTTAATTAAATTATTAAGCCTAAGTTGAATGAGTCAAGATCAGTTCCTAAACCTAAAAAATCACTATCAAACTCATAGAAAAGGCGATGCAAAAATAGTAAGCAACGAACGAAAGAAAAAGGCAGAGAATTTATCGATTTCTCTAGGGAGATTTCAAGGTTTCGTTCAAGGTGGTCTTCGTAGATTAAGTTCTACATAAGGTATGAGTTTCTCTCCTGGACTTGTTTCTCCAAGATAACTCTCTTTAAAACGATTCAAAGATCTTGAAACTAGGGTTGTTCCCATTTTTTTCGAACTCCGTGTCCCTAGTATCCTCGAAAACAGAGGATCTTGAATACTATTCGAAATTCAGAAGAACTGCGTAGGGGGGCTATTGATGTTGAATAGGTTAGAGATCATGTTCTTGGTATAAGGTGCTGGCTGATTTTATGTGTAATCTTATTGAATGATTAATGTTGCATGAACATATGAACTTAAGATTGTATGAAGCTAATGTATACAACGTGAATTAAGAATCGATCATATGTTAGTTACGTTCGTAAATGTCAAATGTTGATGTGTGTGTGACGAATGCTAACTTTCTGTTTTGTAACTTTATGAGGATTCTAAAGTCATCAAATGCTAATATTATTCTTTCCAATATGTCTTAAAAATGTTACCCTAAATAGATGAACTAAGATTGATTAAAAAGGATCTCTATGAAATCACATCTTGAATGAATTGGCTATCTGGTTCTAATAAAATTGGCTAACACTATTTGGTCAAAATGAGTGCATGTTAATGTCTAAGGGCTTATTTAAATGATTGAAAGATTTGCTAAGGGTTCATACATATTCAATTTAAATATGAACAACCGTAAAATTGGCTTATGCCAATAAAAATGGCTTATTGGTTTAACATCCCAAATCTTGAGACAGTACTAATCCTATGACAATTCTTGTGTAGTAATAGTATCAAGTATATTATAAGAACTTCTAAAGTAACTCAATGAATCCATAACCAAGGGCATGCCATTCATTGGTACAACTCCCAACATACTCTACAAGAACAAACTATGAACATGTGTAACTCATTAAAAGAAGTGCTCATCGTCCATAAACGATGAAATGAAGCTACTACACTAAAGTAAAAAAGTGACGTGAGTTATAACATAATTAAAGGGGTATAAATTAAATAAGTGACCAGAATGGGGTGTTAAAGAAAGTGAGACAGGTCTTACTCACACCTAAGTTAATATGTTAAAAGTATACTCACGAATGAAGGTGATAGAATGTGTGAGACTAGTCTCATTAACACCTAAGGATGATATGTAAGGACAATTCACATTCATCAATGTAAAGTAAGGATGATATGTAAGGACAATTCACATTCATCAATGTAAAGTAAGGATGATATGTAAGGACAATTCACATTCATCAATGTAAGCATGATATGTAAGGACAATTCACATTCATTAATGTAAAGTAAGGATGATATGTAAAGACAATTCACATTTCATCAATACAAAGTAAGGATGACAAGTCATCAAAAGAGTAAGTAAATCTCAATCTAGAAGCAAGCTTCCATAATGCTTGAGTCAACTCTAAAATATAAAGAAGATAATGAAAGTAAGCATATCACCGATAGACTAGTTATGAGCATGTGCTTGCACGTGTAAGTCTCATGCGACGAGGCTACCACCGAGGTGGATAATTAGTCTTATTAAGTCCCTAGTCTTCGAACTATGTCTAGTCAACATGGGAACTAGCCAGTGGTTTCAACCTAAGCGAGCTAGGCATGTACAATTTCACATTGGTCGGTGATTCCACCCCTATTCGGTGTGGGGTAGACATAGGATTTCATTTTTAGCTACATGATCTATGTCGGTTAATGCTCACGATATGTTCTTGGTTCACTATAGTCATGAGCCACTCCTTTTTGGTGTGGAGTGAACACTTGAGATGGATTCGCCTTAGCATAGTATCACCCTTTTTCGGTGTGCGACAGAAACCGGATTCCATGAGTAGCTCACATGGTCTAAGATTCATTTTAACCAGTGAATCACCTCTTTTCATTGTGGGGGAGGCACTAGATTTCATGTTAAGCTCGCATGATCTTATTCCTAATAATGTCACTATGAAAGTGAGAATGATGATGATGATGATGGAACATATATTCAAAGTGAGCAATGATGAAGAGCTTAAGAATGTCAAGTGCCAATATCACACTCATGAAGTTTCAGCAAATAATGGGCACAACCAAATAAGATTGGCTTAAAATGACTTCTTATATGATGCCAATAAAGGAAAGTATAAAGCAATGTTAATTAAATACCTCATAACTCCCCTAACATGAAAGTAATGAAATAAATGGCATGGCCAATATAGAATGGCTTATGAAATGCAATGAATATATAGTGTAAATAATGACTCACTATAAGGTAGGGAAATCATTTCTTAGTCCTTGGATTACTTACATCGATTCATTGTGGGTATGGGACTACAATGAATCATTGCACTTGTAAGTAAAACACAGAACTAAAGGAGTTATTGAACTAAAATAAAACAAGAAGAAAAAGACTGAAAATAAGACTAAGTATGGAGGACAGAGCTCTCGGGTTAGGGGGACTTAAAATTTCAAATCTTCGCCCTAGGGGTTTTAAAATTATGTTGATGATACTAGTGTCTTGAAATCATATAGAAAATGAGTTGTGTGTTTTGAATGCATTAAAATACATCATATTCATATCACAATTCACAAATAACGAATTAGGAAAGTCTAATAACTAGACTTTCCAGAATTGGCATGTTGTTTAGGAAGAGCTTTCATTGATCATGCATAGTTTTATGTGTATGTGTGCATACACCCATACTTAGTACAAGTAGTGTACTAACCCTATACAATTTACTATTTTTATAGGTGCAGGTCAGAGGACAGATTGACTACACTTGCAGCGGTTTGGACTTCAGCGTTTCTCCAGACCATTTGGTAGGTCTTCTTGATTTCGAGGATGCTACAACTTAGTATAGCATTAGATATAGACATGTATAGTGTATATTGTCCCTAGCATTTCCTTCATAGTTTATTTTGAAGCTTTTTGTAATAAGGTCGTTTTTTGCAAACGTATTTATGATATATTCATATTCTGTTTCGAATTGATTCTTATGATATATGGTCGTTTTATTTACGTTGATATTAGTATGTGATGCAATTAAGTATTAACTATATGAAGTCTATGTAAACTTCATACTTATAAAATGTTTTTAATTTTCCGCAAATTTAACTAGATGAATGTGATGAATGCAAGAAGAGGCTTGTCTGCGACCTCTGAGAGTTCAATGACGTCGGTCGCACTCAGATTCTAGAATTTGGGCCGTGACAGGGTGACTCTGTGGTTGCAAAAAGATTCTATAAGAAATAATAGTAATGCTGCCCAATAGAGTTACTCTTTTTGACTTGGTATAACTTGACATGTTTGATTTTGATATAATATTGGGTATGGTTGGCTTCATGCATGTTTTGCTTCCATAGATTGTAGAACAAGGGTAGTGAAGTTTCATTTCCCGATAAACACATTCTAGAGTGGAAGGGGGGAAATTCTATGCCAAGGGGTCAAATCATTTTTTGCTTAAAGGCTTGTAGGATGATAGCCAAGGGTTGTTTATACCATGTGGTGAGGGTTAAGGACCTAGAATCTGAAACTCCTTTTATTGAGTCAATCCTCGTAGTGAGGTATTACCTAGAGGTTTTTCCTAATGACCTTCTACGAGTTCCTCTCAAACGGTAAATTGACTTTGGCATTGACTTATTATCAGATACGAACCCCATCTCAATTCCTCCATATAGGATGGCTCCAACTTAATTGAAAGAGTTGAAGCTCCAACTCAAAGATTTACTAGACAAGGGTTTTATTCATTCTAGTATTTCTCCATGGAGTGTTGCGGTTTTGTTTGTTAAAAAGAAGGATGGGTCCCTTAGAATGTGCATTAATTATCATCAACTTAATAAGGTCACCATAAAGAACAATTATCTTCTCCCTCGTATTGATAATCTATTTTATCAACTCCAAGGTGCTAGTTACTTTTCCAAGATTGACTTAAGGTTGGGATACCACCAACTTAGGGTGAGAGGTGAAGATGTTACCAAAACAGCTTTCCGAACTAGATATGGTCACTATGAATTTCTAGTTATGTCTTTTGGGTTAACAAATTCCCCCGCGACATTTATGCACCTAATGAATAGAGTTTTCCAAGATTAATTTTACTCATTTTTTATTGGTTTCATTCATGATATTTTTATATACTCCAAGAATGAAAATGATCATGAGAGTCACTTTAGGTTGGCAAGTGTGAATTTTGGTTGAGGTCGGTTGCTTTTCTCGGCCATATTATCTTTGGTGAGGGTGTAGAGGTTGATCCAAAGAAGATGGATGTGGTCAGAAATTGGCCTAGACCTTTGACTCCACTAACACAAGAAGTTTCTTGGTCTAGACGAGTATTATAGAAGGTTTGTTTTGTAGGTTTTCATCCACTGCTTCTCCTTTCACAACTTTGACCCAAAAGAAGGCGAAGTCTGAGTGGTTGGAAGCTTGTGAGAAGGGTTTTCAAAAGGTTAAAGATAAGCTTACCTCCACTTCGGTGTTGACCTTACCGGAGGGTAATGAAGGATTTGTAGTGTATTTTGATGTTTCTCGAGTGGTCTTGGGATGTGTCCTCATGCAACATGGCAATGTGATTGCTTATGCTTCTAGGAACCTCAAAATTCATGAGAAGAATTATCCAACTCAATGTGTATGGTGTGCATGTTGATGCGTTTTCTAACCATAAAAGTGTTCCGTATGTGTTTACACAAAAGGAATTAAATCTTTGACAGAGAAGATGGTTAGAATTGTTGAAGGATTACGACATAAGTTTCCTTTACCACCCTAGCAAGGCCAATGTGGTTGCGCATATGACTATGGGTAGTATGTCTCATGTGGAAGAAGAGAAGAAAGAACTTGTGAAAGATGTTCATATATTAGCTCGATTAGGTGTGCGGTTAGAAGATTCTCCAAATGGTGGTTTCATGGTCCATCATTACTTCAACTCATAATTAGTGGTGGAGTTGAAATCTAAGCATTATTGTGATCCACTATTGTTGGATTTGAAGGAATCAGTACTCGGTAAATTTAATGAGTCATTCTCCAAGGGGAGGGATGGTGTTCTTATGTACTAAGGGAGATTATATATAACAAATGTTGAGGATTTGATAAATCAAATTCTAGAAAAAGCCCATGGTTCTTGTAATTCTATACATTCGGGTGCCACCAAAATGTATCATGACCTTAGAGAGGTCTATTGGTGGGATTCTTTTTAAAGGGACATATCAGAGTTTGTTGCTAAGTGTCCAAACTGCCAACAAGTTAAAGACAAGCATAAAAAATCGGGTGATTAACCCAAATCATGGATCTTCCTACTAGGAGTGTGAGGCCATCAATATGGACTTTGTTGTTGGATTGCCTCGAACCCAGAAACAAAATGATTCTATATGGTTTGTTGTGGATAGGTTGACCAAATCTGCCCACTTTATTCCTGTAAATTCTATTTATATTGTCTAAGATCATGCAAAAATCTACATTAATGAGATTGTGAGTATTGACGGGATACCTTTGTCCATTATTTCAGATAGAGGTTCCCAATTCACTTCTTATTTTTGGAAAGATTTTCAAAAGGTTTTAGGTATACAAGTGAAAGTTAGCACCGCTTTTCATCCTCAGATAGATGGTCAAGTGGAACGTACCATTCAGACCCTTAAAGATATGTTAAGAGACTGTGTTATTGATTTCAAAGAAAGTTAAAATGATAATCTAACTTTGATTGAATTCTCTTACAACAATACCTATCATTCGAGCATCGCCATGGCACCTTTTGAAGCTCTTTATGGTAGAAGGTGTAGGTCTCCAGTTGGATTGTTTGAGGTTTGTGAGTCATAACTCCTTGGTCCAGAGATTATCTTTGACGCTATAGAGAAAGTTTGAATCATAAGAGATAGATAGAAGACAACCTATAATCGGCAAAAGTCTTATGCCGACAATAGGAGAACAAATCTTGAATTTGAAATAGGTGATCATGTGTATTTGAAGATTTCACCTATGAAATGGGTGATGAAATTCGGTAGAAGGGGGAAGCTAAGTCCCCGGTATGTTGGTTTCTATGAGGTATTACAACGAATTGGAAAGGTTGCATATGTGTTGAAACTACATAGTGAACTAGCTACGGTTCATCCTATGTTTCATGTTTATGTGCTCAAGAAATGCATAGGCGACCCGGTGTCTATTCTGTCTATGGAAGGTTTAGGGGTGGATGAGAACCTCTCTTATGAAGAGGTTACGGTTGAGATCCTAGATCGTCAAGTCAAGAAGTTGAGGAACAAGGAGGTTGCCTCTGTAAAAGTTCTATGGAGGAACCATCTTGTTGAGGGTGCAACATCAGAGGCCGAAGCTTACATGAAGTCCCACTACTCTCATATTTTTACTCCTTGAGGTTAGACATTCCTCTTAATAAATAAATTTATGAATAAATATGAAATTGACTTGCTTTCTAAATAGGTGCATATTTTGGCAAAAGTTGTACCAACTAGAGTTTTAAGAAAATGCCTTTATACTCTATTCTTGCACTTATATGAAATATGTATGCATGTGTCTTCTTGAAATCTTGATGTTTTGTTGTTATTTTGAGGAAAATGGTAACATGGTATCTCCTTGATGTATTTTGAGCTCATGATAATGTTGATAAGGAAGTTCCTCACAATGTTTTACGAATATGGAGCTCTTATATGTTGTGCATCATGAATTGAGTGCTATGTGTAATGTTGTGATATGTGTTGAAAGGAATTATGAAGTACTCCTATGAGATGTGACTCGTTATGATTTAATATTGTTGTTGGTTGGGCTGCTAGTAAGGAGTCTATCCTTACCCTCCAAAAATATTTTAATGTTATTCGAGGACGAATGTTCCTAGAGGGGGGGGGGGGATAATGTAACACTGGAAATACCATGAATTAGACTAGAATTTAATCGATTGAATAATATTTAAAATGATGTTTCCATACCTATATTAATGTAATAACTTTATTTTGAAAAGGTTAGAGACAAAATGACAAAGAAAGACCCGAAAACTAGCTAAATTTTACTAGTTGACGTCCCTATGTTTGGTGAAGGTTTTGAAGTGTCAAACAAAGTCTAAAACTAGTAAAAATATATTGTATAGGTAGTATGTAGTAAAAAGGGTCCAAAATTCCGTTAACGACATCCCAAGGACCACTCCAAGGGTCCTTGTGGAGGACCCCAATACGGGTAGGTAGGTTGCCAAATCATCCCACGCGAGCTAGAACTAATGGGGCTGCTGCGCGACACGCAGCCCACACTAGGTTCACTGCCTCAATAATTGGGAGAAGCCTCACGATGCGGAGCTCACTGCCTCGAACCAAAAGTTTCTGAAAAATAATGGGAATTGGCCCCGTGACGCGCAGCCACTCCCTGATTCGTTAAAGTCATATTTTTGGTAATTTAACTTAACAAAAAGACCCATTTAAGTGAAGGGTCTTTTCGATATTTTATGGGATGACTATATATTGAATTTAGGTCATCTTTAGATAACTTTTACACACTTATACAAAAATAAATGAATTTCTCTCATCTCTCTCAAGAACACTATCTTTTTCAAACTCCATTGAAGAAAAATAAAAACTTAAGGAAGAAAATGAAGACTTCAAGATTTCCATTAAAAATATGTGGATTATTCGTCAATAAGGTATGGGTTCTTTACTCTTTGTATTACTTTCCCCAAGAGGTCCTTTCAAAGACAGTTTTCAAGAAATTCAAATCCTAGGGTTTTTACTATACTAAACAGGTTTTCCCCCAAACTCTAAATTTATGACTATCGATGAAAAATAATTGTTTTCTATGGTTGATTAAGCATATATTGTCGAAGGTTTGACTTGTAATGTTAGATTTTCGTGTGAAGTATGTTCCTTATAAAATATATGGTTTTGATTAGGTTATATCTACTACTTGATAACATGTGATTATTAGGATTGAGACTATGACTTGAATGAACTCCTAATTGACCCTTTTCCCTTATCCTACATTATGAATTGATCTTGAATATGACTTGAATAGTTGGTATTGGTTATACTATTGAGTATTTCACTATGTTGTTGGATGGTTGTTGTATATTGAATATAAGTTCTTGAATAAGGATCTTTGAAGCAAGAAGTAAGTCTTGTAAAGTCGTGATTATTCTATGATATTTATGTTAGCTTATAAATGATGTTACAATGCTAATGAAATATGTATGATGATGCTATGCATATATGTTAGGCTATGAATATGTTAATTTGTGAGATCATGATAAGAATACGATAATGCAAGTTTATGACATTCTCTTGTATGCTTTACACAAGATGATATATGATATGTTAATCTCACAAATAAAGGGTTACAATGAAAGAAAATTCTCATCTAATTCTAAAGAGCTTATGATCACTTTTATACAAGGAGTTAATCTTCTACGACTTATGATAATATTTATGAATATATGATAACTTAAAGGATAATAAAAAAAAGGACTTTAGCTTAGCATTGAGTGAACTAGATATGAGAGATGTCCCTTCCCTAGTTGGAAGGTAGGCTCACAATGACTCTCATGAGACAGAGGCTTCCATGTCATGTGGAACTATGAGTCTCTAATATATCTCCTAATTCTTGAACTATGTTTCCACCATAGGATACTAGATAGTTGATCCACCTAGAAAGCTATGTCATATTTGGTTCTACTTTGACCGGTAGACCATCTTCTTTCGGTGTGGGTTTTTATGATACCGGATTCCATGTTTAGTTCACATGGTATAATGTCGGTTAAGATGAATGTTCTCTCAAGTAAAATGAAAGACAAGTAAATGGACATTAACTAGATGACTTGAGAAGTCTACTTAGTATAGCTAGGGGTATGGAACTCTACCTAGACATTTCACAAGTTGACTCAAAGGGAAGTGCTATGAGATTGTTGTTATGTAATATGATAACAAGAAAGGTATGATGCTTATTATACATGGATTTACTCTAATATGAAGTTTGTTATGTTTATGAACATGTTATTGGTCAATATCTCTTTATGAGGTGATGACTACTTATGTTACAAGTCATATGAAGCAAAGTTTTACTTATGGTCTCCTATCTTATCTACTTAGTTATGTGAGGTTATAAGTCATCACATGACCATTGCACTTGTAAGTTGGGGATGGAATCATTGGTAAGTGTTTTGTATGTTATGTTTTTATTATCTATTGAATATTAAATGTTAACATGACTCTATGATAATGTCTTTGATTATGACCATGCTTTATGTTGATGACATCTTAACTTGTATATGTTCTATTGTATGTGAATTGAAGATTTTCAAATGACTTAGCATGATTTCTAAGAAATGATCATTTTCATGCATGTACTTAAATATTATGTGCATATACCTATACCAAGGACAATTGGCGTACTGACCCCATTACTTTATATTACTAAAAATGTAGGGTCCGGCCATTCAAGATTAAGAAGGTTGATTTAAGTAGCTTGGAACTCTTTCTCCAAGTATTGGTAGGTCCTCATGTTAGGGGATCCTATCTTTTCGTACTCTGTCTTATGAAGACTTTAGTAGTTATTAAGAATACTTTTGATTCCATTAACGTTCTTTGGATTCTTTTGTATTAAGGACTATATGAAATATTGACTTTTATTGGATAAGTCCAAATTCGTACTCTTTAGATTGTTTTTATATGAGAGAGTTTTTAGAATATTTCTACGTATGTTCTAATGATTGTTATGTATAAATCTAAGTATACTTCACATAGTAGTAAATTTTTTTAATTTTTCCGCAATTTTAATTGATGACATATTATGACGAATGCTAAGGGCTTGTATGAGTCCTTTGAGAGGATGACGACATCGGTCGCATCTGGGGGTGCTTTACGAATGTTACAAGATTGGCACAAAATTTTTTGAACAATCAAATATTCTCACAACCTTTTGGCACAACATTTCATTATCAGAATATTAGTTACCATTTTAAGTTATAGCTTAAGTCATGTGGTCAAGTTGGTTCATTATTATGTCATTTCAAGAGCCAACGCATTGAACTAATTCTAGGCTAAAGATTTTAACACATATCACAACATTTAGACGTGTATTGTTTTTCTTTCTTAATTATGTCATCATGTTTCATTCTTTACCATGCTTCTAGAAATACAATCCTAACACATGTCATGTCAACAGAAATCAATTAGTCTCTTGGAGAAAAAGAACACATGCAAAAAAAACCCAAGCGAGGATTACTAGTTAGGTTACTCAGACTTCACCCGATCATTCATAATCCTTTTACCCTAACCCTAAAAAAAGAGAGTGAAATTGTCCCCTATTGAAAATATTAAAGATCAAAGGATTAGGTGAAGCTAACCTGTGGCTCATAGTGTCGAAGACTTATCAATAATTGTGTGGGTTCGGTTTCCCAGAGCCCGCTGGAACAACACTTGGGTAACCATCATAAGTGCACACATCATCTAGAACAACACCCTTAGTAGTTCTATCAATCACCCGAGCTGCACCATCAGTGGTTCTCACATAATCTCACAGACATAACAACCCCCTTAAGAACTTGCATAGAACTCGATGCACCAGTTGCTCTCTCATAAATCCTTTGTTAGTATAACTCCTCATCTATAATGGAAGCCCTAATAGCATGACCGTACTCCCTCTTTCTTGCCCTAACATCATCAACGGCCTTAGAGGTATATCTAGGTCGGTGCCTCTTACCTCAAGCCCGGGTAGGCTCGGCCTCTGCTAAATCCTCACAAAATAGTGTATCCAGCATTGTATTATCAGCCAGTATAGTCAACACAGACTCTAGCTCATTAACGGGTGGGGCCAGTATGCTATCAAGGTTGGCCTAGTGACTGTCTAACTCAGCCTAGTTAGAGAAGACATCAGTGGCGAGGGATGGGTATGCAAGGACCCTCAACTTGAAGGCATTTATGAAGAACGTGACTTTTAAGTCCATTATAGCCTCCATCCATTCTTCATTCTAGCCTCAGACTCTACAATGGAACTCTGCATCCAAGGCTTCACATGGTGGAGCAGTGTTACCATCTCACTTTTAATTTATGCACTCTAGCCAAGGGCACGACAATAGCTCCAGAAGGTGGTGTGGCTCTAGATGAGCTAGGGTCCTACTCTAATTCTGAGATGGTAAGCCCAGTGCATCATCAGTGTAAGATGGAGTGGCAGGTATGCAACCTGCAGTTGCTTTACATGATTGACTAAATATTCTCCTGATGGGAGTACCTCAATTTTGCGGCTCTTAGTCTTGTGCCACTACATTTGTTTCATCTCGAATTTGACCTAAGAACCCCTATTGGCCGGATCAAGTTGTCACAACGCCATACTATCACTCCAATATCCTTGCATAACTGAAACATAAGGCACAGAAAAGGGTAGGTTGTAGAGGCCTTCAAATCCCTCTCGTGGATCTTCACAATGAGTATGCAACAAAAATCGATCTCTAAACCTAAAACAATGTTTTTTCTACCATAACCACTCAGTCCCAAGTGAGTGCATTATCAACCTTTATGGGAGAAACCCGATTGAAAACCAACAAGCAGAAAAACTTAGCCACGAATAAGAGAGTGGCCTTTTTGATACTTAAACCCAGAGTGGTGACCCACTCGGCTTGCCCTCTTTCAATAACTATATAATGATCCATCCAAAGTAATACGGTCTGTCATTTCTCGACACTCTAATGGATTTCCCCACCGTGCACGATATCCCATCTGTAGTCAAACTTATTTACATTGAGTGGCCAACTGTGTCTAGGGCTAGGGCCGTAGAGGAACTGGCGGATGGTGCTCTCAAAGATGTCCACTTAAAACATGCACAATAATATAGCTGTGAGGGGTGCCTGGGTTGTGGTCCTGGCATTCTTGTGAATAGATCCCTGAAGAGTTGTTGCATAAGAAGCATAAAACACCCTTACAATATCCTTGCTATATGTGCCAGGATCCCAAGCCATCCACTCACGTTGATAATGATGAAATATATGGCCGACGTCGGGTAGAGTGTGTAGGATCCCCATGAGGACTCAATGCTCCTCAGTATTAAGTCCGTCCATCTTCCCTTTTGCATTCTTCATTTTTGCATCCTAATAGATTTTCCATTGTCCCTCGACGCACCACCAATTTTTCTCCTTAGTAGCCAAAGCATCTTCATTATTTGGTGTCATTGGCACCTCTCCCGAACTAGTAGCCTCATAAGACGAGGCAACTTGGATTTGTGAACTAGAAATGGTGGAATAACCCCATACAGACCTAGCAGCAGAGGTGGACTCAGACCAGGAAATAGACCAAACCAGTGACTCCATCAGTGTATCTTTCTCATTAGAATGTGAGGCAGTCTCTACATTAGGGACCACCTTCTATGACTGAATCATTGTACACTTAGGTCCAGTTCTTGTTTTCCTCCCAATAATGGGGACATACTAAGGGTCTTTGTGTACATCGAAGTTTTTGTCAACCAATTTGCAGTTGGGAGCCATTGACTTGGACTTACCCTTGATGGATAGAACTTTCTTCATGGCCATGGTATCTGTAGAAGAAGAAATAGTGCAAAAATCAATTAAGAGCACACTTGAAAATATTTTAGAACCAAGAACAAATAGAAATGAAAAAAAAATCAGACAATGGCTTCACTGGCCACCTACGATGTGCATTTACTGTCAATGGATCCCGTCTTTAGATCAGAATTCCCAAAAAGTTGGGCTCTACTGGGAATCACAGATGTGCATAATGGTCCGTAGATGGACCTACAGACCGTCAGCCACATTTTTGGTTCAACACTTAGTGGAATTACTTTCTGCTAAAGACTATGAACGTGATCTACGATTCATAGACTTATGTACGGTGCATAGACAAGCTATCATGAATTCAGCATGTGCTAGGTATCACGCATCCTTCATTTCAAAACAAAATTGTTTTCAAGTCTAAGAATTTACTCTCGTCTAATCATGCATTTCAACACAATTTATGCTAGTTTGTCATTCTAAGGGTTCCAATTACTCATTTTTTTAATAGGTATTGCATACAAGACTAGGAACCCTATGTCGAAACTTGCATTTACACTCATATGTCATTGGTTTTACACACTATAAAGGCAACACAATCACAATTTATCATCCCAATGGTGTTTTCAGTTTTAAATTAGCATGCAATTTCACCGACCAATTACCGAAGGTCAAGACCCAATTCCTAACTTTCTATAATCAACAATGAATTGGAATTCAAAGTGAAGGAAAAATTACCTTACAAGCAATGGAAATGGGGTGATTGTGTGATGACTTGACACTCCCAATACTACTAACTTGCCTTTTGCACCGAACTCGGACACCGAAATCTCTTGGGAAATCTGGGATGTAGAAAAATTTCAGAGAGAAAAGATGATTGGAAATATGGGGGATGAATGTGGAGAGATTTATGAGGGATTGATGGTATTATGGAGGGATTTTAGTAGTTAGAGAGGTTTTTAAATGGTTTAGGGGGAATATGGAACGTTAAAAGTGTTTTGAATAAGAGGGATTTTACTTAAGGGGGAGTGTAAGTCATGTCAGGCAGACTAGGGTTTGGACCCACAAGACCCTGGGTCCATATACGGCTCGTAGATCACATTAATACTTAGAAAATATGGAACCTTACATGGGATTACAAACACCATTCACGGTCCGTAAAATGAACCATAGACTATCGATGGGGTCCATAGACCTCTATACCAGACCTTTTTTTTTTGCAGATTATGCCTTTCATCCATGCACATGTAGCAACCATTAGCCCCTTTTTAGCATTTTGTCGACACTTTTTAGACACGGACCCTATGCAATATTTGCCAAACATTAAAAAAAAATAGAGTACGTATCTAAAGGAGTACAGAATAACAAATAAACAAAGAAAACTACCAAACTGGATAGAAAAACCAATAATTGACTAGATTGTACATATTGGGTTGACTCCAAAGAAACGCTTTATTCAACGTCGTGGCACGGCGCATGCCTCTTGATTACTAAGAATTCATCAAGATAATAGGCCTAAACTACTTCTTGCACACTTTCAGTGTTTCCCAAATAGATCTTGATCCTTTCCCCATCACCGTGAACCTTGTTCCCTCACTATTTTCAAGTTCCACCACTCTATGTGGGAGCGCTTTCGTGACTAAAAATGGTCTGGTCCATTTGGACTTGAGCTTTCTTGGAAACAAGTGCAACATATAGTTGAATAGAAACACAAGATCACCAACAACAAGTTCTCGCTTTTCGATCATTTGATCATGATACTTCTTCATCTTCTCCTTGTACAAGGTAGAACTTTCATAAGATTATAGGCTAAACTCATTTAGCACATTCAAGTCTCTGATCCTTTGATTCAACGTGGCATCCCAATCCAAATTTAGCTTCTTTAGCGCCCACATAGCCTTATGCTTTAGCTCTAACAAAAAATGACAAAGACTTCCCATATAAAAGTTGTTAAGGGTACATACATATAGGAGTCTTGAATGCGTTTAAAATAGGCCCATAGAGCATTATCAAGCTTGCTCTACCAATTCTCTATTAGCATTCATAGTCTTTGCCAAAATCTGCTTGATCTCTCTATTGGACACTTCTACTTTCCCTCTAGACTAAGGATGGTAAGGAGTGGATACACTATGGATGAATCCACATTTCTCAAATAACGCTTTGAACAACTTATTACAAAAGTGGGAACCTTTATCACTGATCATAGCCCTAGGTGTACCAAATCTGGAGAAGATACATTTTTTTCAAGAATGCAGTGACACTTTTACCTTAATTGTTGGGAAGAGCAATGTAGAGCATAGCTTCTTCCTCTAGTCTAGACAAGTGATTTCATCCCTATGTCCTAGCTTGAGCATAACTTCTTCCTCCAATCTAGACAAGTGATCTACAATCGAATTTTTAGTCCCTATTATCTTTCACCAGTCAAACTCTTGCAACAGCATTATTGATCTAATCAACCTCGATTTTGTATCCTTCTTATCCATCAAGTTCCTCAATGCAGAATGGTTAGTATGAACTATGACCTTAGTACGAAGCAAGTAGGATTGAAATTTCTCGAATGCAAAAACCATTGCAAGAAGATCTTGTTCAGTCAATGTATAATTCATTTGAGCCATATTGAAAGATTTTCTAGCATGGTAAATAGTATAGAGAATATTCTCTCGCCTCTGTTCCAATGCCACACCAAGCGCCACTCCACTTGTATCACACATTACCTTAAAATGTTGTCCCCTATCCGGTGAAATAGTAATAGGTGCGGACACTAGCTTCTTTTTTAACTCTCCAACTGCTCTCAAGCAATCATCATCAACATCAAACTTACTCTCCTTCTCAATCAACTTGCACAGTGGGTGTGCATATTTTGAGAAATCCTTGATGAAACTCCGATAAAAACATGCATGCCCAAGAAAAATATTAACACCTTTAACAGAGATAGGTGGTGGAAGCTTCTATATTACCTCTAATTTTGATCTATCAACCTCGATAGCTTTCTCAAAATTCTGATGGCCAAGCGCGATCCCCTCTTTCACCATAAAATGGCATTTCTCCCAAATTAGAACAAGATTGCAGTCTTTATACCATTTAAGCACTTTGAATAGGTTGTTCAAGCAACAATCAAAAGATTCACCTACCACAGATAAATCATCCATGTCCAAGTTCGATCGACCAACACAACATTTGCAAACACTCTTTTGCTTGGCTACATGAGCATGTGGATCCTCTGATACCAAATGCGCAAGCAGGCCCCTTTCTATGAACATTTGCATCAAATTGCTAATCACCACAAATGTTTGCCACAAAGGGAGAATGGGTAGGACCAGAGGTCCGTCAGATTTAGTAGCATTAAAGTTGACCCTATAATTATCACGTAGTATTGGTCCTAGTGGGTTATGTGCTCTCAATGCATCTACCACTAGATTCTCATGTTGAACCAGATTATTCTCATCAACAACCCTCTGTTGCTACAACCCAACTCTATCACCTAAGTTACCCGCGATAATATTGAATGGGACTCAATGGTTATTAATTCTTTGTAAAGTTCTATTCAATCATGGATCATAAATAGTAACTGGTTCACCTTGGCTCCGTATACTTGGCATACACTAGAGTTGAAATCTGAGAGAAACCAAAAAAGAAAAACAAAAAGTAAAATCAGGAAATATTTTACTAAAGTTCAATAATGTAGTCAAACTTAATCAAAAAGCCTCATTCCCCGGCAACGGTGCCAAAATTTGATAAGCTCAAATTACATTTCCCTAGAGAAGTATAGTTGATCGTTATCAACTAAAAAACCCAATTTGGAGGTTGAGGTCAGTATCATGATGAACATGGTTTTGACTTATACTTTACTTATAATTATATTCGTTTAGTCAACGTACTTCCAAAATAAGTAATTAAAGGGGGGATTTGTAAAACAAACTCTGGAAATTATGTGAACAATTAATGAGCAAGATTAAAACCTTAGTTATTATCATGATGAGAGAGAAACTAGGGTGTACATGGTCCCCATAAGCTCATAATATGGTAATCCTTGTAGTAGTAATCCTTTCCTAGTGTTTTACATGCAAAGTGATACGTTAGGCATCTCCAATTTCTTGGTCCGACAACTAGAGAATTTCACCTGCACCTTGGTCGGCTACCTATATATAATTCACTAACCCTTACCTTTACTTAATATTCGACATCACATCAATGTATGGCCTAGTTTTCACTCTCGCACCAATAGACATTAGACTATTAGATAGTATCACACTAAATTCTTGTTGATAAATATTTTCTCGTTGATTATCCACTTGGTCTGGTAAGAAAAAAACGATGTGAGTTCTAACGTTAGACACCATTAAAAATACTTCTAAACGAAAAGAGTTATCAATAAATGTAGCAACACAATTCACGAATTATTTAGTTACTCTTCATACTTTGTTAATCGTTCATGGTTCCCAAAACCCCAGTTGTGGATTTATTTACCCCTAGTAGAAAGAACACAATACATACTTGTGGATGAAGATATCATGAACTCGCGTAGTGAGAACAATAAATTGAAAATATCAACTTGAATTACAAAGTCAAAAACTTTATTTACCGACCCCCAAGTACCCCCTAGAAGTTAGGGAGAAACCTTGGATCGTCACAAGGTGTAATTGACCCTTTGGGGTCTTGTACAAGCCCTTTAACTATCGTTCATTACATAAGACATGAAAAGTAGTGCGGAATTAAAATTTTTCATGACATTTAATGTAAAAATCAATTCTTTCATAAATACTAAGAAAATCTCATCATCACAATCCAACTTAAAGACACGACATGATATCTTAGGGACACGTCCCTTAACATTAAAAGAAATACATAATAACTCCTAAATAACAAAACTAAGAAATAGAACTATGGCTCAAATATAGGAAGACATACTTAATCTTGAGAGAGTCTTTCCCAAGCTTGTATTCTAACTTCAATCTTGCTGCCAACACCTATACGTATAGAGTATAGAAAAGTATGGGGTTAGTACAAATTATGTACTAAGTATGGCATATACAAAAACATGTGAAAAGGGACATTTTAGGAGTAAAACAACATAAGAATCATTATGTAAACACTTAGAGATAGATTCCATAATTTTAACAAAAAGGACCATTTACAGTTAGTTACAAAAATGTTATAGTGAACCCTTTCAACATTGCAGTAAACACATTTAATCCCAAAACAGTGAACTCCAAAAGTAGAACGAAGAGGAAGTGAACTCATTTTCGTAGGAGTTTCCCTAGCTAAGGTTATCTTATGACTCACCAAGGTAAGACATGAAGGGAACGCCCATACGCCTCCTTCTATACCCACCTAGGTGATCCCCAAGACTACTCATTCTACGCTTACTCGGTTCAGGAGGATAAGTCCCCACTCAATGACAAGACATTAGAAGAACACTCAAACACTTACCAAGACTTCCCTTTCGGAATGCCTACCTAGTGCAATGAGTAGATCGTATCCCATTCCACCACCTATCCTAAGTAGTACACTCTTTTAAAAGACTTACCTCATTTAGACACACCAATACTTCCCTTTCGGAATGCCTACTTAGTACAATGAATAGATGGCATCCCATTCCACCACCTATCCTAAGTAGTACATTCTTTTAGAAGACTTAGATCACTCAATTCATATAAGACTTACAAAGACTTCCCTTTAGGAATGCCTACCTCATTCAATGGATAGATAGCGTCCAATTCAACCACCTACCATAAGTAGTACACTCTTTTAGAAGACTTAGTACTTTCATTAATTCTATAGGGGTTATCTTAAACGACATCGACCATGAGAGCTAGACATGGAATCCTCATATTATCCCTTATCGGATGGGGATCCTCACCTGACTAGAGTAAGTTCATTCTCTTAGCTTTTACATGGCTTTCCCAATAGCTACATCTATGCAGGCGCATAGTTAAGCGATAAGGAGATTGCTACTAAGTAACTCATTCTCTACTATTGAGGAGTACTCATCTAAAGAGGTACATTGGAATACAACATCTAAATTCATGAAGTGTAACCACCCCTTCTTCATATCCTCTCGGTGCTAATCATAATTCCCCACAGATTCTCAACATTATATACTATAGGTTAAGGATAAATAGTGAACGCCACATCTCAACTCACGAAGGGCATTCATCCTCTGACCTATCTTAGAAAGCTCTTAGGATGTAGTGAGGTTTCTACACAACACTTCATCTCAACTCACGGAGAGTGTTCACCCCAAAACTCCCCTTTTGATTTGACTTAGCTTTATTCATTCATTCAAGTGTCTATATGTGTGTGTATATGTGAATACATCTTGTACATAAGCATCATTTAATTTACATTCAATTCTATACATGCTTAGACCTTCATTCATCACATTACACACATTAACATGCTCAACATATACACTTATTTCATTTAGGCATAATCTAAGCAAAACATGCAATTCAAGCTTCATAATACACATTACAAGAACCATATTCATTATCACTTCATTTCGCACATTAGTCCTTCAATGCCACACTTACGATTCACCGCCACCAAGAAGGTGGAAAATACAACTCAAGAGCATTTCATAAAGAGAGCTAACGAAGAAACCAAATTACCATTCTTCCAAAGCTTTCACACCTATTTTACAATTACTCAACAATTCATTATAAATTAGCCCTTAGGGAAGTAGCTAAACAACAATATCAACACAAGGAAACCAAATCTCAAAGACTACAAAACCATGCTCATTTAACCCATTCCTTAAGTTAGATTTGATAAAAAGCTTTAACATGCTTTCATATTTGAATTATTTAAAATATTTTCATGCAAGACCCAGATTTAGAATCAAAGATAGAAGAAGATTGAGTTTGGAAACCATTTTTGAAATGTTTTAGAAATGACTCCTTGAATGGAAGAGAGCTCAAGGATGACTACCATACCTTAAATAGAAGAAACCCTACTGATTTTTGGTGAATTAACGTCCACAAACAGCCCTCCTAGTTCCTTCTTGAGTGCTAGCTTCAATGGAGTTTTAGAGAGAGTTTTCTTGAGGGGAGGGTTTTGGGTTTTAGGAAATTAAGTCTAAAATTAGGTCTTAGGGTTTGAAACACCTTAATATACCTAACAGACCCTAAAAATAACTCAAGGTTCCTAAAAGACTTGGGGTGAATTTAACAAACACCCAAGCGAAAACAGAAAAATGATAGCTTTTCGCAGGCAGCACTAACGACTACCACCCAACGGATCATTTATCAAACGACGCACCATTGGTGAGGATTCATTGGTTGGGTCTGCAACCCTCAAAACATTCAAGCCTGCAGTTCCAATCGATGGACCAAGTCGACGAGCCATCGATTGTCAACTAGCCGTTGACTGGTTCCATTGATGGACACTGCCAAGGCAGTTTTGGGTCTAAGTCTTGGGCCTTCTCTAGGTCCCCTTGCGGGTCCTAGATGGGTCGTACCCGGATGGTAAACCCCTAAACATAGTCTTCTAGGTCTTAGGAACATCCCACGTCAATTTTGACTAAAATGAACACGTTAAACTCACCAACACACATGAAGACACACAAGCACAATCGAAGGCATATCTTTAGAACTCATGGACATTCTTAGACGTTTGACCTCCAAACTTCACACACTGTTTAATAAAAATCAATTTAACTCTTTTTAACACAAAATTAACTCAAGAAACATTTATGAAGCTCTAGTTCACCTTTGTTCGTTTTAGGGTGTTGCATTCTTGCCCACTTGGAATAACATTTGTTCTCGAATAACACTACATACTTTAAAACCATCAAGGAATCAATTAGCAGCACATAACTCATTGCAATGAAGTCTCAAACATTCATATTCAATGCAACAAACTTACAAGGAACACCAACTACACTTTCACAAGCATTATCTATGCCACACAGACAACTCCTTGGAAAATAATTTCCACACTTCAAAACACATTCTCATTATTCATTTATGGAGGAACTACCTTCTTCAACATTTAACATGCTCATAGACATCATTTCTTAACACATTGAAACCATTGTTCATGAAAAATGCAATTTCTCTAATTTTTGACCTTCTTTACAGTGAATGCAACAACTTAATAGTGAAGCATGTTAAGTTCCATTAATTCATATTTCAAGCAATTTTATCATGAAGGCATGACCACATGAGAGACAACATCATACTAACTCATATTACAACATGATAAAACAACTTTGAAGTAATTAATCAACACCATTAGCTACACCTTATCATGAGAAATTTTAGGTTGACTACCAATTCTCTCAATGTAATCATGATATCATCAAGAGCTTACAAAACATTACACCGTCAAAGGCACTCATATTATAAATAGAAATGAAACTCATACTATATCCAAGACTCTTAACCATTACTAAACTATCGAGTATTTTGGTCTCAAGCTTGAATACGGATAGAAGAAAAGATGAGGATATCAACTACCTTTCTACTCAACTCATTATCCCCCACTTAGGGTAAATCCATCTTCAAGATCTCATACCTCAAAGTACCACTACACTTATCACAAGGTAGGAACTCACACTACTCTTACTCATGCACCTCAATACTAAACATCACCCTTACAAGTCAAGCATAACACTAATCTCTTAAGATTCAATCTTAAATGAACTCTCTTAAAAATAACCTCATTCAACTCTTAGGCACCTCATAGGTCAACCTCATGAAATCAAAACCTCCTTCTTCCTTACAACATTACCACATTCTTTCAGCACTCTCCAAATTTACACCTTAATTCTCCTACATTCATTGTACACATTCATAAGATAACTCATTTTTCCAGAAAGGAATTCACTCAACCATTTCAACTCTTACCATGTTTAGAAATACATCACCATATACTTTCACATCATTATACTTCCAACATCATAAGTTACACATAGCCAAGAATGGCATGACATCAGAATCCTCACAACTACCCTTCAAATTTACTCTTCTAGGCACAAAACCATCATAAGCATCAAAACTCATTATTCTCTCTTTCAAACTTAGAAACAACTCCCCTACCAAGAAATCACATCTAGAAAACTACCGGACAAGGGAAAAGAAGAGAGAGACCTTATGGAGTTAAGTTCTATGGCACCATACAAGAATAATGCAGAAGTGAAACTCTATCGTGGCTTTTGAGACTTTAGACCCTAAAATATTTCCCATAAACTTATGCTCTGATACCAAGTCTATAACGACCCGCAAGTACCCCCTAGAAGTTACGGAGGACCCTTGGATCGTCACAAGGCGTACTTAAACCTTTGGGGTCTTGTACAAGCCCTTTAACTATTGTTCATTACATAAGACATGAAAAGTAGTGCGGAATGAAAACCTTTTACGACATTTAATATAAAAAGAAATTCTTTCATAAATAATAAGAAAATATAATCGTCACAAGCCAACTTAAAGACATGACCTAATATCTTAGGGACACGGACCTTAACATTAAAAGAAATACATAATAACTCTTAAATAACAAAACTAAGAAATAGAACTATGCCCTCGAATATAGGAGGACATACTTAATCTTGAGAGAGTCTTTCCCAATCTTGTCTTCTAACTTCTACCTTGATTCCAACACCTATAAGTGTAGAGTATATAAAAGTATGGGGTTAGTACAAATAATGTACTAAGTATGGCATATGAAAAAATATGCGAAAAGGGAAACTTTAGTAAAAATACACTTTCATGTCAATTAAGTAAAACCTTCATGAATATAAGAGTAAAACAACATAAGAATCATCATTTTACACTTAGATAAAAATTTCCATAATTTTTACAAAAAGGACCATTTTTTACAGTAACTTACAAAAATGTTACAGTGAACACATTTAATCCCAAAACAGTGAACTCCTAAACTCGAGCCAAGAGGATGTGAACTGATTTCCGTAGGATTTTCCCTAGCTAAGGTTATCCTAAGACCCACCAACGTTAGATATGAAGGAAACTTCCATACACATCCTTCAATACAAACCTAGGTGATCCCCAAGACTACCCATTCTAGGCTTACTCGGTACGGGAGGACATCTCCACTCAATCACAAGATATTAAAAGAACACTCAAACACTTATCAAGACTTTCCTTTCGGAATTCCTACCTAGTGCAATGAGTAGATGACATCCCATTCCACCACCTACCCTAAGTAGTACACTTTTTAGAAGATTTAGCTCATTCAATTCATATAAGACACATCAAGACTTCCCTTTCAGAATGCCTACTTATTGCAATGACTACTTGGCATCTCATTCCACCACCTATCCTAAGTAATACATTCTATTAGATGACTTAGATCACTCAATTCATATAAGACTCACCAAGACTTCCTTTTCGGAATGCCTACCTAGTGCAATGGATAGATAGCTTGACATTCCACCAGCTACCTTAAGTAGTACACACTATTAGAAGACTTATTACTATCATTACTTTTGTAGGGGTTTGCTTAACCGGCATATACCATGAGAGATAGACATGGATTCCCGATATTAACCCTTATTTGATGAGGGATCCACATTTGACTTAAGTAAGGGATAAGGAGATTGCTACAAAGTAACTCATTCTCTACAAAAAAGGAGTACTCATCTCAAGAGGTATATTAGAATACAATATCTCAACTCACAAAGTGTAACCACCCCTTATTCATATCCTCTTGGAGCTATGCATAATTCCCCATGGATTCTCAACATTATATACTATATGATAAGGATAACTAGTGAACACCACATCTCAACTCACGAAAGGCATTCATCCTCCAACCTATCCTAGAAAGATCTTAGGATGTCGTGAGATTGCTACTAAATACTTCATCTCAACTCACAGAGTTTGTTCACCCCAAAACTACCTTTCGACTTAACTTTTCTTCATTAATTTTATTCAAGTGTGTGTATATGTGTGTACATGTGAACACACCTTGCACATAAGCATCATTTTAGTTACATTCAATTCTATACATGCTTAGACCTTAATTCATCATATTAAACACTTTAACATGCTCAACATATACACTTACTTCATTTAGGCATAATCTAAGCAAAACATGCAATTCAAGCTTCATAATACACATTACAAGAACCATATTCTTTATCACTTCATTTCAAACATTAGTCCTTCGAATCCACACTTACAATTCATACTAAGTTTATCCAAATTAATCAAGTAAACACCGCCACAAAGAAGGTGGACTATACCACTCAAGAGCATTTCATAAGGAGAGTTAACAATGAAACCAACTTACCTTTCTTCCAAATCATTCACACCTATTTTACAATTACTCAACAATTCATCATAAAAATTAACCCTTAGGGCAGTAGCTAAACAAAAATATCAACACAAGGAAACCAAAGCTCAATACTACAAAACCATGCTCATTTAACCCATTCCTTAAGTCAAATTTTATATAAAAAACACTTTAACATGCTTTAATTGAAGTTTTAGCATTAAAATCACCAACTAACTTTAGAAAATCATATTTGAATCATTTAATATGTTTTCATGCAAGACCTATATTTAGAATCAAAGATAGAAGAATAGAGTTTGAAAACCCTTTTTGAAATCATTAAGAAATGGTTTCTTGAATGGAAGAGAGTTCAAGGATGATTATAATACCTCAAATAGAAGAAACCCCACTGATTTTTTATGAAGAAACGTCCACCAACAGCCATCCTAGTTCCTTCTTGACTTCTAGCTTCTATGGAGTTTTAGAGATAGTTTTCTTGAGGGAAGGGTTTTGTGTTTTAGGAATTGAAGTCCAAAATTAGGTCTTAGGGTTTGAAACACCTTAATATACCTAAAAGACCCTAAAAATATCACTCAAGGTTCCTAAAATACTTGGGATGAATTTACCAAACACCCTAAAACAGAAAAATGACAACTTTTCACAGGCAGCACGAACAACTCCCAACCAACGGGCCCTTGATCAAATGACGCCCCGCTGGTGAGGGTTCGTTGGTTGGGTCTGCAACCCTCAAAACTTGCAGCCCTGCAGTTCAAATCGATGGACCAATTTCACGAGCCGTCGATTAGTCAACTGGCCATCGACTGGTTCCGTTGATGGACTTACCAAGGCAGTTTTGGGTCTAAGTCTTGGGCACTTCTCCAGGGCCCCTCGTGAGTCCTAGGTGGGGTCGTACCCGAATGTTAAACCCCTAAACATAGTCTTCTAGGTCGTAGGAACACCCAGATCAATTCTGATAAAAACATACACGTTAATATCTCCAAAACACATGAAGACACACAAGCACAATCTAAGGCATATTTCCGAACGGCATGGACGTTCTAGGACGTTTGACCTCCAAACTTCACACATTGCCTAAAAACATCAATTAACTCATTTTAACACAAAATTAACTCAAGAAACATTAACGAAGCTCTAGTTCACCTTTGTTCATTTTAGGGTATTACACTTCAAAACGAACTTAGAAAATTAATAAATTCTATAGTTGCAAGTTGATCTCCAAAGACACAAACTAGAATAAAGTAATAAGGTCTAATCCCCAAAAATGAGGTTTAAATGTTCTTTATATCTAAAATGAAGTCCCAACCAAGAAGGAAACAAAATAAGGAAAAAACTTTCAAATGCGGTTTTGGTTTACGACACTGACCTATGGACCGTGGATTGACCTACGGTCCATATGTCCTTTCTGTGACTCAAGACTTGGGCATTTTATTCAACTTCAAAATCTACAACTCTCAGTGTCAATCAAAGAACCAATAGTACAAATCGTAAATCCTCCTCTGTAGCTCCATACTTAGAATCTTCAAAATCAAGTATTGGAAGACCTTCTCTATATCACTTAAAGGACTTGCAGTATGGCCCGTAGGTTGATCTACGGTCCGCCATTTGTAACCATGGTTCAAAACATGGTCAAGAATTCCCTGATTTTCCTTCAATCCTTTCAGGCCCAACTATGCCAACCATCTATAGAGAGTGCATGGACCTATGGTCCTTAGATCACCTCCGTAGATGCCCTTTTCTGCACATCCTTCAGCGGTGTCTCTCAGTTTCGATGTTTGAACATATTTGCTACAAACCTGATAAAAATGAGTTAATACAACTATAAAATGGCCCTAGAAAGACACAACTCTTAAGTGAAATGTATTAAAAATGTCGTAATCTTACAGTATATCAGTACTCAGATAAATCTCAGTACAACATTTTATCCACAAAAATATGGTTAAGCAGAGCGTACCATTCATACCTTAGAGGACTTGTTCAGATATTGAGTGATCACTTTCATGGGTATTTTTGATGATTACCAACCTCTCATAGAGTTCTCCTATAATAATATATTCTCTTCCATTATTAAGATGGCCCCGTATGAAGCACTTTATGGGTGTAGATGCAAGTCCTGATTGATTAGTTTGATGTAGGCAAATAATCTTTGATTTGGCCGAATGTCACGATCGGGCAGCACCTTCTAGATGTAACCAGCATCGTCGTCCTCGAAGATGATTAAAACTAGCCTCTTAGCATTCATCATTACATTTCATAGGTCAAAATACGGAAAAATTTTAAAGTTTATAGATATTGAGGTATTGAGGTATACATAAACCTTTCGCTTACTTAAGATATATATACATATGGAGTTTACTTAGACTCCTCGCATTGGAAGCTTACATAGGCTTCTCATTTATTTAACATAACCAACAAATAAAGAGTTAGCCTAATCATACTATCTCACATTAAACCATGTAAATGGAATACAATATTAGGGCATAGACCTTACACAAGTACATATTGCCACACAGAGTTTACAAGAAATGTCTTGAGGAATAAGGAAGAAATGAATTTCTTTTTAGACTATATCAATACTACTTGGGTAGATCAAAGGCACTATCATCAAACTCGGAGGACTCACCAACTACTTGGAGGAAAAAGTACAAGTATCCTTGCAAAGTGGCCTAGAAGCTCTTCAATGGTCGAAACATATAATGTTGTGGAAAACTTGAAGAAATATGGGTTAGTACAAACCACATGTACTATGTATTGTTCCTATGCATAAAATCATCAATGCATGAGATAAGGCACAATTTAGTCAAAACCAAGCTTTATGTTCAATAACTCAACATGTACATATATGGAACATTATAGGTCAACCCAACATGAAAATAACCCAACATATATGCAACATAAAATAATACTTGTGCAATGCCAAGAATAGAACCTCATAACCCTATCCAAAGCTAAGAATCACATTAAGTCACTTACCACATGCATACACATAATATCATACATAATCATATCATGCTTGATTCATAAGGTCATATAAAGCTTAACATACATAGCATGTAACAAACTTAATCATAAAACTCACCACTATAGTCATCCCTTAGTATCCCACATGTGCAATGAGTATGAGAGGCACGTACCCTTCCTCACCCTATGTAGTAACCTTTAAGAAAAACCCTAATAGTAGTTCACACACTTGACTTATTCTTTTACCTTATTACATTAAGGAAGATAGTGCAATAACTGATATTAGACCATGTGAGCTACATGGAATTCGGTATTCTCCGTCCACACTGAAAAGAAAGGGTTAACACTTGATTAAGGTGTAACCAATCTTACATAGCTATCAAGGTGGATCCACTAAGTTATGGTCCAATGTGGGCATATAGTTAAGGGTCAAGGAGATTGCATCTAGAAATCTTGACTTACTAACGTGGAGGCTTCCATCTCATGAGATAACACATATCTTGGGAATCCAGACTTACCAAACGTGAAAAAATCCATGTGGGAGGCCGTACTTACTAAACCTGAGACCTCCATCTCATTTTCATGCCCTTGCGGTGCTAAACATCTATTCCCTTTAGTAGTCATCATACTCTTCATACAAGATCACATTAGTCACTTCTAGACCTCTATGTGAACAATTCATCATAATACCTCATAGATATTCATTAGAGAGAACTTTCCTTTCACTTCTGAAGACCACATACAAGTGAGTAAACCTTTCACTCAACACTTAATCATAATCATAATAAGTTACTTTCAATCATATAATAATCATATCATAACATACTTGCATACTTGATAGACAATTCAATAGTCTAGGTAAAGGATGAGAAATAATTGTTATCAACATCACAACCACAGACTAGACATAAGAGTATTACAATATAAATAACTCATACTTCATAATTAAATTCAAGAAGAACCAATCTTCATACCTTTTTCAGCTTTCATTGCCTTCGCGCTTTAATTACCTAGAATTTCATATCCAATGCATAAACAAGGTATATTCAAGAATAAATACATAGAAAGTATTATCCTACACATTCATATAATCATCATCTTTCAAAATTACAATAGAACTACAAGACATAATGAGTGTAGGGAAGAACAAGGGTTCAAAGAGGCAATCTTGAGTGATTAAAAACAATGTACCATTAATACTTAACTAAATAATGAAAAAAAAGACTATAATTCATTACAATTGATTAAAAATTTCGTTTTGAAAAGAGAATCCATGTTTAGATTGAAACCCTAGTTTTGGGGAAGTTGAAAATCATCTTTGAAAGGGCCTTTTGGGGATAGGAATCCCAAGAACGAAAGAAACTACAACTTAGTAATGATCTTGCCATGAATTTTAGATTTAAACCATGGTAAATTTTTCCTTGAATTGGATCACTAGTGTTCTTCAAATGAGGTTGAAGTTTGGGGAAGAGAGAGACTAGAGTGATGTTAAAAGGATATGCGTTTTGGGAATTAATAAGGTGTTAGGTTAGTTAGTTGACTTAGGATGCTTATATAGTCATTTATTAATTAACTAAAACTGACCTAAGCCCTTAATTAATTAATTAATTTCCTAACCACCCCTAACTAAAATGTCTTTGGACAGTGAAGTAAAATCTCAATCAACGAGACCCCACTGACGCCACGTAGCTCCATCGACAGCCTGTGCTGGCAAGTAATCGAAGGTGAAAGAGACTTGGTTTTTTGAGATTTCTTGGAATTTTTAAAAGTGCCAACAAAATTACCCAAACGACGGAGCATCTTCCAATCGACGTCTCATCGTGGGTACTCATGGTTGCACACTATAAAATGGGGCAGTTTTGGGGCCAATGGATAGGTCCTCCTCAAGGACCCCTAGGTCTGTCCTTGGGGAGTCGTACTCGTACGTTTCGACCCTAAACACACTCTAACACATTTTAATACCTTTATACCAAGTTTCACTAATTTTCGACTCTTAAAACCCCATGAAACATGCCAAGGCACACTAACACAAATTTCACAATTCAGCGGACGTCATGGACGTTTTGACTCTAACACTTCCTAATTAGTTTAAATACATTATTTTAAGCTTAAAAATAGTGTTTTTAGTCTTATATCATCATGTCAGTCTCTAAACCAAGTCATGAACTTCCAGAATGTTACATTATCCCCCCCTTAGGAACATTCATCCCCAAATGACACTAAAATCATTTGCAGGGAAAGGATGACTCAAGACTAGCAGCCCAACCAACAACATAATAACATTAGGGGTCACAGTCCACATGAGTAATTTACAACTCAAATCAACACATAACCATGACATTTCACATAACATCTCAAAACTCAACTTACCACATATTAGAGCTCTATTTCACAACATGAGGAACTACTTCTCATTGTCAATAGGAACTCAACATAACATAAAGTATCACTTATGAAAAAAATTCAAGGCACATTAAAAATGCTCAATACCTTTTCATAAAAAATAATTATACACAAAATCACAAATAAGTGCAAGTTAAGCAAATGAGCATATTTTCATGAAACCCATTCTAGCATGAACCTTTATCATAATTATGCACATATTAGCAAATCAAGCCAAATTCAATATTATTAATACTTTATTTTAAGAGGATTACTAACCCCAAATTTGGCTTCAATTTTGAGGAAAGAGGTGAGGATAGAGGGACTTCATGTCGGCCTCGGCCTCCCATGATGCTCCCTCAAGTAGGTGATTCCTGACTTTTACAAAGATCACCTCCTTGTTCCTAAACTTCTTGACTTGGCGATCTAGAATTTCCACCAGAACCTCTTCATAGTAAAGGTTCTCATCTACACTTAACCCTTCAATAGGGAGAATGGATACGGGATCATTAATACACTTCTTAAGCATGGAGACATGAAATACGGGGTGAACTGTGGATAGTTCACTTGGTAACTCTAACTCATAAGCCACCTTCCCCACCCGTTTCACAATCTCATAGGGCCCCACATAATGGGGACTAAGTTTCCCTTTTTTGCCAAATCCTATCACCCCTTTCATGGATGAAATTTTTTACTAAACCTTATCCCTTACTTCAAATTCAAGATCTCTCCTTCCATTGTTGGCATACAACTTTTGACGACTATAGGTTGTTTTCAACCTATCCCTTATCAACCAAATTTTCTCTAAGGCCTCATAAATCATCTCGGGACCGAGGAGTGAAGACTCCCTAACCACAAACCACCCAACAGGAGATCAAAACCTCCTACCATAGAGTGCTTCGAAAGGGTCTATGGAAATACTCGAATGGTAACTATTATTATAGGAGAACTCAATCAACGGTAGGTGATCGTCCCAACTTCCCTTAAAATCAATGACACAAGCTCTTAGCATATCTTCTAGGGTTTGAATGGTGCGCTCCGCTTGGCCATCCGTCTGAGGATGAAAAGCAGTGCTAAGCTTCACTTGAGTATCCAACCCTTTTTGGAAAGATCTCCAACAATGAAAAGTGAATGGAGCACCTCTATCTGAAATGATGGACAATGGGATACCATGAAAACTCACAATCTCGTCAAGATACAACTTTGCATAGTCTTCCGCCGAATAAATAAATTTAACGGGAATAAAGTGAGAGGATTTCATAAATCTATCCACAACAACCCATATTGAGTCATTTTGCCTACGTGTAGGAGGCAAACCCACTACGAAGTCGAGATTAATGTCTTCCCACTTCCAAGTAGGAACATTCATTACTTGAGTCAAACCACTTGACTTCTATGTTCGGTCTTTAGTTGTTGACAGTTTGAGCACCTAGCTACAAATTCCGGTTTATTCCTTTTCAAACATTCCCACCAATAGACTTCTTGAAGATCACTATACATTTTTATGGCACCCGGATGAATAGAACATCGGGACCCATGAGCTTATTCTAAAATTTTACCCCACCAAGTTGTCAACATTCGGTAAACACAACATACCTTGGTTCGTGAGTACACCATCCCCTAGGGAGAATGACTCATTAAACTTGCCAAGTACCAACTCCTTCAACTCCATCAATAGAGGAACAAGATGTTCATTAGACTTCACCTCAACCACTAAAGACGATTCGTAGTTATGATGGACCACAAAACCACCATTTGGAGAATCTTCGAACAGAAAACCCAATCAAGCCAACCTACGAACATCTTTTACTAGGTCTTTCTTACCCTCTTCCACATGAGACACACTTCCCATGGTCATACGACTTAAAGCTTCTGCAACCACATTGGCTTTGCTGGGGTGTTAGATAACAATTATGTCATAATACTTCAAAAGTTCCAACCATCTTCTTTGTCGGAGATTCAAATCCTTTTGGGTGAACACATATTGAAGACTTTTATGGTCATACAAGTAATGCCTCCATATTTTCAAAGCAAACACTATGATCGGTAATTAAAGATCATGTGGATAATTCTTATCATGCACATTGAGTTGTCTAGAGGCATCGGCTACTACCTTCCCATGTTGCATAAGGACACAACCCAATCCCACTCGAGAAGTGTCACAATATAACATAAAACCCTTGGTACCCTTTAGTTAAGTCAACACCGGAGAGGTAAGCCTATCTTTCAATATTTGAAAGCTTCTTTCACATGCTTGTGACCACTCAAATTTAACACTCTTTTGGGTCAAGGTAGTCAAAGAAGAAGCAATGGACGCAAACACATCCACAAACCTCCTATAGTACCCAGCTAAACCGAAGAAACTTCTAATGTGTGTTGGAGTCAATGGTCTAGGCAATTCTTAACCGCCTCGGTATTTTTGAATCAACCTTTATACCCTCACTTGAGATAATATGACCAAGAAATGTCACCGACCTCAACCAAAACTCATAATTGCTATACTTTACAAATAGTTGGTGTTTCTTAAAAACTTGCAACACTAACCCCAAATGATTCATATGTTTATCTTCACTCTTTGAGTACACCAAAATATCATCAATAAAGACAATCACAAACGAGTCAAGGTAATCTCGGAAGGCCCTATTCATTAGTCCATGAAAGTCGGCAGGGCATTGGTTAGACAAAAGGACATGACTAGGAACTCATACTGATCATACCTAGTTCGAAAAGTTGTTTTATGTATGTCCTCTTCTCTTACCCTAAGTTGGTGATAACCCGACCTCATGTCAATTTTATAAAAGTAGCTCGCCCATTGTATGATCAAACAAATTATCGATCCCAGAAAGAGGATACTTGTTCTTTATGGTAACCTTAATTAGTTGACGATAGTCAAAGCACATCCTAAAGGACCCATCCTTCTTCTTTACAAACAACACCAGAGCTCCCCAATAACCTTTGTCAAGAAAATCCTTGAGTTTAAAATTATGTTATTTTCAACTCGCCCGGAGCCATCCAGTAAGGAGGGATTGAGATAGTTTTTGTATCCGACAACAAGTTTATGTTGAAGTCTATTTCCCGTTCGGGAGGAACTCCGGACAAGTCATCGAGAAAGACTTTCTTAAAATCTCTCACTACGGGAACAAACTCTAACGGAGGAATTTAGGATTCAATTTCCTTGACCCTTACAAGATGATAAAGACATTGTTTAGAGATCATTTTGTAAGCTTTAAGACACGAAATAATTTGACCTTTAGGGATTGAGTTACCCCCCTTCTATTGTAAGACGGGCTCATTTGGGAATTGGAACTTGACCACCCTTGTTCTAAAATCTATGGAAGCAAAACAAGCAAGCAAATAATCTATCCCAAAGATGTCATCAAAATTAACCATATGAGGTTCTACCAAGTCAACCAAAGTAACTCTATTGGGCAATGATATAGGATAATTCCTAGAGACTCTTCTAGCCACAACGGAGTCACCCACTGGAGTTGTAACCGAAAAAGGCTCCATTTGAACATCGGGTAACACATTAAACTCCCAAGCTACTAAAGGAGTTATAAATGATTAAGTAGCACCTAGATCTAGTAAAGTATAAACATTAATAGAGAACACTTGTAACATGCCGCTGACGACATAGGAAGACTCCTCTTGTTCACCTCTACAGCGGAGAACATAGAACAAATTCTTCTTAGGAGCATCGGAATTGGGATCACTTGCTTGTGCTTGAAAATTTTCTCTCCCTTGAGCCTTTATCATAGGACAGTCCCTCTTCATGTGAACACTCTTGGCACAACCATAGCAATTTTCCGTACATACTAGACACTTGCCTTAATATTTTCTACAACATTTAACGCAATTAACCTTTTTAACATAAGGACCACTACCTTTATCCTCCTTAGGCTTATGTGTACACCATTTACCTTTGTTGACCCTTGGAACGGTAGAAGGAATTTGATTGGGGAACCTTTTCTTGAACCTTGGCTTATCTTGCACCTCAAATCTATTCTTACAAGAAATTCCATCTTTGGCCCTTGTCCTCTCAATTCTCTACCAACATGCTTAAGCTTTTCCTCCTTAATTTGTTCGGCACGAACCATGAGACAAGAGATGTTCATGCTAGGAATCAACATAGACCACCAACATTCACACAAGGTCGGATATCCCCATAACAAATTTACTCATCTTAGCCCTAGAATATGCCACAATAGTAGGAGGATACTTGGATAGTTGAGTGAACTAGAATCTATCAAGTAAGGTTTTCTTGAAATCTCCCTAAGTAATCTAGCCTTCTCTAACCGACTTCTCATCCATCCATTGCTCATACCAAACTTAAGCCACATCTTTGAGTTGGTAGGCGGATAGTCCGCCTTTTCTTGATAAGACACACTCATAGCATCTAATACCTTGAACAGTTCATCAATGAGCCCTTGCGGATCCTCCTCCAACTTGGAGTCAAAGAAGTAGTGGGATTCATCCTTGTGAAATACCTTATCCTTGATGGGGTGGTGCTAGCATTGGGGTTCACTTGGACCCTAGCATCTCTAGAAACTTAAGTAACCAACACTTGGGTCAAGCTATGAATGTCCTCCCTTATCTCAACATTAGACATAGCCCCTTCTTTAATAGAACTTGAGGGTTTTGAGGAGTTGGAGGGGGAACCGCCTCATTTTCATTCTCCTCAACCCTTCGAGCGTTGTTCTTTCTTGTATTCATTTCCTATAAGCACAAGAAAGAGATTAGAAGATAAGGATATTGAGAGTTAAGACTCTAGAGGCACAAATTCAAGAATACCAACAAAGTGAGACTTTTCTAAGCATCACATAGCCCCTCATTCATAATTGTGGCGCGCTTCACAATCATGAACAAGACTCTATTTGATGTGGTTTACTGAGACATCAATCCTAAGATTATTTAACCTCGTCCTCTGATACCAAGTTTGTCATCTTCGGTGAGCACCCCTAGACGTAACTGGCGTGGTCGTCCTCGAAGAGGACTAAGACTAGCATCTTAGCATTCATCATTACATTTCATAGGTCAAAAAGCGGAAAAAATTGAAACTTTATACATATTGAGGTATACATAGACCTCTCGCTTAGTTAAGATATATACATATGAATTTTACTTAGACTCCTTGATTAGGAAGATTACATAGGCTTCTTGTTTAGCTAACATAACCGACATATAAGGAGTTAGTCTACTAATAATGTCTTACATTAAACCATCTAAACGGAGTACTATATTTGAGCATAGCCCTTACACTAGTAAATATTGCCACATAGGGCTTACAACAAATTTCTTGAGGAATAAGAAATAAACTAATGTCTTTTTAGACTATATCAATACTACTAGGCGGTAGATCAAAGGTGCCATCCTCAAACTCAGAGGACTCACCAACTATTTGCAAAAAGAAGTCCAAGTATCCTTGCAAAGTGACCTAGAAGCTCTTCAATGGTCGAAACCTACAATGTTGGGGGGATATATGGGTTAGTACAAACCACATGTACTAAGTATGATTGCTATGCATAAAATCACCAATGCATGAGAAAAAGTACAATTTATTCAAAACCATGCTTTATGTTCAATAACTCAACTTTAACATATATGGAACATTATAAGTCAACCCAACATGATAACAACCCAACACATAAGCAACATAAATAATACCTATGCAATGCCAAGAATAGAAACCCATAACCCTATGCAAAGATAAGCATCACATTAAGTCACCACATGAATGCACATGATCTCATACTTAAACATAACATATTATAAAGCACAACATACATAACATGTAACAACCTTGATCATACAACTCACCAATAGAGTCATCTTTTGTGATCCCACGTGTGCCATGAGTAAGAGAAGTATCATACCCTCCCTTACTCTATGTAGTAACCTTCAAGACAAACCCTAATAGTAGTTCACATACTTGACTTATTCTTTTACCTTATTACATTAGGCAATAGTGTAATAACCGACATGAGACCATGTGATCTACATAGAATCTGATGTTCTCCTCCCACACTGAAAAAAGAGGGTTAACACTTGCCTAAGGTGTAACCAATCTTGCATAACAATCTGGGTGGATCTACTAAGCTATAGTCCTATGTGGGCACATAGTTAAGGGTCAAAGAGATTGCTTCTAGAAACCTTGACTTACTAACGTAGAGTTTTTCGATCTCATGAGACAACACATATCTTGGGAATCCAGACTTACTAAACATGAAGAAACCCATGTGGGAGGCCAGACTTACTAAATGTAACACCTCCATCTCATTTGCATGCCCTTTCGATGCTAAACATTTATTTCCAGTCACAATTGTTTCTGCAGGTCAACACCTGAAACTCCAAAATTTTCAACTTTTTGTACTTTAATATGTGTTTAACGTACAATTATATGTATAACTACATCTATCTTGTATGCCACTTCCATATGTTACTAACTTAAGCTTCAATTTTCAATAATATTTGTTCTAATGTGTTGTTTGTATGTTGGTTTTGTATATCCGAATAAGTTGTAACTTAAGATTTTAAATTTCTTGAACCTTATATATGGTTCAATATCTGGTCCATATATCTAATATTGGGACCTTATATGGACTGCATCTCAACTCAGTTATTCTAACCTTGTTTCTTTCAATTCGTCTCAACTCCAATTGTTTATGCATTTAGATATTGACTATCATATGTGCATGTGCAATATTTATCATGGTTCGAGTCTAACCACAAGCATTTAATGAGTTCAAACCTACACAGAATTTATGAGGTGCTACAATAATTGTGGTTGGTATGATAATTGTCATTGGTGATTGGTGGTTGTTGTAGTAATAGCGGTGATGATAGTGATAATTATTTATAGTCACAAGTGATTGTGATGATTGATTATGCGTGATCGATAGTGGTAGTAAATATTGAAGGTTGCGGTCGTGTGTGATGACAGATACAATTGTGGATGATAAAAGTTGGTGGTGAAATTTCACTTTTACCAATAGTCTTGAATGTATTACATTTTAATGATGTTAACACTTTGCTACAAATTATAACAATTTGAGTCCATTCAAACCCTTTAAATAGTTTTTTAAAAAGTATTTATAACTAAGATATGAATAATTTAGTTTGAGACCTAACAAAACAAATACACTTAGGGCTTATTTGGAAAGTCATCGTGTATTAGTGTAGTATTACTAGACTAGCAATTACCCAACCCAGTTATTAGGTTGACATGTTAGTTTGCCACAGTTAGGAGTGGCAAACGAGCGAGTCGAGTCGAATATTAGTCGATCAAAAAATGAATTAAATAAAAATGGGTAAGTTATCCGACTCGACTCATATTTTAAATTGGTAAATGAGTTTACCCAATGAATAATATGTGTAACCATATTACCCATATTATATTAGACATCTTGTTAAAAGCTTTTTTGAAAAAAAAAGAAATATCACTTAAATCCACCCCTACCAAACCCACCCACCCACCCACCCCGCACCTCCCAAAAAATGTAAACTGTAAAAAAATAAAAAACTTCACTCAACCACTACCACCCCCTCCCACCCCTACCCGAATTAACAAAATTTTTAAAAAATTTCATTAATCTTTTTTTAAAAAAAAAAAATTATCACCCCACCCCCTACCAGCCCCCCACCCACACCTCCTACCCATTGCAGCCCCACCCCCACAACAATCCCGTCCGGAAAAAAAATATTTTTTTAAAAAAAAATTATAACATTTATTTTTAAAAAAATTACCACACCCCCTACCCCCTACCAGCCCCCCTAAACACCCCCAACCCCTACCCCCTAACCACCCCAACCCCTACCCTCTACCAGCCCCCCTCACCCCCCTCAACACCCCATCCCAAAAAAATTAACAAAATTTTTAATTTTTTCATTAATATTTTTTACAGCCCACCTCCTTACCCCCTACTCCCCCCCCCCCACACACACACACCCTCTTACCCCCTACCAGCCTCCACCCCACGCCCTCTTACCCCCTACCAGTCCCCCCCCCCCCCAATCCCTACCAGCCATCCCCCTCCATCCCTACCACCCCCTATCCCAAAAAAAAGTTTCATGTTTTTTTATAAATTTTTTTAAAAAAAAAAAAAAACTTTCTTACTAGCCAACCCTGAATCATTTTATGTTTTGTTTGCTTTTACCCATTTTATCCATTTAACTATCCATTTTCTAATGGGTAATATGGTTATTACTTGTTTTTTATCCATTTCCAAATGAGTTGGATACCCAATTCATTTAATATGGGTAATATGAATGGATACCCATATTATTTACCTATTTTGTCACCCCTAGTCACACTGTAATTATACGAAAATTACAAGTGTATTGTTTGGTTGCACAAGTGTAATCATAAGATTATATTGAATTTTAAAAATAAAATTAAAAATTTATATTAGACAAATAACAGTCTTTATAAATGCTATTGAATTAATTATTTAAGATATACATATTTTGTCTCTTGAAAATACAAATTAATAAACATATGTTCTTAACTAATATTTATAAAAAAATTAATTTACATTTTCCAATTTAGTATATTTTAATTAAATTAATCATAAAAACAAAAAATACATAATTTCTATGAACATCACGAAACATATGTTGACAAAAAGATCAATATTATAAATATAATGTCATAAATTATAAAACATCTGACAAAAAGACAATCTTATCAAGTCTAACTTTAAAAAAAAAAACAGCTTGTAATGTAAAATCTCGAGTCAACACTCATAAAATAAATGAAGTTGAAAATATAATATAAGTTCTAAACTAAAATCAAAAAATTTAGCATACTACACTAATGTCAAATTTCAACACATAACATATATGACTAAAAAGAAAAGGAAAATGTAAGTTCATAACTTTATTCAACAATGAATTTTATTCTAATTTAAAAATTAGAATACGAACAAAATCATACGAATGATTTTCTTTAGAAGATACGAAAAATTGCATGGAATCACATGAAGTAAAAGTTGAGAATAAGAAGGAAATGAAATATAAATAATATTAAAAATATTTAAAAATATTAGAATGATAAGAATCTAAAACAATTTAAAATAATAAAAATAGAAAATACATTAAAACGAAAAAAAATAAAAATAATGAGCTTGTAATTATACTATGTAACTAATTATCAGGAATTCACATCCTTCCCATGTGAACTGGATACGGTAACTACACCCAATAACTTGTTAACCAAATAATTACATGTCCAACCAAACATGACAGAAAATGTAATTACACCAAATTCAATTACAAGGTTAGCTTGTTAATAATTGTTTCATTTTTAATTTTTGAAAATTGGAAGGAAAAATAGAGAATGGGATATAAGATTGAGATATAAATAAATGAGGCATTAATTATGGTTAAAGAAGCTATGTTTTGACTTGTTATACGCGATTTTAGCAGTGCTTGTTACCATAGCATTATTCGCATCTTAGATTTCAACTCTGATCTCATCTGTAAAATTTAAATTTTCATTCAACTTGTTACCAAAATCATAATTTGATGCATTGATTGATCAAAGTTGAGATGCACGGGCACGCACGGTCAGGGTCAAATGCTGGACGTCGTCCGCAAAATGCAAAGGCAGCGGCACAGAGGTTGGCACAGGTAATGGCGTGTCAACAAGCGGATGACGATGATGAGGAAGATGAGCTGTATGAGTATAATCCTGTTGCTCCTTCAACTGCTATTGGGCTTGCTGGTGGAAGGCCTAATAGAAGAAATACTCCCCTGGTAACAGTCTTGTACATGCTTAATTTCTTTGACAAATTAAAGTAAAGTAGCTTTAGTTTTTGTGTTGTTTGTATGTTTTGTATTAGTCAGTTCGTGCATCGATAGAACCACCACAGTCATCGACTACACGTCCAGCAATCCGACCCTCTACATCAACTGACCCTTTGGATCAAAAGGTGAGTACTACTGTTATCTCTTGTATCCAGGTTAGTAAAAACAGAAACAGAAAAGAGATGGTTTGCTTGTTCTGTTTCAGACAGTTCGTACATCATTAGAGGCAGCTGCACGTCCATCATCAATTCGGACAACGTTAGAACCAGCTACTACACGTCCAGCATCAATCCGTCCATCGTCATCTTCAGAGACATTGGACCAGCAGCCTTTGTCAGCTCGTTCAACCACACCTATTAGAACTTCTGGGAGTAAGCTGACATTTCAATCTAGAAACAGTTTGGAACAACCACCATCTGCTCGCACACCTACTACACCTTTGGCTGGCAGTCAAGTTTCAAGTGTCCCGGAACAGCCTCTATCTGCTCGTTCTCTTGCAGCTAATCGCTCCAGTAACTTTGGAGGAAAGCCAATTCCTTCTAGTGTGCCTCTATCACTCAGGCCACCTACAACTGAGGTTCAACCTGAAGCTCGTAAAGATAAAAAGTAATAATGATATATTCTGAATTTGTCATTTCTTAATTTGAATACTACTTCTAAATCTTTTATTTATTCGGTGATTGAGCAGGTTATCAGTTGATTTTGGTACTTTCAAGTACAAGGAACCTCCCATTCAGCCATCTTCTTCTGCTCTACAGGATGAGGTTAGTTCATGACCATAACTTATCAATCAATGCAACTATTTATCAACCTGTAAGTTTAGAGATGAATTTCCTCCATTTCGTTGAGGACTTTTACTAGCTATTTTTCTGACGGTACATAAAGCAAATTCAAGGTGTCACCAGTTACTTCCTATTTTGTCATGTTGAATAAGTGATTGCAGTTTTCTTATCGTAGTACAAGGAAAGTGTACCTATTTTAAGATCCTCTCAGTTCTTCCGATAACTTAATAGACAGAGAATCTCATAATCACCCTATGTCATAACATTAATATTTTGCTTCAGTATTTTGATTTTGTATCTACTCTTTGCTTCTTACGAGTGTACAAGAACTAGATGTAGATTTTTTGTCATATAAAGGTCAAGCTCAATCTGCGTATGTTATTTATGTAGAGGTGAGTATGCTTATGGAAAAGTAAATCTTTCCTTAGTAAACTTAATACTTCTCAATCTGCATATGCAAAATGTGAAAGACAACTTGCATATGAGAAACTCATGGATCATACATAAAAGATAAATGGGTCTTTCAACCAACCTCTGACCCTGAAACCTTTATCTGTAACTTGTGATTTCTTTGAACATGCAATTTTGCTGGCTACAAACCTACCATATCAATTTCTTTCAAGAAATTTAGAATATACTTCTTTTTACAAAAATATTCATCTTTTGTATCTACCAATCTCTATCCCTAAGAAATATTACAACTTCTTTAGATCCTTGATATCAAATTCTTTTGCAATCCACTTCTTCAATCGAGTCATCTCCTCTTTCTAATTTGTCATCTCTTATCATTACTATGTCATCAACTTAAATATTATTAGAGTGAGTTCATGTATTCATGAAGAGGGTGTGATCAGTATCTCTTTGTTGGTAACAGAAAGAGATTATCACTTTGGAGAATTTTGTCAAATGAAGCTCCATGGAACTACTTTAGACTGTATAAGGATTTCTTTGGTCTATAAACCTTTCCCTTCTTTTGTTAGGTCGAAGGAAGCCCTTCTATATACGCATATTCTTCTAAGTCTCCATGAATAAGTGCATTCTTACTTTTCACGTGTTTTAAGTACCAATCATGATCAATTGTACATGACAAAATAGTTTTAATATGTTCACATTTGTAATTGGCGGAAAATGAATCAACTCCATAAGTTTGAGAGAATCTCTGATTAGCACCAATCATTTGAATCATTCAGTTGAGCCATCAACTTTATCTTTCACAGTGAAGACCCATATATAGTCAACCAACTTTTTACCGCCAACTAATCTTTTGTTTGGTATTAAAGTTGCCAAATCTCATATTTTGACGAGACATTTGATCTACAATTACTCAAATCAATTCATGTTGTCAATGAGATTGCAGTAAGTTGTTTATGAAGTCCATATTGATGCTTCCACTCAGGGAGAGTTATATTCTGAGTCATGCCACATGGCCTCTGGTGTTCAATTTTAACTTTTGACAATTCGGACAACTAGCGACAAAATCTGTAATGTCCCTCTTCCTGTCATTCCACCAATAGATATTCCTCATGTCATGGTCTATCGTTGTGGAATCTAGATGAATCGAATACTTGGAATAGTTCTCTTTTACCATAATTCTATCTCTGAGACCATCCACATTCGGAACACAACCTGTTTTGGTATTTCAATATACCATTTCCCCCTTGTTCAAAAGGTATAATGTTTTGCTTATGAACTTATTCCTTTAACTGAAGTAGGATGGGATCATTGTCCTGCTTCTCATAATATTCCATCACTAGGGAGCAATTACTACTATCATATCATGTTGAGTATTAAACACTACACAACCAAAAACTAAAATTAATTAACACAATCAATAATATATTTGATAAATTAATCATGTTAATAACAACTCAATTGAATTGGATGTCATGATGTTTAATTACAATATCAAAGATGTGTTTCAAAATGCAGGTTGACATGCTTCAAGAAGAGAACGAAAGTTTACTGGAAAAGGTATCAACAACTTCCTTGTGATAGAATTAGTTTATCATTTCAATTCATCGCGTTCACGGGATGTGAATCATTTATATATCCTTTCAGCTTCGACTTGCAGAAGAGCGTTGCGAAGAAGCTGAGGCAAGGGCTAGACAGCTTGAGCAGCAGGTTCATTTTTCTCCTTTGCTTTCAGAATCTACCTATGTTGAGAACATTACTTAATTAATCCACTGCTGGCTGACTCGGAATTTTATACAAGGCGTTCAGTTAAAAGTTATAAGTAGACAGAATTTTCTCATTTTTCGTCTTGCTTTTTAGGTTGCTAGTCTTGGGGAAGGTGTGTCAATGGAGGCTCGTCTTATAAGCAGGTAAACGTCATGTTTTGAATCAGTAACTGTTTCCAATTTCCCCCCAAAAAATACCAATTGTATCCGGAAGAGGGGGTACATGTCAAGTATCGGGTTGGGTTCATGACTATTATGGATGTACAATTCAATTTATATTACAAACAAACAAATTTACCCTCATTCTACATTTTCATATTATTTTATTTTTTCTTTTTACAGAAAAGAAGCAGCTCTACAACAAAGAGAGGTACGTATCATACATAGACACTGATGCATTTTTCCTTGTTTCACTTATAACTTCATTGAGTTACTCTCTCACTCCCACAATAAATATCATTTTAGCTTTTAAAAAAAAGTTATTCCAAATAACTGTTAAATTTGTGCTTGTTTTTCAATTATATATACCCTCATACACTATCTTCTTAGAAGTGTTCAATTTTTAAAAGACATTTACTTAACATGGATAGCTTAGTAAACTACATATTATATTTATTAATTTCTAAATGAACGTGATTGTTGTTAAAGTAACATTTATTTTGGCCAGAGAGATTAGTGTTTTCTCATTCATTTCAATTTATGTGATACTGTTTGATTAGGCATGAAAACTTAAGAATGAAATGAAGACTTTTAATATTCTCCCTAGTTCATATTAATTGAAATATTAGATTTTTTTCATAGTTCAAAATAAGTGTATTTTTCGAAGTTTAATAGAATTACTGAGACTTTTTTTCTTAATTACTTCACATTTTTTAGGACACTAATTTAGAAATAATTAAAGAGATAGTAGTAGAAATTAGTATTTAATTTCTGTTCTAAAATATTTTTTAAACATGTATCGTACAATAATAATTCACTTAATATGAACTATAGAGATTAATATTAAACATGAAAAATATATTTGTGCCACAATAAATCTTAAATTTGACTCTCCCCATTAAGTGTTCTCTCAACTTCTCATGTGTATACATAGATCAGTTAGATGAGTGATATTTGTCCAATTCAAGTTTCAAAGATCCAGAGTACATTACCTTAAAAGTATCTTAACTACAAATTAATTAATGTTTTGAGAAAGCAATCGCTATTATTTAGTCCCTCCCAAAAAAAAATGCTACTTTTTATTATAATTAAAAATAATTTTACTTTAAAATATATTTTTTATTCTAAAAAATATATATTTTTCAGCCACATAAATATCTAAGAATTATTTTAAACCACAAGTTTCAAGAGCTTTTTGTTCTTAAACATCGTGTCAAGTTAAATTGTGTCATATAAAATGAGACGACGAGAGAAATTTAATTTACAAATATTATTTTGCAAACAAAAAGATAAAGAAAGTATTGTGTTATCATAAACAAAAAAGGAAGCAATGAAATAGAATTTGCCAAAGTTCAAGAACGGGGCAAAAGGCAGAGGCGGATGGGCTGCACGTGTATTTGTTAATTTTGATAAAATTTATATGTATATATGTTTATCTATCTTGAAAATCTAGAGAAAATAGAATATAATTAACAATGCACCCAAAATGAGCATAGAGTGTTCTTGTGTTGTTGGTACTAGAAGCCTATGAAACCACCTTCGAGATCGTGGTTTGAATCCAACTAGAGCCCTGTTCCATTGTTTTTTTATTTTATATTTAGATTAGAGCTCGTATTTGGTGCAAATGAAGTCTTCAAATTCTGAATTTGCCTCTGTTAATAGGTGTAATGTTTATTTTGTTAGTATGATGGACAACTAAATAATTGTATATATTAATGCAATTATGTATTGTTATAAATTAGTATTATTATATAGATTTGTTGTAGAATCATAAAAATAAATATTGTGATAGAATAGCTGATTTGGAGGGATAGCAAAGCAGATTTAGAGGGATTGAATAACGATTTGTAGAGATAGAATAGTTAATCTCTTGGGATAAAAATGTCGAATATTTAGAAATGTGTAATCTTAATAGTTTATATGTAATGGAAAGACTCTCTCACTTTGAAAGACATTTAATAGAAAATTGACATGGTTTTAGAGCCTTCTCTTGACTGTCTTAGTTCATAGAGTCATCTATGGTTCCTTCTAAAAAAATTAAAAATCTTGATTTTTGTTGATTGTTCGTCAACAATTTGTCTTGACACCTAGGACTTCCATTTTTTGGTCATTGTAGTTGTTCTATTGAGGCATGAATTCACATCACTTTGAATCCTTCAATATTCGTTTCACTAGAAAACAAATATTCTTCTTGGAAGTTTCAATTTCAGTTATTTATCACTGGTAAAGAAGTACAGGGTCATATAGATGGAAGTGGTCGTACTCCTACTGATCTGATCCATATGCTCGGGGTGATGGATGGATTCTAGGGTCAATTGAACCTCTTATTGTTCTTAGTTTCACGCCGTACAAGACAACTAAGGTCATGCGGGATTACTTACAAAGGATTTAAAACCAAGATAATAGTTCAAAACGCTTTCGGTTAGAGTATGAAATTGCTATTACCCTCAACAAGGTCTTTCTGTTTAGGATTGTTTTTCTAGATTTCAGAACTTATGGGCTAAATTTACAGATATTGGCTATGACAAAATACCTACTGAATATTTATGTGATTCAAGAAGTTCATGAGTAAAGCAAGCGAGACCAATTTTTGATGAAATTACTCTCCGACTTTAAGAGTGTTTGATCTAGCTTGATGTCTCCCTCTTTGGATGTTAATTTTAGAGAATTACTTAGTGAAGATCAACGTTCTATCACACAAAACGTTTTCTAGAAAGAAAATGATGTCACTAGTGCATTTGCTTCTCAAGATAAAGGGGAAGGGTGTGATATAACTAGAACTCCATGTTGCAGTTACAAGGAATGTGGTCATATTGCTAGCAATTGTAGCAAAAAATTTTGTAAGCACATTATCAAAGAGTGTCCCACGCGCCCTCAAAATCGTAAGGTCGATGCTTTTCAAGCTGGGATAAAAGGTTCCACCATTCATAACTCATCTTTAGGATAAGTTCTTACTCTTAAAATGGTACAACAAATGATCGTGCCGGCCTTTTCCGCATTTGGATTACAAGGTAATGATGTCATAACTACTTTTTGAATTGTTGATTCAAGTGCTTCCAATCATATGTCCAACTCAACGTGCATGGTAAAGAATATTCGTAAGTATCAAGATCCATCACAAATATAGATTGTCAATGATAGTAATTTATCAATTACCAAGGTTGGGGACATTACTCCAACTTTCAAGAATGATTTTGTTTTAACAAAACTCTCAACTAGTCTTATTTTAGTTGGACAATTGGTACATACCAATTGTGGTGTGAATTTTTCTCGTAAGGTTTTATTGTGTAGAATAAGGTGTCGGATAAAATAATCGTGAAGATGCTTAAAGTTGAATGATTGTCTCATATATACTTTTCTATTCCTCCTGTTCTATCTTTTGCTTTTACTTCTACTGCAAGTAAGGTTGGAGTTTGACATAAGCGTCTAGGACATCCAAATTATGTTGTGTTGTCTTATTTATCAAATTCGAATTTATTGGGAAATAAAAAATATTTTTCAGTTGCTTTCTTTGATTGTTCTACTGTAAATTAGGCAAAATAAAACTCTTTTTTCCTAATTTTCCCAATTATTTATCATGCTCATCTCAAATACTCTGTGACATTCATATATGCTTATAGTCGATTTACATGGGTGTATTTTCTTCGATCTAAATTTGTGGTATTTTCATGTTCAAGACATTTTTGGCTTATAGTGAGACATAATTTTCTACATGAATTGAATTATTAGGATCTGATTCCAGTGGAGAATATATATTTTATGAAACACTTAGAACACTCTTGTCCATATACACCACAACAAATAGAGTTGTTGAGCGTAAAAATCAACATTTTTTAGATGTCAGTCATATTTTATTGACTGAGTCATTTATACCATATTAATACTGGATGGAATCTACTGTTGTCTATTTAATTAATAGACCATCATCTTAATTGAATCTCCATATTTTTTTTAACACCACAATCCTAACTATAGTTATTTTCATATATTTGGCTGTTTTTTTTTTGTATATTTGCCTCTTTCAAAGAGCAATAAAATTTATGTACTATCTACAAAATGTACTTTTATGGGTTATAATACGTCACAAAAAAGTTTTATTTGCATGATCCATGTTGTTTACTTTGAGAATATGTATTTCTTTTCTACTATTGTAGATTCATCTTGTTTATTTGCATGATTCGTGTTATTTGCTGACTTTATCTCACCCTGACACTAATACGCTACCTAAAATTGCACCACAACTAGGATTTGAGAATTCTTCAAGATCCTGTCCTCTTGAACCTACTCGATAATCTACGAGAGTATCTCGTACTCCCAACTGGTACAACTTTTTCTCTACTCTATCCAATATTTCTGTTCCAACTTGTTACTCACAAGCTTTCAACGATGAATGTTGGCATAAAACAATGGAGGAATCTTAAAAAAAATGACACATGAGACATTGTTTCATGTCCTTCAAATGTCCGCTCAGTTTGATGTAAATGAGTTTATTCAATTAAACTTCTTATTGATGAAACTCTTGATCGGTAGAAAGTCTGATTGGTTGTTCTTGGTAACAAACAAAAGTATGGAATGGACTATGAGGAGACTTTTGCACCGTAGCAAAAATGACTACAATGCGGATTATTGTTTTCATTTTTTACTTTGCAAAATTGGTCTCTTTATCAAATGAATGTCAAAACGTTTTTCTTCATGGTGATCTTAAAGAAGATATTTGTATGAAACTTCGACTTGATTTTTTCTCATCGCATATATGCAAGTTGAAGCGGTCTTTGTGTGGATTTAAAAAAGCTCCTAGAGCTTAGTTTGATAAGTTTTAGTCTAATTTGTTACCGTTTTCATTTGAGTAGAGCAAACATGACTCATCTTGTTTCTTCGGAATACATCTACAGATGTTGTTCTTCCTTTGGTGTATGTGGATGATATTATTATCACATAAAATGATTCTTTACTAACTACTAGCCACCAACAACATCTTAAATATTCTTTTCATAAGAAACATCTTAGTACTCTTACATATTTCTTAGGTTTGGAAGTTCATAATGATGTATCAGGTTTGCTTCTAAATAAACACAAATATACTCATGAACTGATTCCTTTATCTAATCTTCAAGATTCCTCATTCATAGATGCTCCATTGAAATTGAATGTGGAGTATTGTAATGAGGAAGACGATCTTTTTATATATCCAACTATATTTTGACAATTAGTTGGGAGACTAAATTACCTTACTAGTACTCGGCCTAATATCTCTTTTCCAGTTCAACAAGTTAGTGAATTTATGCAAACTCCCCATCATCTCCACTTTGGTGGTTGTTCATCGCATCATTCAGTATATTTTAGGAACATCTACTCATGGATTGCTCTTTCCAAGTGGTTCTTCTATTCGTCTTAATGTTTTTAATTATCTAATTGGGCAGGATGTCCTAATACTTATCATTCATTCATTGATTGGTGCATGTTTTGTGAGAGTCGTTGATATTTTGAAAGAGTAAAAGCAAGATCGTGTGTCAAAATCTTCAACAGAGGTTGAATATTGATCCATGTGTATTACTTGCTCCGAAGTTATATGGCTTCGTGGATTACTTGCTCAGACTGGATTTTCTAAATCTCTTCCTACTCCCTACGGTGACAATAAAAATGCTATTTAGATTGCTACTAATCTAGTTTTTGTGAGAGGACCAAACACATCGAAGTGGTTTGCTATTATTTACGAGAAGTTGTAGATAAAGGAGTCATTACTCTTCCACATGTATCCAACGATCTTGAAATAACTAATGCGTTTACAAAATCTATGGCACGACAACGCGATCAGCTTCTAGTAGGCATTTTGATGCTTCTTGATTCACCAACATCAATTTGAGGGGTGATATTGTTAGCATGATTAACAACTGAATACTTGTATATATTAATGTAATTATATAGTGCTATAAATTAGTCTCATTATATAGATTTGTCGTTGAATTATAGAAATAAATATTGTGATAGAATAATTGATTTGGAGGGATAGCAAAGCAGATTTAGGGGTAATGAATAGCAGATTTGTGAACTAGAATAACTGACATTTAAGGATAATATGACGGATCTTTAGAAATTATAATTTTTTCACTCTCTAAACTCTCACTTTGAAAAACATTCAGCAGAAAATTGACATATTTGAATCGAAAATGGACAGGCTGCTCTAAAAGTTGCAGCACAAAGTCATGGTGGAAAGGGTGACGAGCTTGCAGCACTTCGGGCAGAAGCTGAGGTATATATACATATGTATATACTTATTATTGGTATAGATACAATATATAAGCTGTTAATTTTTTGTTTTGCAACTATGTATGTTATAGTCTCTGCGAACTATGAGCAGAAGAATGATACTGAGTGAAGAGGAGATGGTATGTAATTATTTAGTGTCCAAATTCCTATTGTTATTTAATTTTGTTTTTGCATACTTATGTAATTCACAGTTTGATACTTTAGGAAGAGGTTGTTCTCAAGAGGTGTTGGCTTGCACGTTATTGGACTTTATGCCAAACTTATGGCATTCACTCTGATATAGCTGCAGCTAAACAAGAATACTGGTCATCCCTAGCTCCTTTACCATTGGAAGTTGTGTTGGAGGCAGGACAAAAAGCTAAAGATGACAACTCATCAGGTGAGATTATTACTCTTTTCGTCCAATAATAGTAGTTTAGTATATTTCTTGAGTTTCATTTTGTGTGAGGCAATTTTGATTCGGTATATAGTTTAAAAAAGAAATGAAGATTTTTAAATCTTATGTTCCAAATATATGAGGAAATTTTTTATAGATTAAATCATTTCATGAAGGGTAAAATAATTATTTTATATTTAAATTGTTAGTTAATATAAAAATATGTCATTCTTTTCGAATTGACTAAAAAGCAAAGTAAGTAACATAAAATTGACACTAAGGGAGTACTATTTTGGAAAGTTCAACAATACTTGTCCACTTTATGAAATCAATGGATAATTTTGCACTTAGATCCTAATTTACCCTTATCATTTATTATAGCCATTTCCTTATTATTATTCTTCTATTTAAAGTTTTTAAGAGGTGCATCAAGTCAATATTGGACAATTATTATTAAATAGAGAAAATATTATTCTCTTATCATAAACTAGAGATAATAAGGAGAAGTCTGATCGGGAACAAGTTATCTCAGGATTAGTTATTTCGGAATTATTATCCTGGGATAATCTATCCCACCATGTATATGAGATTACTTATCCCACCACTATAACATAAAATGGGATAAGATATCTCAAATGTGACGACCAAATAAGATATCAAAATTTAATCTCAGGAATATTTTTTAATCTCAGAAATATTTTTTTATCTCATGGATCATGACTATTTATTCTTATCCTTCACACCAAATGACCGCTTAAAATATTAATTTATAGTTTACAACGATGGAGAAGATAGAGAAACAATTGGCAATGATTTGAATGAACTTTCCGGAGATAAGAATGTGGAGAGCATGCTACTAGTGGATAAAGCTCTTCGAGAACTCACATCACTCAAGGTACATTTTTACACCATTTCAAATATCTACTAGAGGCATTCAAACTTTTTTATATTAAGATAACTATGATAACTTTAGTTGTACATACATGAAATATTTAAATTTGTATAAATTGAACAAACAAACACATTTGTTCTACATGACACCTTACATAATAATTTTGGATTTCTACATGGCATTCTACGTGTATTATGTCATGTAGGACATGTGTATATACTTGATCAATTTTATATAAATTCAAGTGTCTATTTATGCATTTCAAAATTAGAGAACAGAGTTGTCTGTTGAAGTTAAACTAAAAATCATGTTTATGTATTATGTCAATATATAATGTGAATAGTGTGGAACAAGTGCAAAGTTGTAACATGTGTATATTCATCATTTAATAAAAGGTAGATGGAGCAGTATCCCTTGCAATGGCCCAACAAAGGCGCCCAACTTCACTGAGAGCTACAGGTAACAAAAATCATATTTCTCAATTTGTCATATCAATATTAATTTTTGTTGACTTGTTATGGCTGCAGATGACATGATCAGGCTACCAATTGAAGGACAGGGCTTTACAGAATCATATGGTGAGTTTATTAAGTCACTGTCAGTTACCAAACTCAACGTTTTAGGTTAGGTTAATTCACAAAACTTAAGCAATTCTAATTATAAGACATGTGCGTGATTGGACAACTTTGTTAGAATTTGTGCGTCCACAGCAAATCAATGGACCAGGTCCCTTGACACACAAAAATGTAATAGCTGTAAGCAAATTCAGTTTAATGACGCAAGGAGTTTTATGTGAAAACCTCCTTGCTCAAGGAATTAAAATCACAACCTGTCTCATAGGATTTTCAAAATCGTTTCCCTAATTTTCACAAGCAAAAGAAAACCGGTTACACAAAACGCGAGAAAAAGTTTTTAATCTCACTATCAAGCAATAGCTCTATTGCTTGATGAGCCTAAGTAGATATTATTCCACCCACTAAGCTATTACACTAGACAACTTAGGATTTTCTAAGCAATCTTACAGACTGCCCACTAAACCATCAACCTACTAATGATTTAGAATTTTCTAAGCAACACACAGGTTGCCCACTAAATTAGTTTAACTAACTAACTTAGAATTTCCAGATCAAACCACACTGATTCCTTTATAGTTTTAGGATCAAAACATAATGTAAGATAGGAAGAAAGTATTTCTAAATAAATACACACTATGTTCGCTTGAGCTTGAGTTGTTTGGAATATTTCTTCTTCTTGATTTTCCAAGACTTTGCAAGAGTTCTTGAATGTCCTTTTTCAAGTTGCAAAGATTGAGTGAAGTGTATGAAGATGTTGTCCTTGTATAGAAAGGTCGCTCTCCTTAAACCCATGCCATTGGTTAAGATTTATGACGTTTCTGACGCTGTCGGAACTTGTGCACCAACTATTTGTACTTTCTCTAGCTGGCAGTCAAAAAGCAGTTTGAGCTGAGAACCAGGTACCTTCATAAGGTCCCTGTGTTTTGTCAAATCATCAAAACTTCAAATAACATTTTCCCCCTTTTTGATGATGACAAACTATACTCCAGACTTCAAGACAACATCACACACTATCACAATTTTTATTGTTCCCCCTGAATTGCTTGTCCATACACCTGAAATGAAGAAAACTCACAAAACCAGAGACCAGCTGTAACACACACCAACACACCAATGTTGTTCCCCTGAAGCACACATTTCCCCATTCTCCCAGAATCACCCACACATAAAATTCCCCCTTTTGGCATCATAAAAAAGAGACACAGCAAAACCAATATTTTCAATAATACAGTCAGGTAAGATCATAGCCTTTAGGCAATCAAGCATAAAAGAGTCTATTTGACAATAGACATTGGCAAGAAAAAAATAGGAATAAGATTAATAGAAATCCAGAATTAACATTCAATACATTAAAATTAAACTAGGATTCAAAATACTTGGTAGAAAAGCCACACAAAAGACATACAGGGAGATTATAGGATAGACTATGAAGGAGGAGCCTTGTGGGAAAGGGACTGAATGATAAGAGTAAGTCGAGCATTAACACCATCATTGTCCTTGATGCTTTCTCTTGTAAAACAACAATCTTGGCCCTCAGTTCTGCATTTTCCTGCTTCAGTTCTTGAACTATAGAGGTACCAGGTCTCTCAGTCTGCGCCTTGAGTAGCTCAACCTTAAGAATAACAATTTCTGCATCCTTACTACTCAACCTCATAGTCATCTCTTCCACCTCACGCTTCAGTTGATCCTGGTCTTCAACAAGTTGAGCCAATTTGCTTTTAAGATTTCCCTTCCATTCTATGCATTCACATTCAACCAAAGTAGACTCGAAGAAAGATTGCTTCACATTACCAACTTTTCCAACATAAAGAGAAATGTTAAAGTGTTTGAATACTTCTGTTTAAAAGTATCCATAACCCATACCATGCTTTCCTTTCCGCTCAATGACAATTTTGTATATGTGTTCAAGCATAAGTCCTAGAAGATCCAGTGATTCAAATTTGCACAACGACTCCATGATAAATAAATCAGCATAAGCTGCTAAAGTTCCTCTTTTCAGTTCTTGGAAGGAGGATTTTGTTGACAAACTCAAATACCAAATGGTATTCACTCTTCATCAATTTCTTGAATAGTCCAGCACATCGGTTAGTAGGAAGCTTAGAACAAATCTTTACAAAATCCACTGAACAAGCCTTTCTAACTACGGACCTGATACCTCCTCGAGGTACTCCAAGAATTGTTCCCAGTAGGTCTTCATCAAGATGAACATCAATGTTTTTCACTCTGGTATGTATACTACCATCTTCCTGAAATGAAATATTGTAATAGAATTCATGGACCTCTTCCCCATGAAGAACGGGAGACTTAAAGTCAAATAAATGCATCCATGATTGAATCTCTAAGATATCATGAAGAGAGTCCATTCCAGGTTGATTAACAATGTTCATGTCAAACACCCTACCAACCAAGACAGTTTGCTTACTCAAATTATCAACAATTTCTTGCTTGTTGACCAACCCTTCATCCATATACACATGAGGACCAGGTCCTTGTTCAGGCTTCTTAGTTCCTCTTGCAGATGTCTTTCTCTTCTTTTTTCCTTTCCCTGCCACCTTTGTGGGTTTCATTTTTTCAGACTTATTTTGTACACTTTGTTTCATTTTTCCTGAATTTTTCTTACCAGATCCCCCTTCAGACTCTCCTCGAGAGACTTTCCACCACAACAGAAGAAGGCATTTGGAATTTTGACACTCTGAGGGTTCTTGCACTTCGATTTTTGGTTGTGGATTTTGCATTGGCTTTCATAGAATCAACTAGCATTTTCTTCGAGTCGGATCTGTTAAACGGTCTTCGTATAGAATCACCTTCAATTACCTTTTCCTTTCCCTTTTTAGAGACATTTCTCATCTCTCTTCTGAAGCAACCACTGAATAGGACGATTGTTACCCTTTGTGTCATAAGAGTCGGAGGAAGGATATCTCCTAAAGTCTGGAGTTTTGTCAAAAACAGGTTGGGTTTATCTGATGTCGTTATTCAAGGGGGGATTTCACACTCCTCTAGTCTGGCTTCTTCTCTCATCAAAGTGAGACTCTCAATAACCAGTTCTTCTCTCGCAGCCAAGATATTTGACTCAAATGTCTTGATCTCTGGTAAGTCACCCTCAAAAATGGTATCTGATAGCATTTCTAGATAGGGACCAAGTCCAAGAAGAAGACTAGGACTATTTAGATCGATAGAATGAAAGGGGTTTTGAGGATTATCTAAAGAAGGACTGATTTCGGAGGTTGTTGGAACTTTGGATTTTGAATCTAAAGATGATGGAGTGTAAAAAGATACTGGGTCAATCTTACTCAGAGATGCGAGCATCTTCTTTAATGAAGATGATGGTTCTGACATGCTTATCAGTCAAGGAGAGAAGAAGAGTAAAGGATCAACAACATAGAGAAAAGAGAGAGAGAGAGTATTTTAGGGTTTTCAGAAGAGAAATCACAATCAAGTATGAAGAGGTTTACGAAAGAGAAGGGATGTATAAAAAGAAGTGAAATTGTGTTAGGTCCCTATGATTTGACGCGTCGCTTGGAGTTCAAGTGATGGGACTAACGATCAGAATGACCGATGACTGACACGTGGCTATATCAACGGTCTCTTTAAGCCAGTTTAAAATTAATGTAAAGAAAGCTAACTTCAGTAGGGACCAGGTCCCTTAATGCAACTTAAGCACCATTCCTGAATGGTTCTGGCCATGTTTTTGCTTTTGCCAATATTTTATGAATGTATACCTGCAATAGGTACAACATTGATCTAACTGAGACAAATTATTAATAAAGAGGATACATGTACTACAAATTTTATCCACCAAGGAAATTTCATGCTTGAATGATTTTGAGATCAATTTGAATTCACTATGCCCAACTTCAAACTGTTACTCTCAAACTGATCTTTGCTGAGAGCCTTGGTGAAGATGTCTGCAATTTGTTCCTCTGTTGGGCAGTAGGTCAGCACAATATTTCCTTTTTCAACATTATCTCTCAGGAAATGATGTCTCACATCAATGTGCTTGGTTCCCTTATGGTGAACAGGATTATTTCCCATACTTACAGCACTTGAATTATCATATATAAGAGGTATTGACTTGATGCTTACTCCGAAGTCCTCTAAATGTTGCTTAATCCACAACAGTTGTTAACAACATGCAGTCATTGCTACATATTCGACTTCAACTGTTGAAAGAGCCACTGAATTTTGTTTCTTCGTTCCCCAGGAAATAAGAGAGGATCCAAGGAAATGTGCCATTCCTGAAGTGCTCTTCCTGTCTACTTGATATCCTGCAAAATCAGCATCTGCAAAGCCTACAAAGTCAAAAGATTCACCAACTAGATAGAAAAGGACCATGTCCCCTATTTTCTTCAAGTATCTCAGAATCCGTTTGCCAGCCTTTAAATGTGAATCTCTAGGACATGTTTGGAATATAGCACACATTCAACACTGTATATGATGTCAGGTCTGCTGAAAGTCAGATACAACAAGGATCCAATGATTCCCCTATACATGGTTTGATTCACAAGAAGATCAACTTCACCTGCTACAATCTTGGAATTTGTTCCCTTAGGAGTATTTGTAGGTTTGGAATCAAACATGTTGAATTTCTTTAGCAAATCCTTTGTATACTTCACCTGACTGATTAACATTCCCTCTGATGATTACTTAATTTGTAGCCCCAAAAAGAAAGTCAGTTCACCCATCATGCTCTTCTCAAACTCCTTTCCCATTATGATGAAAATTCTTCACATAAGTGCTCCGATGTAGCTCCAAAGATAATTTCATCCATATATACTTGTATGATAAGTAGTTTCTGTTCTCTTTTTATTAAGAACAAGGTGTTGTCAATTTTCCCCCTTTTGAAGCCATTTTTCAACAAGAATTTTGACAATCTTTCATACCGAGCTCTGGGGGCTTGTTTTAACCCATACAAGGCCTTATTCAATTTGAAAACATGATTTGGTGGCTCGACATCTTCAAAACCAAGAGATTGTTTTAAAAACACCTCTTCCTTTAAGTCTCCATTTAGGAACGCACTTTTGAAATCTATTTGATACAACTTGGAACACTTTAAATAAGCAAAGGCTATAAGAATTCTGATAGCCTCCATTCTTGAAACTGGTGAAAATATCTCATCATAGTCTATGCTCTCTTCTTGATTATATCCTTGAACAACTAATCTGGATATGTTCCTTGTAATCACACCATATTCATCAAGCTTATTTTTGAACACCCATCTGGTTCTTATAATTGGTCTGTCAGTAGGTCGTGGGACCAGGTACCATACCTTGCTTCTCTCAAACTGAAGTAGTTCTTCTTGCATTGAGTTAACCCAGTCTACATCACACGAAGCCTCTTTTACATTCTTAGGCTCGTTGATGATATAAAAGCTGAAAATGCAACTAGATTTTTTGTTTTTGATCTAGTATGGATCCAGAGTTCATAGGTGAAATGAGATTATCAAGTGGATGAGATGAACGATGTTCCATCCTGGTCTTGATGTCAACGGATGTAACTAATCAGTTTCCTCCTCTTCATCGACAGAATCCTCATTTTCTGGAGAGTGAGTGATATATTGATTGGCGTTCTGAACGGGACTAGGTTCCTCTTTAGTCTTATCAACTTCATCAGTCTTTTTAGATGAACCTTGATCAGCATTTTCAATCTTCAACTGATCACCTGTATCATCTTTACTTCTCTCACTTGCTGAGCTTGAAATAACTCATTTAGCTCATCTTGATCATGTGATGCTTTCCTTTTTAGATTTCCATCTTCATCGAAGACTACATAGACACTTTCTTCAATACATTGAGTTCTCTTATTGAATACTTTGTATGCCTTACTTGATGAAGAGTATCTTACAAAAACTCCTTCATCACTGCTAGGATCAAACTTTCTAAGATCATCTTTACCATTGTTCAAGACAAAACACTTACATCCAAATGCAAAAACATAGCTCAAATAGGTTTCCTGTTGTTGAGTAGTTCATAGGGAGTCTTATTTAGCAATGACCTTATCAAACATCTATTTGTGACATGGCATGATGTGTTGACTGCCTCAGCCCAAAAATTCACTACTCAGTTTTGCTGAGGAGTTCTTGGAGCTGATAAGTTGTGGTTGATGCCGTTTTTCTGACTGAATTGATCAATTTTTGAGTTTTCAAACTCAGTTCCACGATCATACCTGATCCAGCTATCACTTGATTCAATTTTGTTTGAATCATTTTGAAAAACACTATAATTCATCTGGTGTTTCTGCTTTGATCTTAAAAACCTTGTCCATATGAACTTTGAGTGATCATCAACTATCACCAGAATGTATTCCTTTCCATTTCTACTTTGAACTTTCAAGGGTCCACATAAATCCATGTGCAACAGCTCTAATACTCTTGATGAGGTAACTTGCTTCTTTGACTTGAAGGACGTTCTAATTTGTTTTCCTTTTACACACGCTTCACAAATTTTACTCTTACAAAAATTCAATTTTGGCAGACCTAGTACCAGGTCCTTAGAAACCAGCTTATTCAATAAAGATGAGCTCACATGACCTAGTCTCCGATGCCACAGATCAACATTTTCACTCTGAGCTTTTAGATATGTTAGATCATCTCCATGAGATGTAACTAAGTTTAACAATACATGTTTTTATATCTTTGAGCTGTGAGAATCACTTTCTTTGTAGTCAGATTAACTATTGTACACTTCTCAAATGTAAACTTTACTTCATTTCCCTTGTCACAAATTTGAGACACACTCAGAAGACCTTACTTCAACCCACTGTCATGGTACACATTATCAATGGATTCTTCAAAAGTTTGTCCCACTTTACCAATACCTAAAATATACCCCTTCTTTCCATCACCAAAAGAGACACCTCCACCTTGAAATGCCTTCAGCGAGAGGAAGTTTTTTGTATCTCCAATCATATGTTTGGAGCATCCACTAGTCATTTACCAACAATGACTGCTACTCCTCTTACTCACCTGCAACAAGAATCACTTATTAGACTTGGGAACCCATTTTAATTTGAGTTTCCAAAAGGCATATAAAGGAGTAATCAAGCTATTTCTTGCCAGGTGAGGTAATTTTAGATTCTTTTTGATCAAGAGCTTTTGAGCAGGACCAGGTCCCCTTTTTTAAATCCTTTTATTTTATGTATAATTTGAGATCTTTCATGACTCTCTCCAAGTTGTACATTCCCTTTTTAAATGCTCGTTTCTACCACAGTGAAGACACAACAAATTATCAGACACAAATGCATATTTGTTGTGAAGATTGAAAGGAGGAGTAATATTCAAGCTTCCTAAACCCTTTTTGTTGTAGTTGCTTTGATTTGTCATATTTGAAAGCAACTTAGAGGATTTTGTCCATTTAAGGGAATTTGCAAGTTCATCCTTAAGTTTGCCAATATCTCTCTCTAGGCTATTGTTCTTTTCCAAAGCTAAAACAAGGTTAGTCTCAGTATTTTTCAATTTTTCTTCCATTTCAACTGGTAAACTAGTAGACTTTTCTTTCTGTTACTAAGACTTCTCAGTCATCAGATGCAATTGTTTTTCGAGTTCTAGTTTTTCAGATTCTAGAACAATCATTTTTTCTTTAATTAGTGATATCTTCTTACCCATTTTATCTCTGTTTTCATTTAGACTTTCAAACTCAACATTCATGGAATCTCTTTCAGAAGTTAAATCAATCATAGAATCAATCAAAACATTTTGCTAATTTTCTCAATCTTTTAAGAGAATAAGTATTCATATTTTGCTTAAAATAAAAAAGAGTTACCTTATCCTCATCATCTTCATCATCTGACTTAGCCATGAAAGCAGACATTTCATTGAATATATTATCCTCATCATGAACCACCATCATTGATGCATCGTTGGGTTCATCAAAGTCTTCTGATCACTCGAAGAATCTCCCCATGCAGCAAGAACTTTCTTGACCACATAATCAGCTGCAACTTTTTGATCATCTTTATCAAGTACCAGGTCCTTGCACTTTTCTTTCTCGCCTCTTGGTCTGTGATATTTTTTTTTTCCAGTTTTGAGTAATGGACAATCTCTTATAAAATGTCCAGCCTTTCCACACTTGTGACATGTATCATTTGGAGTTGCAGTTCGTGGAACATCTGCTCCCTTTCTGAATCCCTTGTTTTTTCTCACAATCTTCTGAAACCTTTTGATGAGGTAAGCCAGATCATCTTCACTGGAGTCTTCTTCAGACCTGTATTTCAGGATTAAAGACTTATCCTTCTTGGCTTCCTTCTTTGACTGATCATAACTTCGATTCATCTCATGATTCTTGAGATTTTCAATAAGAGCATCCATTGTCAACACCTTCAGATCCTTTGCTTCAATGATGGCATCTACCCCCAGGACATGGGAAGGATTCGAAGAACTTCCCTTACCTGCTTGCTCATACTGATAGGTTCTCCAAGACTTCTTAACTCATTTGTGATTGATGATAGTTTAGTGAACATCTCATTAAAGGTTTCACCTTCTCTCATTTTGAAATTTTCATACTGAGAGGTAAGCATATCAATCTTTGACTCTTTTACTTATTCAGTTCCTGTTGTTTTCAAGCAATACCAAATGTCCTTTGCTGATTCACAAGCTGAGATACAATTAAACTCATCAGGACCTATACCACAGACAAGCAACTTCTTTGCTTTGTAGCCTCTTTCAATCTTCTTTCTGTCAGCTTCATCGTATTTATGTCTGGGCTTTGGAACCAGTCTAGTGATTTCACCATTTTTTTCTTCACACATTGGAACAAATGGTCCATCTAAGACGATGTCCCACAGTTCACTGTCTTCAGCCATAAGGAAATCATGTATTCTAACTTTCACCAGCTATAGAAGTGGTCATTGAAACAATGAGGTCGAGTCGAAGACTGACGCTCTTCCAGATTGAGTGGAGCATACATTCTAGAACAGGAATCACTCTCTTGGTATTAACCAGATAGAGAGTACCTGCTCTGATACCACTAGAATTTGTGCATCCACAACGAGTCAGTGGACCACGTCCTTTGACACACAAAAATATAATAGCTGTAAGTAAATGCAGTTTAATGACACAAGGAGTTTTACATGGAAACCTCCTTGCTCAAGGGAGTAAAACCACGACCTGTCTCACAGGATTTTCAAAACCGTTTCACTAATCTTCACAAGCAAAAGGAAACCGCTTACACAAAATTTGAGAAAAAGTTTTTAATCTCACTATCAAACAATAACTCTATTGCTTGATGAGCCTAAGTAGATATTACTCTACCCACTAAGCTATCACACTAGACAACTTAGGATTTCCTAAGCAATCTTACAGACTCCCCACTAAACCATCAACCTACTAATGATTCAGAATTTTCTAAGCAACACACAGGTTGCCCACTAAATTAGTTTAACTAACTAACTTAGAATTTCCAGATCAAACCACACTGATTCCTTTATAGTTTTAGGATCAGTTCACAATGTAAGATCGGAAGAAAGTATTTCTAAACAACTAAGCACTATGTTCGCTTGAGCTTGAGTTGTTTGGAATATTTCTTCTTCTTGATTTTTTAAGTCTTCACAAGAGTTCTTGAATATGTTTTTTTAAGTTGCAAAAACTGAGTGAAGTGTATGAAGATGTTGTCCTTGTATAGAAAGGTCACTATCCTTAAACACTTGCCATTGGTTAAGATTTTTTTACGCTTCTGACGTTGTTGGAACCTGTGCACCAACTATTTGTACTTTCTCCAGCTGGCAGTCAAAAAACAGTTTGAGCTAAGAACCAGGTACCTTCATAAGGTCCCTGTATTTTGTCAAATCATCAGAACTTCAAATAATAAACTTCTACTACACTACTGTACAATATTCACTTTGTTTCAAAAAGAATGAACTAGTTTTCTTTTAGTTTGTTTAAAAAACAATAATCATTTTCTTTTTTTTGGCAACACTTTAACTTTAAATTTCCACGTGACTTGTAAGGTCACGAGATTAAAGGGTCTTTGATACATTTGATATAACTATAATTTAGATTCACAAGATTAAAAAACTTTTCTTTGTTTTCTTAAACATCGTTTCAAATCATATTAAGTCATTTTTTAAAAAGGAATGACATATTATTTAACAAGGTTTTAGATTATATGTTGGCATTCCATGAATTCCATTTATCATTTTATCTGCAATTTACACTATATTTTTCCATGAGTAGTAATCAAAAATTTTCATTACAACTTTCTTTGCTTCCTAATACTCCTTCCGTTCATTTTTTCTTGTCTACTTAGATTCTTTGCACGTTTTTTAAGAAATAACAATTAATCTAAACATTTTTTACCACAATATTTTTTATATTAATTGATGTATAATCTTAAATTTTGAGAAATTATATACTAAATAAGTAATGAATGTTAATAGTAAATTAGATTAAAAAATATTATATTTTTTTAATATGCTAAAAATGACAAATAAAAATATGAATTTATATTTTTAAAATAATAAACAATTATATGTGAATGGAGAGAATATAAAAATAGATTAAAAAATATTATATTTTTTTAATATGCTAAAAATAACAAATTAAAATATGAATTTATATTTTTAAAATAATAAACAATTGTATGTGAATATAGGGATATTAATAATATATATTCTTTTAAATGAGGTGGCAACACTTCATATAACTAATCATATTATCTATACCGCAGAATTGAGTCCAGAGGAGTCGGAAGATGTACAATTTAAGCAGGTATTTGACTCTTTGATTAATTTTTGACATTGATCTTCCCTCTCTTCCTCCTTTCTTCTTCCCTTTCTTTACTGATTCTCAAACTTTTTTTAAAATGTCAATAAATTTGTATCAAATTCTTTGAAAATAGTGTGTTTTTAAAAAAATCCGACACGAATACGACATAAAAAATGAGGTGTCAGTGCAATTTAACCATCAGGATATTATTCAGTTGAATTTGAGGAAAAAAGGCCTCTTCCTATTTTTGTATGTTTCTATAAATTATTATAAGTGAATCCTACCTAACTAAGAAAAGATAATTATAATTAAGATAGAATATTTTTCCTATAATTATGCTAGGAAAAAGACAAGGTTCCTAAAACCATGCTAATTAATTATATGCAATGAACATTCACCTCAAGTTGATGCAAAGATATCACACATACCCATCTATTAATTATTGTTATATTCAATTTCATGGAGTTTGGCAAAATGAGTTGGTCCAATACAACCCTAACGTGTTAGAGAGTTAAACAGGTTGGGGTGGGATGATCTTTTTAATTAATGGGCATATGAAATAGCAGTCTAATCTATCCTTAAGCGAGCCACAGGTTGACCCTTCATAAAAAAAAATTAATATTACTCTCTTAGAAAGAGTATTAACATTGACGTTTATGAACACACCATCAATTTATACAAAAAATTATTTAAAAATCAAACGCTTCGGTGAATACAAAAATACATTTATAAATCACACACTTCGGTGAATACATACAAAATGCATAATAACCAGTAAAATTTAGTGGATAAATGTTAATCATTCTATCATTTCTCCCACAAAAAACTAGGTGGTTTTAAAAGATTTCCATCAACACAAGGCAACTCAAATACTTAACAAAATTAAATTTCTAAATATTACATGACTCATTAATTAAAGTTTTACGGCTCCGCTTCCGCCTCCACCATCGATCATATTTGAATTAATATGTGATATTATTTCCTTAAGAAGTTCATCTTCATTTGATATTGCAAAAGACTTGAATTTATATTTTTCAAAATATTTATTGATAAAATATTTACAAATAAAAGACCATTAAAAATATATATAAATATTTTTCAAAATTAATAGCCCACGGGCTGACCTCTGAGGCATGCGGGCTGAGCCTACAAGGCCAACTGCCAAATGGGGCAGGCTAAAAAGCTTCCTTCCTAAATGGGCCAAAAAAATAAAGTTCAACCCCACTTATTTCAATGATTGGGTTGAACTGGCCTCACAACAGGCCAAATTCATATTGACGGCTCTATGGCCATGCCCCAATACAGTACCAGCAGCAAGTTGTCTCTACATTCATAGGTGAACTCAGAATTTAAAAAATCCATGTCCACCAATATTAAGCTTGTTCTACTTGGGATTGAACCGTGGTTATTTGGGTGAATCAAATTATACCACTGGTACAAAGTATCATTTCATACTTCTTATGGGGGCATTATTAAATATTTTAGTTTCTGTCAGTTTTTTAAAATAAAATATATAATTATTTTTGGAAGCTAACGAGTGCATGTACATCCCACTATAGCACGTGGGTCCTACCTATGTATGTTAACATATAACAAGAGTTTATTATCTTAAAATGGGGAAATTGTTGAACAAAGAGCTACATATGATCTAAAAATAGTGACAAAACAATGACCGAAAGAAGTAATAATCAAATATGATTCCTAGCATTCTTCATATCAATTTGTTGCACTTGGAACCTCTTCCCGTTTCCTAATAGGACAACAATTTTTTCTTTTTATTTTCATTCATATTAGCATCAATGATACCCAAAGGTATGAGTTCTTTGGGAGTTTTGATAGAGTAATGGTGTGCTCAGAACTTATTAATATAAACTACACAAAAACAATCTCAAACCAACATCTCTTTTAGCATTAAACATATATGAAGAAGTGTGCTAGCTATTTTCTCTTTATTTTATTGGGAGTGGACTACAATTTCATAAGAAGGTGATGAATTTCATGAAGCTGATCATAAAGTCATCAATTTTTTTTTGAAGTGAATGCACCTCTATTATCAAGCCTAAAAGTTTTTATATCATCATAGCCTCAATTTTTTATTTTCTCATACTGTATTCCATTTATTTATTTAAAGTAATCACATCATCTTCTCCCTCTTTGTTGACGATCACAACCTTTGAATGCTTGGTGACTTTTATCTTTATTCTTGAAATTGTTGTCATAACTTGTTCCTTTTTCACGGCCTCTTCCTCATTAATTTTCTTTATAATTCATTTCACCTACATTATCTTCTTAAAATCAGTCTTCATTTTAATTAAGAAGATACTCCGGTGGCTCTTCTTATTTCCCATTGATGTTTTAGCGGGCTCGTAAAGACATGCTCTACCATTATAGAATTGGACTCATCAATAACACACATCATATAATCAAATTTAAGTGTTAAAAAAGCAAAAGAATCTTTTCTTTACTTTCTCCCTATACCTTTTATATTGATCACAATAGCCATCACTTTTTGAATAGAAATCCGAAATGAATTTGAATACTTTCATTTATAACTTACAAATAAGTCCTTATAGTTTGATGTTTTGTCGTTTTCATATTATCAATTCACTTGTGAGAATCTCGTAAAATGTACTAATGTTATCCACATTAAATAATAAGAACAAGAAGACAACAAGGACACCAAGCTTTTTTTACATGGAGAAAATAATACTCGAGCGACAAAATATAACATAACTAAAAATTTAGTATATTTCATATTCTCAAAAGACTACACAACACTAGAAAGGACCTCATTTATTTTAGATACCTCATTATAACATGCTCACCACTCAATTTTCCCTTATATAGACCTATATGTCACGAACTTAGAGTCTCACTGATATTCTGTGCGACACTGGACAACTTACTCATGATTTTAGTGGCGGGACATGATAAATAACTATCTATGTTTGAACGACTCTCAATTCTCACTATTTGTTTCATTTTTGTTTGTCAAAATAAGGAGATGAAGATCTTCTTTTATTGTCTTGCTTCAACTAATCACAACCAAATTGCTTAATTAATTCTTTTCAATATATCATTTTTATAGTTGTTATACCTAATTTTGGATTTTGTTTCCAAATTTAATTAATTTTGGAAGATTAATATTATATTAGGCATGGCTGACATACTTTTGGAGAAGGGCAAAAAATCACGAAGTGGAGGCAGATATTGCAGAAGAGAGATTACAGTTTTGGATCAACCAAAGTGGCCAACCTCTCACTTCACATGATGCTGTTCATGGTAACACTTTACCTCTATCTTGCTTAAGGCGAATAAGTTACTTTTCAATGCACGCTCAACTTATGAAAAATATCGCAAACTAAAAGAAGAAGAAAGAATGACCCATTGAGTGCTTTGGAGCTATTACTGTCGTTAAACAAAGTACAATTTTATGTCAATTTATATGAATTACTTTTCTTTTTAGTTTTTCCAAAAAAAAAGAAGAGGTATTTCTAAGTTTAGTAATAATTTACCTTTAAATTATTTATTTATCCTTAATAAAATGATTTACATCAATACAAACATCTATCACTTATTTTAGACAATAAATTTTGAAAGTATACATTTTCTCTTTAAACTATGTGTGAAGTCAAAGTAACTCATATAAATTGGGTCCGAGGAAATACATGTTTTGGTTGGCAATTTCATATTGTTGTTTTAGATTAAAAAAATATTTTATTTTTAGGGTTAAGTTTTTCAACAAACTTTTGGAAAAACAACTGATATCTTTTTATTGTACGATACGTTGTTTTGAATTTATGTTAGGACAATACTGCCCTTATTAAAAATGCACTTATCAAATATCCATGTTGAATGGACAAAATATTAATTATATGCATTATGGACAGCACGTCTCTAACTTAAGTCTCATAAACTTGCACCCTCTCAATTTTGGAATTTTAACTAATATTAAATGATGAAAATCAATAACCCATATATGACTCGCATCATATATGGTTAAAAATCTTATTAACATACTCTTAGATAGGGTATACATGGTGCGGATTTTTTTTTCAAATGGAAAAATGTACAAATTCTCCTCAATCTATGCACGAAATCTCAGAGATACTCTTATACTATATTAATGTCCTATTACCTTCCTAAACTTATTTTATAAATAATTTTATACCCTTTTCGGCCTACGTAACATTATCTCTGGGTCCAATGCGTGTTGACTTTTTTTCAAGCTAGTGTCGTAGATCGAAAATGGGTAGAAAATTATTTATAAAATAAGTTCGGGGGGAGGGGTAATAAGACTTTTGTATAGTATAAGTCTGTCTGGTGGGATTTCAGACATAGATTGGGGGTTATTTATGCATTTTCCGTTTTTCAAGTATCAAATCAAATCATTTGTATTGGGTTTGAATCTATAAACCAAATCAAACTAATGAAATCCAGGTTTTTCAACCTTGGGTTTAGAGTTTCACGATAAAGTATTCCTACAAACATATAATTTACTCGTACTTCAAATAAATTTTACTCCTATGAAAATACAACTATCAAAGGTTTTCTCAAAAAGATAACACAAAATATGATAAGTGGTAACACTAAAATATTCAACAAAAAATAATAATGAAACCTCATAAAATAAATATTACAAATAAATAAGTCATAATAAAAATAATCATAATTTAAAGTACTAAATTATACTAAGATAAGTCTAATAATATTAATTACATGACTAAATATTAAAGAAAACTAAAATTAAGTTATGTATTTTAATTGTCAAAAGCAATGTAAAACTAAGATAAAATGGTCTAACCACCACCCCCAAAAATCTATATTCGAAATTTCAACTACACACTTTAACTTTACGGATGTCCTATGACCCCCTTAAAATATTTTAAAGCTAAATTATTTGTTTCCTAAGCTAAACTATTTGTTTCCTAATGCTGACGTGATAAAGAAAATATGATTCACTGAGTGACAAAGCAATTTTTTTTATTAAAACTTTAATTTTAAAAGTATTCCCTTTTTCATATTAACTTTATTATTTTCTAAATGTTTTAATGCTACCTTTTACTCTAATGTGTTATATTTATTGTTGTTTATTCGTTTCTTTCTTCTTCTTCAAACACTTTGCCGAATTTAAGTTGACGGAAAATAAAAGAGATTATTCCGATAGAAGACCACGATCCACAATATGTCTAACTGCATTTCTTAGTGCATATATTTCACAGTTTATAGCCCTAATTGGGGGGGGGGGGGGGGGGGGGGGCGGGGGGAGATAGATTAAACTTGATTTTGTAATAAAAATTATTTTCGCTTGACAACCTGCTTGATACTTGGTCACTGCTTTTTATTTCTATGACTTTGGACGAAGCGTGCAACTCAAAAAAGAAAAAAAACAAGGAAGAGGAAAGAAATGACCAGTCAAAGAAATCCAAAGGTGGTTCCATCTTTGGCTATCTTCAGGGAAACGAAGGAGAGTACTGTAAAAATGTTGCGTGTTAAAGGAAGTTACCAATAAAACGGACAAAAAAAAAATATCAACTACAATAAACAATTGAAAATTTTGTTACAATATAGGTAAGATTAAGAAAAGTAAAAATCTTAAGGTCACAAATGAAACTTACAATTACACTTTAATGGCACACAACTTTTCTGATGCAAGAGAAAAGAAGAAAAGGGTTAAAAAGAAAAGCAAAAGACTATAAAAACAAAAATAGAATAAAGAAAAAGAACGATAATTCTCTCATTAGAAAAATGATATATATTAGGTGGCAGGAGTACGTGCATGTCACTGCCTAACCCAAATTTGGGTTTGACATTTTAAAGGGGTATATATATAACTTTTTAAATTTTCAAGGGATAAAAGGACATCCCTAAAGTATAAGTGTGTAGTTGAGAATTGACTAACAAGTTGGGGGATATTTGACAATTTTCTCTAAAACTCAAGAACACATATTCGATGTTATTGTCATTATTAATGTTGAATTATTATTCTTTTGTTATCGGTAATATTTATTTGAGCTTCATTAGAGTTACTAATATCGATGGAACGTAGCCTAGAACTTCTAAGCCAAACTTGACATAATATGTTAGTAAAAGATAAAAAAATATAAGAAATGTTTATAAATTGTATCAAAATAATACTTTTATGTATGATTTAAAACTGATATATAGAATATGGAGTTGATTTTGTCACGCCCCAGCCTACACCCTAGGTGGAACTGACACTCGGTGACCATTGCTAGCCTCGAGAGAACCCTTGGCCTGACTTACCAGGGGAATACTTAACTTAGCTAAATATAACAATAAAGAACATTGTCAAGGGGAAAATACTCAAAATGTAATAATCTAGCCAAAATGACATTTGAGTCTCAAAGTTAAAGCATCTGAAATGTAAGATAAAAGAGACATCAAACTGAACAATCTAATTGACTATCTGTCTATGAAGCCTCTAAACTGACTGAGATGAATGTTGGGGAAAATCCCACAACATTCTATTGAACTAACTAGAAAGCAATAAAAAGATCCTCCGTAATGCAAGGAGGCTCACCACTGACTCTAGAGCTCAAATTGGATCAATGAAGGATGTGTGTTAATCATGGTTACCTGCGTCTGCATCATAAGACGATGCAGGCCAATTGGAATCAGTACATGAATGTACGAGTATGCGAGTTGGATTGCTAAACACAACTGTAATGCTTGAATGGAGTAAGAATGAATTTACCTTGGCTCTCCTTAACTTAAGAGTCATAACTCAATATAAAGCGATAAATACATATGCAATATAAGAAAAACTTATAAAACAGTGTAAAAACTTAGTTCATTAAAGGTAAAACAATAATAAACTCAATTTTACTTATATATGAAAGTAATATAAGTTCTAGGGGTGATTCTCTAACCGACAGCTATCACTATGAGCCTTAGTAATGATACAACGTATAATCTCATGTTGCAAGAGGAACGCTCTATACATTTCCGTTGGTATACAACCTGAACTACTACTTGGATCCACTAGTCTATGCTAAAAGCACTAAGGAATCATCTAAAAAGTATAATCCTTTATATCTCCATGTTGACTACATGGTTTATGGAGACTTGAGTTAATATAAACTCGCGTCGCCAGATCGGTGTCAATACTACTCCCAAAATACTTAGCTCATATGTTTTTAAAACAAATTCTTCTCTAACTTGAGGTAATTGTTCAAACTTAGCTTCAAAAGCTTTCTTGGAAATCATAGTTTCCTTTATTTTTTACTAAAACCAGCCATGAGATCTGTGGAAGTCTAGCTTCCTTTCTTTCTCAAAAGATTGAAAACGTTTTGTTTAAATTCTTAGGGACTACTTAGTTCCCCTATAACTCTTGAGAAGTGAACTCAACTTATTACTCTTTGCTTAACTTGAAACTTAACTTTTAGGAAATACTTAGTTCCCTTATAGCTTTTGAAAATTTAACTCAACTCTTTTACTCTTTGCTCAACTCTTTTGTTGAACCTTAAAACAAAGTAAAAATGTTTGTTTAAGACTCTTTAATGCTTAGGAACTTATTTTGAATTGCTTCTTAACTTTTAGACTTGACTCTTAACTTCTTTGACTTTGATCTTAACTTCCCTTGAATTGAATTATGGATTCAAGGATCATGATCTCATATTTATGGATAATTTAGTGATGTTTAGATTTACTTTAGAGTGTTGGAACCATCTAGGAATAATAGGTACATCACTTAGGAACTAACACAAAAATATAGGGGAGAAATGGGATCTCCAGGTCACCCTGGCGCTCGAAAGGCGCGGGGCGCAAGGGCCTAATGGACAGAGTATGTCGTGAGGGGCTCTGATAGGCGAGGCGCTCCACGGCCTGTCAGACGGGTTTCCGACTTTTCTTCTCTGGTTTTCAACTCTAAACCTCCCAAACTTGCATGGATCTTACCCCAAAAACTTAGGATCTCTAATATTCTCAATGTGCAATAGTTTAGGCTCATAAAACAGCCCGGAAACACGAATCACAAACCACTAAAGTTACACTACGGTTCTACCAACGAGATTTCAACAATTGTTCATCAAGAACTTCAAGATTCATCATTTAATCAATACATAACTTGATGAATTTAACATATTGGTGTATGCATGAACGAATACACACAGAAAGAACTCACATACCTCAATAGAGATAACCCCCGACGAATTCCACTAGCAAAACCTTAGTGTTGTTGAAGAATTTTTTATTTTCCTCTTCTCTTCTCTTTTCTCCCAAGCCCTAAGCATTCTCAACTTTTCTAAAACTGATACGGGACTTGGTTTTATACCTAATAAAACCCTAAAACGAGTTAGGAAATACTAGGGTGAAAAAACTAATTTACGCTTACTAAAATCCTAATTGGATTTTTCCTCAATCCAACAACCCAACTTCCAAAAGGCATACCTCCCTCATACGACATCGTAAATGGGAAAATTTGATGTTGTTGGAAAGATCTTCCCAATGGATTTAAAACCATATAAATAACTCAATTTAACTCCTCCTAATATGAGAATTATGACCATTTGAAAATGACCAAAAACTCACTTTTATACTTAAGAAATTTTCCAAATTTCCCTATTTATTTCCAAAAATTACTATTCTTGGTTTCTTAGCTTATTATTAGTTATTTCAATTTGCGAGATGTTATATGTCTGATCTTGGGTTGACTGTTTCAAGTTCAAACCAACTCAATCCAAGTATTCAAATTTTCTTTCCAATACTAAATCACAGATTTTTTCTCGACATACAGCTTGGTGCAATTTTGTGTTCGATTTTGTTCACCCCTTACCCTTACAGATGATCACCCAAGCTTGTAAAGAGGTATGAGAAACATATCTAAATTGATAGGGATTCCAAGTTTTCTGCCTTTTTTTTTTTAAAAAAAAAGCAAGCTTTCCTTCAAGCTTCAAGTATGGAGAAGTGAGATTCCATGACCTTCCATGGTGAAATAAAGTTAATATAAAGAGGAATTTACTTATGTTGACCTTGTGAGTGATTGAAAGGAGAGAATTTGAGAAAACAATTATTCTAAGCACAGTCCACATGTTTCGTGCTTCGTACGCTCCACTGCATAGAACGAGAAGTGTTTCATGATGATATCTAATTTACACTACCAGTAGGTAGCAAAACCCCATAGTCCGGAACCAGAAGTAATGTGCTATCACGCGTAAGAAAACACAAGGGGAGTAGGGGACCATATAAAAATAAAAGGAGGAGAAGTAACAAATATAAACATACAAAATAACCCCAAAACCTCACATTAGTTGGTATAGGAGTATAAATACAAATACATATAGAACTATCTCCGAATTTAAAATAATGACCAGTTTTATCCAAGAGAGAGGGAGATCAGCAACTCTGAACGTCACGGGTTCACCCTAGCTCTGAATCCTAAAAGTTTCTTTGCACGAGTCCCAAATAAATGGAAAAAACTTGTACTATGATCTGCAGGATGCAGATGTGTAGTATGAGTACCAATAAGTGATACTCAGTAGGCGCAGACCGACTAAGTTCCAAAGATAAAGACAATATAAATAGCATGTAAATAAGGAAAGTGCAACACAAGTAACTAATGAAGGAGTATCATATGATAATACAAGTAACAAAGATGTAGAAATGTAATACACTGACTAAGGGACTGGGACAATGCAGTATATATGGAGGTGCTACTCTAACAACCTAATCACGACAAAGTCTCTTACGGATGCTAACTAAACAAGGATACTAATGGTAAATGACGATACTCAACATAATCACCCAAAAGGTCAATCAAATCTAATCGAATAAAAAACACCAAGATAGGAAAAATACAACTGATATACATAACTACCATCAAATCAACATAAGATACACAACCATATAATCGAACACTAACCTAATCAATCCCCCATAATCATGGAAAGTATACAACAACAAACATAATCCAGTCGACCTCTGTAAGACCAGTTGGTGCAAACAACAATCAATTATATTGATGATGTACAATGAAAATGAATGCAACTTATGTGATAGAAACCAACTAAGCCATCAAAACCATGTACCTCACAAACAAGTATATGTACCTACCTCCTACCCTTGACAACTAGGTAGGACTTATGCAACTAACCTTTTGCTGATCAATGTGTCACATGATCAGAGGGATCATAGGGGACTCAAGAAGTTTGTATACACTTTTGATCCCGATTCATGACTTTCAAAGCTTCTGTCACGGTATCAGATCTTCTCTATCATGGTATCGAAGGTAAAAGTAGCCAAATATATAGAGAAAGGCTATTATAAGTAACTAAAATCAGGAACAATTAAAAAAATACCTCCATTAACAAGAAGCTAACATTGAAGAAGAAGAGCTAAAATTGAAAGAGAGAAACTCTCATTGTTTGAGTTCAAAGATAGAGCAATACAGAGAAATTACATCAGTACTTATAGTTCACAATTTTACAATACGTAAACTACATTCTAGAATCTACTAACAGAGGATTAGTTATAACTAACTCTAGGAAAAAGACTAATATATCCGTTCTTAATCCTAACAGTTTATTTTTGTAACTGTTGTTTGTCAGCTCATTTCTCAACACTCCCCTTCAAGATAGGAAGTGTAAAGATGTTCAACACACCTAGCTTGGATACTAGATATTCATGTTGTGGCCTTGACATCCCTTTTGTCAAGAAATCTGTTTGTTGCTCTTGTGTAGGTAGATAGTTTATCTTGATCAAGACTTATTGTAGTCTCTCCCTTATGAAATGGCAATTTATTTCTATATGTTTTGTTCTCTCATGATATGCTGGATTTTGCAGTAATTTGTATGGCAGCTTAACTGTCACTATATACTTGCACTGGTAGCTTAACACCAACTCCAACTTCTTTCAACAAGCCAAGTAGCCACACTAACTCTGAAACTTTTGATGGCATACTCCTATATTCAGCTTCAGCTGAACTCTTGGACATTGTGGTTTATTTCTTTGCTTTCCAGGACACCAATGACTGATCTATCTTGATCATTTACCCTGTAACTAACCTTCTAGTTAACGAACATGATGCCCAATCAGCATCACAAAATACATAAACTAATTCATCAGATGAACTAGTTAGTAGTAAACCTTGACCAGGTTCTTTCTTCAAGTATCTCACTATCCTCAATGCAGCATCCATATGGGACCTTTTGGGTTGCCAGAGAAATTCACTAAAAGTCTGTGTGCTGTAGGAAATGTCTGGCCTTGTCATATTAAGATATAGCAGTTTACCAATGAGTTTTTGATACATTGTCTGATCTGTCAAAGGATCTTCAGACTCATTTTTCAGATTAACTTGCTCATCATACTACCTTGATGTTAACTTAACATTGACATCAATAGGTATTCCTGCAGTCTTGGTTGTTGTCATACCAACCTCAACTATAAGCTCAAGAGCATATTTCCTCTGATGCGTCAATATGTCATCCTCTGATAAACTGAACTCAATCCCTAGGAAATCCTTTAGTTCACCTAGATCTTTCATCTTGAAAGCCTTTTGTAAAACCTGTTTAGTGTCTTCTATTAATGCAAGAGTGCTGCCTATGATTAACATGTCATCTACATAGACTAAAACAATACAAATTCCAGTTGTTGACTTGTCAATAAACAATGAGTAATCATACTGACTTTGTTTGAACTTAAGGTTAACAAGAGCTTCAGTAAGCTTGTGATTCCACTGTCTTAGAGCTTGTTTGAGCCCATACAAGGACTTTGTCAGTCTACACACTTTCTCCCCTTGACTGACAAAACCTTGAGGAAGTTGCATATAGATTTCATTCTCCAAATCCCCATGCAAGAATGCATTAAAAATATCCATCTGATGAACATACCAATGCCTTGAAGATGCAAGAGAAACTATGGATCTCACAGTCACCATTTTAACAACTGATGAGAAAGTTTTTGTGTAATCAATGCCCTCTTGTTGGCTATACCTCTTAGCTACTAACCTATTTTAAACCTTTCAACTTCACCTGTTGATTTGTACTTAATCTTGTAGATCCAAAGTGTGATTTGATTGTAATGCTTGAATCTCAGATTGCATAGTAGCAACCCATCTAGGATCCTTGACAGCAACTGAACAAGAACCAGGTCTTCGCAGGGATGAGGTAACAGCTATATAATATTGATATGTGGGAGAGAGATGACTATAAATCATGTAATTGCTGAGAGGATATTTGACATCCTTATTAATGTTGAGAGATATAAAGTCTTTCAGCCATAGTGGTTTATGAGTATTTCTGGATGATATTCTAGATGCAGCAGGAAGAACCTATAAAGATTCTTCCTGAACTGTAGCAGGAGCCTGTGAAGAGGTCAAGACATCAGGATCCTTTAACTCAAGTGTATCCTCTAACTCAGTTGTATTATCATAAGGAGAAACATCAGCTTCAGTACAACTAGGTGATACAGAAACTTATGGAGAGATCCATACATAGAAAAAACTGGAGGCTGCAAAGTATCTACAAACACTGGTTGTACATCATGAGAGTCTATTTGTGGAAAAGGGAAAACATCTTCCCTAAAGGATACATCTCGATAAACAAAAATGATCTAGTAATAAGATCAAATAGAATGTACCCCTTCTGTATTTCTGAGTATCCCATATGAACTGCAGATTTTGACTTAGGCATCATCTTGTCATGTTCATTAAGAACCTTGGCAAAACACAGACAACCAATAAATCTAAAGTGAGAGAGATCTGGTTTCTTACCATAATACCTCTCATAGGGAGTCTGAAAGTTAAGCACACTACTAGGTAGCCTGTTGATAATATGTGAAGCAGCTAACACACAATGTCCCCAGTATGTTAAAGGAATTTTTGCCTGAAATCTAAAGGCCCTTGTAACCTCAAGTAGGTTCTTGTGCTTTCTCTCAGCTACTCCATTTTACTGAGGAGTGTAAGGACATGTTCTTTGGTGCACAACTCCCATCCCTTTAAACATAGTCTCACAGACATAATTCACAAATTCAGTACCATTTTCAGTCCTAATTACTTTGACAGTTTGAGAAAATTAAGTCTGAACAAATCTTGGGAACAATTTGATAAACATACTCACTTCATATTTATGCTTTAACATACACAACCAGGTCATTCTGAAAAAATCATCAACAATTGTAAGGAAGTATTTATTTCCATCAAATGTAGAAGTATTATAGGGACCCCATAGATCAACATGAATTAAATCAAAGATGTGTAAACTTATTATGTAGCTAGAAGGAAAAGTAAGTCTTGTCTATTTAGCATAAGGACAGACTAGACATTTAGACACTTTACTTATACTTTGATCATTCACATCAAACATCTTATCAAGAACTCCTGAGGACACATGTCCTAATCTTCGATGTCACACTTCCATATCAGAGACTGTTTGAGCAACTTTCAATACAGGTACTCTTTTCATCACAACTCTCCTTATCATCAATATGTTTTTGTGTATACAAACAGCCATCTTCTTTATCAATCTCCTTCACTTTTCCACTGCAAAGTTCCTGGAAAACACAATAATTAGAAAAAAAAAAGTGACTGAACACCCAAGTTCTTTTGTTAATTTGCTCACTGGCATCAGGTTGTACTTGAATTCAGGTAGATAGAAGACATTGGAAATGATACTTATAACTTATAAAGCACATGAACCAACATGAGTTACTTGTGTAGTGTTTCCATTAGGCAAGTATACACTCTTAGAAACTTCTAACTTGATCATAGATCCTCTTATAAACATGTCCAACTGAGAGACCATGTGATTTGTGGCACCTGTATCTACGATCCACACTTCACTATTTTCATAAACAAAAAAAGTTTTACCTGCAGTGTGAGCAGCATGTGCATGATAACAGCTGAAGTAGTGGAATCAGTCTTGTTCTGAAAACCTGAGAGAATATGATCATATTGTTCCTTGGTAAATGTACAACCTTGAAGAAGTTGTTTTACCTTCATCTCAGCTTGATTCACTGTTTTAGATCCTATAGATTGTTGTATCACTTCATCAGTACCCTGAGTAGTCTCTGATTTCCTTCCCCATCCAGGAACAGGAACATTAGTATTCATACCATATGAGAAGTGTTCTAGCTAATGTTGATGAGATTCTAATAAACCTTGTACCTTTCTTTTGTACTTAAATTCTGGTGGGTACCATACAATTTTATAACAAAATTCTTTGCTATGACCCTTACAATGAAAAAAATCACATATCAATATGGAATTCCTTTTGAACCTTTGAGAAGATCCTATGGAAGTACCAGTTTTAGAAAACATTGCTACAAATTCTCCTCCAACTGAATTTAACCCCATATTTCTAGAAACTGATACCACGGCCTTTTGATACTCATCTCCCACTATTATAGCATATGCATGGTTAGTAGTTGTTAAGAGATTCATCATTAAAATTTGTCTCCTAACCTGATGATAAGACTCATTTAACCCCATCAAATACTGATATAACCTTTGTCTACTCAGAAGAGTAACAAACTCTTTAGATTTATCACAGTTACAGCATGGAGCAGGAACTAAAGCCTCAAAATTCATCCGATAGAGTTTTGAGTTTAGTATAGTATACAGACACAGAATCAGTACCTTGATGTAATGAGGCAATATCCTTAAGCAAACTGTAGGTTCTAGATCCATCTACCCTGTTAAACCTTTCTTTTAAGTCATTCAAACTTGAAAAGCAATGGATGCAAAGGCAATATCACTCAGCAAACTCTTCGATACAGAATTCATCAACCACGAAAGTACAATTGCATTAACTCTTTCCCATTGTCCCCATAGTTCTTCACTGAACTTTTCTTTCATACAACTTCCATCTACTAGGCCTATCTTGTTCCTTCCTAGTAGTGCTAGTGTAATTGAACGATTCCAAAGAGTATAATTCTCAATGCCAATCAGTTGAAATGAAATAATGCTAACTCCATTATTATCAGCTGGACTAACAAAGAGAGGATGATTATAATTGATACCTTGTCCAGTTAGTGATGTAACCTGAAGAAAAGTTGGAGTTGATGTATTCTCATTCTGGCCATTGTTGAATGCTTGATCCAAATCTACAGATGCTCTGTTAGTCCCCATTTCTCTGATTCTCAATCACCAATCAATCAACAGTTTTGGAAGCAAGTGCTTAGCAGTAGAACAACAAATCTCAATCCAATTCAGATCTATGATTCTACTTTGAACTCAATGAATTTGTGAATTGAAATCTCAATTTTTTTTATCCAAACACCAATCGCCTTTCACAGAGATTACTGTGAATGGCTCTGATAACATGTAAATAACTAAAATTAGGAACAATTAACAAAATACTTCCATTAAAAAGGAGATAACATTGAAGAAGAAGATCTAAAATTGAAAGAGAGAAATTCTCATTGTTTGAGTTCAAAGACTGAGCAATACAGAGGAATTACATCAGTACTCATGGTTCACAATTTTACAATACGTAAACTACATTCTAGAATCTACTAACAGAGGATTAGTTATAACTAACTCTAAGAAAAAGACTAATCTATCCTTTCTTAATCCTAACTGTTTTATTCTTCTAACTGTTCTTTGTCAGCTCATTTCTCAACACCAACGCACTGACTGATCAAGTGAAAAGTGAGAACATCCCAGATGCCTCTAATGTCTAAAAACCAGTTTTTCAAGTGATCCAAGTGGTACGACTTCCATCAAAACAAAATTTAAAAGAGTAAAAGTGTAAAAACAGCATTGTCAAAATAGTAGTAAATATCCAATGCATGAACCAGGGTCGTACCACAAAACAAGTGAAATTGGTATCAAATATAATGTATGACATTACTAGTATTCAAACAATAGATGCTTAACAACTAGATAAACACTACTAACTACCACACTCCCAAAGCATAAAAACTACCCTTAAGTCCAACTGGTGACAATGGCCTCGATTTCAACAATCTACCAACATCCTCAACAATAACAACATAACAAGGTTAGTAGTACTCATGAAACAAATGAATCAATGAAGATTTCTACAATCAAAGGGGAGTGAATAACTCAATTATATGGAGTCAATTGTGAGTTTACGAGCTTGATGATTGTAGAGCGCATCCAGAAGAATAGACTCAGTAAACGTCCAAGATAATCTAATGTCAAGAAGCTGAGAACAATCTTTCAGCTAGTCAACAATTTTTTTAATAATAACAGTCGATTGAGATATTGTGTTTTCTAATTTACTGCTATTGACTTCCTTCCAGAGTTTTCAAACTGAAAAAATAGTAATCATAGATGTGACATAGCCAAGTTGACATAATTTGGAATCTCATGTGTTGATTTGTTTTGCTTATTTTATTTTATTTTTTGATTTATTTGCTGCCCCAAGCTGTTTTGTTCTTGCATTATTTTATATTCTTTTGGTCAAATAGAAAGGGAAAGTTTTGACTTAGGTTTTCTTCCGCTATCGCCTCGTGGTACACATTTATTTTGTGCTTCCCTTTCCCAACACTTGGGTGGGTTTTAAGATCTTCCTACTAATAAATCATAAAATGTGAAGCTATAAATATTTCTGGTCAACGAAAACTGTTTACGAAAGAAATTATTATTTACCTTTAATCTCCTTATAATTTGTTGTGCCCCCCCCCCCCCCCCTCCCCTTTTGTTTAAGGAAATAACCCATATTCACTGAGTTCTTATGCTTTCCTACAATGGGAGGGTGTCAAAATGTACATATTGTTTACTTTTTCTTCCACACTGCAGTTGAGCGAGGCCTCATAGAGCTCAAGAAATTGGGGATTGAAACCCAATTATGGCAAGAAACTCGCCGGTCAATAGATCCAGAAAATACCAAAAAAATGCAAACGGAAAATGATTTTTGACAATGAGTTGCTTCTCACTTACCAATTAGTAACTTTTTCCTCATCCCGTTTTGGCATTTCTTAGTTCAATTATTTATTTATTATTATTGCTCTTTAATAACTTTTGTTTCAAAGTTTTTATTCATGTAATGATAGAAATACTATAAGTGCTGACTGAAAGTTTTTATTACACAATGCACAATATTGTAAAATATACTAATGTGAATGTTCATGCAAATATGAAATTATTTTAAGAGGAGAAGTTAAATAGAAATATATAGACAAATTACTATTATATGGTGATATGTCCAAATTATGCCTCCATAAAATAATATAACACGATTGTTGTCAAATATAAAACTAAATTAGATTGGGTTGAACCAACTGGGAATAAGATTATTTTTTTTAATTTTCGAAGGAAATGGCAAAGTTTGTGAGAGTTAACTAATGATTTTCGGTACCAATTTGTAACTTGTAACTTTCAACAATATTACTTAAACTGAGAATTTATAGAGAGAAAAACCATGATTGTGTTTACTAGAAGTGTTTACCTTAATTCAGGTTAACATATAATATCACTTTGTAATGCTAGCATACTAGCTTATCAAACCCATGCTACATTTAACTATTTCTCAACCAAACTAGATGCATATTACTTTTATTCTGGACTAAAAGTGTTTATCTCAAATCAATGTCATTTACTCTGAGTTGGTTAATCTTACTACATCATAAATCATTAGACAATTTTTGAATCTGAAATCTACGTTTAACTCATTTCCATGTTTTACATTTTTTTACTCAAAAAAGTTAAATCTAGGGAAGATTATAACATTTACAACCATTAGAAATCATTAATTTGAAAGAGATAATAAGGTATACAATTGCAATACAAAGTTTATTCCATAAAAAACCTTGTTTAGGTCATGTACTCATGGATATACTTTTGGTTGTGTAGTTTTTCCGCTCATGATAATTGATACAAATAATGTAATTTCATTTATTATATAATAATTTACTTATAAAAATTAGAGCAACCACACAAACTTTGATTTTTAAAAAACTAATGAAACTTCGAGAAGAGAACTCATTCAAGCATATTCTGTTATTCACTAAACATAAGATCATATCATATATCATATATTATTATAAGAGAGAACCAAAAAAATTAAAAGTTGAATTACGATTTTACCCTTATTATAAATTAAAATAATATAAAAATATTTAATTATTTAATTTAAATATTAAATTAAATTATTTTATTAAAAATGTTAATGACTTTTACACTTCTTTAGAATAATTCTTAATTAAAATATCTAATTTAATTTATTTTCTTTAAATTTTTTACCCTTTAAATAGATACATGTATATGGTTTATCTTCTAAATTAATTTTATGTTCTTAATTTATATTTTTCTTTAATTTTTGTAACACTTGACCTTTCAACTTTGTAAGTGAATCTTCATATTCCAAAGCTATATTTTTTTCTATAAATACAAATCTTTTAACATTAAAGATTCATATGTGATATAATTTTTGTATGTGGAATATTAGAGAAGCTTTAAGCAAATGAAAAGAATTTCAAGGCAAGAGGATTTGTATCAAGATTACAAGGCATAATGTGATTATAGGAATGAATAATACTTTAATTACTAGAATAACGAAGCTTGATGTATTTATTTATTTTTACATATTTGTCAAGATCATAAGTATGACAAGGCCCCTCTATTTATATAGTTGAATATCATTTCTATTAACTTGTCTTTCAAAGATTTTAATTTTTTTTATGGCCAAAAGTTGAATGCTTATTATTATAACTTTGTTTCAATTTGCATTATCAATAAAAAAAAACAGGAAAAAGATTGTCTTAAAAATTTTCTATTTTTCGTTGGTAGCCTTATGTTAAACTTGCTCCTATTATGATTTTATTCTTTGTATTTGTAATTTTATTTTAAGAATATATTTGATTGAAGGGTGTGTTTTTTGCCCATATACTAGTAATAAAATAAACCCTAACAATACTTTTTATAATTTTAAGAAAAAATTGAAATTAAAAATAACAAAGCTAACTGGTGTTGTCATGCCCTATCAGAAATTGTGTCGGAAAAGCCTATGAGGTGGTTTGTCTGGCGGTCCATTATAGGTGTTACGGCTTGTCAGGTGGACCACAAGAAGCTAATTTTTCACAATGGTTTTGCTTGTCTCTGACGCTTGCCTTAACGACTCGTCACAAGTGTGACATTCTATCAATCCTGCCGTCTGGGCTCTCTTTTGCCAGATATAACTTCTTTTTGCTTCCTTTCCCATTTTGACTAATTTCCTCTATAACACCATAAAAAATCATTAATATACACTATAATTTCATAATAACTAGTATTATTCATTATTAAAACCATCAAATGTTGTAATAACCCTCCAGGTCATTTATTTTTTTTTAACTTGTTTTCATCATTTAGATCATTCTTATAGAGATATCAAGTCATTTATGACTTGCTGAGAATGATAATTCGATCACCTGGTTGTTCTTTTGATTTTTGTATACGTTTTTTGTTTTGAAGCTTTTGATACTTGAAGGATTGACGTTGGTCAAGAGTTTAGAAAGACTACATCAAAATACAATTTTAACGATTCTCTTATCTCTGGCACGCCGATTTTTGTTTGGAAGGACCTTTGGTGCGGATCCTGAGGCTCTCAGGATAATCCCGAGCCCCTTTGTGGATGATTTCGTAAAATGGAGTTTGGGTGTGAGACCCATTTTTCATTGAAACGAGATCGTTTGGGAGTTTGACATCTCTATTGAGTCCAAAATACTGAAATTTGTAAGGTAGCATACTCATTTGCATGAACTGGGTTCTGAATAAATTCCGAGCAGCCTATCGGGGATTTCAAGTTGGTGGGAAACTATTTGTGTGCATTAGCTGGTGCAGCCTCATATTACTCTTCCCATTCACTAGAACCTAGACATATTCGTGGTGACTAGTGGTACTAGTCTTCGTGTTCGCAGAGACCTAGCATGATGGTCAGCGCATTCGCGAGCCTTATGTTATGATCACGTAGGTCTAGGGGGCCCAATCATCTGCGATCGCATGCTAAAAATCACGTTTGCAATGGCTTAGATTAGGGTCAACCTGTGGCAATCACAAACTGGGTCTCGCGTTCACACATGTCATTTATTTGGTCATTTAACTAAGGCTAGAGACGCGAACTAGCCTATTCTTGAAATTTCAAAATGAATTTTATGAAGCTATACACCTTCAAATAAGGTGATGCAACTTGTTTTTTTCTTTTCAAAAAGTGTGTGGCTTCTTGTTCGAGAGTTTGAGAGAGTGCACAGAGCATTAAATTGAGGTAATTTTAATCCTATAGGGACTACCTAATTCCCATTAATGTGTTTTTGATTCATTTTTTGCATGATATTTTTGAGCTGGTTTCAGAGCTTGAATTGTGTTCCATTTTGAGACACAAGTTTAGTAGGCTATTTGGAACCATTTAGCAGAGTCAATTATGGGATTCAATAAATGGGACCCATAATTCTCTTTTGACTCAATTTTAGGTATGTCTAATTGCCGCAACTTTAATATTTGCGTCTTTATTGATATTGCGGTTATGTTTTAGATAGAGTAGCAGTGATCATAAGCCATTTTAAAAGGCAAAGTTCTAGAATCATGATTAGGGAGTGTGCACGGTCAACTTATAAGGTAGGCTATGACTTACGATTTTAGATGAGCTTCTATCGGTAAATTCACGTTGATTAGCGAGCGCTGGGATGAGTTTCTAGGTTGTTTCACGTTCGATTATTTATGTTTTAGGAATATTTTGTGTAGTTTCAGGTAAATTGAGCAAACTTATCCCATTGTAATGATTCTTTCTTGCCTTGTATTATATCTTGGGTTAATCATACTTTTATTAGTATTTGGTTATTTTCCTTAGCATAGACATAGGCTAATGATACTTTAGACTCGTGTATTAGAGCCAAAAGGATTAATAAATTATCTGACGTCACTTTGGATGACTTAGACAGATATAACAGACTAGTTCTGATAGTGTGAACCTTAGTCAGGCGTTAACTCAACTCCAATGACCTTTTAATCTATAAATCACATGTTCTTACATTAGTCTCGTAGTTTTGGTTGTGATTTCGCGCTTTGTTTGTTAATTCATATTCAAATTTGGTTCAAGCTTGGAAGTGATTTGATGATATATTTGGGTGGACATTTATCCATTGTGGCCCTATGATGGTGATAGTTTGATATTGGATTTTTTCGCTGTTGCTCGATGAGTCGTGGATTTAAGGTCCGGGCATATTGTTCCTTTAGTCGCAAGGCTTGGGAACATGCACCTTTAATCCAAATTTGGGCTCATTACTTTCAGTTAATTTGATTTATATCGGCATGGTTCTAGTAAGTTCTTTGGGTATCTTATCACCAGTTTGAGGTTCGGGATATCATCTAGATTCTAGATTCACTGGTTCTCATACTTAATTAATAGTTGTAGCTCTTTTGTGTACTCATTGGTCTTATGGGGGTGCATTCAGGTTATTTAATTAAACATGTGCATGAGTTTACCTTCTGCCTTATAGGGTTCCACTTAGGTTATAACTAGTTACTTACTTTCTTTTCCGTTCGTTCCTCAACGCATGTGCAGTCCAGTTAGATTATTGTTATCATTCCGCTCTTTTGACCTCTATTAGTGTGATTTCTCGCTTTTAATTATTTTCTTTAATTTCCAAGCTCATTCGATTTATAATGCACATTGGGTACCTATTGTTTTGGTACTCATACTACACTTTATATTTGTTTTATGTTGCTGGTGTGAGCACCAGTCACCAATGTTGATATCGAGCTGATTGCAGGACCACTGGCAGGGGGAGCTTCTGGTATCTAGCCTATCTCTTTATATTGTAGTTTTCTTAATAGTCTTTACTTATAAAACAAGCTTATATATTTTGGTCGCCTTTTAAGACTTGTACTCTTTTGTAGGGACTCTGTACATGTGACTATCAGGTTTTGGGTGTTCATCTCTTTTCTGATTGTATATATATTGGATTTTGTACCTATATTTTATTGTTTCCCTTAATGCATTTCCAGTATCTATTTTTTTTTGTTTCTAACATGTAGGATTGTTACTTGTTGTTCTATATGTTGTGAGTTGGCTTACCTACTGATGGGTTATAGTAGGTGTCATCATGGCACTGAATTTTACGTCATGACAAGTTGGTATCAGAGACTCAGGTTCACTGATGTTTGCTTGTTTAGAGCTAATGTCTAGTAGATGCGTGCACATCAGTGCAAAGACGTTTGTATCCTATCTTTGGGAGGCTACAGGGCATCATTTGGAAGACTCTCTATTTTTCGTTCATTGTTGTGTGTTGTGTGTTGTGTGTCTTATTTTGTTCCTATAATCTCACTTGTTTCACTCTTCTACAGGATGACCATGTGGGGCTTTATGGCCGGGGGTGATGCATCCAAGCTAGTAGATTAGCCTATGTGATACGCTCAAACTGCGCTAAAAATAATAAGAAGAGTAAGCGGTCTTTAGCAATAAAAATACCTAAAAAGAGAGAGTTGGGGTAGGATCTCACAAGGAATGATATTGTGCAAGGAATTTGATTAGAAAATTAAGATGCAAACCAATTCATCGTATTATTTAGAACAAGTGGGTGGATGGTTCGACCAAATTAATGAAAAAGGTTATGGTATCAATTATCACAATTAAACATAAATCGTGAATTCAAACAAGAGACTATATAGGGGTATGGGGACTAGTATTGATGTAAAATGGAGGTACATGTGCTTGCTCAATATTGCTAAACAAGAACCCAACTACAATTGATCCAATTCTAAGTGTAGGCGGCTAACAAGTATACACTCAACTAAGATTTGGGATCGATGCTACAGGAAGTGATACAATAGAGAATTCGATTAAGAAGTAAAATTGTATCCTAATTATTTACAGAAGTATAGGTTTCGTAACATTAAAGTAAATCACAAAGTTTCAATGATCAATATAAAATGGAGTGGGGAATTAGGTAACCAATTTATGACTTCTAAAATGCGATGTTTACAAATAGAGAGAATTTCGTGGGAGTGTGATAAGTTGAATACTAATATCCTGTAACGGGTGATTACAAGTTAATCAAATGTGTTGAATCTATGTGGGTAGGCCAGGTTTTGAATGCAATAACTATTTCTAAATAAACTATTGTGAATCAAGTGAGTTCTTTCGAACATCAACAAGCAAAACACAATTGAACAACCAAATTCCTTAATTAATCCACTTTTTCAAGCTCAATTTGTAAGAATGTAATCAAACCCACTTTCTCAAGCTAGATTCTTAAAGATGCAATTAATACAGTCATCAACTGATAGTTCACCTCTAATACCTCTTTCTCAAGCAAGTTTAGAGTACTAAGAATTTCATTTGCAGCTATAATTCCTCATTTAATACAAGAACAATTAATTGAACCCACTTTAAAATAACAATAAAATTAGTAACTAACAACACTAATTAGCTAATTCATGCATTCAACTACATAATCACTCCCCCTAAGAATAGGAGTTTTAGCCAATCATAGTGAAAACAAGAAATTGCTACCAACGAAGTTTCTCATTTGATTTGACAACAATTTGCAATTCCCAACTGCTGAAATTTAAGCTAAAAATCTCAAAATATCTACTCAAAAGTGTAAAAACAATGTTCTAGAATGTTAAAACTCAAAAGTGTAAAAACAATGTTCTAGAATGTTAAAACTCAAAAACCCAATAGTGAACAATGTAGGAACTCCTTCTCTTCCTTTCAAAATTGCATTTATACGTTCTCAGAATTTAAACACGGAGTCAACTCGGCGAACTAAGTCGGGCTCGCCAACCGGTCATCTATGCGCTGCGTACTCCACTTCTTACCCTTTTGGTGTGGCTTTCAACCAAATTGTTATGTAAATTTCGGTGAAGAAAGTTCGGCTCATTGAACTGGTCAGTGATTCACCGAGTGCTCCTCTTCTCGCCTTTTTGGTGTGGCTTTTCACTAATTCTTTTTGTGACTTTTGGCGAGAACAATGAGCATCGCTAATCTTTTCGACATGTCAGTGAATCACTTGTCCGCTCACCAAGTTGGGTTTGTCCATAGGCTGGCATGCTCTTACTTTAGGTGAACTAAAGGTCCACCTAGCGACTATCCAAGTGGCTTTGGCGAGTACCAACTTTGCTTTCCTTCAATTTTTTCAGCTCTTTTGATCCTATTTGCCTCATAGTGTCCTTGCCTTACTCTCTAGAGAATCAATCAAAGATATATTAAGTTTGCAACCTTATCTCATAAATTAGCCCCATGATAAATAACTCAAATCAATAAAGAAACAACACTAAAACAGAACAAGACACAAGATCGACTAAATTAAATCAACACCCAACCCCATAATCATACCCCTAGAATCAGGCTTTAGCCAATTATCATAAAAGGAAAAGACAATATATCAATTATGTTCCAGCCACTGCACAGTTAAAATTAAGCAATATTCTTCAATACCCACTTTGATTTGAACCCTCAAGTCAATTACAAGGTTGTTAAAAAATCACAAAAACTAAGAATATTTTCAAAGGTAAAAGGACTACAATAAGAAAATCTTAACACAAAAAACAGATTTCTAAAACATCATCCATTTTCTCTCCTTTGGCCTATTTATAGTTTCCCCAAAATTTCATTTTTGACCCATTCGACAACATTAGTCAGGCTCACTTGGGTCTTGATTACCTCTCATCTCGCCTTTCTTTTGCTTCAGGCTTCAAGTTTTTCAACCTCAATTGACGAACTCAATCGAGTCAACCTTTCAAATTTGGCGAATCACTGATCACCACATTGTTCCCACTTTCAACTTTCATTTTTACTCAAGAATCTATCAACTTTGGCAATGGATTTCTAGTTTGTCTATTCAGCTTTGAATAATCAACGTTTCATCATTAGTTCACCAAACTCCATTGAATATTTTCAATTGTGAACACTGGCAACTTCAACAAGGTTAGGCCAATTGGGTGATCTGCTCTTTTGGCTCGACTACCAGTTGGGAGTTTAAACTCCTTTCAATGTTTTGGCCTCTTTTTTATGATTCACTATTCCCTTATCCTTTAGCCTTCATCTACAAACACCAAAATATTATAAGCATAAGACATAAACAGGCATTGATGAGACTAACAGCTGAACTAAAAAGACCTCAAATGAGTGAAAATTTACCTCTCATCAACACCACTAACATAAAATTTTTGTTTGTCTTCAACTAAATCAAAAACACAATTAGTCGATTAGGGTGTCTAGAACAGTTTTTAATATGAATTAACATGCAAGTGCCACCATAAGATTACTATTAAATATATTCAACACTCAATCATACTCAAAAATATTCAAATGGTGATTAGCCGATATCAATCCAAGTGCAAGCTAATCCGTGCTTCCTTTCTAATGCAAAACCATGTTTCAACAAAAGTAGTCAAGTGCTCTCACATAAAAAAATTATCTCATGCTTTCACAAAGCATATCAATAAAGAATTGAGGAATCAATACAACTCTTACTCTCTTAAAGAGAAATACATGCGAGCTCTATGTCATAGGTTTGCTCATGTTTTACAATCATCATATAACCTAGCTTCTGCAAGATCTTAAGGGTCTTTCTAGGCCTGTAACGGGGCTGAGGGTAAAGGTAGGCTCTATTTGTCTTAGCATTTCAAAGCACTCTTATACTCATTTTCATATCTTCTCTGTTCTTTCCAATATTTTCACTTGGAAACCCAAACCAAAAATTTCTCACTCAATTTATTGGATACCCCTTTTGTTTCATCACACTTTATTTTTCTTTCCAATTTTCAAACTTTTGCTCACCTTGTTTTTATAAATAGGAGTTCCTTTCTTTTTTTGGCAACAAACTTAAAAGTATGAATAATTATGTTTCCTCTCAAAATTTATGCCCAAGATTTACATTACAAAAGCTAGACAAGAAAAATTCTAGGACTCAACAAACATGTTTTCAAGTAGGACCTCACCATACATGGAACTTCCAACACAATCATTTAGCATAATTCTACAAAATCAAAATACTTGTGTAAAATTTTCATTGCAAATATCACATCAATATGCATCTAGTCAACACAAGAATCAAAAGGATCAATAAAAAGCGAAGCCACACTAATTTCTTCTTGGAACATTAACACGAAACACATTTCTTATAATGAGTACTATTTAAGACATTGATAATGGACACAATTGATCCTCGAACATTAATAAAGAAAACACAAGCATTCTCAATCAATTAAAAACTCCAAAATCATGGAGCAACTCGTAGAGAGACAAAATGAATTATAACCATCAACTATCATAAAAATAAAATTATATTTGAAAAAGCAAAATGCAATCCAAAAAAGGGGACTATAGGCACATGTACCCTCACCCCATAAAAAACTAGTAGTTTTCGATATGCTATCAAAAGTAAGTATGGGAGGAAAATGATAAAAAAACATCCTCTTGACAAGCTATGCATATGAAGCACTCTAATCTGTAGTCTTAGAAGGGATGACATTATCTCAGACATTAATATTCGATATTGAAACATCAGGCTGCAATGCAGCACCAACCAGAGCATCAGTGCCCTGCACATCTATAAGAATAGTCGAGTCTGAAGTAACCCTACTAGTGTCGATTGTGGAAGACTCTAGATAATATCTCTCCATCACCACATGCATTATCAATTCCTCGATGTCCTGCATCTCTTTCAAGGTCTTCGTTATCCTCTTATCATCCTCTCTCAAGTATTTATCCCAATCTATCTCCTCAACCTTATCATCACCACCAACATTATCATCCACATCGGTTGGTTGTTCAACTATGTCACTACAACATAGATCTATGAGTGGACCTTAACTGGTTCACATCATTCCTTAGGATAACAACCTCTCTCTTTAACTAAGACAAATCAGAGGAGCTTCCCTCGCTCTTCTTCTTAGCCTCCACTCTAGTTGTGAAGTTGTCCAACCTCTTCCCATATGATGCTATAGTGGTCCCATAAACCACAACATCAGCCCTAACCGGTCACATTGATGCCTCAATAGCTCTCTCGATAATATTATGCATATTTCTCTCTATTTTATATGCCCTAGAATTCGTGGAATAGGTAAAGTTTTCCATCTTATATGTCAAGTCCTTGGTCAAGGGAGATGAGATACAGGGGTAGGTGTAGATGAGGTAAAGGGTGTGTGTGAAGTAGAAGGCATGGAAGGGTATGTAATGTTACTTAAAGGCTTCACATGTGCATGATGAGCAGGAGCATCAATCTCAAGGGTAGTGGGGTCTATTACTTGAGTGATGTCAGGTGGAGGTGGCTTATTCCTTGCAGCAGCATCTCTCAAGTAATATGACTTTATGATTTGAATTTCATGGAAGAGACATAGGTAACTCTAACGTCTGATTTGTCCTTGTATGGCACTCTGGTGGCCTCACAATGTTGTGTGATCAAAATTGTGAAGGTCTGCTTCTGGCTAGCTCTCATCAGTATCTCTTTTATGATAATGGAACCCACATTAATCTTCTCCTGATCAATGATATTACCAACTACGATTGACTTCAAATATCGAAGGATGGACTCATTCTGAGATGACATGATGTTGTTATTGATGAACTTCGACCAGTATCAAGCTCCACCATTGATATCCTTCTTCTCTATTAATTATTACCTTATTTACCATCTACGAGTAATGTCATCGACTAGAGTTTCCAATCAACACTTCAAAGCATCAAGATCATGAGTTGTGCCTCATATATCATTACCGTACCTAGGTGGAATTTCACATGCTTTTATCACACTTTGAATTCATCGAAGGGTTTCCATACGACTTCTTTTCTTTTCTTGGTCATGGCCTTGTCATAGAATGCATATAATTCACTCAGCCAAGCTAGGACATAAGGAGGTATAGGTACTTTGAAGCGCTCAAACCCATGGAACTTTTTCCAAATGATGGGATAGTCGTACATCACATCATCAATTGAAAGTCATATCTCCTCTACAATAGTACATTCTCCTTCCGCTTTGAGCCTATTAAGGGCCTTTGTCGCTATAATAGCGGCAACTTAAGAGGTACGTGACTAGGAGGTTTTTAGCACCTTAGACTAGATTCCCCTTTTTTCCACCACCTTCTTTTGATCCACACTCACGCCTGTAGAGGAGTGCGAGTGGTCAGTTGTTGAGGAGCCTTAGAGGGCTCATTAATATTGATCCCCTTATTCCCTTTTAAATGGGTGGAGGTGGAAACTTTCCATTTGACTTGGTCATTTCCTAAAAGGCACAATAATTCACAAAAAAAAACATTAAGTGAAGGTTAGTTGAGAATAAGATAAATAATAAACACGGTTAAAAACATGTTCTAAGACTTACCGGTAAGAAGGGTGAATAGCCTAACAAGTTAAGGAGCTTAGCTAAGCTCACCAAAGTTGATTATACACACAAAGATTCAACCCATGCATGAAATAAAGAGTCAACTCTAACTCGACGATCCACCAAATTGGTTTTTGGTGGGCTAAGACAAGCCCATAAAAAATGACAATGCAGAACATTTCGGGACGTGTATAAAGGTCAATGTTCATTCCAACACGGTGATATGTTGACTTAGTTTTGGCAAACTAAGATAACCCCGCTGAATGTGAAAATACCCGTCACATATTCAAACTCAGAAACAAATTAGGGTTTGCTCAGCAATTTGCCTAATCACCTTTTCGAGCTAAGATTAGCTTATCAAACAGGTAATTTCAGCCCAATGCCTTTTTCACAAATTTAACACTACCACACAACAATAACCATTACTCAATAAATTTTACAAGCTACTCACATGTTATTCTACCCATGGGTACTTGGACTTCCCAAAATATCACAAAGTATTGCCCAATTCCATGATTTTCTTTTAAAAAAAGTTGTTATTCTATCCATCATTAGCAAATACAAGTCATCAGAAAAACATTGTACTAATTAGTACTCAATTTAGACAAAACCCATTCGATTTAATACGATAATTTCAAAATTTCTAACCTTCACGGTCAAGTTCAACAATTTCAGGCACAATATAATCTATTCTAGCTCATGGGCATAGTTCAATCGATAACATTTAGCATCGCCAATTAAATAAAATAGAGCAACACTAGCATACATTAAAAGTTTTCTCCAGTGATATTTATGCTTTTTTAGACCGAAGTGTTACCTTATTGTTTATGAATTTGTATGTTGTTGTAAAGTTTGGTTTCAGTCCTAAGAACTCCTAATACCATTTTTTATTTCTACTTCAAACGGAGAGTCAGTGTTGGCTAAACTAACGTATTGGAATTTCATTACCTAGGTCCTTCATCAAGACAACACTGTTGATCTAGTAGAGTTAGATATGGTAGACTTTGATATTATTCTAGGCATGGACTTGCTACATTCGTTCCATGCCTTAGTTGAGTACAAAACATGAGTAATTAAGTTCCAATATCTTAATGAGTCATTCTTAGAATGGAAGGTTAGTTTTATGTTACCTGAGGGTCGTTTTATTTCTTATCTTATGGCCATGATGATAATCTCTAAGAATTACATTTACCATATAGTTCAGGTCAAGGATTCCAATCGTGAGACCCCATCTCTTCTATCAATTCTTGTAGTATGTGAGTTTCTAGAAGTCTTTCCAGATGATTTTCATAAATTTCCTCCCGAGGGGGAGATAGACTTTGGAATACATACTCTTCTTGATATGTAGCCTATATTTATTCCTCCACATAAATGGAATGGAGCTAAAAGAACTGAAGGAACAGTTAGTCTTCTAGACAAGAGATTACTAGACCTAGCGTTCCCCTTGGGGTGCCCAAGTCATTTTGTGCATTATAAAGATGTATCTCTTAGAATGTGTATCGACTATTGTCAGTTGAACAAGGTCATCATTAATAATATGTATATTATTCCTAGAATTCATAAGTTACTCGACCAGCCCTAGGGATCCACTTATTTTTCTAACATTTTCTTAGATTTGGGTACCATCACTTGAAGGTTGGAGAGTGTGACATTCCAAAGACAAATTTCTGAACCCAGTATGGCCACTATGAGTTTCTGTTATGTAATTTGGACTAACCAATGATTTTGCAACTTTTATAGACCTCACAGACAAATTGCTCAAGTCGTACTTCAACATGTTTGTTATTGTGTTTATAGATGATATCAAGATCTACTCCCGTAGTCCAAATGCTAGTCACCTCAGGATTTTTTTACACATAGAGGGATAAACAGTTATTCTCTAAATTCTCTAACTGTAAGTTCTTGTTGAGGTCAGAAGAATTTATGGGCCATGTTGTATCTAGTAAGGTCATCTAAGTTGATGATTAGAAGATTAATGTAGTGAAGAGTTGGCCTAGGCCTACCACTTTGAAATTAGAAGTTTTTTGGGCTTAGCTAGTTATTATAGAAGGTTTGTTTAAGGGTTTTCATCAATTTTTCCCCGTTGACCATAGTGATGCAAAAAAGGTCAAATTTCAGTGGTTTGAGCATTGTGATAAGAGCTTTCAAGACCTAAAGAGTCGATTGACTTTGCTGAGTACATACATTTTTGTATATTGTGAAACCTCTAGAGTTGGTCTTGGTTGTATTTCGATGTAGGATGAAAAATTTGATGCTTATTCTTCTAGAAGACTTAAGGTTCATGAGAAGAGTTATCCCACTCATGATTTGGAGTAAGATGCGGTATTGTTTGCTTTAAAATTTTGGTTTCATTACCTTAATGTGTGCATGTGAATGTTTTCACGAATAACAAGAGTCTACTATATGTTTTTGGTTGTGAGGAACTAAATCTTCGTCAAAGGATGGGGTTTGAGCTCCTCAAGGATTATGATATGAGTGTGCTCTAGCACCCAGGTTACGAAAAATTGTTGTGAATTCTCTTGGTAGCTTAACATTGGGAAGTGTTGCTCATATTAGAAAAAGGTAAGAAAGATCTTGCGAAGGAGATGCATAGACTTACAAGTTCATCTCATAGAGTCAGATAAGGGTGGTGTGATTGTGCAAAATGGTTATGAGTCTTTATTCGTGATTGAATTTATGGAGAAACAAAATAGTGATTCCATATAACTTCATTTGAAAGATGTAGTTCACAAGAAGATAGTTGAAGTCTTCTTTCTCGGGAAAATGAGATTCTCTGGTATCAATATAGATTATGTATTCCAGATATAGATGGGTGAAAGAATGAATTTTGAAAAAGGCTCATAGTTTTACATATTCCATTTACGCCAGTTCCACTAAAATGTACCATGATTTGAGAGAAGTATTCTTGTGGAACGGTATAAAAAAGACATTGTTGATTTTGTAGCAAATATTCCAACTATAAACAAGTGAAGGTAAACATAAGAGGCCTGATGGTAAGGCTCAACATATAAGCATTCCTATATAGAAATGGGAGATGATTAATCTAGATTTCATAAGAGGCCTACCTCATACCCACAGACAACATGACTTCATTTCGATGATGGTAGATATGATAAATAAGTCGGTTCACTTCTTACCAATTGAGACTTCAGATAACGCTGAAGGTCATGCTAGACTGTATCTCTGAGAGATAATTAAGCTTCATAGGGTTCCTTTGTTCTATCTGACAAAGGTACTGGGTTAAATTCTCATTTCTAGAATTCCTTTTAGAAGGATTTAGGGACCCATGTTGATCTTGGTACAACTTTCCATCTTCAGATCAACAATAGGTTGAACAAACTATTCATTCTCTAGATGATATTTCGAAGAATAAGTTAGTATTGTTATTATTGTGAGAGATTTTTGCTTTGAGAGAGTGTTGTATTTAATGAGGAAGAAAGGCAACCAAATAAGAAGAAAAAAATAATAAAGTTATTAAATAATAAACACACATATCAAGTGTGCGTAAATTACCACCAGACAAAACTAATCATGATTTTTTATTTAGGGTTGAATTAATTCCACTTTTAAATAACTCGAGGGTGATAAAAATTTCATGAAGTATTTATGTGTAGTTGAAAATAAGTGGATAAATGGATGACTGAATTGACATATTTTGAAGGGAAAAGAGTTCAAATCGTAATTGATGTAACAATCTTAAACTTTGGGCAGGACCTATTACCCCCTACACTATTTAATAATGTATTTTAAAGATATATAGGTGTCACATGGACATCATAACGCTTATATATCTTTAAAATATACTACTCCCTTTGTCCCTATTTACTTGTTTATATTTCCTTTTATATCTATCCCTATTTACTTGTCCATTTTAACAAATCAAGAAAGAACAACAATTTTTTTCTTAATATGCCCTTATTTAATTCTAGAAAAATTTCTAGTACTACTAAGTTGTAATGCATGTTTTTTGTTTCCCTCCAATTTATTTCACTTTGATTCAAAGAAGTGGCAGTAATATTGAAGTGAAACGTTGTCATATGTACTGTAAATAAACTTATGAACTTCCTGCCAGAGCATTGATTAGTTATCTTGAGTGATATTTTGGAATTGTAAATTGTACTGTAGGGTAAAATTTTAACTAACCTATGATAATAATTGGTGCCTTAATATGTGTGTCACTTATAAAGTGGACAACTAAATAGGAAGAGAGGTAGTATTAAATAGTGCATGGGGTAATAGGTCTTGCCCAAAGTTTGGAATTATTACAACAAAATCAAACTTATTATTTTATGACACCTTATGTTATTCCTCCTCTTTTTCTATATAAAGTCATACTTGTATCAAGAAAAAATTCAAATGGTTTAGTGGACCCTTATAGTAACATTTTGCAACAAGAAAGAATGAAGTTTAAAAATTTGGAAATAGTTACTTTTGGAAAGTATAAGGAAATCTAGAAAATTTTAGGTACGTAAAAGTTGAGTTTTGATCAACTCCAAACGATCATAACTCCAAGCTCAGTATGAGTCAGGTGTAGTTCCAGATATGGTTGGAAATCTATTGTAATAATCTCTCCAACGCCTCCAAGTATGTGCGATTCTGAGTTCGTAGTGAGTTATTGCCCTTTGAAAGTTGGATAGTTCGAATAAGGAAATACCCAATTCAAACTTTTGAAGGATAGTTTGATTGTTTCCCTACCCAATTAATTAAATTTATTTTTAGTAAATTAATTGGAATCAAAATTGAGTTAGTTCCGTTTATGCTTATGAAAAATAGTGTTAGGAATTTTGGAGAAAGAATGCAAGAGAAAGGAGAAGAGGAAAAAGAAGATTTACCAAGAACTATCAATTTTGGTTTGTTATTCGCCAAGGAATTAATCATACAAGGTATGTGAGTCTCTCACATAGTGTTGGGGTCATTCACCCACGCACCCAACATATTTAGCTTAGCGCAATTCGTCCTAAGAGAGTTTTAAAGTTAGATGTTCTTGACATGAATTGTTGAATTCGAATGTTGTTCTTGAATTGTGTTGAATTGTGGAGTTTCTGAGATCTTTACATTGTGTTTTAGAGTTTTTTTGAGTTAGGTTCTTAGTACATATGTTGGGTATCGGAATTTAAAATGAATTTGAGGAAATATTTGAGTTTACGCGAATTGAGGCTGTAATACGAAGAAGGAAAAAGTCGGACAAGGAACAGTTGCTTCGCATCTCGGAGAGGATGCGGACTCCTCTGGATCAAAATTTAATTTTGCGAGCATTAATTTAGGAAAATCTACGCGTTTTTGGACTTGTCCAAGATAGTGATTTTGTAACTTTTCTCAAGTTTAGCTATTCGAAATAATTCCAAAAATCAAGAGACATTTCCTATCATAAATCATAAGCCTTGAATCCATAATTCAATTCAAGGAAAGTTAAGAGTCAATTCAAGAGAAGTTAAGAGTCAAAACAAGTGAAGTTACCAAAGTTTTCAAGGATCTTTTACAAATGTTTTAACTTTGTTTTAAGACTAAAAGTTTCAAGTTAAGCTAAGAGTAAAGAGTTGGGTTCACTTCTCAAAAATTTACAGGGAATTCCCAAGGAATTTATAAATGTTTTCACATTTAAGATAAAATGAAACTGAGATTTCCAAAAGAGCTTTCAAAAATAAAAGAGAACATCGATTACAAGAGAGATTTTAAGCTACATGTTAAATAATTATCTCAATCCAAAAAAAAAAGAAATTTGTTTTAAAAACATATGAGCAAAGTATATTTTGGGAGAGTATTGAGCACCGATATGGGAATGCGAGTTCATATTAACTCAAGTCTCCATAAAATCATGTAGTCATCATGGGTAGTAAAGGATCATACTTTTTAGATAACTCCTTAAGTTAAGCTAGTGGATCCACTAAGTTAAGTAAGGTCCTATGTTGATAGCAAGGTATAGGATGATTTTTGGCATCGTGAGGTAAAACGTTGTAGTATCACTTAGGCTCATAATGGTGGTTGTCAGTTAGAGAATTTTTCGCAGAAACTATATTACTTTCATATTTGAGTAATTGTTTTATCTTTACCGAACTAAATTGTCTTTCAGTTGTTTTATAAGCTTTACATATATTGCATGTGTTTTCTTGATTTTTATTGAGTTGTGTTATTCAGAAGTTGACAAGAAATAGGGTAAGTATTTCTTCATAATTTTTTCAAGCCTATATCTTGTTTTAGCATTTCAACTCACATACTCGTACATTCAATATATTAATGTCAGTTGATTTGCATCGTCTTATGATGCAGAGGCAGGTAACCTGGATCATCATCTAGCACTTCGTTGATCCAACTTGAGCATTCAGAGTATGTTGGTGAGCCTCATTGCATTCCGGAGGACTCTTTTATGTGCTTTTTAATTTAGTTCATTAGGATATTTTGTGGTTTGTCCCAACATTCATCTCAGTTGTTTTAGAGGCTTCATAGATAGTTAATAGTTCAGTGGTCTTTACATTTTCATTCGCATGTTAAAGACTTGAGTTGTCATTTTGACTAAGATATTATCTCTTTAATGTTAATGCATGAGTTTTATTTCTTATGCCTAAGTTTTCCGTTGAGTAAGTAAGTCAGGCCAAGGGTTCGTTGGAGGCCAACAATGGTCTACGAGTGTCAGCCACGTTCGGGGTATAGGCTCGGTGCGTGACACTTATAGTTGACTCTGATTGTAAACTGGACCCTTCTACTTCACATAGTTTCATCTGGACACTTCAACTCAAACAAAATAGAAATTTAAATCTCCTTCGGCCATTGACCAGTCTTAGGTGTCATTAATTTAATTGAATTAGAAAAATATGTGTTATCCACGAAAAATATGGCCGTGAGTTGATCTAAAAAGTTAAAATTTTACATAAAAAGTAAAACAAAATTTACCTAACTTTAAAAAAAGGCAGAAAAAGAAAAAGAAAATTTCTTTCTTTTATCAACTCATCCATCCATCTTTTTGAAAATAGTAAATCACTCACCTATTATATCCATATCCTCTGTATTATCGATTATTTTTTCTTACAATATTTTTTCTCACTTTTCAAATGAAAACTACACATTCATCAAAACTCCGAAACAAAAGTAATTGAAAACGAAAGAAAATAATCCTCTTCAAATTGAAAGCTCAAACCGAAATTGAAGATGGATTTTTGCAACTACTACTTGCTTTTTTTTATCTCTTTAGAGACAAAACTTCTAAAAAACAAAAAATAAATTGTCATCTCTCTTTTGAATTGTAGATACAACTTTGAAATTTTTAGTTCTTTATTTTTTCTCCAAGTATGGATTTTTCTTTCGATTTCAAATTTTTTGGTGTCAAGTTTAGTATTAAGAGTAGTAAGGTTAGAGTGTTTTCTTCTGTTGGTGTTAATATTAGTTTTGATGAAATTGTAAGCTCAAACGGGGTTGTAAAATGTCAATGAACTTTTTTTTTAGGGTTCTTGAGTGTAAAGTGAAAAAATATTTTTTTAATACTAATTATTTGTTTAATAAATAAAGGTCTAACCAATTGGTAGCCACCTAAAGTTGATATCAATTTTCACTTGAACACCTTAAGTATGCCTTATTCATTTTAAACACCTTAAGTAGGGGAATGTTGGGTCATATTGACACGTTTTTGACAATAAGTCAAATATATAGGGGGTTGTATTACACTCGCCGATGACGTGTCAAAGTAGATAATTAAATAATGACATGTAGCATATATATTAAAAAAATATTTAAAAATATAGGAAAATATATTATGAATAAAAATCCATTTTAAAACTATTTAATTAATTAATTACTTTAAAATTACCTTTCAATAAATAATAAAAAGGAAACAAATAAAATCTACAACACCTTTATTTTTCTCCTCCACCATTTTCATCCTTCTCCATTTCCACATCTCCTCCTCCTCTAACCACTATTATTATGATGTCTTCTTCTTCAAGTTTGAAGATTATCACAACACTCATATTTTTCTTCAAATCTATATAACCAATTTGAGTCATAAGCAAATACCCATAATCCAAAAACTATCATATTATTACCATTTCTTCGATCCTTCAAATTCATCTTCTTCTTTGTTTTTCTTCAATCACCTTCACCACTGGAATTGCTCGTTTTGAAAGTTTCAAAGTACTCCAAAAAAATTTATCCATGATAAAATCAAATCTATTTTATGAATTACTTGAAATGGGTTCATGAAAATAGAAAAAGGTAAAAGCTTTGAAAAGTCGAAAATCAGTATTTCAAAAATTGAATATGAAAAAAAATTAACTCAAATAGAGAGAGGTGAAAACAGACCAACAAACGTTTGAATGATTCGGTAAACATTCAGGCAATGAAACTATGAAAAAAATTAGGTGAAAAAATTTGATATCATGAAGAAGATATATGCTCTAGACATATTTTTGGTCCTATCTAAAAGTATTTTTGTTGATATATATAATTATTTAATATTTCACATCAAGAAATAACAAAGAGAAGAGAAAGTTGAATATACAATGGTGGCAAGGTGGTGGCATATGGTGGAGCAAGTGTGGGAAGGAGAGAGAAGGAAGAAAAAAAATAAAAAAGTCCAAAAATTATATCTTCCACGCGCTCAAAGTGATCGATGGGTTTGACCTAAAATAAATATATAAAAATAGCATTGTGACCATTTAGCTAATGAGATAAGTATGACATGGCCGTTTCTTTTATGTGGATATGATGTGTTATTCATGTCAGATCGATTGAGGAACATTGATTGATATAAGGGTTTAAAAATTCTATTTTGTGTAAGTTGAAGTATCTAGTTGAAACTTTAGAGAGTAGAAGGGTCCAGTTTACAATCTCAATCAAGTATATAAGGATCCACCATACCATTTTGCCTTTAAAGTTATCTTTGAATTCTCCATCACCATATTATACATTAGAATAATGAAGAAATGTTAATCATCACATCATATGGTTGCTTTCAACAAAGTCGTAAAGAATCTATGTCATGACCCAAAAATGGACGTGATGGCACTTGTCTTATCCCACCAAGACAAGTCAGCCTAAAACTCAACTTATTACAATAAAATGCGGAAAATTTACTATCGACTTATATTATACCCCAAGACCTGGTTGTCACGTGTACAAGCCTCAAAAGTATTACAATTGATTCAAAAGAAAACTCAAGTCTCAAATGAACTTGTTTCTAGAATAGAACAAGAACATAATTAAGGAGAAGAAAGTCTGCTGCGATGGAAACATGTAACGACCTGTTTAGTCGTTTTGAGCAGCAGATTTTATTTCTGGAAAACAGGCTGAGGCGACGAACCCAACGACGGACCGTCATGGGCACGACGGACCGTCGCAGGGTCTCGTTTCAAAACACTTAGAAAATCTGAAATTGGGTACTGAAAATCGACTCTCTGAACTTCGTAACAGAGTGGCAGGACGGACCGTCACTGGTGTGACGGACCGTCACAGGCCATTCACCCAAAATCAAGTTTCTGAACTATGCGACGGACAGCAGGACGGACCGTCGCAGGCGCCACGGCCCGTCACAGCTTGCGTAATCCCAGTAGAGTCGGATTTCTGGTTAAGTTTTAAAGGGGCGTTTTGGACTATTCCTGCTATAATTATATATTTCGTGGGTTTATATTAATAACTCAAATTCTTGGGGGTTAAAAGAGGTAACCTTAAGTTAATTAGTGGGGTATTATTGCCATCTTTTATTCTTAATTATATACTAATTAGGGTAAAAGAAAGAGGGTTTTAATAAGAAAAATAGAAAGAACAAAGAGAGACAGAAAAAGAAAGAGAACGAGTAGAGAGAGAGAGAAACGAAGAGGATAGCAAGGATTTTGAGAAGATAGCTTGTTGATCGCAATTCTTCGGTGGAGGTAGGTTATGGTTTTCATGCTATTCGTAGTAAACTCTTAATAGTGAATGATATGTGTTAGTAGTATTGTAAACCCTTCTATATGCTTAATTGTATGCTTGCATGAATGGTGTGATTATGTAATTATGAATAAATAAGCATGATGAAGCTATTGAATCCCAAATCTTGAAAGAAACCCTAATCTACTTTGTTAATGATGATGCCTTGGTATAAAAGAAGGCTTGATGAATGAAAGTAGTGAGATTAGGGGATCGGGTGCCACGTTCCGGTACCAGGATAGTATATGAGGATCGGGTGCCACGTTCCGGTACTAGGATAGAATGAGGATCAGGTGTCACGTTCCGACACCAAGATAGAATATGGATCGGGTGCCACGTTCCGATACCAGGATAGTATATGAGGATCAGAGTGTCACGTTCCGACACCAGGATAGAATATGGATCGGGTGCCACGTTCCGGTACCAGGATAGAATGAGGATCGGAGTGTCACGTTCCGACACCAGGATAGTATATTGAGGAGCAGAGTGTCACGTACCGACACGAGGGGAATAAATATAATGAATCTTGAAAGATGTTAATATATTCAATCTAATGAACCTAATTCCCAAATGAGTATGATGAGGAGGTGTGAGTCCTCATTGATGTGCTTGGTGTTGTACCAAGGGTTATGGTAACTGTAAATGCTGCATGCTAAGGATATTAGTTGATTTTATGATATTGCTTAATACATACTGTTTTCTATTTTGAGTTGGCCGATGATATCTACTCAGTACCCGTGTTTTGTACTGACCCCTACTTTTATTGTTTTCTTCTTGTTTATTTGTGGAGTGCAGCAAACGTGCCGTCATCTTCGACTCAACAGTAACTCAAGCCAGTCTTACTACATCGGAAATTCAGGGTGAGCTAATGCTTCTAGCTTGGACTGGATCTTCTTCTTCAAGTCTTGATGCCTTGAACTTCCGGCATGGACTAGCTTCTTATGTATTTTTAGCTTCTTAGAATACTCTTAGTTTAGTAATTTGATTATAGATGTTCTTGTGATGATGACTTCCAGATTTTGGGAATAATAATAGTTATTGATTTTATTAATGAGTTTAAGTCTTCCGCATTACTTTATGTTGATATTACCTTGAAATGTTAAGGTCTAGATTGGTTGGTTCGCTCACATAGGAGGGTAAGTGTGGGTGCCAGTAGCGGCCCGGATTTGGGTCGTGACAAAACAGCTACCTGACAAATCTCCAAGAAGCCTCGGAAAAGAAGAGAATGACAAGTACAACAAAAATCCAGGCTCATAACCTACAAAAATTTGTAGAAGCAAGGGGTGAGTACCAAATCACACAGTACTCAGCAAGTAAAGCTCTAAACACAAGCTAAGGGGATGAAATACGAGTACTCCTACCACCCCCAACCGAACCTCCACAACTACAACCTGCATTAAAATCTACCCAACATAACAGCTCAGAGTTTACATAGCACATAGCTCAACAACAACACTTAGACAAATTACATATCCTCAACAACAACACTTTAACAAATTACATATACGCAACAACAATACTTCAACAAATTACATATCCGCAATAACAAGCTCAATATTGATCTATCACAAGTTCCACAGGAGGCAATAAGAAGATCAGCAAAACACGATATCAAGTTCACTAATAATAAGTATGTGCAATGCAATGGAATGCAATGTCAAGTATAATGATGCATGTCTGACCTAATGATACACACCCGCTGTCTCTCAGTCCGGGACCCATGGGGGACATATCTGTCCATGCATCTGTCGCGGCGCACGACACGACCCTCGATAATAGTAACCATCGCGGCGCGCGATACGTCCCTCGATAATAGTAACCATCGTGGCGCGCGATACATCCCTCGGAATGGTACATCCTCTTTAAGTTCTCATTCTTTCTCAACGCACATAACACTTTTCACCATCATGTCTCAAAATAATGCAAATGACATGTTCATACAAATAAGAGGATATCACCATTTTCATAACATTGCACAATTCACAACAATAATGATTCAAAAAGCCTTTCAAACCATTCTCCATTATCAACACATCACACACAATCAAGTATTCACATTGCCTTTTATTACCCATTGTTTTCATCATTAAAATTAATCAAGGTGGACAAGTCAGCCCATCACCAAGTCCCATTACTCCCAAACATATAGCACAAGGAAATACACGCATTCCATACACTTAACAAGAGTTTAGAAATTCACTTGCCTCAAATAGTCGAACAATCACTCGGGGAATTGAGTCTTCCCTTTTCGTTGTACTTCCAACCTAAAGCAATCTATTCACATTAAATAACTGCAAGAAGGTTTTACAAATAACAATACTTATATTACTATTGTCTAATCTAAATCCCACAACTCACGTAAATTTATCACAAGCTTCTAAGATTTAATTATCTATCTCAATATATTAAAAAGATTAAATTATAATGTGATAATTATAGAAACAATGAAAACAAAAAGTCAAGTCACGCCATCGATAATATTAATGTGAACAGGCTTAATCTGCATTAATCTTAAACCTATAATTCATTTGATATCATCCTAAACCCTAATGATTACCTCACAATGATTGTCTAATTATTATCCTAATTACTGGCAGCCAATTCTTCTTATTAGTTTTTTCCTTTTCATCCCAAAACACCAAAACATATATCAAAACTTTAAAATAGTTCAAGTGTTATTTTTTAGCCATTATTTTAATAATAATAATCATCAGAAAGATCTAAAAAGAATTTAAACCCAAAAAGATTTTCAACACTCAACTTGCCGCACATTAAATTCCTACAATTATTCATCATATATTTTATTTATAAAATAATACTCTCTATTTATTGATGTGATCCAAATTCATTGCCGTCTTAATAAATTTTAGAAACAATTGAATTTAATTGATAGGATAAGTAAGTTGCATCTTATTACACTAATATATAAATATATCAGTATAAAGACATTAAAGCTTGGTATAAAATTTGTGTTTACCTGAGAAGTTCGTACTTTTCTTGTAAGCGGTGACCATTTTTTGTTGTGTGCCGCATAAATATTTTTTCGCTGCACTCTTCTTGCTTCTTAAGTAAATTGCTTATAATTGATTAACCCTACTAATTTATTTTTGTATATGGGTAAAGTAGTATGGGTATTAAATAAATTATGGTATTGCCCATTAATGATCAACTAATAAATAAATTATTTAATATAAATTCATTAATGAAATAATAATTTCAAACCGATTTCACTGACTAACCAAAAAAAAATACTCCGAACAATTAATAAGAGGGGTGAAACTCTAATTTTCTTTTGGAATTTCAAAAAAAAATGATTTTTCGGGTCATTACAATCTATTGGTAAAAAATGCTTCTTTTAATTTTTAAAATTATATTTTTTACTTTAATAATATGTGACGTTATTTATTTTATTTAGTCAATTTAACTAATCTTTAAAACTAATTTGAATAAACTCAATCCTAATAAAATCAAAGAGTAACTAACAATTTCATAATATACTATTTGTGCTTGTAAGGTGAAGAAGAAAGTTGAGGAAGATATAAAAGTAGAGAAAATTGTGAATTTTGAAAGAGGATAACGTAGAGTCTTATAGTAAAATTATTATTATAGTAATTTGATATTTTTAGTTTCTTTCTCATTCTCTATATTTCAATTATATATTTATTGAAGAATTTAAAATATAAAGGTTTTTTTTTCAGAAAAAATATATTTGCATCGGGTGTTTATACTAAGGTAATACAATTTTCATTATTATGCAATTTAATAAAGTTAAACACATGTAAATTAATTATAATTTAGTAAAATGAACTATAAATTTGAATATATGACATGCATGTATTGATTTGTTGTAAACACTCGGTACGGATAAGTTTTATCCCTTTTTTTCTTTTTTTTATATGACTATAGTTTTACATACATAATTTTAAGTCAAATTATAGTTAGTTCTACTAAATTTTTATTATGATAATTTTTTGCAACATTCTAAAACGAATATTATGTACTCGATGTTACTGCTTATTTGTATGCCGGAGTGCATTCCTAAATACGACACTACGATTAGAAGCATTTTAATTATAGAGCGAAAATTTGATAATTCACAAAAAGAAAAGAAGCTTATCCAAACTATGAATTAAAAAATTGACAACAAACTTGAGTATTTATTATAATTCTAATGAAAAACTAAAGAACCTATAAACATTATATGCAATACTTTGGTTTTTAAAAAAAAGAAAAAAACACAATGATTTTACATCTTTTTTTCTTATTTTTTTTTAGATAAATTTCACTATATTTTAATTTATTATTATTATTATTAAAAGAGTGTCAATTATTACTCCCTCCAATTATATCTATTATTCATTATAAAAACTTAAAACGTCTCAAAATTTATTATTCTACTTATTATTATTCTTTATTGTAAATTTAAAGGCCTAAATATTTAACTCCAACCTTTCATTCTCCAAGAAGAATGATTTTTTTAATGTATGTGTGTACGTGTGTGTATATATATATATATAAGTTGAGTATTGCTCGTGCTATGCACGGACCCAATAACGTAAATTATGATGTCTAATTTGAATTGTCACCAGAGATCTAAGAACTAAGTTGTATTTATATTTGAAAAATGTTAGGAAAATATATATATAAAAAATATAATTGTTTATATTTATATATAAATATATTGACACACATATAAGATTGTTCGATTCGAAAATTTTTTTGATTTTCTTTTACAAAATGAAAAAGTCATCCTACTTGTTTGGCACGGTATACACTTAAATAATAATCCACAATTATTAAATACTTATTTAATAATAATACAACAATTCGATACTATTCTATTCAATTGGTTCGGGAGATCTTTGATATTCTTTTTACACCCCTACATACGATCATATATATCACACTTACCTATTACTTCCTTTAATACACTTGCAAAATCAAATTTAAGTGTGTATCATTGGCTCATTACACTATCCACCATCCTATGCTAAATTATTGACACAAATATCACTCATAATCTAAAAATATTTCAATACACAAAATTTAAATATACATATAAATTTTAATTTTATTTTTAATTGATTCCACATAATACTATACTTGATATATAATTATTAAGAGCTAATTGTAACCATAATTTATTTACTTTCACATAATAAATAGATATCACAAATTCATAAAAAAATGGAGAAATAACAAAAATGAGGTAATACTAATACTAATAACTAAAGATGTTTCTAGAAGAATTTAAATTTCTTGTTATCATTCTTGGTAGATTTTTATTTGAATGAAATTACATTTTTTTTTTACATTTGATCATCATTCACTTTATATATAGAAAGATGTTTCTAGAATTATTTATTCTTGATAGATTTTTGTTAGGATGAAATTACGTTTTTATTCTTGGTCATATTTAATATAAATATATCACCCTATTCATTTTTATTTGTAAAGTTATTTTTAACATTTTTTTTCTTTAATTTCAATTTAATATTTATTATTAATTTTATCACACTTAGTTATTTACAAGCATATTAATTAGAACTAAAATAAAGATGAAAATAATTAATTCATGATAAAATTTTATATAAAAAGTAGGCATTTTTTATAAGCATAATGAATAGAAAAAATATTAAGAATTAAACTAAAGTAAAATAGAGTAATAGTAATATAGATTTATAATAAAAAAGATATCACAATAATTCATAAAAGAAAAAAAAGTAAAGTAATAACAAAATAAGTTAATGGTAATAACAATAACTAAATATATTTCTTAAATCTTTAATTTTCTTCTTATCATTATTGGTAGATTTTTTAGTATGAAATTACATTTTTGTCATTGATCATTATTCACTTTATATATAGAAAGAGATTTCTAGAATTATTTATTATATTTTTTAATAGATTTTTGTTAGATGAAATTATATTTTTACCCTTGGTCATCCTCCTACTGCACTCTTTCATATAATAAAAATTTATTTTCAAGTATATTAATTAGAACCAAAATAAAAATGGAAATAATTAATTCATGATAAAGTTTTATACAAAACGTATGCGTTTTAAATAAGCATAATGAATAGAAAAAATATTAAGAATAAAACTATAGTAAAATAGAGTAATAGTAAAATAGTGTAATAATAAAATAAATATCACAATAACTCACAAAAGAAAAGAAAGTAAAGTAATAAAAAAATAAGTTAATGGTAATAACAATAACTTAATATGTTTCTAAAAAATTAAATTTTCTTGTTATCATTATTGATAGATTTTTGTTACTATGAAATTACATTTTTGCCCTTTATCATTATTCAGTTTATATATAAAAAGAGATTCCTATAATTATTTATCATCCTTCTTAATAGATATTTGTTAGAATGAAATTACAATTTTATGCTGGGTCGTCCTCCCATTTCACTCTTCTATATAATAGTAAAATAGAGTAATAATAAAATAGATATCACAATAACTCACGAAAGAAAAGAAAGGAAAGTAATAATAAAATAAGTTAATGGTAATAACAATAACTTAATATATTTCTAAAATATTTAATTTTCTTGTTATCATTATAGATAGATTTTCGTTAGCATAAAATTACATTTTTATCCTTGATCATCATTCACTTTATATATATAAAGAGATTTCTAGAATTATTTATTATCTTTCTTAATAGACTTTTGTTAGAATGAAATTACATTTTTATCGTTGGTCATCCTCCCACTTCACTCTTCCATATAATAGAAATTTCTTTTCAAGTATATTTATTAGAACAAAAATAAAGATGGAAATAATTAATTCATGATATAATTTATATAGCAAGTAGACATTTTTTTATAAGCATAATGAATAGAAAAATTATTAAGAATTAAGCTAAAGTAAAATAGAGTAATAGTAAAATAGAGTAATAATAAAATAGACATCACAATAACTCACAAAAGAAAAGGAAGTAAAATAATGACAAAATAAGTTAATGGTAATAACAATAACTTAATATGTTTCTAAAATATTAAATTTTCTTGTTATCATTATTGATAGATATTTGTTAGTGTGAAATTACATTTTTGCCCTTTATCATTATTCAGTTTATATATAGAAAGAGATTTCAATAATTATTTATTATCTTTCTTAATAGATTTTTGTTAGAAAATCACATTTTTACCCTTGGTCGTCCTCCCACTTCACTCTTCTATATAATAAAATTAAAAAAATAGAATAATAATAAAATAGATATCACAATAACACACAAAAGAAAATAAAGTAAATAATAACAAAATAAGCGAGTGGTAATAACAATAACTTAATATGTTTCTTAAATATTTAATTTTCTTGTAATCATTATTAGTAGATTTTTGTTGGTATGAAATTAAATTTTTACCCTTGGTCATCCTCCCACTTCACTCTTCCATATTAGAAATTTATTTTCAAGTATATTAATTAGATCCAAAATAAAGATGGAAATAATTAATTAATGATAAAGTTTTATATAAAAAGTAGGCATATTTTTACAAGCATAATGAATAGAAAATATATTAAGAATTAAACTAAAGTAAACTAGAGTAATAATAAAATAGATATCACAATAACTCATAAAAGAAAAGGAAGTAAAGTAATGACAAAATAAGTTAATGGTAATAAAAATAACTTAATATGTTTCTAAAATATTTAATTTTCTTGTTATCATTATTGATAGATTTTTGTTAGTGTGAAATTACATTTTTATCTTTGATCATTATTCACTTTATATATATAAAGAAATTTCTAGAATTATTTATTATCTTTCTTAATAGATTTTTGTTAGAATGAAATTACATTTTTACCCTTGGTTATCCTCCCACTTCACTCTTCTATATAATTGAAATTTATTTTCAAGTATATTAATTTGAACCAAAATAAAAATTGAATAATTAATTCATGATAAAGTTTTATATAGTTTTTATAGGCATAAATGAAGAGAAAAAATATTAAGAATAAAAATAAAGTAAAATAGAGTAATAATAAAATAGATATCACAATAATTCACAAAAGAAAAGAAAGTAAAGTAATAACAAAAGTAGTTAATGGTAATAACAATAACTTAATATGTTTCTAAAATATTTAATTTTCTTGTTATCATTATTGATAGATTTTTTTTAGTATGAAATTATATTTTTTTTTCCTTGATCATCATTCAGTTTATATATAAAAAGAGATTTCTAGAATTATTTATAATCTTTCTTAATAGATTTTTGTTAGAATGAAATTAAATTTTTACCCTTTGTCGTCCTCCTACTTCACTCTTCTATATAATAGAAAAGAAAAATTGAGTAATAATAAAATAGATATCAGAATAACTCACAAAAAAAAGTAATGACAAAATTAGTAAATGGTAATAACAATAACTTAATATGTTTCTAAAATATTTAATTTTTTTGTTATCATTATTTGAAGATTTTTGTTATTATGAAATTACATTTTTGCTTTTGATCATTATTCACTTGATATATAGAAAGAGATTTCTAGAATTATTTATTATCTTTCTTAATAGATTTTTGTTAGAATGAAATTACATTTTTACCCTTGGTTATCCTCCCACTTCACTCAACCATATGGTAGAAATTTATTTTCAAGTATATTAATTAGAACCAAAATAAAGATGAAGTTTTATATTGAAGTAGGCATTTTAAATAAGCATAATGAATAGAAAAGTATTAAGAATCAAACTAAAGTAAAATAGAGTGTTATGCGGAATTCGAGATAATACGAGAAAATATAAACGCAAAAAATAAGACAACAGATTTACGTGGTTCACCAATAAATTGGCTACGTCCACGGGAAGAGGGGGAGCAGTTTTATTATGGAGAGGCAAGAACAGAATACAGAATAGGGTTTGCCATAGCGTCTATATATAGTGCTAAGCTACGCTCTAACAGGATTGGGCCCAAAATACATAATTAACAGATAATTAAGGGCTCAATACAACAACACTGTCCCCGTTCTTTCTGCTGTAACGGGTTCGATTCAAGGCATTCAACATAGAGTAATAGTAAAGTAAAGTAATAATAAAATAGATATCACAATAACTCATAAAAGAAAAGGAAGTAATGTAAAAACAAAATAAGTAAATGGTAATAACAATAACTTAATATGTTTCTAAAATATTAAATTTTCTTGTTATCATTATTGATAGATTTTTGTTAGTGTGAAATTATATTTTTGCCCGTTATCATTATTCAGTTTATATATAGAAAGAGATTTCTAGAATTTCTTATTATCTTTCTTAATAAATTTTTGTTAGAATAAAATTACATTTTTACCTTGATCGTCCTCCCATTTCACTCTTCATAGAATTATATATATCCAAATATTAAAAACAGTGATCTAACAGCTCTCTTTGGCCAATGGTCCTTATTTGTTTTTTAAAAAAAAATTATTGTTGTAATTTTCATTATATTTCTATTTATAATTACTATTAAAAATGTGTCAGTTATTATTTCCTTCATTAATTTTTATTATTTATTAAAAGAATTTAAATATCTCAAATTTTACTACTCCACTTATTCCTATTATTTATTGGAAACTAGTAAACTGTTATATTACTAATAGTTGAGACTTGTTAATTTTCAGCTAAATAAAATAATTAAGAAAAAAAAAATCTTAACATGAAATTGACACCAAGAGAAATCAATTTTTTAAAATCCTAATGGTGTAATATTTTTTTTTAAAAAAAAGTTGATAATTGAAATTAGCATACCAAAGCTTTTAATAACGCATTATACTCTTTCCTAATTAACATCAATTCAAACACTAAATAAGTCACTTATGAAAGAAATTCATTTAAAATAAGTCAAAAAATAGTAAATGAAATAGGAAAAATGGACAAGTATCCTCTTAATTTATGTCCAAAATTCGAGAGACACACTTACATTATATTAAGGTCCTATTACCTTTCTGAACTTATTTTATAAGTAATTTTCTATCCCTTTTCGACCTACGTGGCACTAGCTTGAAAAAAAGTCAACCACTATTGGGCCTACAAGATAGTGCCACGTAGGCTGAAAAGGGGTAGAAAATTATTAATAAAATAAGTTTAGGGAGGTAATAGAATATTAATATAGTATAAGTGTGTCTTTCAAATTTCGGGCATAGGTTAAGAGGGTATTTGTTCATTATCCCAATGAAATATATAAAATCTTCCCAATTTATTAATAAAATTCAAATATTCCAAGTTCTAATTATTCACATTTAATTTAGGTTCATACATTCATATACAAATTTTCATCACTTAGGAGTTTTAAATCTTTTAAAGTACTTGATTTTCATATACTTTTATTTTTCTTTAAATGAAGTAAAGAAAAAACATAACAATTCAAGAAAAATTTAATTCTTTCTGTATACATTTCTAAAAATCATGATGTTTCTTTGTACGGCTTAAATAAATCTAATTACATGCACTCTTTTTGTAATACTTTTTTGAGTTTAACTGCTATCCACCAACTGTGGACAAAAAAATTACACGGGCATTTTATTTTTGGAAATATTTAATTTTTTTAATTAATATATTTTAATATTATTAATATTAAAATAAAAATAATAACATAGTGTTATATGGTAACTTGAATTATAAATTAATTGTACAAATTTAATTAGGATTCTTATTTGTCTTACCAAAAATAAAAAATACATAATTTCTTGTGTTTTCTTAGTTGGATTAACGTTCTTCTTTTTCTACATAAACCATTGAAGCAACCAACTATCCACCATTGAAGCAATTTGAAACAATTATCATGGTAGCGTTTTCCTCGTATATCTTTTTTTACATAACTTATTAAGTCTTTTTTGCAACATGAATAAACGTTTCAAAGAAATATTCTTGTTTTAATGTATGAAGAAATTTATGTTTTGTAGTGATGAAGATATTTAAAGAATACGTTTAAGAACTTTTTAGCAAATTGAAGAAGTTCAATACATTAGCCATGAAAAATATTTAAAATTTTAAAGCTAACTCACCCTATCAGTCTAATATCTAATAATTGTGTATTGCAGGAAACTTTTGAAATCTCTAATTTAGAAGAGCAAAATGCAGAAGGAATTGAAGATTCCTTGGAGGATATAGAAAGCAACATGAATGCAGTTGTATCTTTTGTTCCTCAACTAGGTGAGCAAGAATTAAGAGAGCCTTACATCGGTATGGAATTTCAATCACTTGATACTGGATTTAAATTTTATCTTGATTATGCTCATCGTAATGGTTTTAGTGTGCGCAAAAATCGAATTAGTAGATCAAGAAAAGATAAATCCATTATTGGTCAAGAGTTTGTTTGTTCAAAAGAAGGATTTCGTTTAAAAAATATGTAACCAAGCATGCAATTATGATTAAATCATGGGCCGTATTTAATAGTGTTTGATTTTGTTTGCTTACTCTTATAAGTTTGAATATGTTGATTTTGTTGCACTTTATGTTTCTGGAATAGTTTCATATTAATATTTTGCTAGCATTGCTTCAATGGCAACAAGTACCGGTTCTTATAAAAAAAAATATGTTGGCAATGATTTTCTTTGAAGGATTGAAGTGCTTTCCAATAAGAAAACACAAGAAATTATGTATTTTTTATTTTTGGTAAGACAAATAAGAATCCTAATTAAATTTGTACAATTAATTTATAATTCAAGTTACCATATAACACTCTGTTATTATTTTTATTTTAATATTAATAATATTAAAATATATTAATTAAAAAAATTAAATATTTCCAAAAATAATATGCCCGTGTAATTTTTTGTCCACCGTCGGTGGATAGTAGTTAAACTCTACTTTTTTTCCTCACCCTTTTTTACCTTTTTCTTTTATCCGTTCTCTTTCTTTAAAAAATTGTCAAATATATGTTCTTACTTCTTTTTCAACTTCTTAATAGTAATAAAGATGAGTAATCAAAAGATAATATTACATAGTTTCAACATGAGAAAATAAAACAAAATATTAAAATAGCACATAAAATATATTATAGAATATGAAGAGGTATAAATATTATACACATTAATTATTTCAAAAGGTTAGGTGTATTAATAAGAAACAGAATTGGGTAAATTGTTATTACATACATAAAAAAGAAAAGTTTTTTTTTTATTTCTTTAGTAACACGCCACAAACTTAAGATTTTCTCAAAATCAACATTTTTGTTTTTACACCATAAGTCTACTTTCGCTTCCATTAATTAAAATTAGAACTTCAACTCATCTTTTAGGAAAGGTCAATTCCATTAATTTACTGATGGAAGATAGTAATTGAAGTAAAAAGCTAAATTCATCTGCATCAAACAAAGAAATATAAGTAAGATTGTGTCTCTACTTTTAAATAATTGAATATCTTAATCAGTTTTTAAATTTCAAATAATCTAATAAAAAAGGAACACAATCAAATAAATAGAAGCAATTTTTTTTTCAATTTAAAAAGTAAAATAGTGACCTTTTAAAAATTATATTTAACACCACACACTCCTTGATACAAATGCGATAATCTGAAAAATTTAGCAAATGCCAAGTAAAAAACACTCATACATGAGGTCAAAAGTCTAATTTATTCACAAACAATTTTGTCAATATAGAAATGAATATATTTTGATATGCTAAGAAGATAACACATACAAATAAGCACAACTTAATATAATTCACACTAAATAACAATTCAAATGATTGTGGTGAGGTAAAGTTTGTTTTTTTATATCCTAATTTTGACATGACAATGCACATTAAAACTGGAGAAATCGAAAAGTCAAAAGTCAATCTAATAATTAGCATTAAGTGGTTAATTCCGTTACTTGGGTATTATTGAAATTTATTATTACGTAGGGTTATTGTTTTTTGTTTGTTTGTTTGTTAAAAGACTTTAATAACATCACTGTTAGGTATTAACATGCTGGCCATTGGAGAATGTCACATCAACCATTATATATATATATATATATATATATATATCACTCAAATCTTTCATTTTCTTTTAATGAATGAAAATTTATTAAAATAAAGCAATCTAATGAAATATCATTTCAAATAGCTTGAAAAAAAAATTATCATTCCTTTAACTCTCATAATTTATGAGATTTCTCCTTTTATCTAATTTTCAATAATCTAAAGAATATTTACATAATTAGTCAATTAAAGAATAAAATAATTGCTCACAAAATAAATTTTAAAAAGGAAAGGCGTAACTCTCCGTAAAATAAAATTAATTCTAACATCCATTTATATTTATTATGTTTCATGATAAATTCATGATTAAAGTTGACGGTAAAAAATGCACCAATCAGAAAAATAATTTTTTCCTATTTTCTAATTTATTTTATTAGTATATTATTATAAGAATAAAACTCACAATTATCATCATTTATTGTCCAAATTTTTCATATTCTTTATTGCAAATCAAAACTCATCCACACATTGATAGATGAAATCATGGATATTCGCTTTTAACTTCTTTAACTTTATGTAGTGTTTGAATTATATAATTAATTTTGTTTATATACAAAATTGATATTTGAGCTCTCTTATGTATTTATTATTTCTAATTTTAATGTAAATTTTTCATAAAATATTAATTTTTATCCTTTCATACGAAAGTTTTGCGCAAATATATAACAAAAATGTTTAGGCTATTAATATTAATAATTAAACAAATTGACATGTTCATACTTTAGAGTAATAATTGTGAAAAAATTATATCACAAGCAAGAAAAATTACGTGAACACTAATTTAATATAGTTAAATAAATATATAAACATAAATACTATTATATAAAGGAAATTATCAGTGAAATAACATAAATAATTTAAAACACCCCAAGGTGAGATAACAATTATATAAAATTGGTGCATAAAAAAATATGTCTTTATATTGTTCCGAGGAAAAATTATAATTATGTTCTTAATTCTTGAAACTAATTTAATTCTATTATTTTTTCTTTTATTGTTAATATCTATTTGATTTTTACATTGCTTCAATTTTCTTTTATGAATTAATATACAAAAGTATGATCGCGCGAAGTGCTATTTAGTTAACTAGTAAAAAAGTGAATCCAAACACTGAACACTTGGCTTTTTTTTCTTTTTGTAGAAGTTTTTTGAGGAAAGACTCAAAATAATCCCTCGTATTTGGGTTAAGACTCAAAGTGATTCTTGAGTTTTCATATGGAGCACTAATAGTCCCTTATGTTTACCATATTTATGCATTTTTGATCTTCCCGTAAAATTTTATCTATTTTTTTAACATTAATTTTGTCCAAAATTTTATATAAGGAATGTCTAATTGTCTTTTTATATAAATAATAGAAATAATAAGTCTATCTGAGAGAAGGTGATAAGAAAAATACATTGTTTTATTCACTAGAAATATTACTGCATCTAAACTAAAAACATCTTAACATATGACTTTGCAGGAAAAGAAAAAATTATATTATTACACGTGAAGTTATCGTGATAATCTCTCGACTTTACCTGTAATACGATTTTTACTAAACAAAACAAAGTGTTTTTCTTAGTATAATCTTTCATATGTAGTTGTTATTTCTACTAAATAGATATAATGACTATTGAACATTCTATACATAGGTTATGAATATCAAAACTAAAAAATAGATAAAATTTTAAAGAGAAATTAAAAGTACACCAATATTACAAATATGATAAAACTATTAATGATCCACATAAAATCTATATAATAATATAAAGCTGGATATAGAAAAGGTGATGTGGCACCTTTCTATGGCCAGCATTTAGATTTATCTTTATTCTTACTTCTTTTTATTTTAATTGCATTTTTATTTCATTTCTACTACTACTAGGTAGAGATGGCCCGTACAAGTACGGGCCCAACATTAAACAAATTTTCTGAGCTAAATGCATAAAATAAGTTCCTCGCTACTTTATTTACATTGAATGTGTATCATCTATGTAGTGGTACATTTTTATCGCTTATCACCCTGGTAAAAAGTACCTGTGAAAAAAGAGAGAAATATATAGGTTCAAAGTTGAATACTTAGTTAAACATATATAATTAGAGAAACCTCAAGAATAAAAGAGCACAATGTAGCCCAATTCAAATGATGAAATCTCAAATATTTAGTAAATGTAGAAGGGTCTTTGTACACAAGTAACACAAGTCCTTTGTAACACAATAATACAGATTATAGATCACCTAGCATAGCGCAGCATACGTACAAAATCTTGAAGGAAAATTATTTTCATATCCTACATATCAATGAACACAACAAAATAATAACCTCTGTGTTGCAGCTTTATACATATGGTTTGATAGTGTGGCTTATAGTAAATCAACCAGTATGCTGAACAATATATACCAACCATCCAAACATTATGCAGACAAAACAAGAGAAGACACCCTTTACTATTACAAGTGAAATTTACAGTCAATAGAGCAAAATCTGATGAAACATCATGATGACATGGAAAAACTATATGATAAATAATAAATAAAGCTCTTTTGGTTAGTGTTATAGAGGAAAACAATTCATACTATCAAAATATACAAAAGCCATAAAGGATCAGTGAAGCTCAACATGACAAAGGATTCACACATGACATATATATTTAAATATATCCCCGGCTTATCCTAGTTATTAAGTCTAGCTAATTTTCTACTTCCTTTTCAATTTATTTGTCTTATTTTCTTTTAGTTTGCTTAAAAAATAATCACTTTTTTTTATTCAGCAATTCTTATATCCAACATTCTGTCAGACATGTTAGGTGCATTATACACATCTTTAGTTTGTGACTACAAGATTTAAAAGTTATATGTCGTGTCAAGTCAAACAATTAAAATGGAGGCAACAAATTTAAAAAATTCAGAAAGAAATGAGTGAAGAGAAAGTACTATACTGGTGCAGACATGTTTATCCCAAAGCAGAAAGACATTTTAAGTTTCTTCCATGAAAAAAATGAAACATATGCATAACTTCAATTTTTACGACACCCAAATCTATACAACAAGATTTACGAAAGTTCAGAGCCTAATTTCTAGACATGTTGGTAAATTATGCTCATCTATTGAGAACAATATTCTTACCACAAACAATAGAGTCACTACTTTAGCAATTAATTAAGATATTTGATAATAAAATTACAAAGAAAAGTTGAGAAAATCATTACTGTTACTGATTATTGATCATTACTTCTAATTCAAATATTAATGATGCCTTGGCACACCTCACAAGTTTTCAAAAAAATTCTCTTCGTGATGAATCATTTTCCATAACAACTCTGATTGATCCACTCACTTTCATTCTTTGATTCCAGTTTCTGATTGTAGCTATATATATACATGAGACGGCTTATTCAAGACTTCACATCAGGGGATTCAAGAACATGAAGAGTATATTGGTTCAGTTTTCTTGTTTCTGTTGCTGTCTCATTACTGACTGATCAAATTCTTAATTCAGTAGACATAAAACTGAATTTCGGCGTTTTATTTGTTACTACAGAAAATAAATGCATCCCTATATAGCTCAATTCAAGGCTAAAAACAAAATAAAAAAAATCACAGATTCTTGTTTCTCACTATAAAGTACAAAATATTTCATTCAATAGAAATCTTTTGGGACTAAACTTGAATTATTCATCTTAACATAAGGACAAAGATTCAGTACGTTCATATCACATTGCTGTAAATCATTATCAGTGCAAGTTGAAAATCTTTCATTGTCTTGGAAGAAATATCCACTACAAATACCCATAAGATAAAGCAAATGACACAAGAATCAGTAAGCTATAGAAGTCTAGATCACTACAAACCTGCTACAATATTTGCATCAGTAAACAAGAATTTATCACACAACACCTTGATTATCTCAACAAGCTGGTCCACAACATTTTCTTCAGGGAACAATGGCTGCAAGAAGATTGCAAAAATTGGTTAGAAACTAGAAAAGTGCACCAAAAAAGTCCGCAGAGATTTCATGGGCAGTACGTAAGCTATAGAATTCTAGATCACCACAAACCTGGCCAAGAAGAAGCTCAGCAAGGACACAGCCAGCTGACCAGATATCAATTGAAGTAGTATACTCTGTTGTACCAAATATGAGTTCAGGAGCCCGATAAAACCACGAGCAGATGTATGAGATGTTTGCTTCTCCTTTAACCTGAAAATATATGGTACTTCCATAAATATAAGAACCAACCACAACCTTAAAATCGAGTAATTCTCACACAAAGGAAGCTTTTTGAAATGACATAGTCTACACCATAAGCTTGCAATAGTCAAAATTAAGATAATGAAATCACGGTCATGGGAAGTGGAAACCTATTGCTTTCTTATTTAAAGTCATTGAAAAGGTGAAAACCCCATCAAAGGTATTCATGGCGTGATTATAAATTTCCACATGTTTGTCCTCCCAAGAAAAAAGAAAAAAAATTACATTATGAATTTTTCAGTTCATGGGATATGCTAAGGGAGGTAACTTTTTTTGAGAAAGTATGTTAAGGGAGGTAAATTAGAATTATAGAACTGCACCATGGTTAAATAACAAACATCAACTAACTCCAACATGGTATGACTCAACTTACATAAAACACAACACCTGAAAGTGGCAACAAGATAAACACACAGGTGACTACAGAATCTGACCAATCACAAAATCATGGCTAACAGGATCTTATCCTAAGAGAATTACCATGACCTCAGAAATATTTCAACAATAAGTATTTAACTATATGTGTTATCTGGTATTCAATAACAAATGTACGAAGAAGTCAAAATATCCTGGACATCTAGAAAGGATCAATTTACAGTTAACACAAATATGAATAAAAAAAAATGAGGCCAAAAGACACCCCTACTAAGTCAGAATTATTACTGACCAAGTTTGAATTAAAAACAGTGAACACATCTCAGGAAGACTGGGATCAAATCCATAATCTTTAGTACGAAAATGATAATAGCCATAGAAACTCTTATGATTAACACTTACCAGCACTTTTGCGCTTCCAAAATCACAAATCTTTACTTGGTGAGTAAGAGGGTCTACCTGTGACAGCAAACAATGACATAAGGGGAAAAAAGCCATAATTTGCTATGAAAAATTAGCAGCTTGAAAGATGCATTACCAAAACATTCTGAGGCTTCAAGTCCCTATGGCATACGCCAGCAACAGTATGCATGTAAGCTAGCCCTCTAAATACCTGACCACGTCTAAATCTTAGTATGGCTCAAAGCTTAGGGAACAATAATACCACTTTGTATTGATCAAACTAAGGAAACAATAATACCACTTTGTATTGTTCAAACTAAGGAAATAAAAAATACCACTCAGGAAAGCACTTCACTCACTTGATAGGTGTAAAGCTTAACATAGATGAGTGGCATTCTCTGGTTCATATTGCTGTAATGCTTTAGCACTCTATACATAGTTTCTGGAACATATTCCATGACTAAATTGAGAAAAAGTTCATTTGTACTCGTAGTTGAATAGAAGCAGTGCTTTAGGCAAACAACATTTGTGTGATCCATAGTTTGTCTGACTTTGACAGAATTGAGACCACAGGTCAATACAAATTAGGAACCATACAATCATTGAAAATTTAACAAATCTTATGATTTAGTTTCAAGTTATTTAAAAAGATAATCAATCTTACTATGCTGAAAATAAGTCAATCAATCCATGAAAAAGAAAAATATAGCAAAGGCATTTATAGAGAGAGATATGAGGACGAACAAGATGGCTATGTGCTTAAGCGACCGATCAAGAAATGAAAAGATGAGGGAAATGGTTAGTGATGACGATATATAGGACACATAAAGTTCCTTCTATCATTTTTCAATCTTAGGATTGCCACAGGAAAGAGGTCAGCCTCTTCTGAAGGTGACAAAATTATACTGTCAGCTCGACGACGCCTTTTTAGTTTATCTTTGTTTCCTAGTTGTCGAACTAAGAAGACCTTTTCAATTTATATAACTCTGCCCACACATTTTTTGGGGCGTTTATATATTATCAGAAATCTGATAATTTGTATAGCTAGCTTTTCTATGAAATCGCTACAACTTTTAAGTTACACTTACAAAAGTCGAGGAAACTGAACACGCTCAAGAACAATATTAGAATCACACAAATTAAAACATGGGATAAAGCAAGAAAATATCAACAGATCAGTCTAGATAATTACATAAATTTTTATCCCACATACATATTTCTAAATCTGCAAAACAGAATGAATATCATTAAAGTTAGATGCTTAATCTTGGTGGCTAAAATCAAAGCAATTATGGAAATAAGATACACATGCCAAAAAAATCAACTTCCTATACTTCACACCAGTTACCATAGTTACCATGGTGCTAGTAGGAAAAAAGGAAGACCAGTGGGCTCGAACCAGCTGAGAAGTTCAGTTTCGACTTCGAAAACATAAAATTTTATTACTATATTTATCAATCGACTACTCCACGATAGCAAAAATATTTAGGGCCAGCTATAGGAGAAAGCTAACTACATCAATAATAGTATAGCCATAGTTATATGCAGCTGTAATGAACAATAAGTTATAACTACAACAACAACACAATTTTGGCTCACTGATAAACTTGACAAGTTCAAAAAATGCATTTTTCATGTATCAGCTCTCATCAGATACAATTACCTTTTCTTTGATCATACCATTGACACTCCACTTGATTAATAACAAGAGTAATAAGAGCTATTTCGAGAAGATCTTCAGTTTTTCAATAAAGAAATTGCTAACTCCAATAGCTCTAAGTTATTGACAACATTTTTCACCAGAACAGGCCAATGGATCTTTTTTAAAAAAAACAAATGAGCCAATAGGAAAATACAAATGTAAGACAAGCAGAAGTTTAACAACTCATTGAAAACCCATTTTGTTGACAATTTATTTTTAAGACACAATAATAGTAAGTAATATTGCCAATTAATAGAGCTTTTGGGAGCACTTATATAGGTGAGATCTAATATTTTTCAGGTATATATATGAAGTCAAGTATCATAACCAATAGCATATGCAAATCATTGTACAATATTCACAACATACAGATCACATATAGTCAGATCGAAACTTCGTTAAATGTCATTTATACATCATTAGAATCATAGTTAGTGCACCTACACAAATTCATACATCATAATACATGAATATCTTTAAGACATCGATAACATAACAATTGTTTGAATGCATGTCATTTGAATCAACTATAACACATAAGCAAAAGAATAATTCCAAGTTTGATAAGATTAAAGCAACAACCCTTCATTTTAGACCAAATTGATGCTAGAACAGAAAAGTTTCTCCATAATAACCAACACAAACAGTTGCTATAAATGAATAAACTTACTTGAGTGGTCAATAAATCTATAGCGAAATGGTGTTGAAACACGTGTGTCAATAATTGTCTCTAATAAGAGCCTTTTCTATCTCTCTGACTCTCATATTAGCAGCACGGACAATTTGGCGATAGGAGTGGCCAGCTTCCCTGGCTAGATGCAGATTGACATCCTCCCCATGATCAAACGAAGCACCCATAATAATCGGTTCTCTAATTCTCTCAGGTCCTTCAGTACACACAACCCAGAGAATGAAAATGCACTTTAGCAAGAAAGCTCATAGACGTATCTAATATAGGACAAAGAGCAAAATCGGAATAAAGGGCGTAAGAAACCATCAACGAACATACCCGTAGTTCAAATCTGGTATAAGTAGTTCCAGATCCTTGAATTTGCTAAGAAGACACATCGATAGTTCAAATTCTGGCATAAGTAGTTGCAGATCTTTAAATTTTCACACTGTAAATTAAAATAATTTCAAAAAGTCAATGCAATGATGTAAAAAGAACTCGAAGCGAAACCCACAACTATATACGATTAAAATGAAGAAACCCAAAAAGTTAATTCCAATGGAAAACCAACATATACAAACAGAGGAAGTCCAAAAGAAGTATGATGGAAAAAAAAACTGGAATTAAGGAACCCCAAAAGTTAATTTCGACAAAGAACCATCTATCAATAGATAAGATTCAAAAGAATTATGATGAAGAAAGACTAAATTAATTGTTGCATGTAATAAACAAAGCAAAAATCAGTAATTAAACAGGAAAAACACAACCACATAACAAAAATTGAACATCAACACTAAAACCAACTGAAAAAGAAGAAAAAATCATCAATTTTGAGGAAAACAAAGAAGATGACAATAAAACCAAAGAAACCATATGAAGAAGCTTACCTCAACAGAATGCTGGAGAAAAGAGTACTTTTGTAGTCTGCAGTGATGTGCACACTGAAAGCACAACCACAGGACACGTAGCCAAAATGGAGTACTAAGAAGACTAAAATACCCTCAGACCTATGAAGCAGGCATGTTGAACATGCCTTTTCTAATATAAGAGTAAATAAAATGACAACTAACAAAAACTTCATAAAACTCAATTAAACAATAAATTGCAGTAAATACTCAATTGAATCTGATTGTAGCCCACATTGTCATTCCTTCATTAACCTTAGAAGGATTTATGAAAATAAATAGATAACAATAAAGATGAGATCATGAGAATAAAATCAAGTATAACGTAAAAGAGGAATGAAAAAAGTCTTTAAAAATAGATTAAATAATATCAATAAATATTATTTAAAATAATTTTAACATTCAATTAGGTACAATTAATGCATACAATACTCATTTATTTATAATTATACACTCAAATCCATTTACTTTTTTTTATCACTATAAATACTAATGACAACCATTTTCACTTCAGAACATTCTTCCTTTTTCATTTAATATTTTTCTTCTCAAATCTTCATTATAATTACTAATTTACTCCTTCATTAGAAACTCATTTTTTTTTTTTAAAAAAAGAAGCTTCTAGATTCCATTTTTTTTTGGCTTTTGCCACCATTATTAATATATCATTCCTGTGCAAAAATTTTGTTAACAGGAACCAAAGAAGAATGGCGTACACATATGGCCTTACTTATATGAAGTATATGTATAATTCAAGCTCGGAAAATAGTTATTGTTATTGATATATCAAATTTATTTCTTTTATTATTTTTGCAAGTGTGTACATAGTTTTAATGTAGATGTAAATGTAATAATTTTATTTTTTATGGGATAAATCATATTTTACCATAAATTCTTAACATAATTGTATTGATTTCTTAATGAATTTTGATAGTTCATACGAACTTGAAGTATACGTTATTATTAGCTATGTATCAAAATTTGTTACTCTTTTTAAAATTAAATTGTTACAAGTTTATATATAGTTATAGTGTAATTGAAATAAGACTTGAAGAATATTTAATATTAGCTATAAATGAATTTTTTAAATAAAAAAAATTTTAATATGTTGCAAGTAAGTACATAGTTATAAAGTGAACTAAAATACAATAATTTTATTTTCTAAGTTAAAATCTATTATAATTTTAGAAATAATTATATTAATTTTTTTTTGAATTTTGAATTATTTTGTACATGTTTTCGAAATAAACGACATTGTTGGAAAATATAGATATCTTTTTTTTATCTCAAAATGATTTATATATAATTAAAATTAGGCAAAGGAGAGTGGTGTGAATTTTTTCTTTGCCCGACAATTTTATTATTATTTTTATTTATTTTTCTTAATTATTTTATTTTAAAGATTCATCTTCATCTCTACTATCTTTTTTATTATAATGGAAATTTGCTATCTGAGAGAGAATTATCACGAACTTGAAAATTGCACTGCCAAGAATTTTTAAAAAAAATAACATATGAAGTCTTGCTGGATAAATCTTTATCATTCACAAATCACAAGTATTTTAATATATTTGAATCATCGTTATCTAATAATTATTTTTTATCCTTCCAAGTAGATTTTTATATTGTAGCAAGCCACACTTGAAAGTTGACATGTTATAAAATAACTATATATATAATATTTAAAAATAATTCAAAACAATCAACATAATAATTTATAATAAATTAATTTAAATAAGTAATCATACCGGGCAAAGTGCGGTCAAATTTAGTCAAAGAAAAGAACTATTTTGATCCTTTCCTTGAGTTTTTTAGTTAGGGATAGAGAGGATTTTCCGTCCATTAATTAATTAATGGAGTGCGACGTGTCACTGTGTCAGGTCATCCTCCGAAAATTTACATCCCCAAATGGTTGTACTCTCCTTGTGTTAATTTGTTACGAAATGATAGCTGAACCCTAACAATCTCATAACCAAATATGAACACAATCATACAATCTCCATCTCTAGACGCTTGCAAATCCTTTAAGCTCCTGAGATCCAGCAGTTACCATTACACTACACCTTCAATACATAAACCCAATTATTGCTATTTTTGCGTTTCCTGCAGGGATACTGGAGGTAGAAAGTTCGACAGTAGGGAGAGGGCCAAAGTACATGGGAAGGGGAAGGAAAATGTGTGGAGTATTGACAACGAAATGGCAAAGACGGACAAGGAAAGAGATAAGCCGAGGAGGGGGAGGAGAAAAAGAGGTGGAAAGAGGATGAGAAATGTTACTAGGAAAAACAAAGGTGATAGAGTTATGATATCTAGTGCTATGTTAATGGAAGTCGAAACTGTTTTACAGACGCAGGTAAATTTTGTTTATAATTTGGAATGCAAGTGATGAATTGACTTGTATGCAGCTGAATTCTTTCAATTTGTGGTTTTGAGGTGTAGCTGATTGAATTCTAATGGGAGTGAATTTATGAATGCAACTCGGAAATATATATCCGTATGAAAACTTTAGTTGGCCTCCATTTACTTTTATTTTGTTCTCCCAACGTAATTTTGTGTTGTAGTCTTCTCTTGGCATGCAGTATACTTCATTTGTTTTTGGAATTTGGGACAAACTCTTATGTTTATGACTTTATTTTGACTCAAGCTTCCAGCATTTAGCAACCAAAGGTGTCTGGTACATGTTGGGACATGTCGTATGGAAATTGGCTCATTTGCTACATGATAAGCTGTTCATGTGAGCTGTGAAATTGGGGATGGCTTGACGTTTCTGTCAGCAGCTGGAATAACTGCATGTGCGAGCCGACTTATGCACAAGTTCTCTGTCTTATATCCAATTAGATATAACAGAAAAACACATGGCAAGTCATGGAACGTTCTGCTATTGGAAGTAGTTTGCTAGCTTACCAGAGTGATTTGTGGTTTCGACTAGTAGAAGAGGACCAAGGTCTTTGAGGAAGTTGATTATACCTTTAAGATCTACTTGTAGTGGGTCCAATAAGCTGACTGTGAACATTAATGTGATGAAGTTTTCTTTGAAATCATAGTGTTGTTAGCTTTTCAAAATTGTTTTGAAAGAACAAAGTTAATTTATAAATTCTTATATTAAACTACTGCTACAGTATTTATTTTCAAGACACCTTCTATTAATGCCTTACAAGTCAATGACGGGTAGGTTCGAGGAATTTCAGAAATTTAGGAAGTGTGATGAATTTTTGCCAGGTAGAAGCTTGAGAAGACAAAGCGAACATGGTGATTTCAAACATATTATGTAGGAGTTATCATTTGCCTGGCGCAGATACTTCACAGCCACTTCCAGTTAGCCCATACTGGACTTTTATGTTGATGCATTATTCATGAGCGTATAATCAAAATTATGTCTATTCAAGTTTTACGTTTTCTTTGTTTTTTCGTCTCTTTCCAAATTTATAGATGTATGCTTTCGTTTCAGGAACCTGTTATCTTACCTGCATGGAATACATTTATCAGTAGTGTCAGTGGGATATGGAAGGGAGTTGGAGCTGTTTTTTCTCCCATCACGGCAGAGATGGAGCCTATCGAGATTGGCTACAAGAATGAACACCTCTTTGACTGCTATACTCTCTCTCGTATTGATATAGAGTCATCAGCTTCTGCCAGTCAAAGATCTTTAATTCGAAGGAAAGTAAATTGGGTAACAGTGAATCCACACGGGGAAGTTCCAGAATCGAATGGGGATGACAACAGAAGCCTAGAGAACTTCACAGATGCAGCATTGTCCTCCGATATACATGATACACCTGATAGAAAATCAAGAAATTTGCCTAAGTTTGAATCTTTTGACTTTGGAAAGACTGATATTATGGAGGAAGACATTATGGGAATGGAACCTGGTCTTGTATTCTTTGAGGTAAAGCTAACTTGGTGTTCATGACATTAGTTCTCTATTGTGTCGATTTTGTGATGCCATTAATGGTGATTATGGTTCCTAGTGCTTTTGGTCAATTCCATTCTAGTTCATTACTACAAAGAGTTTTAGTAAAAGGTCCTATCTATTTGCAGGATGGATCTTACTCAAGAGGCCCAGTTGATATCCCAGTTGGTGAGTTGGATGAGTCTAACTATTACCTCTCACCAACTTTTAAGTTCGAGCAAGTAAGTCTCACATGTTATCTTGGTTAAATTTAGTTTGTGTTTTTTTTGCTGTGTAACTGGTAGAAAAAGAAAAGAAATTGGACTACTTCTGCTAACAAGATTCACTTGATTGTACATGTACATACACCTAGCAATTTAGCATAAAATTCGAGATATTACTTTTCTTTCATCCCTTAAATGGGGAACCTTTTAGACATAACTGGTAGGAAAAGAAAAGAAATCAGAATACTTTTAACTTAAGTTGCACGAACTCTTCATGTTTAATAACACACCTGTGTCGGATTCTCCAAAAATACACTACTTTTGGAAAATCATCCGACATGAACCCGTTGACATTTTTGAAGAGTCCAAACAATATAACTTTTTACTAATCCAAAGAGCATTACCAAAATATAGTTGGATTATTGACATCCTTATCAAAAGGAAAAAGGTTAGTGACGTGCTATATTGATGAATTGATATTTACAATTTATATTAGAAGTACAAATTTCTCTTGTCAGGATTTGTAATTACTATTGGTTGCTTAAAAAATACATCTTTTTCTTGATAAAGCATTTAGTTAATGCCGTGTGAAGATGAGTGAAATAATCCCCTTCATCTGCATCATTATCAATCCTAAGGAGTATTTACTAGTGTTATTGAATTTGCCTTTGCAGCTAAACATTTGGAGTATGATATTGAAAGGCATTGAAATGCTCATATTTGGCGAGAT